>NW_023605194.1:10656996-11256996 GCF_014898055.3 Talpa occidentalis
CAGGAAATGGACTTTTAGGTAAACTGCAAATTAAGCGCACTATGCATTTACTTCAACTCTTGAGTTTCTTGTTTCCTAGGCTCAATACTAATACCATTCTAGCACAAAGAAAGGGAGTAGGAGGTGCAGAGAAACCGTAGGAGTGCAGAGAACACTTCTCTGTGAAGTGTGTTTACAATTAAATGGGATCTAATGGGGTAGCAGCATAAAAATATTCTAGGTAATGAAGCAGTCTCTCTGAAATGTAGACTCCCAGGAGAACAGGATTCCTGTCTTTAAGCAGAAACCAGTTTTACCAAGAGAATATCTTTTTGTGATTGTAAATCCAGACCAGTGCTAACCAAGAACAGATTTCAGTCCAGGCTGCCTTAGCTCAGGAGTCAGCTGCAGGGAGGGCCTGGCTGATGGGTTTGCATTTCCTTGCTATGTCACACTCTTACTTTGTAAGTGTTCTTTTCCCATAAATTGCTGCTGCCAGGAATAATTTGTTTTTAAATATTTTGAGTGTTATATCCCATCTGCTTATTTACTGACAGGTGTTACCTTTGGGCTAAATTGTAGCTGGGTGTTCACCACCTCTGAGCTGTGTGATCAGAACTCAGTATAGGGCTAGCTTAATTTCCTCCTGTCCTAGATAAGACTTGCTGTGAAAATCCCAGTGCTCCAGAACATGGACTTCAGAGGTAGACAACTTCTTAGCTGTGTGATTTTGAAAAAGATATTTGACTCTTGGTCTCTGTTCCCCTCTACAACACAAGAATAATAAAAGAACATCTCCTCCCCACCCCCCCCCACCCCCGCATCAGGCCTTTGTAAGGATTATCTGTCATTGTGGGTACAAATTGCTGCTCATAGTGTCTGGAAGATAATAAGCAGCCAATACCTTGTACCTGCTATAATAATATAGTGGTATGGTGGAGTTATGTATTGGGATGTCAGAAGGTCAGGACTCTGGGGCTTTGTGTGGGAGACGTCGCGATGGTGGTATTGGATGATACGCATATCTTCCCTGATCCAAGACTTAAAAGAAGGTAATTCAGGTTTTTTGATATTTGAAATCAGAAGTATCCCAGACAGCTGGACCAATTGAGCTTGTAATTTTGCAAGGCTGGGATTGATGTACTGTAAAACGAAAGCAAGAGGAAAACACTAAACAAGAGAAAATTAAGTACCAGATGACAGTTCAGGCATTTAATAGGCTGAAGGACTTGGCAAAGAATGAAATATTTGATCCGTGTAAACAATAGTAAAAGCTTTAGGGAAACGCGAACCCCAGTGTTACTCCCTAGGGTCTGGTGTGATTTGGTGAGGAGAGAAGAAACTGTTTCCAGAGGGTATACAGCAGAGTGCAGGCCCTGGGGAAGAGGAAGCTGATACACCAGGAAGTGATAGAGGCTCAGCTAAAGGGAAGTGTGTCTACTTATGCAAATAAGCACCGGAGTAGTTTAGTGTACACTCTTTAGGGCTGCACTGCCTCAATTCAAAGCCAATTAGCACAGTGATCAGCCAGTGTAGTTCCTTTTTAAATGTCTTAACAGTTGGAGTGGATCTTGTCATTAAAACTTTGCAATGATAGGTGAAGTTTTGATTCAATAGATTGGAATAAAGAAAGGCATTGGAAACATTTTTGTTTTTACTTTAATTCCCTTTATTTTAGACTACTTTTTAGATTTATAGAACATTTGAGAAGATAATACAGAGTTTCTTTCTGTGGACCTGATACTCAAATTTCCCATAGAGCAATACCTTACCTTAACATAATACTCCTCTTACGGTTAATGGACACCAATATTGCTACATATAACCAAAGTTTATGCTTTAGTCTGTCCCTAGTTTTTACCTGATGTCCTTTTTCTATTGTTCTGGGAACCCATCCAGGGTACCATGTTACATTTAGACATCCTGTCTCTTCTTAGTCTCCTTCCTCTTGGCTCTGATGAGACAATTTTCCTCCCTGTTTTTGATATTTTTTGACAGTTTTCAAGGGCACAGGTCAGGTTTTTGTAGAATGTTCCTCAAATTTGTAATTTTCTCATGATTACGATTATGGAGTCTTGGTCACAGAAGCACAGAACTGACTTTTAGCACTGTCACAGCTATATGTTAACGACATTGTTGATGTCAGTCACTTGACTGAGGTTGTGTTTGTTAGAAATGTCCCCAGTAAAGTTAGCCTGTATTCCTCTCTTCCCATACTGTCCCCTTTGGAAGGAAGTCGCCACTGCAGCCCACACTTGAGTAATGAGGAAGTACACTACCTCTTGTTCATTGGACTACTCGGCAGGTTGCATTGGAGAAGAAAGTGGCCAGGAGTAGGAAGCTTTCAGCAATTGAAGAAAAGGGGGTTGTGGGCACTATTCATGTGAGGAGGGGAGGGATAACTAAGAATGTGGGTAGACAGAATTTAGTAGAAGATGAGAGGGTGGATTCAAGGATGACAGCAAGTTTCTAAGCGTCAGTGATTAGGAGGTTGTTTGGGTGTAAAGAGCACTGTATTAGTTTACTGCCAACTCTTATTTCTTGGCTGTGTCACCTTGGGTGAATCATTCTGTTCCTCTGAGTCTTGATTTGCCCATTTGTAGCATGGGATTGGCAGTCCTTGTTCTTCCTGCCTCATAGAGCACTTGTAAGAGTGAAGTGATGATGCAGATGTAAGGACTTTGATATCCATCAACAGGGTGTAGTTTCAAAGGCTAGTTAGAAATGATGGTGCTGAGAGAGAGAAGGGTACTTGGGAAGAGAATGTGTTGCCTGGGAGATTGTCACTATTTCAGATAACCTCGGGCAAGTTATAACTCAGACTGAGTACCCTGTTGTAAGTTGTGATCATCTCCTGCTCCAGAGATGTTTTTGGTGGTGGAGTTGCATGGTCTGTTCGCCAGATCAAGGTAGCTTGGACAAGAAGAGGATAGCGCTGGATTAGAAGGATGAACTTGGGCCTCCCTGGTGGTTCAGCGGGTTGAGAGCTGCGCTATGAAGCTGTCCGCAGCCTCTGCAGTGCCAGTTCGATCCCGGCCAGCCGGCGAGAGTCCCACATGGCATGGCAGACCTCTCCTGTCTCGCCCGCTGCTCCCCTCAGCAGTGTATTTCGTCAGTCTGCCTGTTCTGTTCCCCGCTCTGTCTCTGGTGAATCCTCTCACCCTCCCGCATATCTGGCCTGTACCCCAGTTCTTGTGTAAATAAATAAATAAATCTTACCAAAAAAAAAAATTAAAAAAAAAAGAAGGATGAACTTTGTGATCTTTCCCTTGCAGCCTGTAAGGGCCTCTGCTTGTGGGCACTGAAGGTTATGGAGACTTCCTTAATAGGTTGGATCCCCTACCCTCACCATCTGAGATAGCTATTAGACATTTCAAATATAATGCATCCAAAATGAAATGTTTGCTTTCTGGCCTGCACTGGCACTTCCAGGATATATCAAACCTACCTTACTTGACTATGAAAAACAGTGGGAAACTCCTCAGTCAGCCTTGTGATAGGCTCCTCAGTCAGCCTTGTGATAATTCTGATTACCCAGACTCCCTCCACTCTGGCTTTTTGACTGTGAGGAGTCTATTCACCTTTTCAGGCTCTCCATCTGTATTCCCGCATTATCTAGAAAGTATACAGCATCTGGGTTTTCATTGTTCTGTTCTTACTTTTGCAACAAATTGATGAGCCATAAAGATTCTACCCATGTTGGCCCAATTTCCAGGGTAAATCTTTGAATGCTTGGTCCAGGGCAAAGAATTGGGAAGCCTGAGGGCTCATTGTACTTCTGCCCATAACTCGCTGATAACTTTGGGCAAGGAATGTAAACCTGTTGCTACTGCATTTCCCTCTCAGGACACTAGGTAGGCACTTCGAGGTTCTCAAAGAGGGAGCCATGGAGTAAAAGTTGGCAACAGAGCCAGCTAGCAAATAAGAGGCGTGTAGAGTTAATGTCACTTCTATATGGCAAGTGATGCAGTGTGCCTCAAAAATGCAGAATTGAGACAACAAACTTACAGTTGGTAATAAAACAGACTGCCAGAGGCAGCTATATAAAATGAGTTTCTTTATTAATCTTTAAAATGGAGAGAGATTCTTTTGTTTACACTGATCAGATGGGGTGAAATAAACACCGGGTCTTTTTTTGGTCTTCGGTTTTGTCATACTCAAATAAGAAAAGCTCATTTCTTCACAAGTAGATTGTTCTGATATGTGTCTGCCCAAGCTATTAAATGATGGAAAGGCAAGAGAACGTGATGGAGTCTCTGCTGATCTGTGGATGAAGACAAAGGTCATCCCTGGGCATGGAAGACTTCACAGTGTTTTATATATATATATATTTCCAAAGGGAAATGCTTGCAAAATGCAGATGCTGACCCCAAGTCTGACCTTCGTGGCTGGTGCCAGTGCTGGCACTGGCACATTTGTTCAGACAAAGGGAAAAGCCAAGAAGTGAAATGATACTCTGCTTCCCTCATCATTACTCAGCACGGCTTGCTTACTTAGCTATAAAAAATTCAAGTGTCAAGAGAAACTGTAGTGCACTTTCTTATCCAAAAATGCCTTCTCCCTTATAATCAAGAGACCTAGTATGCTTTAGCATAACTTCTGAAAAGGATGGGCCTGTGGCCTACTTTTTTTTTTTTTTCCCACTCTAATGTGGTAACTTGCTTATCTATCCATAGTGTCTGAATTCTAAAGGGAATTAGTTCTTGAACTGTAGTTGCATAAGTATGTAGGAGCATACTAAATCCATAGATCCCAAGCCTACTTCATCGGTTTGAGGAATCTGTATTTTTAAAACGTGGCATAGGAAGTCTGATCTGGGGGGTCAGCAGAGCTACCTTGAGGATGACCCCCTGGGTACCTTACTCAGCTAGCAATACCTTATGGCATCCAGTGTGTGTTCCTTTGATAATCCAAGTCCTCACTGCTGCTTTTAGAACTGCGCTTGCGCTTGGCCACATAGAGGATTGCCTGACTTCTTACCATTTTCTGATTTAGACGAACTGCATGAGAGGATCATGAACGAGCAGTCAGAACGGACTGGCTGTATGTCTTTGAGCTTCCACTGTTGTTTCTTGGGCAGGCTACTCAACGACTTCTTGAATTTCCTCATCTGTCAGATGGGAACAATATTAACCACCTCACCTAGGAAGGGAGGTGGCTCAGACGGAATCAAATGACTCGTGTCACCACCCAGCCCCGTCCTTGACGTTTAGTAGACAATAAATATCACCTTCTCCCCTTCCTACAGGCATTAGGAATTAGCTAGAGGAAAAAAGCTTACATATTTTCCATCAGTATGTGAAACAGATCTTAAGGGAGACTTTATTAATGCCCAGGTGAAACAATTTTGGCCTGTTAATACTTCACTTTAAGTCAGTGTTTAATTATTTAGTGGTAGTTTCGAGATCTTGAAAGGATGCTCCTCCTCAATTCCTGTAGCAAATATCAACTCAAGGTTTGCAAGAGCAAGTAGGTGAGGAAGAGCAGGTGCACCGCAGCACCATGCCCGTGCATGCTCTCCAAGGACCAGCATGGAGAATTTGGCTCAGATACTGACCCGAAACTCCACCTGCTCCTCCCCTGAAGCTCACAAGAGGAACCTTGTTTCTCAGAATTTACCTAGTAATGGATTCTTTGGACTGTCTTGTTCAAACTCCTTCCAGGTGAAAACGAGAACTTTCCTGGCCCACAGCAAACAATGAGCTCTTAGTCTTGCATATACCAAGCTCCTTGCTGCAGCTGCTTTCTAAGTGGAGTCTCAGCACTCTCTGCCCACATCACTCCCTTGTCCAACTCGTGTCACCATTCGAGAAAAAAAAAAATCATCTTTGTTCTCTGTGATTAATTTTAGGTTCGCTGTTCTTATCCCATCTGATGCTCACGTAGTACTTATGTAATAGGTTTTTATGTATCACATGGTTCCTCCTGCTGAGGACCCAAATCAGAAAAGGAATTTAAAAGCTGAAGGTGCCGATCTGCTTTCTCTGGCTGGGAGACTGCAAGTTCGGTGAAGGCCCTCGGTCAGCTTCCTCTTGCTACCGTCCCTCTGGAACCTCGTCAAAGGCGAGGCTGTAAATCCTGTCTGGGGCAGGGCGCTCACAATAACTTCTGTGCTCTGAGCAGAGTCATCCCTGTAAGCGCATCCTCTGATTTTAGAGCCTGAAAATACCTCAGAAATCTTCTGCTTCGTTCCCCTTTGTTTCACAGGAGAGGAAACATGTTTCTAGGCCACCACATAGTTGCTAGTTTCTGGGGTAAAGATGACTGAGCAGAGTGTGTCAGGAACTGTCTACACAGCCAGGGGCCCATCACCTGCCACCTCTAACAGGTTGAGTTGCCAGATTAAGATCAGGAACAACTGTGGTGCTCTTGACAAGAAAGCAGTCAGTACCTACTCACTAACTCATTACATCATTGACACGACATGGAGAGCCTTTGGTGGGTGAGCATTCTGCTTTGTTCTGAGGAGCTGGTTGGGGGAAGGTGAAGTACAACTGGGAAGAGTATGTATGAACCTTAAGAAATCGTCCCCATCCTCAAGGAGCTCAGTCAGCTGTGAGCTTCTTGCTGTGAGGTGCTTTCTCAGCCAAGATGAAGACGTTACAAATACATACTGCAAGTGATTGAACCAAGCGAGTGATAACGTTTCATGAGCCAAGTGTGTGCTCCCAGAGAGGTTTGGGAGGAAGGTTGAGGACTGCTGTCCCCCAGAGGGAAAGCCTGTGTTTTCCCCACTGGTCTGTTGAAGCCCCAGCCTTGTTACTTAGCTGCGTTTCCCCAGGATCATGGCCCAGGGAGAAGGGCTCAGTTCGCTGCCGAATCAGCATGTGGCTCATTGGACATCAAAGTGATGGAGCTGTGTGTGCATGGCCCGTGACCCCCTGGAGGAATGCTTTCTGCTCACGTGGATCTTTTGCTGTTTTTCTTTCAGTGGCGCACCCCCAGGACCCTCACCATCCTTCTGAGAAGCCCGTCATCCACTGCCACAAATGTGGGGAGCCTTGCAAGGGCGAAGTGCTCCGGGTCCAGACCAAACATTTCCACATCAAATGCTTCACCTGCAAAGGTAAAGTGGCCCCGATGTCCTGGCTTAGAGGCAGGACACACTCAGCGCTTGCCTGGGCCTGTCCCTCCCCCAGGACTCCACACCAAGTCATGTATGGGTGATGAGCAAAGCCCTGGAATCACTGAATCTCTCTACTTTGGGATCAGACTAAACTCAAGAGCGAGGCAGTCTCCCCAAAACAAGGGGTGCACAGACCTTTGGGTGTTCACTGGGGCTCCTGGTCCCAGGAAGAGGACTCAGTGTAGAAGTGAGAGGGGTGAAAATACACTTTTGAGCTCCATGCTTTGTACTTTTCCTCTGAAACAAGGGACTCCAACCATAAAGCAACCTTGTCCCAACAGTTATTAGTTAAAGGAAAGCTGGAAATCTTATAAGATTGGGGTGCCATGTCACTGGACTCTGGCGGCACATGGTATGATGGTGTGCGTGTGGTGAGAAATAAGAATATTGGACAGTCTCCAGGCAGAAAAATACCCCCATCTAAGAAGTTGGCAATTTGAGGTTGATTTCTATTAACAGCGCCCCACCCCCTTGGCGTTTACAAGAGTTGCGTCTAGGTATGAAACATACTGACCTGTTTTTCTGGAGCCAGGGCATGCCTAAGGGAGGAGAAAAGAGGATGAAGAGTGGCTTTTGTGAGTTTGAGAAATAGGTTCCTGGAACTGAGGGCTTGTCTGGGTGGCTCAGATTGGGGTTGAGGGTTGTAGGAGGAGAGAGGGAAGAGAAACAAGATCGTGAATCTGCTTTGTACCTTTACTCTGCATTTCGTGGGTGACCAGCCTCATCCCTAGAAAACAATTCATTTCAAGTGTCTTAGGTTGTAGAGGTCCAGCAATGCCATCTGAAGTCATTTACCCTCTACGCTGAAGGAGACTCCAGGCAGCCCAAAGACCCCTAAATACATGGGGTAAGGAGGCATAAGGCTTGTGGGGTCCACAGCTGCTTCTTTGACTAAGTGTGGATTTTTTTAGAAGAAAGAGCCGTCACATACAGGGAAGGGTGGACAGATCAAGGGAGGCGGCCCTGAGCACGGCATAGGTCACAAAAGGCTGCTGTGCGTATCTCAGAGAGAGAGAGCCCTTAATCCTCTGAAAACTCTACGCAAGTACACTAAATCCCCAATTTTCAGACACCCCAAGTTGGTCATCAGAAAACGTCAGGGACACACCCAGGTTATACACTCTGGTTCAACTCCCGCCATTGCCACCAAGCAGCTCTGTGATCTCAGGCAAGTTCCTGTCTCTTGATGGCTCTATGTCCCAATAGGTAAAATAAAGACACGAGGCCATATGATCCTTGAATCACCGCAGATCTGACTTCGGCAACACCATGAACACACATCCCTGTGAGCGTGTCCTAGAGAGCCCAAAGCCTCTTAGGTAGCACGTCAGAGAAAAAAAAATACTTTCTGGTTACACAGAGACAGGCATTATATTTGGCTTTAGTTTCTGCACTTAAATTTCCTGAGAAATGACACAGGGGGGAGATTCAGTATGAAATAATAGGCCGAAACCACTGCAGCCATGTGTGCATTGAAACAACTGCAGCCCCATGTATATGTTTTATTTCGAGCCAAAGTACCGAGTGTGAGTCTCGGGTCTGCCTATTTGGTGTCCAGAACATCAGAGGATGTTCTGCAAGCTGACTCAGTGCTCTCCACAGGGTGGGGGCCTCCTGGCTTCTGTTCTCTTCTTGTTTAAACCTAAGGATGGAATGTAAGTTAGTTATTTGGAAAGCCGTACCCTATCTTTATTATAAGCTGTAAATGTGCTCCTAAAAATTTAAATTTTTGTATTCATTGAATCATAATTTGGGAACACGTGCAATTTGCAGGCATTCCTTTTAATTTAACCAGACTTTACTAAAGTAAATGTCATCTATTTTGGTAGGAAGGAATAAGAAGGGCCATTTAGCCAAACTTTTTGTTTTCAACGAGTCTTTCCCAGACACTCTTGTATAAAAAAGATTCCCACTACTACTATATCTCATCTCTCTCTGCTTTTTTTTTTCATATATCTTTTTCCCCCTAGTAGAGAGTAAGCTCCTCAAGGGCAGAGACTTTGGTGTGTTTTTTCACTACTGTATACCCAGTGCTTAGAACAATGGGTGAGGTGGTAGGCGTTCAGTAGGGAAGGCAGGAGGGAGAGAGGAAAACCATGTGTTTATTGTGTTTATTTAGAACTTGAATATTGGTAAATGTTTCTAATGGCATAGCTGATCAATAAGAATTATCAAGTGCTTCCTATGATATGTCCTCAGCTGGTTGCTATGCAGTAACATTAGCTTCTAAAAAGACAGTGTAAGCAGAGCTATTCATCATTGATTCGAGGCTACTTGTGTACCTGGCAGATGGAACAGATAAGAGAATTTGTACTGAAGACTAATCTCAGGCAGCTCTGGGTTAAAGGTTAATGCTGTTCACTTTTTATGCTGGTGTAGACCCTTAGCTTTCTCATCTGGACTTGCGTGTGTAGACTGGATGTGGTTTATTTAGGGCCTCAAGCAGAAAATTGGTAAGACACCAGTAAAATGGAAGTCATTACTTATATCCCCTAGAGCTGAACTTGGGTTTTTAAGACCTATTTAGAGATTTTAGTCATTCAGAAATTGATTAAAAGGCAGAATTAACCAGGACTCAAGAAAAATAAGTCTAATAGAAATATGTTCCCTTCTCCCAATAAATAAGAAACCACTTTTGTGCCATCTTTTGTTCATAAAGAAGAGTCCTATTTTATCTTTTGAATTTTGTACCATATTACATATTACCTACTCAAAGAAACAATTTAGGTTTTTTTTTTTTTAAGATTTATTTTATTTGTATAAGAACTGGGGTACAGACCAGATGCGTGGGAGGGTGAAAGGATTCACCAGAGACAGAGCAAGGAGCAGATCAGGCAGACTGACGAAATACACTGCTGAGGGGAGCAGCGGGTGAGACAGGAGAGGTCTGCTGTGCCATGTGGGTATCTCCCTGGCTGGGGATCAAACTCATGCTGCAGAGGCTGTGGACAGCTTCACAGTGCTGCGCTCAACCGCCTGCACCACCAGGGAGGCCCAACAATTTAGATTTTTTAAATAATTACAGTTTTGAACTTCAAAGTGAAACAGAACCTAGGACTTTCTTAGACATTCTCCAAAATATACTGCTTAATAATTTTGACTCTTGTTGGAACAATAGTTATTCGCAGGTCTCTTATGAGTGGAGGTGGTAGCTTTTTGTCCTGAATTACCTTTTTAAGGAGGTTTGGACGGCAAACAGCCTTGGAAGAGAGAGATAGTGTCTCCCTGGGGGGACGAGGCAGATTTGTTCACTGTCCAGTATAACGTAGATGATGCTGCCTCTGGACAGAGGTTGCACAGGTGTACTTGCAGTTCATTACCAAAGATCAGGATTTTCCAAGCTCAGGGATCCTCAGCTGTGACACAAACCCAGTGTAAGTACAGGGTCTGGCTGTTGGAGCAACTCCAGCAGCTGAGCTCTGCACCCCCAGGCCCTTGGAGTGGCTGGTGCAAGGAAGGGCTGAACTCCACCCCTGATGCCAGGCACTGCCCAAGTCAGAGGAGAGGATGCCTGCCTTGTGCCATGGTCTGAGTCCCAACCCGTGACATCCTGAGCAAGGGGGCTGGGTGAGGGGTGGAGCTGAGCAGCTATTTTTATGAACCTTTAAAAAGGAGTGATGGACATGAGCTCTTGCTCTTTATTCACTGGAGTTGTGAGGAAGGAGTCACCAGGGTGACAGGCCTTTGTGCCCCCCCCCCATCTAGAGACCCCCCTATCAGCAGTGGCATGTATCTGCCTCCCCATCAGCCCCTGTAGCTGCAACTCCACTTCCATCCATTGATAATTGGACCTTCTTACTTTCCCTGGGCCCTCTTATTCTCCCTCGCCCTCTACCCTCTTGGTTTCTAAGAAAATGATTTGTGTAACAAAGGTTATGGGAGTGCTTACACTGTAGAGATGGAAGGACACTGAAATGTCCCCCCAGGCATTGAGCTGGTCATATTGCTGCTACTTTCTGTTTCCTGACCCTGAACCCTGGAAGGGCCTCTACTCAGACCCCACCTCTATGTCCATGTTCTAGTGACCATGTCTGGTCTCATGGTTCAAGTACCATCTACACTTGGCCATGACCACCTCTGCCCGGCAGTCCAGGCTGGGTTCTGCACGGTCTAGTGCTGGTGGAAGAGCTCAGAAAAGGCGTTCCCACCCCACCTCTCCAAGAGGTTTTTGAGCTGACATGTAAAAATGAAAATAGAACCATCACTTCATTTCTTCTAATAATAAAGTCCACCTAAATGGATTTTATTATTCCCAAGAACAAATTTACATTCTCTTCATACTAAGAATCACTTACTTTTCACATAAGCCACCTGGAAATATTATACTTGATGACCTTCAAATTCACCACATGAAATGTTTATAGAGTATCTATCACCTAACTGTTCACTGTGTGAGTCTGTGGACGGTGGGACGGTATATATGACACTGTCTACCCCTGAAGCACCTGTGACCCGGTAGGAAGTCAGGTGCTATCAGAAGAACTGTGACTGGTAGGAGGGCAGGTTCAGGCTCAGGTGTGCAGGGACCACTTAGCCCTCAGTAGTCTGGAAATGTTGCCAGAGAAGGCACAAGATGTGAAAAGGCAAGTTGCTCCAGAAAACTTAATGACCTTCCTGGACCCGGGAAGGGGGTTACATAAGGTGTGGTCAGGGTAGGGACTGCCTTGTTCAAGACAATGGATAGTGAGGACAGGGTATGGCTGGAGTTGACTTTGGCCTTCATTTGGGCAAGCAAACTTTCTACCAGAAATGAATGGAACCATGATGTTCCTGTTGTCATTTGAAAGATGGCATTTTAAATGTTAATTATAGTGACTTTTTCCTTTTCAAAACTGGAAGGAGTGTTAAATGTTATATTCATAGTCACATAGTTATAAAAAGACTTCTGAACATTAGGTGTCTGTGGAACATAAAATCAGATCATGTAAGTTCCCAACAAAGTAACATTATTACATTGTCTGCATCCAAAAGAATAAGTGAGCTCCCTATCCTGAATACAAAGTCCATTTGTTCTGTCGTAAGTATTTCTTATCCATAGATACAGCACAGCCTCCTTCTCAATTGGAATCACCTCTACGGTTATATCTGAAAACTTATCTAACCTACATTGCTTGGTATATATAAGACAAATCTGGTGGAAAACAGTTGATTATCGATTTCCTAAAAATAACTCACAGTACACTTAAAGACCATTATTATCCGGACCTCATTTTCCCTTCCATCTAATTTCAAATCTGGATGCCTTTTTATCTTTAGTGCTTTCTCCCAGTCCTTAATTATTCCTTTTGCTCCTGAGAGCAAAATGGAGATTGAAATGGTTTCTTGATTTCTTGAGTTATACTCAATTTAAGTTGCTAGAGAGGCTCAGAGTCTTTAAAGACTCAAGAAATTGGGATGGGGAGTTACTACCTTGGTCAACTAACTTGGTGCCAATTAGATTCTTTCAAATTCAAAGACAGAATGACTGGTTCAAGGTCATGTGGAGAAGCCCTTTGCCTTATGGAGCTTGGCTCTCTCCACACTGTCCAAACACCTGCCTAGCTTAAAGCAATATGAAAGGGGGAAAGCGACGATAATTTAACATCTCTCTGTATGTGCAAGATATAAAAAGAGTGATATCTGCCTTCAATAAATTGCAGTCAAGATGAGTATTAAATTCTAATGGCAATGTAATGAACAGAGAATTATGAAATAACCTATATTATCAATAAATGACCTGAGTCTCCAGGAGGAAGAGCCTGATATTTCCAATGACTTAAATAATCTCTGTTAGCATGGAAGCCTTCTTTAATATTTGCTTTTGTGTTATGGGCCAAATCTTAGAAAGCAAAAAAAGGCAAAACAAAATGGTACACTGAGTGAGAACTATTATTCTGAGTGATCACTTTTGAACTGGCTGTAATTAATATTGCACAAGAAGTTCCACAAGTTTAACAAGTGTTAACAAGAAACTATGCTATCAAAGACTTTTAATAAATAGAGATTCTGAAGTGATTCCCTTTCATATCGCTATTGTAAATTCAAACTCTGGATCCTTCAGTACCTTCAATTCAGATGCTTTTCTTTGGGATTCATTTTGGCGTCTGGTTGGACTTCTATCTTCTTTCTCAGACATGATCATTGATTTTGATGGACATTTAGAAGTTAAGATGGAAAATGGTTTAGATATGTTTTTTTCAGACTTTGTATTTGCTTCTAGGATAAATGTTAGCAAATACTTATTTTTGGTGGGAAACCACCTCCTCACATTATTGTTTGAGTCTCTGTTCAGCTATTTTGAGCTTGGGCTAAGCATGTAGTGCTTTGAGCTCCAGTGCATGGTGCTTTAGATAGATTGCTATGGTTCATACAGAGGAATAACTTTGAGTGAGATGCCTGCAGTATCACCTGGTGCATTGGGAAGACACTCTATCAAAGTCTACCCATGTTTTGTAGGAAGAAAGGGTTTGAGGAAATGAATAGTGTGGGATGAAATAAAGCTCTGCTATAATGAAGGTGGAATGAAGGGTGGAGGAAGAGGTTGGGAAGTATTTGATACTCATCTTGTCCCATTAGTGCAGTGCTTGAGATTCCATGCCCTGAAGTCTCTTGCACCCCAGCTGCAGTATATGCAGCCTGGTAGGAGGCAGACAGGGTGCTGGCCTAGGCAGGGTGGAACAGAGTTTTGACCAAGGGTAAAAGCCTTTATTGAGTGACTCTTATCATTGGCAATGAGCAGGTGTCATCCGGGCCTCAGCTCTGCAGGGCCTTGGCTCCCCTGGGGCAAATTCAGAAAGGGTCTTCACCCCAATTAAAATTCTTGTGTTGCTCAAAACAAAATTGTAAACATTGACCATATTTATTTAACATCTGTCTGTTGCTGGTGTGAACTGATTGAAACACAAATGAAAGCAGCAGCCAGGCAAAGATAGTCAGTCTACTGATAAAGATGAGAAGAAAATCTCTCTTTCATTTCACCCCCAAGCCCACCTATGGGCAGAGTTCTAAGTGTTACCTATTCCCCTAAATAGTTGGCAGCTTGAATGAGTTGACAGGCAGGTGGAATGTCCCTGCAGTGAATTTGTTGCAACATAAAATGTAATGGCTGTTTTTAGAAGGTTGGAGAAAGAGTTGCTACAACAGTCTTGTTCACGCTGCTAAAACTTGGCTCCTCTTTCACCCTGACTTGACACCATACTTTGTTCTCCTCCTGTTCCCTGGTATTTTTGCAACACAGGTCGCTCCTGTCAGTTTCTTTTTTAAGATTTTAAAATGTGCCTGTTGCTAATTTTGTAACTTTTATATAAAATCACTTGGATGCACATAGTCCTTGCCTGGTTAATGGTACTCAGTGGTTTGGAGAAAATGAATGCAAGAAAATGGAATCAGTGAGGCACACGGCTGCTTGTGGCCATGCCTTAGTGATGATGTTGCAAAGCAGGCAAGATTAGTGGGACCTTGAGTGGGGTATGTATTAGATATTGATCATTGCAAAGAAAGCAATGAATTGAATTGAGTAGGGTCTCTCCCTCCCTCTCTCTCTCCATCAAAGAAAGGAACCTGTGTTTTTCCCTGGGCTTGTGTTAACTTCCAACTAAAATAAAGGCAAATGGAACACCCAAGTTTTAAAAATCTGAATGTGATCTACTGAAGTTTGACCTTACTAACTGAGATTTTTGTAGTTATTGAAGGTGAGAGTTCAGCTTTGTGTCTCAGTTTTGAATGCTAAGCTGTTAATATGAAACATACCAAAGCTTTTTAACATTTTTAAATGTTCACTGATACTTTTTTTTATTTTACTTTTTATATTATTAGATTTATTTATTTATACAAGAACTGGGGTACAGGTCAGAGACACGGGAGGGTGAGAGAATTCACCAGAGACATAGCGGGGAACAGAACAGGCAGACTGATGAAATATACTGCTGAGGGGAGCAGTGGGCAAGACAGGAGAAGTCTGCTGTGCCATGTTGGGGATCTCCCTGGCCGGCCGGGAATCGAACCCCCACTGCAGAGGCTGTGGACAACTTCACAGCGCTGCACTCAACCCGCTGCACTCAACCCGCTGTGTCACTGGGGAGACCCTTGTTTGTTTGTTTTTAAAGATTTATTTTTATTTTATTTATACAAGAGCTGGGGTACAGGCCAGATGTGTGGGCGGGTGAGAGGATTCACCAGACACAGAGTGGAGAACAGAACATTCAGAATGACTGAAATACACTGCTGAGGGGAGCAGCAGGCGAGACAGAAAAGGTCTGCTGTGCCATGTGGGTTGCTCCACAGCTGGTGGGGATCAAATGAGCACTGCAGAGTCTGTGGACAGCTTCACAGCGCTGCGCTCAACCGTCTGCGCCACCAGGGAGGCCCTAGATACTTTTTTGTTAAACAGAGTAACCCCTTAGTCCAAGTGTGATTTTCACAAAGTTAAATAAAATGTCTCTCATACAAATATAAAATGAACACTTATCCAAGATTTATTCAACTCTTTAATGAGGGAGCCAGTTGTGTGTGAAACTGGTTCAATGGAGAACTGAAGGAGTGGGTGATAAAGGCATTCATCCCAGGAAGAATGTCAGAATGAGATGCCAGGCTTAGATATAAAACTGATTAGCAGTCTAGCAGGCCCATAAAACTGGACAGAAATATACGCATCTCTACTGGATAAGAATCTACAAGTTACCATTCCTTTCTAAGTCTGGACCTTTTTTCACTAGGAAAGAGCTTGTCAAACTCAGCTCAGTGCCCTGGGTGATGCAGTGGCCTGTGGGAGCTTTTCCTGCTCCCATGTGACATTGGCAGAACATGCTTCTCTCCTTTACCTCATTTCAAGTTTTGGATCATTTTCTTAATATCTTAAGCGAGCCTCCGCTTGTATGAGGAAACTGGAGGAGTCAAATCCACAGACACCAGAAGTAGAATGGTCATTGCCAGTGGTTGAGGGAGGGAGAGGACAGGGAGCTGTTGTTTGATGGGTACAGTTTCCATTTTGCAAGACCTGGAGTGTTATGTGGATGGACAAGGTGATGGTCACATGACAATGCTGTCAGTGTTAAAAATGGCTAAAGTGGTAAATTTTATGTTAACGTGTATTCACCACAATAGGTAATTTTGTGCATATACTGACAGGTAGGAATGTGAAGATAATCATTCTTCATCCTGCTGAGATATCCAGTTTAGTAACCTTAATTTGCATTAACTCAGACCTCCCCGGTGGCGCAGCAGTTGAGCGCTGCGTTGCGAAGCTGCCCGCAGCCTCTGCAGCACTGGTTCGATCCCCGGCTGCTCCCCAGCCACCGGAGGAGGGTCCCACATGGTGCGCAGACCTCTCCTGCCACCCGCTGCTCCCCTCAGCAGTGTACTTCGGTCCTTCTGCCTGCTCTGCTCCCCGCTCTGGCTCTGGTGAATTCTCTCACCCTCCCGCGCTTCTGACTGTACCCAGTGCATGTATAAATAAATAAATACATCTTTTTTAAAAAAATTGTATTAACTCACTTTTCCTGTCCACAGAGATTTCAGCAAACTTTGGAAATGGAATTATTAAAATCCTTTACTCTGTGATTTAAGTTCTTTTCCCTTGATGATATACTATGGACAGGCCTCTGGGGTGTACGTCCTGATCTCCATGGAGGGGGCCATAGACACGACAACTTATTCACTCTTGCATTATTGATGCATCCTGGGTCATTTCCAAGACTTTGGGTTGCTTTGATTTTGGGGTTTGTTTTATTATAACAAACACTATCATAATAAAATCGCTGTGATACAAAAGAGTAACACTGAAGGCCTGCGCTTGAGTAGTGACATAACCGGGAAGGCAGAGGAGGCACTGGGTCAAAGAAACATTTTTCTGGGAAAATACGTTAGAATTAGTGGAAAATTTGGTTGACTTTTTTTGGTGTAAGAGTGAGAAAATGGGGCCCCCCTGCTGGTGCAAGTGTTTGAGTCTCAGCACTATGAAGCTATCAGCAGCCATGAGTTTGATCCCTGGCCAGGGAGCTGACCCACATGACGCAGCAGACCTCTCCTGTCTCATCTTCTGCTCCCCTCAGCAGTGTATTTCAGTCAGTCTGCCTGTCCTGGTCCCCACTCTGTCTCTGGTGAATCCTCTTAAACCGCCTACCCCGCCCCCCGCCGCAACTCTGGCCTAGACCCCAGCTCTTGTATGTATAAATAAATAAAAATAAATCTTTAAAAAAAAGTGAGAAAATGACTAGAGCTTCCATTTTGCTAAAAGAGGGAATAAAAGAAGAGCAGTAGTTATGGGGGAAGGTAGAGGAGCCAGGAAGGGAAGGTTGTTTTGAAAATTCTACCTTTGAGATGAGACTACTGTCTATACATAGCAGGCAGCTGAAAAAGAAGGGTCTAAGGCTTGGGGAAGACCCCACTGGTGGAGACGCTGATTTGCATAAAGTCATCAATGATGCCATGACAGCGCTGGAGCAAATACGAGGAATCACTAAAACATTTAGGATTAACTTTGAAGCTGTATCAATAATCTGTATTAGCAGAAGATTGTTACCACTTGTAACGGGTAGGTTGTAACCTACCCCATTGCTAGCATATCTTTTTATAAAGGATCTGTGAAATTTTTATTTTTATTTTTTTATTATTTATTTATTTATTTATTTATACAAGCACTGGGTACAGTCAGAAGTGCAGGAGGGTGAGAGAATTCACCAGAGCCAGAGCGGGGAGCAGAGCAGGCAGAAGGACCGAAGTACACTGCTGAGGGGAGCAGCGGGCGGCAGGAGAGGTCTGCGGCATGCGGGACCCTCCTCCAGTGGCCGGGGAGCAGCCGGGGATAGAACCGGCGCTGCAGAGGCCACGGGCAGCTTTGCAACCCAGCCCTCAACTGCTGTACCACCAGGGAGGCCCGATTTGTGAAATTTTTAAACCTACCCTAGGAGCTTCCTTGCAGGAAAGAATAAAGGAAATATTCATAGTCCTCCATATGCATTATTTTGTCACTCTGAGAAATACTTAAATTTGCAAGAGTAACTGAGTCATCACAACTACTGCTGATGTCACTAAGGAGTGACACTGGGCGGAGCACACCAAGTTGGAGGCTGGATTCAAATTAAATCAAAAAACGTATTCCCGGTACTACCATAGAGACCATGGTTGTAGGTTCCTGAAGAGAAATCAAAGAAAATAAAGATGAGGACTCTTACCCATAAAGGTCTTTGTCATCTTGTGGCAAAATATATTTAGAAACACATTGAAGACAAGTCTTGAAGGTTCTCCATGACCCCTGGGAATGGGTGAACCCGTTTATTGCTGTTGAAGGAATTTGCTGGCAGAGTGAGGCTCGTCCATAACTGAACCCCTCGACCTGTGGGACCCATTTAGTGAGGAGGAAGCAGGTGTGAAAACAGTGGGAACACTAGCAGATTAGGGAAGGCAGCAGGTGGCAGATGAGCTGTTTTCCAGGTAATGCAATCACAGTGGTATTTATAGGGGGGGTCATTGCAGGCATGATGGACTCCGGCCATCCTCTTGAATTACTTAATTGTAAATTGCAGAGAAGGAGGTCGTGACTGTGGAGTGTTTAGATAAACAAATACTGACGAATCCACAGTGGAAAAGTTGTGGGTTGGATATCCTTGGTAGTTTGCGATTATTAATAGTAAAGACTGCTGCGGGTGGGGGAGTGGTTGTCTCCATCAGAAGCTGCTCAGCACTAGTTCATCTAGCGGGATTAATGAGTCATGGGAAGAAACCACAGGACCCCTGGAAGCATTCTAGCAGGTCCTTAGAAAGGTAACTTAGTGGTTGAACTTAACCTCCTCCCTGCCCAGCCGAGTGCCTATTCCAGCTACTTGCTGGAATAATCGAGAAGAATCCTGGATTCTTTGCTAAGGCCCTTAATTGTATGGGAGTCCCACAGTCTTGGGCATTGAGAGGTTAAAGCATGAAGATTTCCAGTCTTGGCTGCAGCTCTCTAGACACTTGGCAGTGGAGAGTCTTTGCTCTGCCTTAGGCTTTGTTTTTGGACAAGTTACTATCTCTGCTCCGGTCTCGTCTGAACATGTCAATCCCGCCCAAGTCCCTGGCATCCCAGGACCTCCTCTTTCCACCATCGTCACCATCAGCATCCTCCACAGCTACACAGCTTGGGAAAAGGCACTGAAACCCAGGCTCAGCAGAGTGCCCGCTTTTGCAGGCACTGAGGTCCTGAAGGACAGTTTCTCTTGAACGTGTTCCTTTCCTTTACTCTCTTGTCTGTTCATTTTTCTCTCTTTATAAGCTGTAAATAATTGGCTTATTGACCACATAAAGAGACAATGAAACATCTGAATTTTTCATAGCTGTGAGAAAGAATTTCCAAAGCTTGGGGGAAAAAACAGACATTGGACATTTCAGATACTGCTTTGGTTTAGTAGGATTTATTCCTCAGCTCTGTTACAGTCTTGACCCAAACCCAGCAGTTATATGGGCAGTGGGCACCTTCCCTAGTTAGTCCTGCCAGGATATCTCTGTTCATATTTGTGACAGCGTGAACCCAGGGTATCTCTCCATCAAAGCCTATTTATCTCTGAATCTCAGACATACCACAGAAGCCATTGAGACCTAGCCAGTGGATTTTACTTGTATGAGATATTGCATAGCTCCCAGAGGGAGGGAACTCACACAGCCCACAATAAACAGCTCTTTGTACTGACCCCTCTGCACCCCCAGCTGCTGAGCTCATGGAGCACTGAGCGGCTTGCAGCCCAGATGACAGGCAGATGTGCCCTTGTCTCCACAGTGTGCGGCTGCGACCTGGCCCAAGGAGGCTTCTTCATCAAGAACGGGGAGTACCTGTGCACCCTGGACTACCAGCGGATGTACGGGACACGCTGCCATGGCTGCGGGGAGTTCGTGGAGGGAGAGGTGGTGACTGCCTTGGGCAAGACCTACCACCCCAACTGCTTTGCTTGTACCATCTGCAAGTAAGTGATGACTTCCTCCAACAGACACACACTGCTGACAAAGCCCGGGAGCTACGCCTTTTGTCTTGGCTTGTCCTTCGTCCTAAAGGCCTCTTTTTTGATGCTTTTTACCTTCCTTCTGTATAATCACTCTTAGTCTAAAGGCAGTTTGGTTGGGAAACTTTATACCTTATGTCCTTTACTAAATAGTGTTTGGAGCTAATCAGAAGCTTATTCAGACTTGAGTGAAGAGTGTGAAGCAGTATTATTTCTTAGATACCACCAGCTGCTGCACTGATGGCTTCTAGCAGGCAGCCACAGGCCCTTTGCAGTGGTTGAGTGTCCTGTGCAGACCAGAGGAGGGGTTTTGTTATTTCTCAACATTTCATGTTTCTAGGCCAGAGAGATGTAAACTCTAGAATATATTTAATTTTGTATAAGTAACAAAATAATACTGATAGGTAAATCATCATAAGATTTTTTTTTAAAGATTTATTTATTTATTTATACAAGCACTGGGTACAGTCAGAAGCGCGGGAGGGTGAGAGAATTCGCCAGAGCAGGGAACAGAACAGGCAGAAGGACCGAAGCACACTGCTGAGGGGAGCAGTGGGCGTGGCAGGAGAGGTCTTTGCCATGTGGCACCCTCACCGGTGGCCGGGGATCGAACTGGCGCTGCAGAGGCTGCAGGCAGCTTCACAGCCCAGCTCTCAACCGCTGCGCTACCAGGGGAGGCCAAATCATCATAAGATTTAGATGCAATATCCTTAATAAAATTGTTTTAATAATTTTTTTAGCTATTAGTCCATCTCTCAATGTTCTTTTTGTTTTTTAACCATAATTTTAAAATTCTGGATTAATGAGCTGAAAATTTTTCTGCAGCTAATCAAAAGCAGTTTCCTCTTCCCTTGTCTTTATTAGGCTATGGCCCCATGAGCTACCCATCCCCCTCACCCCCCAACCCCCTGGCCAGTACATTCAGGAGACCTGAGTTCTAATCCTGCTTTCCAGGCTGACTTGAGAACTGTGTGAATTGACTTTTCCAAGGTAGTTGCCTCATCTGTAAAATAAGAGATCATGGATTAGGTTTGAGTAATTCTCCAAACCTGGAAGGTCACTGGAATCCTCTGGGGAAGGTCTCTTAAGCCTTTCCTAGCCTCCTCTCCTCCCCTGGCCAATGTGCGTGCCGATTTAGTTGTTTCTGGAAGATGCCTAGGTTATGGTGTGTTCAGCCATTGGGAGGTTCTGGCCCAAGTCAATTCTGATGCTGACCTTGAGAGATCATTATTTTAATATAGGTAACATTGGCTTTAATTGGACAATGGACGAATGTTTATTAACAATAGCCATGTCCTGAATGTTCGCACCACCACAGAAGTGCTCGCCAGTGCCGTTGCAGCCCAGCTGCACACACGATGTGCTTTCTGCCTGAAATGTGGCCTCTTATCCCTTTACAAGTGCATTCATGCAGAATTTAATTTACCCTCCTAGCAATTCTGTGAAGGCAGTTATGAACCAATACCCCTACTTAGGAGTGACTCTGAGTCTCAGTTTAAGGGACTTTCCTAGTTTCTAATGCTGCAAGGCTAAAATATAAACTCAGCTGATCTCACTTCAAGTCTGGTTTGCTTTCTATTACAGACATTCATGCAAATAACAGAAGGGTGTGAGCCTTGAGGATAGAGGACATAAGGAATGGAGAAAGTACTAAAAAGGGTCCTTTATAAAAGAATGAAATTCAGAGTTTAAAAGACATGGCTTGTATTGAGAACTGGACTCTGGCTGGTGCTATGGTAGATCTGTGGGGGATTCAAGTTAAGAATATAAGACTAGATCAGCGGACAGGCCTGGACTAGGTGCCATTTATAGGGGCACACACTCTCCTAGGGGCGCCCTTAGAGGCTCAGCTCCTGAGAGTTAAGTTCTCCTTAAATGTTGAGCCCCAAATTCCTGCTGGCCTGGCCCTAGTCCTGGCCCTCTCCAGAGGCTAAGAAGCTGAGCTTATGCTTATGGACCCTAAACCCCTGATATCCAAAGCAGACTGGAGGCTCATTCAGGCTTGAGTAATGAATGTGAAGCTGTATTATTGCTTAGATTCCATCAGGGTGACCTGGGTTACTAAAGTATCCCTAGCTGGCCAGTCCAGGCAACTTCACCTCTCTGGGCCTTATCTGAATGACAGAAAGTGACCCAGCACCATGAAAGAAAAGGGAGAATCCTCGCTCTAGCATTCCCATAATCAGGGGTGGAAGAGGGTTACACTGTCCTCGAAGTCAGACACCAAGCACATGTTTAAAACCATTTCAAGTCCAAATTTTCCACCTCTGTGTGTATTACAGTGAATTATAACTCAGGGGCAGGGGAAGGGCCACTTAAAGCAGTGGCAGTTGTGAAAGCAAAGCTCCTAACCAGAAACTGGAATTTGTTTTCCAGTAATTGCTTCTGACTCAGCTGTGTGGGGATGTTTTGCTTGAGAGTTTACATTTCCTAATGGACAGAATCACACATTTGAAAACTCACACTGATGAGGATTTTTGTCAAGTTGGTCAATTGCAAGTAAGCAGGCCTGGGAGCTGTCCTAAGTCTATTAATAAATAATTGTTTTTTGAAAGGCTATCTGCCCACTCAACTAGGAGAAGAAACTGACAACATACAGAAGGCACTATTTTTGCAGAATGTGCTGTTATTGATGACAGTTTTATAATCGTTTTGGAAAGCAGCTAATACTCAGTTTTAAACAGGTGTTTCCAGCATTGTCCTGTCTCCCGAGTCTATAAGAGGCTGGGTCACTGGCACTGTGAACTTCCAGTTCACCCATTGTGAGTTGTCACCTAGTGCAGCCCCAGGGAGCTGAAAGAGTTAATGCTTAACTGGTAGCCAGCTCTCTTGGGGAGGGGCCTTCAGCTTGAAGAGGAATTTATGGCATTTAAAATGTTTCTTCATGAAGGCTGTTCCATTTGGAAAGTTTGACTGTGTGTGCGCCTGCTAGGTGACTTGTTGAAACATCGCTCCACTAACGAGCAGAGGTAAATCGTTCCGCTTTACCATCTGGTTGCCTGTGGAAGCAGCACATTCTCGCTTCTTCTCAAAATAAGGCATGTTTATTTGTTTGGACTATGTCCAGCTGGCTGGCTTGCTTATGACTGCATTTCAGACATGTTGGCTGGTGCCCCTCCAAGAAATGAACTGGCCCCGGAGGGCAGCAGGCAGAAGGTGGAAGGGGCAGGAAGGAGGTGGCTGGGAATGACCTTGCGAGCCGTGTCTTTCTATCCACAGGCGCCCATTTCCACCCGGAGACCGAGTCACGTTCAATGGGAGAGACTGCCTGTGTCAGCTCTGTGCACAGCCGATGGCCTCCAGCCCCCGAGAAGCCTCCTGCTCTGGCAGTAAGTGCACAGCCACCCGCCGACACGAGTCCTTCCCACCCAAAGGTGGCCTAGGCAGGGGCCTCTCTTTGTGAGAGAACGTGTTAGCCAGAGCCAAGGACAGTATGGTCCAAGGCATTTTTAACTGTGGAATGTGCTTGTGTAGAGAAGCCTTCCCCAAAAGCCATGCAGCAGGCCAAGAACCAGGAAGCATCTCCCTTATTTCAAAAAAACACCAATAGAATTTGACACCAGACTGTGCATTTTGAGTCTGTGAAGAGAAAGGCATAAAACTTTGCATAAGAAACACCCATCTCTGGTCACAGAGGCTCATGGTGATGATGCGATTCTCTGGGTATTTACATCTTTTTTTTTTTTTTTTTATAGAGGCATGTTTTTTATTTATTTATTTATTTGTTTGTTTGTTTTGTTTATACATGCACTGGGTACAGTCAGAAGCGCGGGAGGGCGAGAGAACCCACCTCTCTGGGTATTTAAAAAGCTGTCCCCACTGCCTGGGGCAGATGTGGTCGTTGATACTTAAATAATCCTTTATTATATATTGCCCTAATTCACCTGGAGGGTTTCTGACATTTATTCATTGCACATACAAATTGCTGAGCACCTGCCATGTGTTTTGTTGACCCTGGAGATCTGTGAACAGAAACTCCTTGGCATCCTAAGGAAGTTTGCTTTCTAATGGGAGTGGATAGACAATAAATGCAAAGGTGAAATTGTCTATTGTGTGAAGAATAGTAGGAAATAAAATCAGAGTAGAGGGACTGCATTTACACGGGGCATTCAAGGGCAACCTCTCTTTAAAGGTGTCCCCTAGGCAGAGCTCTGAAGAAAGGGTTAGAACAAGCTGTACTATGTCATGGGATTCGTAATTCTTCAGGCAAAGTCTTGTCTGACCTGTGGGCTCCAAAGGGTACCAACTTCCCCCCATTAAAGTCTTGGCCAATTGCACTATTTCTTCTAGTAAATAATATCACAAAGTCACTTGACATTTCAATGAGATGTATTCCTAGCAAGTAGAAAAGGGGTGAGTTTACCTTTGTTTTTTTATGGATTTTGCTAGTCCTTGGGAAACCTGGAACAAACCCTTTTAAGCCCTGCTAGTCTCTGTAGGAAAGAATAAGCTAAATCACTTCTGCTCCAGAAGAATCCTGCATGATTCCTAACAGTGATTCCAAATCTTCCTGTTAAAAGTAGAAGAATCCTTATACCTGTAAAAAATATGAATGTTCTGACTAAAGCATTTGCATGGAAATTGAATTTTGGCTATTGGGAAATCAATGTACTTGTCTGTCTTATTCCAAGCAGACCCTTAGCGTGTAGATTGATATGCCCTGCTGAGAGCCCCCAGGCAGCCAAGTGTTCCCCTAAAGGAAGGCACAGCCCAAGACCCTAGTAGGCATTCATATCCTTCACTGTTCTTCTCTACCCCACCCGGAGCAGCTCGCTGGGAAGGTCACCCTGCTGTTTGGAGGGTTTGCTTTGAAAATGTATTACCAAGAACTCTGGAGAAATGCTTCGCTCTAGTTAACAAAGGATAATTTCATGAATCCCAGGAGTGGCTGATGGTTGTACCAGAGAATCATGTCCATGGGTCTGTAATAGAAATGGCTACATCCTCAAATTCTTCGGGGTCCTTTAGTCCAACTCTCTTTCTTGATAGGTGGGGAAACTGAGGCTATACTCAAGATCAACCAAGATATCAAATAATAAGATGGGACTAATGTGGGCTTTTTGAATCCAGCTGTTGGCTCTCTGTTTTGTTTTATTGAACATTCCTCATTGTTTGCATTAAACACCAGAAGTGGAATATTTTTAAAGTCTTCCAGACTGCTCTGTTTATGCAATTTGGGAACATGTTTCCACGCCATAGCTCTACTGAAATGGTTACTCTAGAGATTATTAAATATTTTTTGCTTTTTCTATATTTTCCATTTTCATATGACAGATATATTATGCACAAAAAATAACAATTTTAAGTGTGAAAATATATCCTACTCAAATCCATTACCTTTCTAATGCAAAATTTAACAATTATTACTTATGTGGACTAAATCATATTTTCTCCTTTGCTCCTGATGAGTGAAATCCCATTTCTATTAGCTGTTTCTGTCAGAACATTTTTTATTTCCCACAAGCTCTTGTCTATTTCAATAAATACGCAAATAGCATTTATGGGGCATGTGGGTGTGGGTGTCTGTAAAAAATAAAGTTCTTATATATGGACACACATATGCAAAATACCCAAAAGAGGCAGGCACACGGATATTAGTGCAAGAGAATTTTCAGCAAGTTTCTGAAGTTCATTGGTACATAATTAGAAAACACTGGGTTGTTAATTGCACTTCTTTGAGAATTCCCCGATACCTTAAAACTCTCTTGATAAATAACTTCCATTCCTATTTTTTTTTAATTAACTTGGCAAAATTTCCTAAATAAAAGCAAAAAAGTGAAATTCTTCTTTGATAATGTTTACAGAGTTGATGAAATATATCAGAGAACCAAGGTCCTCCATTTCCCTTGGAATGTTGTTTGAAAACAAGTTTGCTCTTCTGAACCAGGGTTTCTTTCATTTGACATTCAGTGGCTGGTTTGCTATCATCCCTGAAAGTAGATGAGGACAATATGAGATGGAGGGGAGAAACACAGAATGACAAATGAGTAAAATTAACTATTCAGTGAGAATTTGCGCAGAATCGTCCCAGTTTCTACTGCAACTTCTCAGCCTGCCCTGTCTCAATTGGGACCCTATGCTATGCTGCTCAGTGCCATCTTGTGATAATTCTTATAACTTTTATATCTATTTTCTTTAACATCCACAGGGTACTCGCTGTATCAGTCACAGCCTAACTTGTCTACCAATCTTAATGCATTTAATCACACTAGTACTAACACTAACCCCTTATTACAGATGAAGAAACAAAGGATCATAGAGGTTAAATAAAATGCCAGGATTCTATAGAAGGAAGTGATGAACTGGGATACTCCCCAGGCTGTCTGGCTCCAGTGCCCTGCTACCTCTCTGATATTTATCTTGTGATGTAGGTATCACACTCTGATTTGTAAAGATAGGGGAGCTGGCTTTGCAGCAGCGACCCACATGTTTGCAGATCTGAGTGTCCTACCTCCAAACCACCAGTGCCTTCATGTTGTAGCCAGGCCTGGTGAAGGGAAACCATCAGGAAGTTCTCATAGAAGCAAATTACTTCAATTAAAGATTATTGCCCCTGAATTACTGAGAGCTGTTGCTGCATCCAGTCTAATGTAATTTGAATTCAGTAAGCAAACAATTACCTAACATGGAGGTAAGGGTAAAACTTACCACACAGGGTTGTGATGGACATTAATTAAACTGCTTTTACTATTAATGAAAAGACCAATTGCCTGTGTCTGGTTCCTCTACACTTTAAGAATAAAAATGTCAGTCCAGAACACAACATGCTGTTCTAGAAGGTTACGTACACTCCTCTAAAGTTTAATTCTGTTCTTCACGTATTTGCTAGTACCTGAGGAGCTAGATCCCATGGGTTGGGTTGCTGTGTGTGTGTGTGGGGGGGGGATGATCTGTGTGTGGCAGCCTCGAGCGTTGGGAATCTGGGTTGTGGTTTCCTACACACCCCTGTCTATTTCAGGCTCCTGAGCAGGAGTGGGCTGCTGTCTACAGCACCCTTTCATCTCAGAGGCGTCTGACTGGTGTCTGATTAGGTGTGGGCTTGCTGGATCGGTGCAGTGAACACCCCCACACCCATATATCCAAACCATCTCCCTTGCGCCCCACCTCTCCCCCAGCGTTGTCATTATTCCAACTACAATTAGAACTCCTACAGGTACGGGGCAAATGCTCTGCTAGGACTGAATTTAAATCATTTCAGATAAAGATTCATGTGCATGTTTTTAAGGGGGAGGAAGAATTTTTCAGTTATTTTACTTACCTGTTTGGTGCAATAGCTTTTAACAGTGGCAAGATAATTTTTTTTTTATCATCATGTTCTCTCTGAAAGAACCACCTGGAGTGGAGTGGGACTTGGGTGCTGAGACACTAACAATCTGTGCATCCACCGTGATGTGACACTGGCGTCTGACTGGCCTGGGTCAGGTCCTGGCTCTGCCCCTGACTAGGATTCTCTTTCTCTCTCCATCCTCCATCTTCTCGTCCATAAAATGGGATGGTTGCAGCTACTACTTTGTAGGACTCAATGAGTAAATAGATCAGTACTCTGTGTGCTTATGAAACAATAACCTACTGTTCACACACCGATTTCTGCATTGTTCTGTAAGACTGTCCCTGCATCCTGTCACTCTGCCCTTTTCACTCCCCTGCTGGCGATAGTCATCATTACCCACTCATTTGATATTATCCGCTAACACATAGAACAGCGAAGGCAGGGACAAAGTGACACTTGTAAGACCACCTCAAAGAAAGACTATTCATTAATTCAAAAAGGGTCCTTTCATTCTAGGCACCAAATTCTTCATTGCACAGTTAATATAATATATTCCTATGATAACTTTTGTCACAGCTAAGAAGAATTGGTACGTAACCCATTGCATTTTAATTGCTTAGATGAGTGCCCACCTCCACTATCAAGATAATAAACTCGGGCCTCCCCGGTAGCGCAGCAGTTGAGTGCTGGATTCAAAGTTGCCCGCAGCCTCTGCAGCACCAGTTTGATCCCCGGCCGCCGGGCCAGGGTCCCACATAGCGTGCAGACCTCTCCTGCCGCCCGCTGCTCCCCTCAGCAGTGTACTTCGTCAGTCTACCTGTTCTGTTCCCTGCTCTGGCTCTGGTGAAGTCTCACACCCTCCCGCGCTTCTGACTGTACCCAGTGCTTGTATAAATAAATGAACCTTTAAAAAAAGATAATAAACTCATTAAATGTAAAGACCCCATGATCTTTCTCTAGGTTTAACACAGAAAGCCCTAGATAAACACTCTGAAAACTGAATCAAAGCCATCTGGCTCTCTAAACTGGATTAATTATAATCTACCCTTTTAAATGGGTTTAAGCGATCATCCTAATATAATACAGACATCACAGAGATCCACAAAGAAGGAGATAAAAATCACCTGAAGTCCTTTCACCAGCTGATCATGTGATGGAAATACTGAAACTGACATTCTACACCTTCTTCTTCCTGTCTGGTAGGGGAAATAAACTGGTGTTTGCTAAGGAGTAGTGAATCTGAAACACTGACGCAGGACTCGAGTATGATTTCCTCTTTGGCTAGCGCCTGTGAATGTGGGTGACTATACCTAGTTAAAGATTAGTCATAAAGCTCTTTACCTGGTTAAAGTTTAAAACTAAATTAGAAAAATCAATGTAACAACAAACCTTCCTGGTATGATTTTTTTTTTTAAGATTTATTTATGCATACGAGAACTGGGGTACAGGCCAGAGGTGTGGGAGGTGAGAGGATCACCAGAGACAGAGTGGGGAACAGAACAGGAAGATTGACAGAAATACACTGCTGAGGGGAGCAGCGGGAGAGTCAGGGGAGGTCTGCTGTGCCATGTGGGTAGCTCCCAGGCTGGGGATCGAATTTGGGCTGCAGTGGCTGCTGATAGTTTCATGGGTTGCATCTTAATCCCTTGTGCCAACAGGGAGGCCCTGATTTTTTTTTAATTGAGATGATGTTCACATAGTATAAAATAAACTATTTTGAAGTGAGCATTTAATACGTGCTCAATGCTGGACAAAAACCACCTCCACTTAATTCCAAAGCATTTTCATCACCCCAAAATCAAACCCTATACCCATCAGACAATTACTCCCAATCCCGTTCTGTAAGGACAGGAATAGAAACAGTACAGGTTTTCTAGGATCCCATGCAGACCGGGTGAAGGAGGAGTCAGAGTCCTCAGTGGTTTTATGCAGGTCTTTTATTGGGATTTACCCAGTACACAGCAGGCAGGGGTGCTGGGGGGCCGGGAGGCTGGCAGGCATCCCCGCCCCCAACAAGTTTTCACTCTATCTGGGCTCTCCGGCATTCTCTGCTTCTCTCTCGGCTGCTTCTTTCAGCTTCTACTGGCGTCCCCGTGATGCCACCCTTAAAAAAGCACAGTCAGCCCAGGTGAATCCCATCTACCTATGCCCACACCCTACTCTAGGTGCCCGCCATCAGGCATGCATTCGGAACCACAGAGTTCCGTCATCTATCCTGATGGCGGGAGGGCAGAAAAGCCTGATGTTTTTCCTTACCCTACACCTTCTTTTCCCAAACCCTGGCAAGTACCAATCTGCTTTCTGTTTTTGTGTATTCACCTATTCTATATATTTCACAAAATTGAAATTGTGCATATGGAGCCTTTTGCTTCTGGCTTCTTCCACTTAACATGTTTTAAAGATTCATTCATTGCAGCATTTATTAATACTCTATTCCCTTTATGGCTGAATAATATTCCACTACAAGGATAGACCACATTTTGTGTATCTATTCTTTTGTTAATGGATATTCAGGTCATGTCCACCTTTGGCTATTGTGAAGAGTTGCTGTTAATGTGCATGTAACAGTATTTGTTTGAGTTCTTGCTTTTAACTGTTTTGGATCTTGGTATAATTATGAAAGGGGTTTGCTAAGGATTATCCCAAATCCTGAAAGTAGTGACTGCCAGTTTTCTGCACCTGCCCCAGAAACTGTTGGACTGGTATCCACAGTGTTCAGAGGGTATTTTTCTCTGGCATGGGCACCATTAAATGAGCTTGAGTGATTGCAGGTAGCAGTCTTCACCTGGGGCACGTGTCTTTCTTCCTCTTTTGTTTGCATCCTCCATTTTTCTACCCCCTTTCCTCCTCCATTGACTGTGACTTGAGAGAGGACTGTTTGGCCATAGTTCAGCCTGCAGGTAGAAGTTTGACCCCCAGTTTTCTAAGCCTTGTCCACAAGAGGGTATTGGCCATGCTGAGGACTCAACCTTTGTGCTTCAGACACATTTGTTCTGTCTTTTGCAGAAACGTGTAGCATTTGCTCTTTTGAAAGGTGGCTCAGGAATCAAACATGGTTTTCCAGGCATGTCTGGACTGTACATTGACACAGAAAGAAGAAATGCCCCACGCTCACGGAGAAGGCCCGGTAGAGTTGTGTGCTGGGTGAAGGGTCACTTGCCCTGTCCTAAGCCCCATGGAGAGAGTGCCCTGTCCACTCAACTTTCCATCCATGCAGGGTGGAAATCCGTATCCTTGAGGCTGCCTCCTGACCTCAGCCATTTCTGAGAGGGTCCCTTGAGTGGGGGGTGTTGACTTTGTTTTCACAGCCGCCCAACTTTTCTTGCTGTCTTGGTGGCATTTCAGTCAAAAGTGAGTCCTACTTTTGAACCAGCTCAATCCCTGGGGATCAGAAATTCTGCTGACAACCACATGGGACAAATTGAGACAACAGTAGGGAAGAGGCAGGAAAAGGACCCGAAAAGCAGTCAGGGTCTGTCCTCCACCCACTGGGCTTTTCAGATTCTTAATTGGGGGTTTTGAAGTTGTGAGTGCACACATTAGGACCATGGCGCATTCCCTCCGTTAGCCCCTGCTTCAGCCATAGTTAAGAGCTTACACCTAAAAATTAGAGCAGGTGACCAAATAGTGTTAATGGTTTATGCCACTAATTTTTTTTTATTTCCCATCAAAGAATCTCCTTTACATTCCCAGGAAATACAAGCATGTTATTTTTATCTGTTGTTCAGGGAAATGAAGAAATGGCTGCCAGGGGATTCTTTTTTTTTTTTTTTTAAAGATTTATTTATTTTATATAAGAACCGGGGCACAGGCCAGATGGCACAGGATTCACCAGAGACAGAGCGGGGAACAGAACAGGCAAACTGATGAAATACACAGGAGAGGTCTGTCATGCCACGTGGGACCCTTGCCAGCTGGCTGGGGCCGGGATCGAACCAGTGCTGCAGAGGCTGCGGACAGCCCAACCACCTGTGCCACCAGGGGAGGCCCTGTCAGGGGATTCTTATGCAAAGCAGTGGACACTGTCTTTAAGCAGATATGAAAGTTCTCAGCTCCTAACCAGTTTCAACCATCCTTTCCAAAATGTGCAGGTTGTTCTCTATAAATGTATAAACTCAAGTGTCTGGCCCACGTTACCTGTGTTGTTCCCTCTGGTCCAAGCAAGCCATGAGAGATCCAGCCTCTAGGCCCATGAGAATCAGCTGTTAAGTCCAGTCCTGAGCGCTGTGACCTGTCTGTGGTTTGTTCCAAGTCATCCTGCAAAGCTCACCAGCCGAACTTCTCTGACTCACAATTCTAAGACTTTCGAGGTGTGGGTCTGGGTTGGTGCCAAGTCCCTGGCACACTGTTCTCTGTCCCTCCAGTGCTCCCTGTCATGCTTAGCGGCATTAGCCATGAGTTTCCTGCTTAATAAATTCATAATCAATTAATGTAGAGGAAGGGCAAGCAGTTTGTTTCCTTTCATTTCCCATTCAGATCCTGTTCATGAATATGGAAAAAGAAAACCAAGCCAGACCCAGGGCTAGTTAAAAGAGAGGGCTTCTTGACCTTGAGAATCCATAAAACCCCAATAGGGAATGCTGTGAGTAATGGCTTAGGGATTAGAATTGCACGTTTCAAATGTGTAAAGGGTTTACATTTATGAAAATTAGACCAAATTGACTAAAATCTCTAAGTATTTATGATACACACTGTGAAAGGAGGAAAAATAGGATTTATTGCCAAATATTCGATGACAGGGACATCAAAAACAGCCTCTACTGGGCCTGCCTTCAGCTTTCCTGAGAAAGGCTGACGAGCTTGGCCTTGGTGGCCCGTGAAAACGTGTTTGTTGTGAAGTACTGTTTTCCAAACATGCAGAACAAGAGCCTTCACTTAAAATAGCAGGACAGAGGCTGCTCTGGCTTGCCAACTGACCTGGAGATTATGGAAAGTCTGGTCAAGGTTACAGAATCAGGCAGCACGTAAGCCTTTAAAAATAACTTTGGGTCACTTTTAGTGATTTTGAAATCTAACTTGTCTCCAAGGTTGAGACCCCTTTTTCTCATAGAGTAGAAATACATATCCCCCAGCCCCTGGGATTTGTCTTGTGCTCTCATATAGCTCTACTGGCTAATGGCAATGTGGAATTTCTGAAGCTAAAAAATACTTGTTAAAGCTAATTCTTAAAGTGTTTGATCTCTCAAGCCTGCAGTTTCACTTTTTTTTTTTTAAAAGATTTATTTATTTATTTATTTATAGAAGATTGATTGATTGATTTATATAAGCACTGGGTACAGTCAGAAGCGCGGGAGGGTGAGAGAATTCATCAGAGCCAGAGCGGGGAGCAGAGCAGGCAGAAGGACCGAAGTACACTGCTGAGGGGTCTGCGGGCGGCAGGAGAGGTCTGTGCGCCATGTGGGACTCTCCTCCGGTGGCCGGGGAGCAGCCGGGGATTGAACCGGCGCTGCAGAGGCAGCGGGCAGCTTCGCAACCCAGCGCTCAACCGCTGCACCACTGGGGAGGCCCCAGTTTCACTTTCTCATGTTTAGCCCATGTATTTGCCGTGACATGCTAAAAAGGAAGATGGTGAGCACATGTCAGTTACTTGGTTTAATTTTTTTTAATGGCCAGTCAATATCTGTCAATGTACAGATGTGGAATTTGGGACCCAGATAGAGATGAAAGAAAGTCCATTCAGCACTGTCCATGTGTTCAATTGACATACTTACCACTGCTCAATGATGTCTTTTTGGTCAAGGAAAGATCTTCAGATACCCAAATCCTTTAGACCTTAAAAGTATTAAAATTGTGGGTCAATCCTTATAAAAAATAACATGAGCAAGGTCTGGATTTTTTCTAATCCATGGGTTGCAAACTCAAGAAGCTACAAGTGTAGTAACAAGTGCGCACAGTCAGGTCAGAGGTGATGGTAGGTGACAGCTGATACTTAGACCCTATGGAAGGATGCACTGGGAAGATGTGTCCTGGATGAAATGGTCAAGCTACTGTGCCTTTATGACCATGAAGGAATCCACGTGTCAAAGGCTGATCTGACACATAATGAAGGTGGCTTGTTAACCTTATAAAATCTGATCTGTGTCCAGCTCACTCTTCTGTGCCCTTTCTTTATTTTTACTAGAACAACTGCTTTCTAGCATTCTGCCTTCACCATTTTATCACACGAGATGATAGGAAATCCATGTCCTGGAAGACAGTGGATGACAAGATGTCATTAAATTCAGGACCTCACGTTAGCCAAACCCAAGAACTTAAATTTGTTTTGTTTTGTTTTGTTTTGAAGGTCCTTAGACTGAGTCCTAGCCAGGGATAAAGTGCCTCTAGTTAATGGTCTATTAAAAGACATCACTTGAATATTTTTAGGGTCTCCAAAGTCTTATTCCACTTTCTATTAATAACAACCTAAAACTGAAATGATTTGGTTTCTATTTTTCATCCATGTGTATAGCCAGGAACTTGTGTGCTTGCCTTTGTTGATAAGAAATACATTTTTATTATTATTTTATTATGTTCTAGGGAAAAATTGGATTTTCTGGAACTTATATCTGCAACAGTTTCAATACTGAAACTTGATTTTTTTTAAATTCTTAATTTTACAATTCTTATAATAAAGTCAGAAAGTACTCTGAACTGTCTCAAAATCTCTTACAGATGTTTTCTAACATCTTGGTATCTCAGCAAACATCGATTAAATGAGTAAAGTGCCTCTATGGCCCCTTTTATGATTTACATTATCTTCACAATAATTCTCTACTCATCCCATCTTTATCCTCAAGTGGCATCTCATGCTCAAATTCATCATGGTTGTTTTTACTCATTGGCAGAGAGAGAGAAAGTAACCAGGAAACAAGTCCGTGATTGGGGGTTTAAAACCAGAGAGGCCCTGTAAGCTGTAAAGACCTTGGGTTCATGTCCGTTTGAGAATAGAAGATCCACACTCCTTTCTTTGTTTGACATTGCAGCTGTGTAGCCTCCTGCAAAGCCCTTACCCGGGCTTTGGTTTCCTATGTGTCAAATAAAACATTCGCCACAAATGGTCTGTGCTCTTTGAAAGGCGGATAATCTCTTCCAGGTTAGCGGGAGTTCTATGGTTGGACCAGGGTAACAGACACACAAGAGCTTTCAAAAGTTTAAAGCCCTATAATAACAACATTAATAAAAATGTTAAGATGATGATGATGGTACCAGAAAAGCTAAAATGCTTTTTAGGGGGGACAGTGGGCCTTGACTGTTAAGGGAAAGATAAAATGTAGGATTTTGTGAGATTTTGCAATAGTACAGTCATTACTGCAATAATTCAATAGTTGCTGCTTTATTATGAGGACAGACATTGCATGTTCACCATGTACCTGACGCTGTTTGGTTTTTATGCCTGTTCTCTCCCGTCCTCACAGAAGCCCCAGGAGGTAGTTGTTCTTAATCTAACTTTTTATGGATGAAAAAGGCAAGTCCAGGAGTGTCCTGGCTCATCCAAGATCCCTCATCCGTAGTCAGAGCTGGACTTGTACTCCAGGTCTCTTTACCTGCGAAGTCCTTATCTCTGAAGTTAGTCATCAGTGAGCTTCTAGGAGAGACTAACCACACATGGAGCAAAGCATGAAGAGTCTTATTTTTTTCCTGTTGCTACTTCTATTATCTTCTGTCACAGCTCCCTTTCCTAGCCTTAACAATACCGTAGGCAGATCCCAAAGCTTTCCAGCCACTTCTAGTTCTGAAAAGTCCAGTCCAGTTAAAACTATTCTCACATCCATTTCAGGACTGCACCCCGTTTCCAGCTCAGGCCCAACCTGGATTGGAGCCTGGTGTGAGAAAGGGGGCACAGCCTCTTCTCCCTCTTTACCTTGTTTCTGTCCTGCTTGTGGCTTCTTTGGGGCCTGGGCAGCAGGGATGGGGCTGGAGTAGAGGGTTGAGGTGTTAACTCTGGTATCATCATGCTTCCCTTTCAGCTAACACTGGCTGGAGGCAATTTTTTATGGGGTGTATCTTGAGATCCTTCACAAAGGAAGCTTGAAAAAACGTGCAATTTCTGGCTAACATGTTGCAATAACTCCCTCCCCCTGATCCCCTCCACCCCCAAACTCAGGTCCTGCTCCCTCCTGGTCTCCTCATAGCCTCTTGCTAGTGGGGGCCCCCCACCCTCCCCCTCCATAGGCTTCAGATGAGTTCATCCAGGATGCTTGGGTGTGTGTACCAGTCACAGACTTAAGTGCACCCCCAGTGAGCCACACTGTGGAAGCGCATGCCACACCCAACCTGTCTTCTCCATCTGCCAGCAGGGGGCGCCCCAGCAGCCTCCTGCCTTCCAGCTCTTCCAAATTCAGGAGGCTCCAGACTCTGTGTGCATAAATACTTCTGAGCCTTTGAGTCAGTTTGTCCCAAGGACTCTAACAGCAAACTTCTCTTGGATCCCACACCTGCACTAGGGTCTGAGTGTCCCTCTGAGTAAACATGGACATGGGAGGGGGAGGCAGGGTCCTCTCATCCCTCTCCCCACTGAGGGGAGGGACCACCACGCCCCATTGCTTGGACAACTCCTGCCTGACCTTCCTCTATACCTTCTCAAATGTCTGAGCGTTCACTGGAAATAACATCTCAGTGATAGTTTAGACAAAGGGTTTATTAGATCAGCAAAGGGAGGACTTGAACCTGAGAAGTAGTTTAACAGATTTCACTGTGTTAGAGCTGTTACACCCATCACAAGTTTGAGTTCAGTTTATGTAGTTAAGAGAGGGTTAAGAGAGGGCTTCTCATTCTAAGATATTTAAACCTATGGATTTGTTGATGCCTTGTATGTATAGGATGTACCAATGAGATACAGAGGCTGGGTGCTCCTATGTTGTTTGTATGTATGTGTGTATTCACTAACAGGTTGGTGTTTAGTTTACGGTTTGATTTTTGTGTGTGTTTTTTTGTTTTGTTTTTTTTTTTTTTTTTGGTGGTAACATTGGTTTACAACACTGTATGATTTAGGGAACAGGTTCACACCTCTTCAGACGTATGTTACCACATGACACCCACAACCAAAGCACCCATACTCCTATACCACAGTCCACTGGGCCCCTCCCCTAGCCCCACCCTCCCCATCTAGGAATCTCAATTCTGCAGGGTTTGTTTTGGTTTGGTTTTTTGGTTACTTTGTTTGGTTTCTTCATATTCCACAAATGAATGAGATTATCCAGTATTTGACTTCTCCTTCTGATTTATTTCACTGAGCATAATCCCCTCCAGTTCCATCCATGTTGTTGCAATCTTGACAAAAGACAAATGAGGATTTTGCACTCCCACACGTTTAACTCTACAAAAAGCTATAGTAATCAAAACAGTATGGTATGGGAATAAGAACAGACACACAACCAATGGAATAGAATTGGTTACCCAATATTTAAATCTTTATCAGGTCATCAGTAGGGGTAAAAAGATTGGCTTTACCTGCAGGCAGCAGATTTTGCAGCGATGTTTCCCAGACTTCAAGTCTATGCAGATGGCTTTACTCTCTTCTGCTAGAGTAGGAGGGGTTGTATCCCCAGAACATTCCTTATTATGTTCACAAGAGGTAGGTAAGCAACGGGGGTGGATAGTCATCAGGTAGATTCTGCTATCTTTTGGTAAGTCCTTTAAAGGTAGTCCTAGCCACTTCCTTTGGGATATGGAATACTTATCACCATTGTTTTTATAACCAAAATTCCAAAACTGTAGAAAAAGTCCACTTCCATATTCAGAAAGTTTGGATCTTAGATGAGTAGCTGCTCTGAATGGCAGTTTCCATCTTTGCTAATGGATTCCAGGCATGGCTGAACTGTGTTGACCCCAGAAGGGTGAGAGGAACAGGAATTGAGTTACCACATAGTTCTCTTTTCTATAGCTCCATATCCTCAGACTTCACAGAGAAAGGCATCTTTTTGGCCCTTATTCTTCCCAAATGGGAAACTGTAAAAAAGGTTGAAATAGTTCTCCAGGAGAAGGTAGGTATCCAGGCTGACAGCACCTTCAGTACTGCCTAAGTCAGGACATCTGTCTTACCTTGGGAATACTGATTTCCTTCTGAAGAGCCATTTGGCACCTTCTTCAACTTAAATACTTTGGAAACCCAGGTGTCTCTGGCCCCCTCCCCTCCCCCAATACACATATTAAAGGAGACAGATGGGGTCCCTATTGTCAAGGATATTTATTGCCTTTTAACAGAATGATGTAGCTATGGAACCAGGTGTGTCCTTGGATGTTAGTTTAACTTGGATGTTAAGTAGTCAGATTTCTGCTTTTCTCTTGACTCCCTGTTCCCAAGAATGAAAGTCTTGGAGTGAAGTGATTACGGTGGTGCTTGTTTTCTTTTTGCATTCAGTCACTGTTTTTCATGGTAGAATACTGGCGAGTTGCTAGAAACAGTTTGATTTCCTTGATGTTGCTGCATATTCACCTATTTCTGACTGAATAATTCCAGTGCCAATCACCAGCTTTCTATATTTATCAGCAGCTGCTTCAGTGGTGTGGAAACAATTTGCTCAACAGCTGAAAAACATGAAGCTAGAGAGTAGGACATTTTGTTCTTTGTAAAAGAGCTCAGTTGGAATGAACATGCAGGAGTGAATAATCCAGCACAAATCTTTCTGTCTCTGCATCTTTTCCACTTTCCCCAGCATGATGTCAGGCTTGAGTGGAGAATAAGATTTTGTCCAGATGAATGAATGGGCAGCCTCTGTGGATGGAATATCCAGCGTTTCAGGTGGTGGTCTTTATTGATTTGCTGACTCTATGTCCTAAGGTTTGGGATGCTGGAGACTCAGCCCAGCCTCTTCTCCCAGCCCAACTTTCCCAGCTGGCTGGCTTTAGAGAATCTTCTCTACATAAAATTACCAGAATTAGTTGCAGTATGTATTTCATGGGACACTGCAGGGCCTGGTGGGCCTAAGAGATCCAGGACACCATCTGTGAGGTCAGAGGGCTTCCAGACCACAAGACACTTTGACTAAGTGCCTGTGATGAATAAATGCCTCCCACATCTGAGAAGCCCTCACCTGGTGCCTGTTCTTAGAAAGCCCTCAGTGCAGGATAACTAGGGTGGTCGTTAGTACTCTCAAATTGTGTCTAGGTTTCTTTCAGAACTCTGGGATAGCTGAGCACTGACCTGCTTGTGAAGAGAGCATGACTTAGAGTCAAGAAACCTGTTTTCTAGTGCCAGCTGCACCCCAAAAAGTGGAAGGGGAGCCATATTGAGCACCTAAATGGACCCAGCCTCCAGAGTGTTACACAAAGGTCTTCACAAGGCAGGTTATCTCTCCTTCTGCAGGGATTATTGTCCTCATTGGAGGAGATTACAGTTCAGAGGGAGTAACTTGCTCAAAACTTCTTGTGCCAAAGCCAGTGCCAACTTCTGTTTTCCCAGACCTCACTGCTCTTCAGAGGGAGACCCTGAGTGGCTCAGCCAACCTCTCCTCACTCAACTGTCTTCAGTGTGGGACTGAAAAGCCATCAGTCGAGTTTATTTACTGCTTAAAAAATTCACCCAGCATCTCCCTATTTAAGATCTTTACTGCCACCCAGTGGGCATAATGTAGCTTAAAAAATGAAGAAAATTCTCAGTTCAACTTGTATTAAAAAACCATCAATTCATCATAAATGCATACTGTTCTCCTGACCTTTAAAAATTGTGTTTATAAACAATTATCATGGGCTTCCACTTTTATCTTTATAATAAACTACCAGATGTGAGATACTGGGATATTAAAAAAAAAAAATCTGTGTGTTGCTTGAGAGCATAAAATACATACTCAGTTTATAATGGACAATACTCAAAGAAATTATAAGCTGAAATATACATATATCATATATTTTAAAGTTCATTTACATTCTCATGGTAAAAAAAAAGATAATTCAAATAACAGGATGTGAAGTAAAAAGTAAAAGTGATCCTTCATAGATGAAATTGCCCTAAGAGTTTAAAATTTCTTTTCAAGAAATGCCCAATTCATAAACAAGCATGTGTGCAAACACACACACACCCATTTCTTTACTATTTTTCTATGAATGAACTTGTGCTATGCACACCACTCTACAGCTTGCTTTTTCACTTTATTTTGGATTTTTTTTTCCATGTCAGTACACAAATCTGTTTAACTCATTTTAACAGCACATAGTTTTCCATTATTAACTACACTATAATTGATGTAACTAGTGCCATGTGAATGCGCATACAGGTTATTTTCTGTTTTGTCATCACAAAAGTACTGTGGGGAATGCACATATATTCTTCAGGGAACCCTCATTTGTGCACATGTACTTGTGCAAATTTATTTGAAAGGTAAAATCTTAGATGTGAAATTACTGCATCTAAAGGCAGTCTAATACCTAGCAACCTTAGAGGACCAGAAACACATCTGTAGCCTCTCCCCTGAGCCCCTCCCCCTTCCTCTCCTCCCTGCAAGTGTTCCTACCCCCACAACCCACCACCATTCCCTCCAGGGAATGTGGGCCTTCTCTGGAAGGCAGCTGGAGGAACTTTGATAGGATTTGTGCTTGCTGGTCCTGGGTATTATTAGGGATCTCCTGAGGGAGTGGGGGCAGTTCTGGATTGGGTTTTGTCAAGAAGCAGGAACAGTAGGTGGTTGGGTCTCTTAATAAGCTTTTCTAGGAGGAGAGTAAATTCAAGGTGGGTGGGAAGCATCATTAGCAAAGGAGCAGCAGTTGTGGATGTGCTCAGAAGAGGGGGTGCTTAAACATTTTGTATACCCAGTGACCTTGTCTCTGTCCTGTTCTAAAATGGCCATTGAGTAGCCTCACCTGGACATTGCTTCGTTCCGGGGGTGCTCTGTGTGATCCCTTAAGGGCATCACAGCTCACCGGCCAGATGTGCGCTTTCCTTTCCTTCAACACATTCATTTACAATGTCTGCAGATGTTTAAGTTGCTTTCTAAAAAGTTTGTACCAATTTACACTCTTCTGACATCTCTTAAAAATACTTAACTTCCCTAACAATGAAATTTTGAATAATCAGAATAATGATGGCAGTTATAGGCACTTACAATAGCAGATGTTTATAGAGCCACTTCCTGCCTGTCAACTACTGTGTTAAACCCGTTACTTCATTGAATCCACATTGGAGGCTTGGGACATGCGCTGACAGCGCCCCTGCTTCCATAGGAAACCAAAACTTGGAAAGGGGCTTCCCTGGTAGCGCAAGGGGTTAAGCACCGCACTATGAAGCTATCCACAGCCTCTGCAGCGGATCCCCAGCTGGTCAGGGAGCAGCCCACATGGTGCAGCAGACCTCTCCTGTCTCTCCTGCTGCTCCCCTCAGCAGTGCATTTCAGTGGATCTGCCTGTTCTGCTTCCCACTATGTCTCTGGTGAATCCTCTCACCCCCCACACCTCTGGCCTGTACCCCACCTCTTATATGCATAAATAAATAAATCTTTAAAAAAAAAGACTTGGAAAGGAGTGGAACCAGCTTGGGTCATGTGGCCACCTAACCAGGAGGCGAGCCAGTCCTCAGGACCTGGCTGCCTCATCCTAGGCCCACACTCTTTACCGTAAAGGAATACTCACTCCTTTATCTGCTTCATAGGGAACCTGCCAAGTAGAATTTAAAACTAAGGAATTAAGAATCACATAGTTGATGATCATAAATCCTAGAAAGTCTGGTTTAGGTTGATAAGGAAGTAGAGTCCTGTTTACAAAAAATGGGATTTATGGGCAGCCTTCCAGCAACTACACACACCGTGTGAAGCGAAGCATCCGGCATGAGGTGCTTAGCTACTCACGTGTGCCTTCAATTAATGAAAGGCCCATGAGAGCTTTCTTAAACTCACAGCCAAGACACTATAATTAAATGTTCTCTGGGCCAATTGGAGCTCAGAGGATATTTAGATAAACCCCAGGGAAATAAACAGATGAAGGACATCCATCCCCTTGGACCCACAGAGGCCCGTGAAGTTTCCATGCTGTGCAGGGATGGGGCCTGCGCATCTGCTGGGGAAGATTTTGTGCCAGGAGAGAAAGTGGGATGAAATGGTGCTTAATATTTACTGAGTATGTGATGGGTGCACATGGGGGTTCAGTGTGGGTCTGTTGTTTGCATTTAGCAAAACAAAACACACCCAAAAAATGTGTGGTAACAGCCACTTACTGCTCTTTCCAGACTGTGCTGGCTGCGGAAGGGACATCAAGAACGGGCAGGCCCTGCTGGCGCTGGAGAAGCAGTGGCACTTGGGGTGCTTTAAATGCAAGGCCTGCGGGAAGGTCCTCACCGGGGAGTACATCAGCAAGTAAGACTGGGCCAGGGACGGTTCTGGGAGGGGGGCCCTGAAAACAAGCTCACCCCTTCCCTCAGGCATAATGGAAGACATTCACATCCCACTGTCCTTAGAAACTTTGGGCTTGGACATTTCTGAAAAGAATTTTATTCTTCTACTTTGGCCATAGTTTGCCTTCATAATGAAATGCTAATCATTACCTAATTTATTTTGTCCCTCACATTGTATTCATTTGCTGGTCATGTATCTAGCTACATAGTTCTGAGAGCACAACTTCATCCTACCAATGTGCATGCGCTTCACTAAGCCACAACCAAAGCTCCAGGGTGCAGGCCCCACCCTCTCCTGACCATTCCCTCCCTTCCCCACACACCACTCCCTCCTCTCCCCAACCCCTCCCCCCAGCCGCTCTGATAACCACTGTATTCCTCAGAGTCTAGGAATTATTTTTGCTGTGTTTTAGCACTGTGTTTTCTTCGTTTATTTATACTACTCAGCTAATTTCCAAAGGTGAAATAGTGCCTTTCTGGACAAGGTGGATGAATCTTGAGGTGATTATGCTAATTGAAATCAGTCAGAAAGTGAAAGAAGGTTACTGGATGGCTTCACTCACTTGATACAGATCATCGCCTCATTTAACCATGAACTCAGCTAACATAATGTCACCCATTATGCATTTAGTAATTGCACTTTCACTATTTTTTGTTCCCATTTGGAACTAGCCTTACTTAGCCTTACTAAGACCCCACAGAAGGTCTGGGCATGAATCTGTTAGGAACACTGACATGGCTGGCATGGCAGCTGAGGTTGGAGTCCTGTGCTGGCCTGGGTGGCGGTTACAGTGAAGTGGTGAAACTACTTTTAGAGTTAAGGAGGGTAGAAAAAGCATACAGGGTCCAGTGAAATGAGGGAAAATTTCCCCTGTATACCATTTTGTGCTTTAAAAAATGGTCCCCAACCAGGTGAGTATATCCCCTATTCAAAGAAAATTAAACAATTTAGACATATAGTGAAACAGAAAAGGAGCTTGGACCGCCCCCTAGAAATCTAACTCTGTGGGAGGAGGATAAAGCTACAACATCTGTATTTGAAAGGAGAAAACTCCAGCTGATTCTGATACAAATGCAAAGGTAAATGAGAGAAATGCCTGGCTCAAACTAACCCTGCAGGCTGTGGCACAGCAGGTAGCTGGGTGTCATGTCAAGAGTTGTTCTTTTTAATTTCTCCTTGGAATGACACACGTAGAAACTGAGGTAAATGGAAGTTTCCAGGCCCCAGGCCTCCGAGGGCTGAGGTGATGGTGTCTCATTGCTGCTGCCAGGTTCTGTGAGCTCCAGGAGCTGGTATGTAAGGGAAGGAGGACTTGGGCCTCCTCACAGGAAGGTAAACACTGAGGCCACATCTGGGCTGGTATCAAGAGCAATTCCAGGGTTTCTCTAGTCATGTCTGAGACAAACAGGGTATCTGTGATTGTAATCACCTGGCAATTGGGCTGTTATTCTGTGAGACAGATCGCTTAGTTTCGTGGCTTTTGATCACATTTCACCAAATATCCAAACTTGTGAGTCCTGAGGCGGAGAGAAATACCTTCTAGATTGGTTCTGTGGAAAGGGGCTCAGAGAAACGTGGTGTGGATGTCTTCTCCACTGCTCTGCGACTCCGGGGAGCTGAACTCTCTTCTGTCTTGCAGGGATGGTGCTCCGTATTGTGAAAAGGACTACCAGGGGCTCTTTGGCGTGAAGTGTGAAGCCTGTCACCAGTTTATCACAGGGAAAGTCCTGGAGGTGAGTGGCAGACGGGCTCCCTCAGAACCACATCATTTTCCTCAGAGGCCTTCAGAAACACACAAGCGTCTCTGTCCATTTTTCCCCTCTTTTTCTCATCTGTGGAGGAAAGTAGTTGCAGATGACAAATCTCTGGGAGAATTAACTTGTCTTTACGAGCAGTTTCTACCAAATGTTTACATGAGAATTGGTTTGATGGAGAACTTGAGGGGAAAAAAGAATGACAAGGGGTTACTAGGAATTATGTAGAAAGAAGGGTTATAATAGATTATACATATATATTTTTTTAATTTTATTTTTATATTCCCCATACAATTGCAACCCCCTTATAATAGACTGTATTTTCAGAAGTCAGAAAAGAGGAAGCAAAGGGTGTTGGAGGCACTTGTGTACATGTGTGTGCACACCTGCCTTGCGGCACTCTTGTGTGTGGGTGTGGGAATGCACAAACAATGGTGTGTGCACATGAGTGTGCATTTTTGTGCCCCTGTGTACGTGTGTACATGTGGGAGTGCTCAGACTCGAGGAGCAGAGGCTCACAATTGAAGCTCAGAAAGAGTAACTGAAAGGTGAAGGTGTAGACTTCCCCACCCTCAGAAAACCACATCCTGTGTGACTGAGACACCCTGTGGCCCGGTTGAGCTGAAGCCTGTGAAGTTCAGGTGTGACTCCTCAACCTGAGAGCTGGTTCCTGCTTTCTTAGCAGAGGCCCCACCAGCTCCTGCCTCGGGGCGGAGCCCAGCTCCTCTTGTGTTAGAGGCGGAATTTTGGGGCCAGAGTTCAGGCCACTGCTGCCCCACTTCTCACAGGCATGTGGGGTGTTGGCCAGCTCCATTGAAAAAGTAGCGATTGCCTCACAGCATCCACCCTGCTGGGTGGAGGATGTGTGCTGAGCAGGGTGAGTCAGGGTGCCAGGGCTGTGAAGGCGGCTCACTGGCCCTGCAGCCTGTCCCATCGCTTTGACAGATGCAGGGTCCAAATGCACAGAGCCACGTTCAAACCTCCAGCAGCTGCATTTCAGAAACCCAGGATATAAACCCCAGAGGCCCCAAGGAGTCTTGGCTGCCTGTGTGGGGTTTCACAGCAAGGCCCAATGTGGGCCTCCATGATCCCAAAGCAGGCTCTGTGAAACACAGAGGGGCCTGTGCTGGCTCTGTGCTACACGGGGTGAATTTATTGCTCTTGGAGGATAAGGAAGTGAGGGTTGTCAATGCAGTTTGCCTCTTACCCAAGGGAAGGGCGTTTCAGAAGGAGGGAACAGCCTGTGCAGTAGCTCAGAGACAAGAAAAGCACAGACATGCAAGGAACAAAATGTCAGTCATACAGGAGTGTAGGTGTGAGAGATGATGCTGGAAACTTGGGGAGGGATCAGAACATGAGGACCTCAGAAGGCACATGTAGGACTTAGGGCTTTGTCCTAAGAGTGGTGGCAGGCGTTGAAGTGACCGTAGCTGGGGCATCACTGAAGGGGCTGGTCGTCGTGCACAGAATGGACAGGAGCCTCAGCACAAGCATGCCCAGGCCCACAGCAGCCCCTGTCCTCCTGTGGAGGGCTAAGCAAAGTATCCACACAGACAGGGGAGTAGTATTCAGACTTAAAGAATGTTCTGGCACATGCTACAGCATGGATGAACACATGAGAACACGTGAAAGATGCCAGAAATGAAAGCCACATACTGTCTGACTCCATTTAGATGAAATATTCGGAATAGGCAAATCCCTAGAGACATAAAACAGATTGGTAGTTGCCAGGGGTTTTAGGGGTGGGGGCTGGGGAGTAACTGCTTTTTGGAACCCAACTACGGTGATGAAATGTTTGGAACTAGAGAGGGGGGCTAGATGCAGAGCATTGTGAGTGCTCTAAGTGACATGGAATTGTTCACTTTAAGATGGTCTTACATGATAAGCACCTTGAACATTTTTTAAGCAGGATAGAAAGGGATGGGGGTGGAGACAGAGGGGCCAGTGAAGAAGCAACTGCAGGGCTCTAAGCAGAAAACAGGAGGCACTGGCCAGAGTAAGGTATGAGCACGGGGCCCCACCTGAAGCCCAACAGTCAGGGCCCGAGACTCGGGGTGTGGTGGCGCATATGCCCCTGTCCCCACCTGCCCCTGACTTATCCCTCATCCTGCCCTGAAGCCCAGAGAAATCAATAGCCTTTCCTTTGGGGTTCCTAAGTTTGATGTGCTGTTCAGGACTCAAATCAACCGACTGAGTTGGGAATGAAAAGTCAGGAACTTTCCCTCCAGAACCACAGTGATTTTCCAGATGCTCTGCTGTGGGATGAGGCGGGAAGATTCTGACACCGCCCCTGGATTGGAGGCAGCCATGTTCCAGAAGGCACAGATAGAAACAGCTGTCTCCTCCATGCGCATATGGAACTATGTTCCCCAAAAACAGTTGGGGAAGCAAAAGGGCGGGGGCAAGGGGTTTGTTGATTACTTTCAGATTGAGTTCAACAGCGGTAGGAAGGAATATGGAGAATAAAACTAGATTCAAGAACATACCATTTTGAGGAAATATCTGCTTGCTCTGGTTGCTTCCTGGAGCCCCGAGTGTTTCAGGGTTTGCTGGGGCTGCTGCTTCTCCCCAGATTGGCCTCGGGTTGCAGTGAGGCACTGTGCAAGCTTGGATACTTTCCCCACTGTGTCTTCAGCGCTGGGACTTCCGGGAGTAGTCACTCTGGATTCTGCCATAGATTTAAGATCCACCCTTGGACATCCCGTCCTCAGCTGGGCGTGTGGTGGAAGGAAGTGTCCTGCGTGGTTAGTACACGGCCCTGTGACGGCTCGTGAGTCAATCTGGCTTCGTCACCAACAAAAAACTCTCTGTCCTCCACCCTCAGCCCTTTATCCTCTGATCCCATTGTTGGTGAAGCATGATCGTGAAGGTGTGAATACTATAGTCCTTTTTTTTTTAATTTTGTTATTGGGGTAAAATCCATATAACAAAATGAATCATCTTAATCTTTTTTAAATAAATGAAATGCAGCCTATACAGACATCAGGCAGGCAATTTAGTGGCGTTAAGTACATATTCCTGATGCTGTGCTATGATCCATCCATCCATCTCTGTAACTCTTTTCCATCTTGTAAAATTGAGACTCTGTTCTCATTCAATAATAACTCCCATTCCTGTCTCTCAGCCCCTGGCAACAACCATTTTACTTTCTGTCTCTATGAAGGTGATGACACTAGGCATCTTATATAAGTGGACCGTGCAGTATTTGATATGTTTATTACTGCTGTGTTTCAGTTATCAAGGTTTATTCATGTTGTAGCGTGTGGCAGAATTTCCTTCTTTTTCAAGGCCAAATAATATTCCTTCCCGTGGCTATGCCATATTTTTTCAATCCATTCTGTGATCCTTGTTGTTTTTTCTGATTGATTTTATCCAAAGGGTATAGAAATATATTAGTCCACCTTGTCTGCTGTAGTAGCAGTGGCTTAAAACAACAAAAACCTTTGGACCTCTGTACCCTGGAGTCTCAGCTGAGGAGCTGAGCTCTGTCATTCTCAGGGATCAGAGCCAGCAGTTCTTTTTCTGGAGAGACTTTCTAGAAACTTGCTTGTAACACTCTGCATATAGCATACACTCAATTTATTTCTCATTAGTTTGCTTGGGGTTTTGTTTTTGACAATAAGATTCTCTTTTTTTTTTTTTTTTTTTTTAGATCTTGCTACAAATAACACTTCTTTAAAAGCTTATGCTAATGAATCTGTAAATTCAGGAGAGTTCTGAAAATGTTTACAACCTGCCTCCTCATTACAAAGTCCAGAAGCAAATTAGTGTGAGTGACTCTAATTTGCATCTGTCTCATCTCTACCTCCCATCTAACTCTTTTCTCAAGCAACTTCCCTCCGCCTGTGCTCCCTTCGTAAGCCTTGCCTCCCCTGCTCATCCTCATGGTAGCCAGAAGTTACCTAGACTTCAGAGGGAGGACACAGATGTCAGTGGACACTGGGAGTGTCACTTTGGTGTGTCTTTGCTCCCAGTGGTGCACGGTTGTGGGCAGTGTCCCACTCCAGAAACTTCCTCTCCTAGAACAGGCACCTTTTTCTGGGTACCTGCCAACTTTACAAAGAAAGATAATAGCTACAAAATAACTCTAAAATGAGGCAGCATTAAAAAAAAAAAGGGCAAAAATTCTACTGAAAACTAAGGTTTTGCGTGGAAAGGAAAAATGTTTGTTCAGTGACCTCCCACCCCCCCCCACACCCAATCTTGGGCTGTTCCACCAGCTGACTAAGGGTGAGCTTGACTGCTCTTAGTCTCTGTTCTCTTGCACAATCCCTGCTCCCCAGGGCCTCCATGTTTACTCGACACTGCTGGCTTCCAAGTCCAGTGCTCTCATCCGTGGGCCAGTGCTCTCATCCGTGGGCTCCCTCTGCAGAAACCCTGCCCAGAGCAGCCACCTGCCTGATTGCATGCTGGAGTTTTCCTCCCCTGTGCTCCTCTCACAGGGACCAAGGAAAGTTCTAGGTCTGTGTTCTTACCCAGACGAGTCAGGTGGAACTTTGCTTTTCCTACTTGGGTCTCAGAGGTGATCCTTTTCCCTTCTTCCTCATGTTACCACACCCAGAAAATCAATCCTCCCATCCTGGGTGCTAGTCTTTCCAGAAAGACTGGTGGCACCTGCCTTTCTGTGGCCTGGTACTTCCTGTGCCAGGTACTTCCTGTGCCCCTGATGTTTAGACAGGAAGCTGTGATGGCTTGGCATGTGAGAGAGACCCTCCTATGCCACCCTTCCCCCGCCCCCCAGTGCTGCCTCCTGCCCCAGTGCCTCCTCCCCCTCCAGTACTGCTTCTCCCCTCATACCTTCCCCGGGTGACTGCTAGCTTTATCCACTCACTTGGAGAAGGAGCATGAAAGACAGAGCTTAGACCCCTTCTGCTGGACTCCTGCAGTGTAGAAAATGGGATGACAACATGAAGCAGCCAAATCCTTCAGGCCTTGATACTCTGAGGGATCAAAAACAAGGGCTTTGTTTTGTTTTACTTTTTGACTAAAACTGCCTTTTTCTATAAGCCCAGGGACAAATGTTTATCCCATTCCTGGGAAGTGAATTCATGTGATTGGAGGCCCCTGTCCCTTCTTTCCTTTTGGTATAGGCACTTTAATGTGCTTGGTTGTTAGGGCCAGAAACAGTGAGTAGGTTTGTTCAGGGCTAATCTGTTATCCCCCAGGATGCCAGGTTATCCCAGGGCACCAGCGTGACATGTAATGTTTGATCACCATTGAAGATATAATTTGCAAAAGATAGACTGAAATGCCAACCCCCCCTTTTTTTGTTTTACTGATTTCATCATATACGTGCAGAACAAGAATAATAACCCTGTGTTTGCAGAAAACAAATTGCATTCTTCTCATTCCCGCTGTGCTCAGCGGAATTCTTATTTTCTTCCACTTACTTGTGGACCCAAATATTTTTGAGGATCAGGGCAGGAAAGACGATTAAGTCATCTAAGTAGTATTGGTTGAGATGATCTTTGTCTCAGAAGACAGTGAACCTCCACAAAATCCTGCTTCTTCATGATATTTGCAACATTTGCAAGAGACTCATAAATATTGGATTCTCACAACAGGCCTGTAAAGTGGTCAGCACACTCACTACCAACCTGCATTTACAGATGAGGCTGCTGAGCACCAGATGTTCAGGGGCTGGTTAGTAACAGTCACGATTAGGAGTCATATTTCTCAGTTCTCAGAAGAAAGACTCTCTCCCTCTGCTCTCCCTCCTGGCTCCACCCTCTCTTCTCCCTCCCTCCTCCTCTCTACCCTATTCCCCTTCTCTTTCCCCCCACCTCCTTGCAGGATCCACCTGGCAGTAATCACTGCAGAAAACAATTTGTGTCCCAAAATAACTTGCTCTACGACAAAAATTTACTATTCCTGGTGAAATGGTGAAAGTTTATCTCATTCATGGCCATGTTATACCTATTTTCAGAACAATTACTGTTTGCTGTTAGTTTGATTTACTGCTTCTCAGCTGTAAGATGGCCCTGGAGGGACATGAGTGAGCTGCCCGAGAGCCCGCTGTCACTCTGTGCAGTCAGGCTTCGCACTGTCACTGCTGCCGTCAGCAGTATGCTCCGGGGGTGCATGGCCTGGCCCTGGGAGGGTGTGGGGACAGGGGACGTGGTCTCAGGCAAGGAGCACATTTTCTTGATGGAGCTCCAGTCTGGGCTTCTCCAAGTCCAGTGGACAGTCAAGAAGCTCTATTGGGCCGGGCTAAGGCCTTGACACCCATCACCTGTCCTAATTTAAAACTCAGCTTAACAATTTACTCTTGCTACTGTCCTCTTATCCCCCCAGTAAACTGTAGACATGGCCTCATCTTAAATATGAGTTAAGGAAAATGAAGTGTAACTGTACAATGGCATATTATTCAGCCACATAAAGGAATAAAATGCTGACACATAGTACCACATGGACCAACCTTGAAAAGATCATGCTACATGAAAGAGGGTAGGCACTGAAGGCCACATGTGACACAGCCTCATGTATGTGAAACGTCTGAAGTAGGCAAATCCATGGGGACAGAAAACAGGGGCTGGAAAAAGGGGAGAATGACTCCTCACAGATATGGGGTTCATTTTGGGGGTGATGCAAATGTTCTAGAATTAAATAGTGGTAATAGTTGTACACCTGTGTGAATATATACTAGAACCCACTGAATTATACACTTTAAAAGCATGACTTTTATAGTTTGGATTATATCTCACTTTAAGTATAGACATAGATGTATGTATCTATGCAGAGGTACAAGTTAGGGACAGCTGGAGTCCCATTACGCTGAATTTCCTTATCTATAAAATGAGGATATTATCTCTACCGCACAGGACTGCAGGATTGGGAGGAAGAGAGAAAAATACATGCAAAATCCAGGCTTATTTAGTTCCCTCCCTCTCTTCTCTTCAATAAGTTGACCTTATTAGCTAGAACAGTACAAGAATGGAGGCTCAAGTCAATAAATGTCTTAAGGCAGGAGCCCGTGACAGGCTCTTTCTCTTTGGAGCACTCAAACTTCTGCTCCTTTGCTTGGCCCCACACAGAACCGTATCCACAATCAAGAGCATGTCTCGATTAATGTAAAAGCTTTCCAATGTGGGAAAGCAAACTCAAGTTTAAATTCATTGTATGGGACCTTCAGTGCCTTGGTGATGGGTGCGCTACCATCCATTTATCTCTGAGTCCTATGCAGTGTTGTCAACCAGTGTTGCCTCAATTAAATAACACTCACTGTATAGTTTATGATGTGTTTGGCTACCACATCTTATTTGTGAAGAGTATCTGGTGCTCGTATTTTGTCCCCTCCATCATTAACCCACTGGGAATTGGCCCAGTAGGGACATAAACACATCGCACAGTAAATGACTTGAAGAAGCTATCTGATTCTCCCAAAATTATCCACTCGCTTCTACATTAATGACAGAGGCAATGTGTTGCCAGGGTAACAGGAGACTGTGCTCACATGCAGTAAAGATTCAATATTTATGAAAAACTCGCCACATTTCCTGTCGGTACAAATGGAAGGCCTTCCTTCTCCGGAAATGACATTTTGAAAAGAATTTGGTTCTGGAATTTAAGAGATGTTTTGTTTTTCAATGTTAACTTCAGAGGATTTAGCTTATTGCTGGTGAAGTGGGGCTGGGGGTGGACTGTGACAACTGTACCTCAAGATGGCCTTTAACTTCCAGAGAAATCCCTGAGTAGTGCTGAGCACGACATGCTGGTGGCTCAACGTTGGGGGCCACAGAATAAAGTATGATACTTAGGACTTGTTCTTAGATAAAGCATGTATTTCTAAAATTAATAGAGGGCCTCCCTGGTGGTGCAGCAGTTGAGCGCTGGGCTGCGAAGCTGCCCACAGCCTCTGCAGCGCTGGTTCGATTCCCGGCTGACGGTGAGGGTCCCACATGGTGCCGCAGACCTCTCCTGTCGCACCCGCTGCTCCCCTCAGCAGTGTATTTCTTCGGTCTGCATGTTCAAATCATTTTTGTAGGTAGTCAAGTTATAAACTTTTAAAGTTAAAGTATGTATTTTCCGTTACAGACTAGCATTATTTTCTTTTAATTATTAGGTAGACTGTTTTTTTGCCAGGCTCATTGGACTCATTCTCCTCTGAAAGGTCATTTCTGTTGGAAAATTCTGGTCACCCCTTGCCTTTGCTCCAGTTTGTCCTTGTGTTACTGTCCTCTTGTCCATTAGCCTCTCACTGTGCATGTGTGACTTGAGGAGACACTTTGAAAAACTGGCCCATTTAGAGATCACCAGGACGACTTCTTTTCTGGACACAGCTCCCCCTGGTAAGAATGTGAAATGTTCCACCAGAGCCGGGAGATGACGACTGCCCAGGGGAAAGGGAGCATTTGATACCCTTGAGCCCAGGCGCAGCAGTGCTGCTTGCTACTTGGTCCTGCCAGGAACAGGCTTCCTCCTTATTTTTTTCCACCTGAACTTGCTTGCTTCCTGGACCTCAAAGCTTCCCACCTTGTGGGGGATGCTCTGCCAATGCCAGCAGATGGACATGCATAGAGCCAGCTAGTCAGGAAGAGTGGCGGGGAGGGCTGGCCCCCCTCCAGCCTAAGGAAATGCACTTGTGTGATAATTCCTCCCAAAAATGACACTTTGGAGGGGCCTTGCAGCAGAAAACTGTGTATAGACCACCTATTTTAATGGCCCTGCAACAAAACTCCAAGCTGCGGGTATCTTGGAAACATAGATGGAATCTGGAATTTTAGAACTTGAAGTGGGAGGGAGAAGGGAGTGGTTCGCAGAAAGAATGGACAGCATCAGACACCCAGGTTGGTTCCATGTGCTGAGCTTAGACCTGAGGAAAGGTTAGCAAATTGCTTACACTGAGCTTCAGCATCAGCAGCTGCAAAGTGTGGATGATACTTAACCTCTTCATGGCTTAAATCACATGCAAGTGAGTCATCCAGGACAGTGCCTGTCAGCCAGGGCTTCAAGATAGTTTTCTTCCATCTATTTCAGAAATAAAGTATATAAAAGGCCACTGTTTTGAGCTCAGAACTCCCTGTTAGACTGACTAAGGCTCACCCTTGTCTATGTAATCTGTGATACAGTTCTGGGTGATAATTTCAGATGCACAGCTTAACCATCATGTTGATGCTTTGGTTTAAGGAGGTCTTATATCACTTCATTTTAGATATTTACATGCATTTATGCCCATACATTCAATCTACCATTGTTTCAGCAAGTATTTTCTGTAACTTTTGATCAAGCATCCAGCAGCTGCTACATAAAGATGTGTGGATGAATGAGTATTTTTCCCATTATGAATTTTTACCATGACCTTGAGCCAAAGCCTTTAAAAATTTCGCATACACTTTGGACATAAATTCCTCACCACCCCACTAAATGCTGATTGCTTTCACGCACATGTGAAATAAATATCCACAAGCCTTTCTCCTGCCTATTAATGTCTATCATACTTGTCTGTGTAAGTATGATCTGTGTAAGTATAAAGTCCTGGAGAATGTGTGCTATTCTGTTTCATCTTTCAGTATGATGCCTGCATATATGCTGAGACAGGACCTCCGTCAGTGTTTAGGATGATGATGAGGCTATCTCTTAATCTTTTAAGGACTGTAAAAATCTCCTCTATCAGCTTCTTAAGAATAGCCCTTATTCCTTGGTTACAGATTTTAGCCAGCTCTGCCTTTGATTGGTAACACCTTTATTTGCACACCTTACAGTTCACCCTTGTTAGATGATCCTTAGTAAATTTGCAGAGTTGTACAACCCTCATCATAATCTGAGGTTAGAATTTCCATCCCCTCCAACACGTCACTGTGCTCACCCTGGGATGTTTTCTCTTCCCTTCCTTTCCTCCAGTCTTGGCCCTGTGAACATAGGGGAGGCAGGTGGTGGTGGTGGTGGGGGGAGGGGCGTCTTATTGCTCGCACAGGCTGTCCTGCCAGCAGCTCTTGTACCTCTTGACTCTCAGGTGGTGCTAATTTTTAGCCCTTTTATTTGAAGACTCACAAATTAGGAAATTTGCGTGATAAATTTGAAGGTGAACCACCGTCTTCCTCCCCACCCTGGAGGACATAGAGGTGCTTACATAAAATCTAAAAGAGGAAGTGATACCCCAAACATAGGAGGGTAGGAAGAGGGTAAGGCTGGGAAGCAGCTCCAAATCCAGTACTCTCATACCTGGGCTGGGTCTGCAGGTCCAGTTGCTTCCCTCTTTCCTCTGTGAGGAAGACCTCCTGCACACCTGACCTTGGACTGTCTGCTGAGGTCCCCAACACAAGGCAAACTGTAGGATTACAGAGGTAAAAAAGGTACAGTCCCTAACTGCCAACATTTTGTAGCTCATGGTTAGAGTCCTCAAACCACCACGAGTGGAAATTGCCTGGATATGTGTAAAGTATGGATGTGCAGGTCTCACCTAGAGATTCTGAGTGTGAGTGTGGGAGAGCAGGCTGGGCCTGGTAATCTGCATATTAACATGCCCCCATCCTCTGGCTGGTTCTGGTGGGGGTGGGAAACTACAGATCATACTTGGAGAGATCAGCCCTGCACGGTGTGACAAAGACACATCTGTGGAAGCTTCTGATCCCTCAGAAGAAAAATGCACTAAGAATTTAGTTCACCCCTGTAATTATTATAATGTGCAATCTAGTAGCTTCCTTTGCATTTTAGAAGCACAGCTTTGTTGCTAAGAAATTTTACATTGCTTTAACCATGTTTGGGATTGTTTCCAAGCCAGTTTAGAGATTTCACACACACACACACACACACACACACACACACACACACACACACACACACACACGGCTCTTTTTATTAGCTGATCTTTATGGGCAGATAATCTCCATGAACATTTCCCCTTGATCTCTTTAGCCCTGTTAAAACTAACCAGAGCTGTAACAGAACTGTGCCCTGCTCCTAAGGAAGGAGGCTGTGAAAAGGTGTGCTGCCGCTGTGGGTTTCTGGCTCTTTCTCCCTGTTCACATGCATGAAGAGCCTGTGGCTTCGCCTTCTGTTGCTGGTTGATCTGGGATTGCTGCAGGATGGTTTAGTGGACAATGAGAAAAATGTATGGAAAGTGCCTGGAATAAGTAGGGATCTAATAATTTTTTGCTGTAAATTGAATAGCACAATATGAACTGTACCAAAAAAATTGTGAGTCAAGGAAGCTTGGTAGATAGTCATTTTTTTTACCCTATGTCCATCCAAAAAAAGCAATAAGTGAAAATTCTAAAATATGAAATTTCTGACTAGCTAATGGATGTCAAAGTCAAGCTGTACTCAGTTTGATTATACTTACATAAAGGATTCCATAATATCTGCCTCCAAAGTAATGTCTTGGGAGATGAAGTTCCCAGCAGCTCAATGGCTGTGCTCAGTTTTACACCTTTCCATCAACTCAAACCCCAGAAAGAAACTTCAAAGGCATCGGAATCTGTTTTCAAGGCAAGGCTCTGCCCCCAGGGCCATTACTGTCAGATTTACGACGCAGACAACTGAGAGCAAAGGGAAAGAAATGGTACTTTCCTCGCCTTAAAAAAAGAAAGCCTCCCCCCCCCTTTTTGGAAACATGGACTGGCCCATAGTGGTGGCTGGTGTGTTGAACTAGTAACTGCGCTAGGAGAGGGAGGCTCCGGGACGCCTGCCCTCCTCGGCTCTTTTTTCCGGTGTGTGTCTGGAGAGAGATGCAAGTCTCACTAGCTGCAGAGAGCAGTCTGCTTATGTAACCCCCACCGGGCAGTGCACCCCAGGCTTGGGGCTGAGGTCTGAGCTTGCACTCGCCTCTTTGCGGTGTTCTGAGTTTGCAGCCCAGTGGAGTTCCCTGCTCGGCACAATCACACAGAAGAAAAGAAACCCTGGCTTAAGGTAACACAGGCGCTGCACGCGGCGCCCCGGCGGTGCAGACATGAAATTCCTGGCTTCCTCGCAGATGTCGGAGACCCTGAGGGTGCTCCAGATGTGACCTGCTGGCTGCTGGTGACGGAAGCCTCTTGCATTAGCGTGCAAGGCATTTTACTTCAACTTTTAATTTCTCTTTTGAGATGAAATGAAGTCCCAAGTTTTTGTTGTGTTTGTTTTATTTTTTTCCCATGATATAGTACTAGCGCGCAGAGCAGGGAAGAAAGGCTGGTTATTAACCTTTGAAACAATGGCGGTTTTTTTCAGGCTGCTGTCCCCCCTCCAACCCTCCCCACCCCAAGATTGAGTGTAGTTTTGATTTGTTTGGTTTATTTTGTCTGTTGTTTGTAGCACTCTATAGAATTTACACGTGAGACGAAAGAACTTTGGAGTCATCTTTGGGGGGATTGGTGGTGAAGGTGGCCAGGGAAATAGTGGATTTATCTGTTACTATAAATGTGTGGGGGTTTTCCTTTCAGACGTTCTCCATGAATGAAAATGAGGAAGCGAAATGTTTGGGGATTATTCCTATTTTGTTACAGCTGCAGGTTGAAAGAGTTGGCGGTTACCTCTCACCCTCTTTAGGCAGGAAATGAAAGCAGTCTAGAGTCTTGCCTTGGTAATGCAAATAGTTTTTCTAAAAACCTGATTATTCATCATGTTCTAAAGTCAGTTTGTTTGGAAGGGGTTGGAAGACGGCAGGGCAAGCACTGGGAATGGAACAAGACAAGAAAAATCATCTCAACTCTCAAAGAAATGGAGTTATGATTTTGGAAAGAAAAAAATAAGTGAGTTTAGCTAAAGGACTGGTGTGAGTGTGGTCCCTGGCCACTGCAGAGATCACTGAACTGGGCTTGGGGATTTAAAAGAAAATTGAGCCTGTTTTCTCTGAGACAGGTTGTTAAGGAGGAATGTTAAGAGGATGTGGAATTATTTAGATTATTCAAACAGGTTCGGACAAGCAAGTAAAAAGGAGCTAAATTATACTGTTGCCATTCCATCTGAGCCCCAGAGTGCTCATGATTTGGTGAATTTGCACCAATTGGTATGAGTTACTTTACAGCTTTCAGAAGCTCTTTTTGAGGCCTTTGGCCAGCCTCCTCCCAGCACTCTGAATGCCTGTTGCCACCACATGCGTTCCCAGAGAGCATCTTAACACTGGCCTGTGTCCCTGAGCCGAACCCTTGCAGCAGCGGCTTATCCCATCAATTCAGGGGCTGGCAGAGTCCGATTGCACAAATCTGCAAGTTTTCCCTCCAAGGAAATAATAACTCACGTCTGAAGATGGTCAGAGCTCAGTGGGCCTTGCCCAAGGTTCCAGCAGGAGGAGGAGGATTTGGCCTCCAGCAGCTCATGGTCCCAGCCTGGGCACTGTTGACCTTTTACACAGGCTGCTTCTCTGTTGTGGGGTTGTCCTGTGGGATGTCTAGCAGAATCCCACTGGAAGACGGCAGCACCCCCTCCCCAGTTGTCTCCAGACTGGGCTGGAAGTCCCCCTTGGGGCGAAAGTTGCCTTCCGGATCTGGATGAGAGCTAACACTGTAGAGAAACCACTTTGAACTGGTAAACCAGGACAGGCCCTGAAGGGGCAGGTCAGACCCCAGGAGGGGGATTCTGAGGGAGGGAACTGTGGCCTGACAAAGAGTTTAGCCTGACCATTTGGGGTTTATTTTGTTTTTGATTGAAATCACATCCTGGGTGTGGGGTGGGGAGCGGTGCTGCTAGGCCCTGTTCTGGATAAACAATCTTCTGCTGCTGGCCTCTCCCTTCATGGTCCCTTACGAGCCTCTTTTACACAGCGCCGTGATTGTATGGTAATCAAGCTTCTCTAGACTGAATCCTCTGTTAAGCGCATCCTGGGAATGTATTTTTTGTTTAAAAAATCTCCCATGATAACTGATGTTCTAAAGTGAATAATTGTCCATGTCTTATCCAGTCTGTACATACAAGTTTTTTTTTTTTTTTTTTTTTTTTTAATAGAGGCATGTTTTATTTATTTATTTATTTGTTTGTTCATTTGTTTTGTTTATACATGCACTGGGTACAGTCAGAAGCGCGGGAGGGTGAGAGAATTCACCAGAGCCAGAGCGGGGAGCAGAACAGGCAGAAGGACCGAAGTACACTGCTGAGGGGAGCAGCGGGTGGCAGGAGAGGTCTGCGCACCATGTGGGACCCTCCTCTGGTGGCCGGGGAGCAGCCGGGAATCGAACCGGCGCCGCAGAGGCTGCAGGCAGCTTCGCAACCCAGCGCTCAACCGCTGCGCCACCGGGGAGGCCCCTGTACATACAAGTTTTTTGATATGTGAACCTTGAGGAAATTTGGGCACACAGGGCCTCCCCGGTGGCGCAGCGGTTGAGCGCTGGGTTGCGAAGCTTCCCTCAGCCTCTGCGCGCCGGTTTGATCCCCGGCTGCTCCCCGGCCACCAGAGGAGGGTCCCACATGGCGCGCAGACCTCTCCTGCCGCCCGCTGCTCCCTCAGCAGTGTACTTCGGTCCTTCTGCCTGTTCTGCTCCCCGCTCTGGCTCTGGTGAATTCTCTCGCCCTCCCGCGCTTCTGACTGTACCCAGTGCATGTGTAAACAGAACAAACAAACAAACAAACAAATAAATAAATAAACATGCCTCTATAAAAAAAAAAAAAATTTGGGCACACCATTTGCTTTTTTCTTTTGGAACCTTCAGATGAGTTGCATTCATTTCTTTTTTTTTTTTTTCCAATAGAGGCATTTTTTTTTTTTATTTGTTTGTTTGTTTTGTTTATACATGCACTGGGTACAGTCAGAAGCGCGGGAGGGTGAGAGAATTCACCAGAGCCAGAACGGGGAGCAGAGCAGGCAGAAGGACTGAAGTACACTGCTGAGGGGAGCAGCGGGCGGCAGGAGAGGTCTGCGCGTCATGTGGGACCCTCCTCCGGTGGCCAGAGAGCAGCCGGGGCTCGAACAGGCGCCGCAGAGGCCGCGGGCAGCTTCGCAACCCCAGCGCTCAACCGCTGCGCCACCGGGGAGGTCCTGCATTCATTTCTTTTCACTTTCCCCTCCCTCCATGCTGATGGGTCTCAACTCTTCTAGGAATGGAAGTGTTTTGTCAATGAAATAGAATAGCCCCCTTTTTATTTTTTTTCTTCCCAATTCACAGATACCAGTAAAGTCAGCGGTACCTTAGCTTATGTCCCTGCTTATGTGCTCTCAAGCGTTTACCAAATGAATGAAGTTGTAGCAAAAGCTGGTATGAAAATCGGAAACAGCCAGTTTTGCTTAGATCCATTTTACTTCTTTTGGTGAATCCATATCTCAGTTGAAGCTTTAAATTTCCTAAAACTTTTTTTTAAAGATTTATTCATTTTATGCATACAAGAGGTGCGGGGTGGGGGTTAGGTGAGAGGATTCACCAGAGACAGTGGGGAGCAGAACAGGCAAATCCACTGAAATGCACTGCTGAGGGGAGCAGCGGGCAAGACAGGGGAGGTCTGCTGTGCCATGTGGGTCACCTCCCTGGCCAGGGATTGAACTTGCACTGCAGTAGCTGCAGACTGCTTCATAGTGCTGACGCTTAACCCCCTGTGCCACCAGAGAGGCCCTACATTTCCTAAAGCTTTTAAAGCTAACGTGCATTCCTCATGCCATCAGGTTCTCTCTTACAAAGTTATACATGTCACGTTTCCATGCTGTTTCTCCCAGAACATGGTACGTTGAGCTAAGTACCACGGCTTTGAGGAGCTGCCCCCAAACAAGATGAATTAGGCCATGCTGTCAGGACTCCCTCAAACCCATATGGAACGGGGTGACTCTGGGCACTGGCTGAACACACCAGGAAACTCCCTCACTTGCTGGAGTTCATGCTTAGTGATGGGGCTGGACTCACCCATGGTACTATCCAAGAGTTATGTTTTTTGCTTGATTGCAAGGCATATCTTCTGTTTACTTCTGTCTGGAGCTACCAATGTACCATGTAGCATATGCACTTTTAGGATTATTTCCTGCCTTCACTCAGTAGACCTAACTAAACCAGCATTTCAGATGCATTTTGTCTCCAGGACCGTAGCACAGGGCCTGTGTATGTTGGTTGCTTGGGAGTTGATGAATAAACAAATGAATATCAATGATCCCATAGAAGGGCAGTCCAGGAACTTGATCTACAAGATGCTCATGAGTGTGCAAAACTATCTCCTATCCACATAGTCTGGTTTAAGAAAGACAGTTCATCCAAGCAACTTTTTTACTCTTTGAGGGATTACCCGAGGAATCTTTTGAGGATACAGAAAAATGGGCCTTTGGGTTGTAGAATTTGGTGGGGTCAAGTGGCAGTGGACAAGCTTTAGAAATCTGTCTTAATGAGGGCCACAAGTAAAACATCTGCTGTCCTCAAAACTCCACCCATAAATCTTCCTCGTGGCTTCAATAAGAGTGTATAGATCTTAGGATCTGACACAAAGGTAAGGCATTTCCAAGCACCTTGTTTTTAAGAAAATTATGCGGAGAAGGACTCGTAGATTAAAAATATATGCCTTGTATACTCCACATTCCTAGTATGAAGTCTTAGAGAACTGGGAGTCTCTACTAGGAAATTGGACAAAAGAACCCACTTTCCTGTACCAGGTATCAGTACTTGAGGTGTTCAGATGAGGCAGATGACTCGAAATAGAACTGGCCTGGAAAATGCAGGATATGAAGGTGATGTAGCAAGAGATAAAGAAGCTGAAGCTGATCATAATGTTGTTCATGGAGGGACCTCAGCCCCAGTTTACTTTTCTTTTCTTTTTTTTTCTTTTTTGTGGGACCCTCGCCTGCAGCCAGGGAACGAACCATCGCTGCAGAGGCTGTGGGCAGCCTCGCAGCCCAGCGCTCAACTGCTGTGCCACCAGGGGATGCCCATCAGCCCCGGTTGTCTAAGCAGGGCCCCTGGTGTGAGTTGATACAGACAGCAGTGAGATGGACCAGTGCTGCAGAGGCTTAGGGGGTGGCCTTGGGATGAGGAGGCCCTGATAAGTGAGGACCCAAACCTTACTGCTTTCCTTGTCCACCAAGTCCAGCATATTTTTGGCAAATATGTGTGTAAGTCCTGCTCAGCACCAGTGGTTCACATTGGGGTTGTTGATTTTTTGCTTGTAAACATGGATGAGGCAGAAATGCTTGCTTACACATTAGGCTGTTTTTATCTTTCCTCCTGCTTAATAATAATCATATTAGTTTGTCTTGGTTCTCTCCAGCTGGCTTTTTGCATCCGTGCTCATATCCGTATACCTTGTCCAAATAAACATACTTGAAAAGATAGAAAAATGTGTTTTGCAAAGTTTAGAACATCCTCAAACAGAGTTTCAGCCCAGCTTTCTGCTTTGTTTTGGCAGCTCATTTAGGATGCAAAGTGTATCTGGCTCTGGCAACAGATTAAAGAAGGTGTTGGTTCTTATACAACAAGGTTTAGGGCCTAAGGACTTGTTGGGAGGTGTGGGTGGTGGGGGGAGGGGGAGTTGTAGGTTTCCAGTCTTCCTCTGTGGTTTTTTTTTTTTTTTCTTTTTTTAAATAGAATTTTAAAGCATAAGGGAAACAAATGCCCTTGCTTGGATTTATTGTTTTGACTTTAAACCTCGGAATTGTAAAAATCTGCTGGAATCCCTTATCTTGGCTTGCACAGCCCTTCTGATTATACCCCTCACCCCCACCCCCGGACATCTCTCCCCTCACTTACTTCAGCACCCCCTCCACCCCCAGATCTTTCCGTCTGCCTGGAACATTCTTTCCCTAGGGCGTCTATATTTCCCACTAGTCAACTTACCTGTGATTCTTAGGCCTCCATGGCCAACCTAGCTGAAGTCACCTCTGCCTACCAACCCTCAGGTCACCCTGGTCCTGTTTTTTTCTTCTTCATGGTGCTTCTTCCCCAGTATCCGAAATGCTGACTGTTGTGCCAAAGATGGGCGGACTCGGCGAGCACAGCCTCCAAGAACCCAAAGACAGCCGATGCAAACACAAAAGGGAGTTTATTGCAGACTCAAGTCCGGGCTCACGGCACCTACCGACACAGTGGCAGATAGCGACAGAGCCCTGAACAAAGGAAGCAGGGGTTTTTTATAGGGTTAAAAAGTTAAATCACTTACTGGCAGTTACTCATGGGCTACAAGGATGCTTTCTCCAACTTTGCGTGGCTATAATTCTAAGCTGATTGGTCCGGCCAAGATGCAGCTCCAATTGTGGCAAGTTCGCCCTCATTGGTGACTGGAGGGCAAGGGGGGAGTGAGAGTCGAAACTGTTGAAACTATCTCTGGAATGCAGTCATTATTCCCGGGACAGCAAACCTAAATTCTAAAATGGCAGTTACACACAAAATGACAAAGCAATGGCTAAGAATACTTATGCTAGGTTCCACACTGACGTGTTGATTTACGTGTCTGTCAGTCGTTGCTGGGACGTGAACTTTGAATGGGTGCTGCCATAGTCTCAGCACTAAACCATCATCTGACAGAATACAGGTGCTCGATAAATGGATAGGTAGTTGGGAGGATGGGTGCCTGCTGGGATAGATGGACATGTGGCTGGCTGGATGGGTGCATGGATGGGGAGGGGAGGAGGAGGGAGGGAGAAGGAAAGAAAGGAGGATTATCTGTCTGGTAAACTCTTCCTTCAAGTCTATTATGTGTTTCTCTTCTGTGCTGGCTCCCAGTCCCTGGCACCTTGGTCAAGATGATTTTCTCCCCCATGGCTGCCTCACTTGGTATCTTGCACCAACAGTCTTACCCTGCTATGCTCATTTATTGATGCATCAGCAAGGCTGAGCTCCCTGAGGGCAGGCGTGTCCAGTAAAGGTGGTTGTGGTCATAGTTATTGTTCTTGCTGCCTTAGAATTTTATAAACCCATCTCCTTAATTGCTAAGTGCTACTCTCATCTTTGTTTTGCAAATAAGGAAACTGAGGTTCTGGGCTGCCTGGAGGCAAACATGATGAGGCAAACTGGCAGGGCCAGGATGGGAATTTGAGATACCAGGCTTCAAAGCCCTAGTTCCGTGGCCTTTTTCTCTTCCTCATCCCGAGTAGACTCAGGTCCACCACAGTGATTGAAATCTAAGACTTCGCTTCTTCCGCTTCTCTTCCTTGCTATTGAAATCATATTATTTATAAAATCAATAATGTAAATGCAATTGTTTATTCATCACTAAGGACAACTAACTGGTATATCTTAAGTCCCTTTTTTTAACTGACAGGGTTGATTGCTTAACCTCATTTCTCTTACGTAAGCAAACCACCCAGTAAAACCTTCACGAGCTGTCTTGCACGTATCTACTTGAACCGAGGTGGTTCCCCAGGGCTGCCCTAAGAGGAGTCAGTTTCCTTTTTTCAGCTCTCAGCAGTTCATTGATTTTCCTTAGAAGAAAAAACTTAGGCTGAGAAAAGCATCAGAGTGGTGACAGATAGAAATGGTGAATGGAAAAACACTGGAAAAAGCCTAAATCTATTTAAAATGTCAGCATTTCTCTGTATTTTCAACAAATCCCGTGCCTCTAATCACCCGCGTCTCCTTGACACTGATCTCTTGGGTTTGGTGTCCCTGGGATGTTTCATTGCTGAAGCAGGAAGCCTAGATCCAGAGCCCTTGCTGGCCCATAAGTGCGGTTCTCTGCACTTGTACTAAGATGATAAACCTGCTGTGTGGATGTGGAGGTGAGGTGGCACTGGCTGCCAGTGCACTGGCTTTCTGCTCTCTGGTGCCCTTGGCAGTGTGAGTCGTGGGTGGCAGAGATCAGCCTGTGCCTACATGTCAGGCTGGATCCCTCATTGTGTGACAGCTTGAATTTTCCAGCACATGACAAGTCCTGATGAGGACTCCACCAACAGGGCAGAATCTGCAACCTCATCAGGCTGGTCTGGCAAGCTTTTCCTGGCACATGTCCAAGTTTCTCCCAGGTTTGGGGCCAACCCAGCTGGTTCCCATTTTCCTAGGTGGGAAGCATGGTAAACAGGAAGGTGGGGCCCACGTGCTCTTTGTGGCTGGGAGAAAACATGAAAGGCCCTCCAGCGCTCAGGTCAGACCACCGAGAAGTACTCAGTCCTGTGTGGGGGAGGAATCTGTGAGCCCCACACATCGCAGAGAGCCCCACATCTCCATCCATCACAAAGAACACAATTACTGGTCCTTTAACCACCCTTGAGCAAGGCTGGAGGGACTCTGACTTTTGAACACAACTTTTCAAGTGGAATCACATCCTTGGATGTATACACTAATACATACATCTTAAGATTTGTATTTAGTGACAGGAGACTATTGGAAAGGACTTTCTGGCTGATTCACTATTCACTCATGCTACTTCCAGCCCTTTGGTAATTGGGGCCCTGCCTAATCTGAACTCACCCCAACACAACTGCAGGCCAGTTGGCTGATTTCTGGGCCAGTTAGCAGCAAGATGTCTACCTGCTTTTCTGTGTTAAAGATAATTCTTGCGCATGTCTCCTAGAAATATTGTAGTAGGAAAGTTCCATCAATTTAACCAAGTATCTCTACTCTCTACCTAATGTGGAGGATGCTGAGACCCAGAAAATACAAGAAAGCAAGGTCCTTCTAGTGTTTGAGAGAGCCAGAAGTAGACCTCAGAGCCATTCATGCTCCAGTATCCTATCACCACCCCCCAAACTATCCCCTCCAATGACTTCTCTGCATATTATACCAAAAACAAAAACACATCCTTGAAATATGAAAGACACCACATGGGAGTGAGGTGCTAGGGAGTTGAGTGGCTCTCTCTGCTGGGCACTCAGGGGCGATTCAAGAAGTGTTTGCACACAACTTTATTTCATATTATTGTTGTTTTGGGCCACTTTCTCCTTCCCGGGTCTTTGGATGCTTTCTTCTCCTAGACCCTCCCAAGTTCCCACCTATTTCAGGAAGCTCGCCTGAAGGTCTCCTGCTGCTCTCTAAGTGGACAACTTCTAAAAGTTTTCTTTCAAAAGTAATGTGTAGTGATGATAAATAAATACACGAATAAACAAATAATTACACAGTTTAGAACCATCCAAGGCAGGGGGCCACAAGCTTTTTCTGTAATGGCCCAAACAATAAGTATTGTCAGCTTTGTGGACCATAATGCCTCTTTGTTATAACTCCTGGGTGTAGGACCAGAGCAGGTACGGACACCACATAAACAAATGGACATGACTGGGTGCAAATAAAGCTTTATTTACAAAAGCAGATCATGGGCCAGATTTAGCCCAAGGACTGCAGTTTGCCAATCCCAGGATAAGACAAATGGAAACACCCCCTATTCAGTCCCCAGTACCATTCCCCAGAGGTGGCTGTGGTTGAGAGTCTGGTTTGTGTTCTCTCTGGCATGTCTAGAAGTGTTTACAGATACAGAGGTTGGTTAGATAAAATTTGTCATACAAACTGTATGATTCGTATCTTGGTTTTCTCGTTCCCTATGCACAGATATACATGGGTGGGAATATATGCTGTTTTATACAAATAGGGCCATATTGTTCTACAGTTTCCTTTTCTTCACTTGGCAGTGACTCAGTGTCGGTGCTTATAGATTTATGATATTCTCCCTTAATAGCAATATAGTGATGGCCTTATTCTTTACCTTCCACCAAGAAATCATACTGATACAAAAAAACAACATATATGCATAGCAATTACTGGCTCACAGTCAAAGATCATGTCTTGTTTGCTTCTGATTGCCCCATGTACCTGTTGGCACTCCATGGTACTCCTTCTGAAGGGGAATTGCAGCAGCCTGCTTGCCTCCAGCCCAGGTCCTTATGCAAGTGGTAAATTAATCAGTGATATTGCATTCTAGTGAAGGTTTAACAGTAAAATGCAGAGTTAACATTATGGTTGATTATGAAGAGATTTTGTGAAATCTTGAAAATTCCCTTTTTTTTTGTGATGCTGTGGACTGTTGTGGTGAGCGTGGGTAGACTAGACCTACACCTCTAGCTGTGCCGTCCTTTAAAGTCTGAGCTTCCTGGGATGCCGGGGATTCCTGTGCTAGGACTGATGTCACCAAGTACCACAAAAGCGATGGCTTAAAACAACAGAAATTAGTTCTCTGACAATTCCAGGAATCAGACACCTGAAATCCAGGTGTCCGCAGGCTTTCTTCCTTCCAGAGGTTTTGCTTGGAGAATCCATCCTGTCCCACACCTCCCGCCTGATGTCCATCCTGGCTGCAGGCAATTGGGGAAGATCTACGGTGCACCTGAGCTTACGGACACATCCTTCAATCTTTGCCTCCCCCCTCACATGAACTTCCTTTGTCTCCTGTTGTTTCCCCTTCTCTTTGCTATGAGAACTTTTCACTGGCGTAGATACCACCTTATCCAAGATTCTTTTCTACATGAAGACACTGAGGGAACCAGGTGGACTTGTCTTGTGGGGGCCACCAGCGGGCTCGCTCCATGTCCTCCATGTAAAGAATGTTCTTCCTTCTCAGGCATTTCCTCCCATGAGGAAGGGGCAAAGCCTCCTAAGCAGTCCCTCTTTTCAGGGTTGCAGGAGAAGCCCAGAAGCCTTGGCGGTGGCATCTGCTTGAAATCATTTGCAAGTCGAAGACCAGTCTCAGAAAAACTCCAGCCAGAACTGCGAGGTTTCTAGGAATTTTCTTACCAAGTTCAGCAAAGCAAGAGACAAATCAGAAAAGTGTTTGCATATCCAACACTTTAATGGAAAAGAAAGCAGAAGGGGAACTTTCTTTTGCAACCCCAGGAGTTTTTAGCTCAGTCGGTGCCAGCCGTGGAGTGGGAACCTCTTCCTGAAAGTCTCAAAGTTTGACCAAATCCACTGTGAGACCTGGAGGACCAACCGCCTCTATTTGTGTAATTTCTCAGGAGAAAGTTATATTAATGCAAAAATAAAGGGTTGCGTGTGAGCATGTGATTTGCTCTTATTAGCTTGAGGAAACTTCTGTTGTCTTGCTCCTGGCCCTTGGATGCAAAAAGTTTTTACTTTGTAAAATCAAGGAATGTCCGCGCACTCCAGACCCTGAGACAGCAGTGCCTTTGGTCACAGTGGCAGACGCTCCCCCCAAACTGGCTGAATCAGCGTCCCAGAGTTGCCCGAGCAAAGTGCTACAAACTGAGTGACTTTAAAACGATAGAAATTTGTTCCCTCAAAGATCTGGAGTCTAAAAGTCTAAAATCAGGGCTTGGCAGGACCAGGCTTTCTCTGAGCCTTGGGTGTGTGTGGGTAGGGGTTGTGAGGGGATTGTTTCTTACCTCTTCCAACCTCCAGTAGCCCCATTCTTTGGCCTGTGGTAACATACCTCCACTCTCTGCCTCTTGTCATTGGTTCTCACCTTGTCTGCCTTCCTCTCCTCCTCTTATGAGGATGGTCACATTGGATTAAGGGATTAAGGTGACCTTGTTTGAACAAATTACATCTGCAGTAACCCTATTGCCAAAGAAGGTCACATTCTGAAGTAATGAGGATTAGAATGTCAACACGTTTTCAGGGACGCGATGCAATCCCTAACACTCGCTGGTGCAGAAAGGGTAACATCAAGGCTGCTGCAGGGGGCAGAGTATGCCCAGAGCAGCAGGTGCCACCCATGCTCCGCCCTGTGGGCTCGCCTCTGTTGCGCTCTCACACTCACAACCACTCTCCCTGCACAGCAAGGGTACAGGTGGGAAGCTCAGCGCTTCTCACCCAAAGGGCACAAGCTCTCCTGCTCATATCACAGAACCTGAGGCCGATTCTATGACAGTGCTGTCATCTGTCCAGCCCTGGACCTGTTACTGTCGAGCAGCATGTCACAGGAGGGAGTGGCAGCTCCTGTGCCTGCACTCGGAGAAGGAAGAGGCTCCCCCCAAATCAGGGGGAGCTTTGCAAACCTATCCAATTTGTGGGAACTTCCAAGCAAACTCACCTGCAGCATTGCAGCCTTGTGTCCTTTTAAATGACCCTTGTCTCAACTTGTTACTAATTTAATCCTGTGTGTGGATTTGTTCTTTTTTTTATATCCTGTGCACTAACCTGGATTAAGTACTTTCAGGTTCTGGGAGATGGCCTGAGACACATGGTTAGATTTTTCTCTTCTCTGAAAGATCTCAGTATTGTTGTATTCAGGCAGGAAGCACAAGGAGAGTAACAGAGTATGTCCTACTGAACGTCATCCATAGGTTCTTGAAACTGACTTTAAGCAAAATGACGTAATCAAACCATTTTGACCACAGGCTATTGATATAAACAAGAGTAAGCTTCCTAGGGAATATATCTGGTCACAAAAGCATCATCAAAATTCTAAATAAAGGCTCTAAATACTTCTAGTATTAAACCACCACTTTTATTTGTTCATTCATTTTCCAATCCACTTATTACATGTCAGGGTCACAGGTGGCCACAGCCTCTTCCAGCAGCTCAGGGTGCAAGGCAGGGACAACCCTGGACTGGGTGCCCTTCCATCAAGGTCACACTCACACTCACTAAGTCTGGGACCACTGAGACACCTCTGCACCTCCGTGTGCATCTTTGGGATGTGAGAGAATATCAGGGTCCCCAGAGAAAACCCACTAGACCCAGGGAGAGCGTGTAGACTCCACAGACAGTGGTCCAGCTGGGAACCAGTTGCTTTTTTTCTCATCAACATTTTAACGAAAACGTTGGCTGCCGTGATGTTATTCGAGGACCTGTTGTAATTTAATCTTTAATCCCCAAGGATTACTGGTAGATACTAATGATAGGTGCATTTCCCTCTTATCTTAATGTTCACATTGAAGCTTTTACATTTTGGAATGGGTTCCCACTAATGTAGACACGGTTTAAACTCTGCTCAGTGGCCTGTGGGGAGCCAGTCCCTGCCCGCTGAATGCCCTTAGTATGAGTTTTCATGCACTCATTGCCAGTAAAGGTCCTGTTCCATTTCAACTATAAAAATTAATTCAGGGGTGTAACTATAAATCATCAAAACAGCTCATCATTGAGAATGTTCATTGCACTTAATTATATTTGCCTCTAGCTCATATTGAAAAATAACTTTTTATATTCTCGGAGTGTGCTGTGAGCAGCACAGGGCAAGTCTCCGGAGATAAGGGATCTGTGGAGAATCCCAGAAGAGCTGCCTGTCCAGCATCCCTCCTGGAGGATTGTCACTTGAGGCTTGGCATCATCTGACAATTCTTCAGGCTCGTGATGGCATTTTCAAGAGTCTGTCTTGCCATCTTAGTAGCTGGACTCAGCCAGGACTCCAACCCTTGCTGTCTTTCTGATCAAAGATTATTTCTTGGTAGCATTAAGTTCATCCTCTTTCATGGAAAAATTGATTGCTTATATCTGTGAGTTCTAGACTAGACTGGAAGTGCTAAGAACCCATTTAGAAGTTCTTTTGTTTCTGGCTATTGAGGGAAATCAGCCACCGAAATTAATGAAGGGCTTTAAATTCCCCTTGCCTCTGAGCACACTCATGCTGTAGACTGAGGTGGACTTTTATTGTTGGTCATTTAGCCTGGATAGGGGTGAACTGAAGGATGTCGGCCTGATGAAATGGCTGTGATGTCTGCTAAAGCAACTCAGGATTAATTGAGTGTGGAATCGTGACTGTTGGATATTGCCTGCCGGGGGGTTGGAGGTTTTGTGCGTATGTAGTAATTATTTTTGCTTGATTTAAGAAGTGGTGGAATACTGGCTGTTACTGAAATAAGCTCATTGTTTGCCATTCTGAGTCATTATATGTTAGGGACCTTTGAAGTACGTTTTTCTCCTAAGATCGCTAGATTTCTTCAGTAAAGAACCAATCCTCTTCTCTCCTCTCTTTGTATGCCCTTTCGATTTTTTTTTTTACTCCCAGTTTATTGTGTATGCCAGTTAAATGTACAGAAGTAGGAAATGAACTTTCAGCTGATGATTGTCATGGAAAATTATAAAGAAAAGTACCTTTTGGTTTTCTGGGTTTGCTTTGTTTGCTGGAGAAAGGAGATGAACAGGAAGTACAGATGGATGTCTTCACTCCACTGTGAGAGCGAAACTCTTCTTAAGATTTGGTCTGTACAATAATAAAAGGAGATTCCGTTTCCCTTTTTTTTTTTTTTTTTAAGATTTATTTATTTATACAAGAACTGGGGTATAGGTGTGTGGAAGGGTGAGAGGATTCACCAGAGACAGAGCGGGGAACAGAACAGGCAGACTGACGAAATACACTGCTGAGGGGAGCAGCAGGCAGGGTGAGACAGGAGAGGTCCGCTTGCCATGTGGGCCACTCCTAGGCAGGTGAGGATCGAACCAGCACTGCAGAGGCTGCAGACAGCTTCACAGCACTGCGCTCAACTGCCTGTGTCACCAAAGAGGCCTTTGCTTCCCTTTCTAATCTCAGTTTGCAGGTTTCATTTTCCATGAGGCACCCTATTACCTGTTGAGTCATCATTGACCCCTGCCCCCTCTTTTGGATCTAGGGGAAGAGTGTTTTGTTTTTACTGAGCACTTATTATTTGCACATCGTGGAGCTGCATAGATGAATAAGGCTTCTGCTTAAAAAGGCTCTATCCTCATGCAGGAAACCCCTGACCCCTACAGGCCACTATTGTGATTCTATTACCTCCTCAGTATTCCACGTGTGTGCAAGACACTGGGTTGTAACACACTCTCTTTCCTCAGTATTTCTACTCTCTTTTTGAACAGGAGACAGTAGTGTTTTGTTCAGACTTCTGCCTTCGAAGGCCTCATTACTTTTAGAATAAGAATCTCCCTGCCTAAGGTTCACCTGGGTCAACTTGTCCTCTTTGCTGTTGGCCTGCAGCAAAGAAGTGAAAGCAGCAGCTCTACTGTCCTAATTGGACAGAAGGCAACTGGCTTGGAGATTGCCTGGACAGCCTTTACTCCAGGAGGATGCTGAGCAAGCATCTGTCCACCTGAGATGGTCTGTTGCTAAGACAGTGAGCCACTGTGTCCAAGTGTGAGAGTACAGAGGGAGATCTATTTGGCCCATCAGGAAAGGAGACTTTTGACTTCATCACGTCCTGTGCGTCTGAAAGGGAAAATTGGAGATTATTGGCAGTTGATTTTTCTGCTGAGAGTTGGGAGTACTTTCTGTTTGTTGCCTACTGAAAGAATTGCTCTTGGTGAGGAACAAAATGATAGGAAATGGGATTATTCTAGTAAGGTGTGGGAATATAAAAATAATTTTTTAAAGAAAGACATAATAATTTAGAATAAAATTCTAATATGGACCCAACAATATAACTTGCTCTCAAAAATTATTTTTGACTAGATATACTGAGGAAGTAAAGAGAGGAGCATGGGATGGGAAAGAATTTGTAGGTCGTAGAGAAGGATCGAAGTCATAGAACTGGAATGTACTTTAGTGATAGTCCCAGCTGAGACTAATAAGAGTCCCTGGAGAAGGCAGCATCTTAGAGCATTGGTATTTTAATATATAAAATAGACTATTTTTACCCAAACTATTTCTAATATGTACTTAACACTTTATTGGACTCTGGAATCATAAAAAGGAATAAAGACAATGTCCTTGCTTCTGAGAGGCCAAAGTCTGCTAAGTGACCAGCAGTTACAATATAATGTATGACATTATATAAATGGTGTCTATGTTCAGGTGTAAGAACTGTATCCTTCAGACAAGAAATAAATGCGGAAGGGGAGCCTGATCCGGGCAACTGGAGAAAGCCATTCTGGGAGTGTGGACATCCTCAGGCTGGCAGCTTTTCAAAGGTGCTGAGACCCATGTCCTTCCCCAGACCTACAAACCTGTCTTAAGCAATCCCTATAATTTTGTAAAGCCGGACGATAGGTTGAGACCAGAGCAGGGGGGTTGTGAAAAGCCAGGATTAGGAAGTTTGACTTCTGTCAGGAGACCATGGGAAGATGTTAAAGATTTCTTACCCAGAGAGTATTAGGACCCGTTAAGTGTTTATTAAAAATTGAGCTTGTGTGGAAGTGTCCTCTGCTGGGGGAGGTTTCCAAGGCCAGACTGGTGCAGAAAGAGGACTGACCAAGGGCACCCCCAGCATCTCTGCAGAGTGGCTGCTTTGCCTGGGTCACCAGAATTCTTCCATTTGTCTGTCTGTCTGTCTGTCTGTCTACCAGCAGAGCTAGCTGGCTTTGACTCAGTTGGGTGGACTTTACTCAGGAGCGATGCCTTGGGACTCAGGGCCCCTCAGAGCCCAGGCTGGCCTGCTGCTCCGAGGCTGATACAGGGTAGACATCTGCCTGCAGCTCAACACTTCAGGCTCCAGAGATAAGTGATTACACGGTCCAGTGTGTGCAGAACCACTGGTGGATGCATGTGGCTCATGCAGTTCCCAGCGCCCAGCCACGGCCAGGTCACTGGTTCCCCAGACAGGTTCCCCAGTCACCCATGTCTTGGGGAGGGGCGGCAGATGCAGCTGACCAAGCCCTCTCCCTCACAGCTCTCCCATCTTGTCCTGGCTCCCATCCCTGAGGCCTGTCCTTCTAGAGGAATCCAGATGGTTCCGGGCAGAGTGAGCACCCTCCCAGCATGTAGCGTCTGGAATAGGAATCCCAGTCTCTTTCTCTGCAGGGTAGAGGACCGTGTTGGCTGGGAGCCAGGGCTGCGGGCCTGGCCTGCAGTTGGCTCTGAGTGTGGGCATTACTGGTACTGGGGGGGCCTGGATTTTTCTTACACCTCTCCCTCTCCTTTTTAGAATATCCTTTTCATTCTGTATTTTCTTCCTACCGATAATCAGAACTAATATTGGTGAAGGCTTGAAAGCACCCTCCTGACTGTCCCTCTTGAGATGGTGTGGCCCGGACTCCATCCTGGGCTGGAAGGCATGGTTGTTTGTTAAAGGGGATGAAGTCCAGCCACAATGGGACAGGAAGTCAGACAAGGATGTTTTTAAAAGCAAGCTGTGTTTTTCTGACTGCTCCGGTATTGGTTCCCACCCTAAAGGCTCCTCTAACCCTGGGGAAGAAAAAATGTTTTTAGTCTGATAGTGTGTAGCCACAGCTGAACCGTCTGTAGAAAAGTCGATAAGTCAGGGCAATGGCTTTAGTGGAAAGAACTTATAAGGGATCACCCCAGACTTCAAAGCCAGCGTGCTAGCAGAAATTTAGGTGTTATTTTAGAAATACTGAGGAAGTAAAGAGAGTGGTACTGCTTGGGGAAGTGTTTGTAATTCCTGGAGAAGGAGGGAAGTTGCAGAATTGGATTGTACTCTAGTGGTAGCAACTTGGAGAAGAAAAGAGGTTTTGATCCACTGAAATCCCACTGAATTAGGACACGGATTCCTGGACATGAATAGAACACGTTTAAATATTAAAAATTTTTATTTTTTTATTATTTTATTTTAAAGATTTATTTATTTATTTATTTATTTATTTATTTATTTATTTATACAAGCACTGGGTACAGTCAGAAGCGCGGGAGGGTGAGAGAATTCACCAGAGCCAGAGCAGGGAGCAGAACAGGCAGAAGGAGTGAAGTACACTGCTGAGGGGAGCAGCGGGCGGCAGGAGAGGTCTGCGCGCCATGTGGGACCCTCCTCTGGTGGCCGGGGAGCAGCTGGGGATCGAACCGGCGTTGCAGAGGCTGCAGGCAAATTCACAACCCAGCTTTCAACTTCTGCGCCACCGGGGAGGCCTTAAATATTAAAAATTTTTAAAACCTGCTGCATCCTCCATGTTTCCTACAAACTACAGCATCACTACAGAGACAGCAAATAAGGGGTACCTGCCCCATCACCTGATGCTACCCACCTCCTCCCTACCCCTGCCCTCTAAGCACCTAATTGTGCCATTTGGCCCCCAGGACCTGTGCACTGATCACTGATGCCCTTAGTGGGGAGACCCTTTGCATTTCTGCTGTTGTGCATTCCTGACTCCAACATGTTCTTGTGTTGGAAAGGAGAACAGGAATGAGATCATGAGTAATAAGAGACCTTTAGTGTTTGCCTTTGCACAAGAGACAAAAATTATCCAATTGGGATTAGGTTTCAAGAGTGCTGAACTTGAAAGCAAATATTTATCTTCTGGTGTTAAGAAATGAAAGGATATAAAGCCTTTGACCTTGACCATAGGGTGGCGTCTGAGTTTGGAAAGCGTGTTGTGTTAAGCCAGTGATATGGAGGGTTTTCATCATTCCCTCCCTGGGTGATGCTCATAGTGTTTTCACATGCGGAGCAGCAGCTCGCTGAGGTCTTGCTCGGTGCTCACAGGAACATCACGCTGGATTCCCAGAGTCTCTCCCGCTCCCACCCAACTTCCTGAAGAGATACCTTTAAAATTCCTTTCACAGCCTAAGGGCTTGCAAAGAAAACACCTTGAGTCCTCTGGCAGCCAAGCCCATCCTCTCCCTGTGTCATGTTACTTACAGTGAATATTTATATCATTAACATTTCTTTTACCCTCACAGCAATCCTGCAGGCTAGACTCTTAGAATCTTAACATGAGCGAGCCCACAAGTCTTTTCAGAAAGTAGATCAGATTGGCGGGGTTGGGGATTGATAAACGTTTGGGTCCCGGCCCATCCAGTCATTCTGAAAGTCCAGTGCAGGGTTCAACCTAACAGATCTCACAAACATCCACATCTACCTTTATTTTTTTTTAAACCTTTCCTGACATTGCACATACACAAACTAGGGCAGCCTAATTATGTGTCTGAGGTGGCCGATTGACCACTTCCTAAAGAGACCCCAGGCACCACCAGGATCCTTGTCACTGATTTCAAGTCATCGCCTCCAGTGAGTCACTGTTGGGCAAAGGCAGCTTGCAAAGGCCCAGGGGGTCTCACCTAGGTGCTCAACTGCTGTATTCCCTCAAGATAATTTATGGAAGAAGGAAAAAAATGCTTGTTTTTCAGCAGTCCAAGCTAGCAAAGGAATTTCCAGTCTTTCTGACCCTTGAAATGTAGCAGGATGGTGATGGGGGGAGAAAGGACTCTATCAAAGACCCTAGATTTGAATGCTACTCTGTAACTTTAAAGACTTTTCTTAGCCCATAAATAGACATAAGAATAAGGTACCCACTAAACATTGGGTGGATTAAATGTGAATAGTACTTTCTAAACATTCAACTATAAAATAGATGGATAAAAATGCAAATAATTGGATAAATGGATAATAAGTGCAAGGGATATTATTAACACTACAAGTAACCAATAAGAAATATTTAAACTCAACCTTGAGAGGAAAAGTTAGATGTTTTAGTAGCCACTGAAGTTCTCAACCTTCCAAACCAGTAGGCCTTGGCTCTAACTAGGTACCATTTTTGAGAGTTCATGGCAAATACCTATGGCTGTGGCATAGCCACTGCCTGCTGATTTTGAGTCAATTTAGGAATTAAATATGAAGGCTTATTTGCATTCCATTCTCGTCTCGCCATCCGTTCAAAGGATTCTACCAACAGAAGGATGAGCGTGAAAAAAGGATTGAAAATTGCTCAGGAGCACTCTGGAGGCCCTGGAATAATGGCTACCTGATGGGATTAAACTGTGGAGCTTTTACTGAGAAACAATTTTATTAAAACTAAAAAAAAAAAAAAGATCATTCACTTACAGAGGTTAGAAAAACACTTTGGGAATCTATTTCGCAAAGCGCTCTTAATTTGATTCTCCTTATTTAATGCTTTCAAATTCCTCTTGGATTAAAATCACAATAAAAGGCAAAAACCACTTTGGACAATTGTGTGGCAGTAGCTACTGAATGTGAATGTAAATGTTCCTGTGACCTTGCCGTCTTCCATCTGTTCCTATGTGTATGCACAACTGGGCTGTGTAAAACTCACCAATACATGGCAGGAATTTTCACAGCAATGCTGTTCAAAACAGCCAACGTTGTAAAACTACCCAAATGGATAAAATATTACCTGTGTACACAGAGGAAGGCATGCAATGCTGAGACTCAGGGAGACGCAAACACAGGCAACAGCAGCACGGACAAACCTCCCAGTGCTGAGTAAAGCAGCAGACATTTACTGCCAGTTCTGTCACCATCAAAAGCAGGCAAAACAGAGTATGGAGCTCCAGTTAGCACAGTGGCTGGAGGAGGTGCAAAGGTGAGAGTGGGGGGCACGCCCAGGTACAGCTAAGGTTCTCTTTCTTGACTTGGGTGCTTGTTACACGAACACAATATAGCATTTATGAATATTCATTGACCTGTATACTTAGGATTTGTACATTTTTAAAAAAGGTTTATTCATGCATACAAGAACTGGGGTACAGGGCAGAGGTGTGGGGGTGAGAGGATTCACCAGAGACAGAGTGGGGAGCAGAACAGGCAGATCGACTGAAATGCACTGAGACTGGGAGCAACCAGTGAGCCAGGAGAGGTCTGCTGCACCATGTGGGTAGCTCCCTGGCCGGGGATCAAACTCATGCTGCAGAGGCTGCAGATTGCTTATAGGTTGCATCTTAACCCCTTGCACCACCAGGGAGCCCCGGGATTTGTACATTTTTCTCAATGTATGTTAAACTTCTCTAAAGACCAGTTTTACTTCAAAGAAAAAAAGCCATTCCGCTTTCCTACTCCAAAGAAGGGAAACAATGTATATTCAAGACTTCCTACTTGGTAAGAGAAGACAGTCTGATATAATATGTACAATGCAGGGCGTTACTGGTGACAATGAAAAGAAAAAAGTCAAACTGTGGAGCAGGTTGTAACAACCCCCAACCCAGAACCTCTAGTCTGAAGACCAAATTCAGCTAACACCCAAGGAAATTCAGTACTACATCCTCAGCTCTGTGGTTACCCTGTAAATGATCTTCCGTAATAACTTACCAGCAAAGACAAATGAGATGATGTTGTTATTTAGTCAAATCCTAAGTGTACAGTTTGCTCTGCCTTGAAATTTGGCAAAATAGCCAAGGCGCATGTTAATAAAGGGTTCTCTTCTTAATCATCTGAGCCATTTTTTACATCAGACAGAATTGTCTATCTAGGTGCCCAAGATTTCTCAGAGGAGAGAAGCAACGTATGTGGTGTATGGAGGTCTTGGTACAGATCAGTGGCATTCATGTCTGTTAGTTCCTAGATCTGACACTTACTGTGTAAACTTGGTCTTGGTGCAGAAACTCCTTTGGCCTCAGAGCCTCAGTCTGGTCACCATAGAACAAGAATGATGCTGCTTATTTCAAAGATGTCACAGAAGAATCCGACTGAATATTGTATATAAAAGCACACAATGGACGTGCCCGAGAGATACCAGGTCCTACAACTAAGATTTTGATATTTCCCTTTAACTTCTCCGATGGTCATGGACAAATGATGTAATGTCTCTGCAGTTCAGTTTCCTTTCTGTACAAGAGAATGGTAATTCCTATAAAGAAGAAAATAATGGGGCCTCCCTGGTGGCGCAAGGGGTTAAGCACTGCACTATGAAGCAATCTGAAACCTTTATAGCATGAGTTCAATCCCTGGCTGGTCAGGGAGCAACCGACATGGCGCAGCAGACCTCTACTGTCTTGCCTGCTGCTCCCCTCAGAATGTACTTCGGTCAATCTGTCTGTTCTCTTCCCCACTCTGTCTCTGGTAAATCCTCTCACCACCCCCCCACACCACGCACCACATCTCTGGCCTTGTACCCCAGCTTTTGTATGAATAAATAAATAAATCTTTAAAAAAAAAGAAGAAGAAAATAATGATCAGCAAATTATTTTTTAAAAATCCCTTTAAAAAAAATCTTCAGATAGTTGCTAATACAACAATATTACATGTCTAGGTCAATAGCTGCAGCAATACATTTCGTTCTGGAAAGAGAATCCATATTTCAACAACTTTCCAAAAGAATTTGGACCCCACAAGGGAATAAATGCGTTTGTGTCACTGTGGATGGTGAATAGAGTCACCCTGTCTGCAGTTCAGCCTTCCCTTGCACCCCCAACTGTCTGTTTTCATCTCTTCTTGCTTTCTTTCCTCCCTGCCTGCCTCCTTTCTTTCATCATCATGTCTAATGAGGAAAAGTTTGTATACCATAAAATTCACCCATTGTAACTGTACAGTTTGGTTATTTTTCTCATACTGTATACAGTTGTGCAGCCTGCACAACAAAGCAGTTTTAAAACTTTTCCATCATTCCAAGTTGGCTGCTCATTCGTGGTCAATCCTACTCCCAATCCTTCCCCATCCCCACTCCAACAACCATGGATTGATTTTAAATCTCTTTAATTTTGCCTTTTCTAGAAATTTCATGTACATGGGATCCTAGGATATGTTCTCTTTTGGGTCTAGCTGCTTTTGCTTTATGTCGAGGTTCATGTGCGCTGTTGCACAGATCAGTAATTTGTTCTTATTTAATTTAATTTGTCCTAAGCAGTACTTCATTATTTGAATCTTCCACATTTTGTTTATCTCATCGCCAACTGAGAGTCATTTGGACTGTTTCCAGCTTGGTGTTATTAGGAATAAGACTGCCTTGAAGTTTTGCGTAATTCTGTAGGTGGATATACATTATCATTTCTGATAGTTGGATTCCAGGACTAGATGTGCTGGATCCCTTGGTATATTTGTGTTTGACTTTTTGAGAAATTGCCAAAGAGGTTTTCAAAGTAGCTGTACTGTTTAACATTCTGACCAGCAGTGTAGGAAGGTTCCACTTTCTCCACATCCTCCTAAAAACTCGGTGCGGTCAGTCTTTTTAATTTCAGCTGTTGTGGTTGGTGTGTAGCTTATTTCATTGTGGTTTTAACTTTATTTCCTTAAAGACTGATGATGTTTAAAACATTGTCATGTACTTATTCATGATGCATAAATCTTCTTTGGTGAAAGGTCTACTTAAATATTTTACACATTTATTAAATGGAGTTGCTTGACCTCTGATTGTTGACTTGTAATAGTTCTTTATATATTGTAGATATGTATGACATGCAGGCATTTTTTCAAGCCTCTGGCAAGTTTTTCCATTTTTCTTATTGATGCCTTCTGAAAAAAAAAAAAGGTTTCCTCTTGATGACATCCAGTTTATCTTTTTTTTCTTTTCTGGATTATGCTTTTCAATAATACCTAAGAAATCTTTGCCTAAATGAAGGTCACGATGATTTTCTCCTGTATTTTTGTCAAAAATTTTATGGTTTTAGCTTTTATATTTAAGTTTATGAGCCCAGATTTTGTGTGTGGTGTGATGTAGGAGTTTGACAGGACGTGGATATGCAATTGTCCCATCATCATTTGTCAATGAGACTAACCTTTTCCCATCAAAATGCCTTGGCACTTTAATGAAAACCAATTAACCATAAGTGTGTGGGTTTATTTTGGAACTCTTCTGTTGCACTGACTTCTATAATCATTCCAATTCCAGTAACATGCTGGCATGATTATTTGTAGCACTAGAGTAAGTTTTGAAATCAGGTAGTTTTAAGTCAATGAATGTAGCTGATCTTTCTTCTTCAAAAGTGTTTGACTCCTTTAGGTCCTTTGCATTGCCATAAAAAGTAAAGGATCAACTTGTCAGTGGTCTACAGTGTGGCTGGAATTTTGGTAGAGATTGTACTGATCAATAAAGAGGCTGGTTAGAACAGCACATATTTACAGAGAGCTTTTATCTAGCCCTGTTAGATTGCAAGGACTACTTAAAAGTTTTTGCACTTAATTCCTTAGAAGGAGATGTGAGAGCAGAAAAGATCCATGAAAATCCAGTGTGCATTTATGCTGAGATGCTGGCACTTTTGTAGTTCTTCACTCCCCATTAAAAGAAGGAAGCTAGAGCTCTGTTTTATACTTTTACCTGCTGGCCAAAGGGCTCCAGAGTGTGGGAAGGCAACGGTGTATTTCTCGCTGCCTTTTCACTGGGGAAGACAAACGAGTCCCTCCCTCTGAGCCAGCACATGGGTTTGGAGCTGGTGTGGGCGCAGGATGTCCTCGTCTGTGTAGGCTGGCTTTGCACAGACTTGCGGAGATCCCTCTGGGCTTCGTGACTGATTTATTCGCCTTTGCTCAGGATGCATACTTCGGGCAGGCAGGGCACACCCTCTTTATCTGACGTGTGAGAGATGCTGCATCAGGACAGAGCCTCCTGGAACGGGTGGCTCAGCTTGGAGAGCAAGTCAGTCCAGTCACCTTGGAAAGTCCTCCCACTTCAGGGGGAAAGTGGTGAATGCAAAAAAGGCTGAGTCAGCCCCACACCGCCTTCCTGCAGGAGTGGAACAGGAGACTTGCATGATTCTGCCTCTCCTTTCCCACCCATGAACCTTCACCCCTTCTGGCTTCTTCATCTACCATCAGATTTGGGGTTTACCACCCAGACTGGAGTTTCCCCAATTCCCGGTGATCTACATAGACTCACTTCAGGACTTACACTTTTTTAAAAAAAAATGCTGATTCTTGGGCCCTAACTGAGGGCCACTGAGTGTTACTGTTACACAGTAAAATTGGAAAACTCCTGATCTTAACCAACACACTAAACTCTAGGTGTTTGCATGCCCTTAATTTGATATCACCACCAGCCAGACCTGTGTTTGCAAGTCTCAGGGACAGAGAAGCAATTTGTTTATTCTTCAGGGTATTGTAAAAACCATCCTTGAGTCAAGTTAGAGCTTAAAAAAAGAGCTACAAACCTAAACCTTGAGAGTTTACTTCCCCCTTGAAAATGACTTCAGTTCTCTTTCATGCTACATCCTTAGTTTTTCTCAAGGGTCTCTATAAGAAGCAATTACTTGGATGTTTTCAAACATAAGTGAAGTGAGTGTGGGAGGTTTTTCTGTTCCAGAGCCAGGTTCCTGGACGAGAGTCCCTTTAGTGCTCTTAGGAGGCAGCTTAGTGGGGTAGACCTGGAACCACATGCCCTGGACTCACAGCTCAGCACCGATTTTTGGAAGCATTGGGGGTTTTAGGTAAATTGTTCGTTCATTTTGAGCTTTCGTTTCTTTGCCTGCACACCAAGGCTGTAAAATAGCATCTGCCTTCCAGGGCTCTTGTGAGACCAGTCACATCAATGTCTGGCCCTCTGGACCTTTAGCGTCTGATGACAGTTAACTAATTTAGAATCAGGAAGCCTTCCCTCCCCGGCCACTATTGGAAGTGGCATTATTTCCCAGTGAGACTTTTATGGCCCATTTTCCTCTTTGTCCTCATCTAAGAAACTCAGATCACAGCAAATATGTTTCCCTGAGTTGTGGGGTCTTTTGATTTTTCTTTTCCTCCAAGGTTTTTGTTCAATTGTTTTGAGATGATGGCCTTCTCTGATAAGCATCCGCAAGTCCTCTTTGGAAGTAGGCAGGCCTAAGTTATAAATGGTCAAAGGCTGACCTCAGAGGCCATCCTCCACATTCCTTGGGCTTGTGTTTGGAGAAAAGCACTCCTAGAAAAGAGAGTAAGGAGGAGCTGGAAAGGACAGTTAACCACCTAGAAGCTGAGCAGGTTATCTGCTCCAAATTGAGGTTTAGCAGCTTATTCTTTTTCTCCTCTCAGTGGCCTACCCTGTGGCTTGGGGCTTATTAGTCTGGGCACTGAATTCCTTTTAGGTCAAGGGTACTGTTGACATACCGGTTAAACCTCATTCCTACCCAGATTGCTTTTCTGTGCTGCTCTGTGAGCTTGGGAGGTATGGGATTTCACACAGAAGGATAGAATTTTCCACTTGACTGGGACTTGACATTGTCTAGTTCAGCCCTTCACATTTTAAAGATGAGGGGCCCAGGGCTTGGAGAGGGTAAATAGTAAGAAATGGAGGTCTCATGGGTAACATTAAGAAATAATATCCAATCCTGTGAGTCCAAGTCTTGTAGCCCTTTCTCTGCTTCCTGTGTCTACAGGACATTTTGAGAACTACCATGTTATTCCAAACAATGGGTTTCATCCATTTTATCCATTTCATTAAGTTCTGCCTTATAGTAGACGGTTTTTCCCCAGATGGCAATCTAGCCTGTCAAAGTTCATACTTCCATTTAGACATGAACCAAGTGGTGCTAGAAACCACAGGAGTCCAACTTACATAACTATTGAAGGTGAGCAATTTTTAGTACTGGGAACCTGTCAACATGTTATTCATAAAACTCAGTTACCCAAGCAAATTGTTTGTTGTCCTTAGAGCTTAATGCCAGCTAGAATGTAGGCATTTGAATATGTGAAAATGAAGAAAATAAGATGATAATTCTGTTGTATCAGGATAGAAGGATGGACGGAGAAGCTCTATGACAGAGATCTGGTGAACGCCTGAGACTCCTCTGGGTGCTCAGGCCTGGAGTGCAGGGTGTGGGTAAGGCCAGGTACCTGGCAGCCACCACGCATGAAGTCACCTGTCAGGGCAAACCCCCAACAGTACTTGAAAAGTTTGTAATCCCCCTAAAAAACTGATAGTGGAATTGCTCTACTATGCAGCAATCCTGCGCTTGGGCATCCTTCCAAAAAACTTGAAGCCATCAATGCAAAAAAAAAAAATAGGCTCCACCATATTATTGCAGCTTTTTAAAAAAGATTTATTTATTTATGCGTACAGGAGCTGGGGTGTAGGGCAGAGGTGCAGGGTAGGGATAGTTGAGAGGATTCACCAGAGACAGAGACACAGAGTAGGGACCAGGACAGGCAGATCTACTGAGATACACTGCTGAAGGGAGCAGCCGTTGAGACAGAAGAGGTCTGCTGCGCCATGTGGGTCACCTCCCTGGCTGGGGATCGCAGTGGCTGTGGAGAGCTTCGTGCTGCGACTTAATCCCTTGTGCTACAGGGAGGCCCCTATTGCAGCATTATTTACAATCACTAGGACATGGAAACAACCTGAGTGCCCACTGATACAGCACTGGATCAACAGGTGGTAGAGCCACACATGGGAATACAATTGGATCCCAAGGAAAGACAAAAGCTGCCATTTACCACAAAATGGAGGAAGGTCAAGGGAATTAGTGTAGCAAAGCAAGTCAGAAGGACAAAGATAAATACTGGATATTTCCCTCACAGGCAATTTGATGAAGTAAAATACAAAAGTTAGCAATCATTGATAAACAAAGGGAGGAGGTGGGGTGGGAGTAAGGACCCCCAGGGTAGAAGAGGTGGTCTCAGTCTCTCCACAGTGAGTTGTACATTCACTACCTGCTCTTAAATGGCACTTTCATTTGGCTCATGTTCTAAAATATTTTTCTTTCTTCTAAAAATGACCCTAATTTAACTGAGTTTGGTGTGTCAGTTGCTTTGCATACGACCCACGTCTGTGTTCGGCTCTGATGCTTTTCCTGGTCCTGTGCCCAGGGCTTGCTTGTGAACCATCATGGGTATCTGTGTAAGGAGAAATGAAACAGGGGACTTGGAGGGGGGAGTCACCTATGCAAAGGAGGGCCCCTGATCCTTCGGCACCTGCCCTCTTGTCCTCCCTCTCCCAGGCTTGCTCTGTTACAAAAACAGACTTGAATGGCTTGGAAACCGCTCTTGGATTCTGCCTTTGCTGAATTTCTTGGCATGTTCTGCATTGTGAAATGAACAAGTGCCTGGGCCAAGACTGACGCCCCTGGCATTATCATGTTTTGTTTCTTAGCACAGTTTTTGCCAGTGACTTGCAAAGCGAAGCCCTACCATGGGGATCTTGGTGTATCCCCCTCACCTTATATGACAGTTCTTGTATCACAGTCACTCTCCAGTGTTTGTCCTGAGGAAAGGCCTGGTGTCCGGAGAGCTTTGTGAACCTCACTGATAGGCCCCTCTCGTGAATGGCACTGCACCCATCTTCATGCAAAGGGTTAGCATGTCATTATTCTTTTTTTTTAAAATTTTACTATTTTAAGTGCACATCATTTTCAAAATGTCATTTGCTCATTCACGCTAGCTACAGTGTGAGATGGTTTTGACTGTGCTGCAGGAGCACAGTGTGGCTGTGATACACTCATGTGCTTTACTGAGGACTGGTGAGTACAGTCATTGGGACTTGAGTTAAGAGCATGAGCTTCAGAGTCATATGTCTACGTTTGCATTCTGGCCCCACCAATTCCTACCTGTGTGACTGCAGGCAAGTTTCTAAACTTTCCAAGACTTGGCTTTTGCATCTCTAATGTGGGGAATAATAGTAGCTATTATCTTAAAGATGGTTGTGAAGCAAATAACTAAATATTTATGCAATATGTGGAACAGAGGGTGACACAATAATCACAATATTCACTTTTATCAACAACATCATCCGTATCACCATCTCTCCTTCGCAATAGGGTTTTCAGAGGTTGGGATTTATACAAGGTCATTTTTCTAGCACAGACTGGGGTAAAAACTCAATCCCAGGAATTGTGAATTCGAGGGACATAGATTTTCCCCTCTTAGTCTTTATTTTCTTATTGTACAATAGCATAAAAATACATGGAATAAACTTGTAATGGAGAATAGAGAGGTTCCTATATTTTGATTAGGAATACATTGCACCAGTGGGTGCATTTTAGGTAAATTGGCTTCTTTATAGCTTTTAGTTTTCCCATCCTGAGATATCATATGTCTCTATTTAAGTCTTCCATTCCCATCAGTTGAGTTCTATCATTATCTTTGTGTAGAATTTTCTTTGAAGGATTTATTTGCCGCTATTACAGATTGGATCCTTTTTTCTCATTACACTGACTTGTGAATGGAAAACTGTTGGTTTTTATATGTTAGCCTTTTTATCTAGTTACTTGAATGAATTCTTTTGTTAGTGGTCTTTATACTTATTTCTTTTTCTTGACTTATTACATTGGGTAGAACTGAAACAATGTGCAATAACCTTGATCAAAGTCTACATCTTCCTCTTGTTCCTCTGGAATAAGAATGCTTCTAATGTTGCACTGCTAAATATAGTAGATACCTTTGTCAGTGTGAAGAAACTTCTTTCTGTTCCTAGCTTTCCAAGAAGTGTGTCTTTCATTGTCAACCATACCAGATTCTCTCAAGGAGCTTTTATCCTTTATATTTTCCTTGAGAAAATATGCAAAGTAATATGCAAAGTAACTGGGACATCCCAGCAGAGCCAACCTAGTGTAGAACTGGAGAAAGCTTCTCTCTTCCTACTTTACTGATGTTTGACCCTGGATGGCCTAAGAGAAAGAGCTACTTGGTGTTGACATTTCCTAAGCTCCCCTCCACCCGCAGGAAAAAACAAACAAAAATGCTATGTGAACAAGAGTACCACTTCTGGAATTTTCTGGCAGATACTCCGAAGAAGGTTTTCATCCTGGCTTCTACTTTTAAATAACTTCAATTTTTTCTACTTGATTTTCTTGAGTGGCTGATAACATTGCACAAATTGGATGCTAAGTGGCTTTTGTAGTTTCTACAGGAGGGTGTGAGAATGGAGTCAGTACCTGGCCTCTGGTTTCTGGTTGAGATTTCACACAGGTGCAGGTTGCAGCCACTTCTGACTTGGGCTTTTAGCACTTCCTTGTGCATGGTTAGTGCAAGAGAAATGTTTTCACAGTTGATTGATCAGACTATTTAACCAGAGTATATTCGATAATTTTTAGTTGGCGAGGTTTTTTTTGCTAAACTATGAATGAAAGGATTTCATTTTGTCAGTTGTGACTCTAATGTGATTTGGCACCTGTCTAGAGAATTGCTCCTGTGTCCAGTGACATTTTGCTTGGGGGAAGTCAACACCTGCTGTGGTGGCATCTGTCATCTTTAGGGATGTGATGTGCCCATGAATAATGCAGAGCCACCTCAGCCAACGGGTTTTTCAGAAAACAACCTAAGACTTTAGCCACAGATTGTCCTAAGAGAACTTGGGCTTCTTTGGAGATAAAAGCAGTGGATGATGGCTTTTACTTTGGTTTTCCTTATCTTGCTATAAACTGGGTAGATTTTGTTTTCACACTGTTTAGCTAAAAAATCCAGAACATGCTAGATGTGAGGGTTCTTTTTTTATTGCTTTAGGACAAACCAATATTAGCTCCCACTGTCAGTTCAAGTATTAATGTTTTTGAAGTAGAGCTATTTGGGAGATTGAGTGGACACCTCTCAGGCACATACTGTCAACCATCCAGGGGACCTCAAACCAGGAAAGAACTGGACGCCAGAAACCCAAGAAGCAAGTCAGCCTCATCGTAGCAGGCACAAGTTCTTTTTTTAGTGATCTTTATACTTCTTTTTCTTGACTTATTATATTGGGTAGAATAGCAACAATGCAGAATAACCTTGGTTGAAGTCTCCCATTTCCAATGGGGTTGGCGTTAGCTTCTAGGACTGTTGGTATAGAAAGTTTGGTCAACTAGACAATCATTTTTCCTGCCTCAGCTGATTCCCTTTTCCTCCAGATCCCCAAGTCCTCAACATAGAGTGGGAGTAGTGACAAGAAGGAGACTAAACAGTCCCTACTCTTCTTTTGCAGGCAGGTGACAAACATTACCATCCCAGCTGTGCACGATGCAGCAGATGCAACCAGATGTTCACAGAAGGAGAGGAAATGTATCTTCAAGGTAAGGTGGACTCAAGAGTCCAATAAATTCTCCCCACCTGGGGAAAGGAAACCTTGCTGAGTGGGTTTGATTGATTGTTTTTAGGGAAGGAGGCATTTCATTAGCTGCTACCCAGATCCAAAATGAATGTGGCCAAATGTTACCTCATCACTTAGTATTAATCAGCCAAGCAATTGACGCGCTGGCAGTGAGCCCCTGGGGCTGTACACCAGTGAATGTGTTGCTGCTGGAATGAGCGAATGGGACCGATGCTATGGAGTTGTAAGGCAAGAGTGAAAATGGGCAGCAGACCTCTCCTAGTCCTCCCAGGAATATAATTGGAAGACAAAGATCAAAAGATAGAAAGTGTTCTGGACATGCTGCTTCCCGGAAGCCCACAATGTCTTTTCTCCTTCAGGCGCTATCCTGGAGAGGAATTTCTTTTCTTTTTCTTTTGAGGCCTTCAAGACTGCTTTTATCCAGGCTTTCAGGAGGAAGAAAATATCATATTTGACGAATTGCATCACATTTATTTCATCCCATCAAGATGACAAAGCTCTCATATTGAGAGAATGAGGAAGAACACACCCAAAGTCTCAGGAAGAGATAGGGAGAAGTTTCTGGTGGGAAGGAAGCACACATTACCAGGGGTCATTAGATTTCTTCTTTTTTTTTTTAATGAGAATGATTTTGAGAAATTTTCTCAGTTTGTGACTGTGGCTAGTTTTTATCTCCTTTAAAATTCTGAAGCTTCTCAGAGAGAATTTTAGAGGATTCTTTTCCAGTCAAACAGCACCAGCTGTGCAAGCATTTTACTATTTTTAGTTGGAAAAAGAGTCATTAATCAGACAAGGGCTTATCAGTAAAATTAGCAAGAACCATAGCAGCTATTGCTTGCTGCTCCTTTTGGTAATTACGGGGTCTCGACTGCCTTTGCTTGTCGTTTCTTCCTTTCTCTTTGCATGAAACCTTCTGTATTTTTAATCAATGGTTTGCTTTGCCCTCATTTGTGTTTTTATGCAACTAAGGAAAATCTGCAGAAATGATTCTTGAATATTTAATCAAAACCTTGGCTATTCTCATCTCAAAATGCTGGTATGTGAGAAATTGATAACCCAAACATCCTTTCATCTTCAGCGTGATCGCTCTTAAAAATTATGACTGAAATAATCACTGAATTTTCAAGGCAAGAAAGACCACATGACAAGCACCTGAATCTGTGGTTTCCTGTGGCTTTACAATACACCTTTCCTGAAGGGCACGCTGTCACCTGCAGAAGCAATAGGCAGGTGTCACTGTATTTTCAGCATGGCGAACATTTAGTCTTCATTTGGACTCCTGGCTTTGTTTTAAATTTTAGTAAGTCAATTATAACTCTCAAAAACAAAAACACGTCAGCCTGCGTCTGCTGGGACTGGAGACTCAGAGGCTCTAGGTGCAGTTCTGCACGTTCACACGGTTCTGGAAGCTAAATAGAAAGAGGCTTTCAAGCTGTGCACAAACACGGCGCATTCGTGCTGCATATAAACAATTGTCAAATGTGCCACATTCTGAATTCCGCACATTGTTGAAGCTCCGTCTGGTCCTGGGCCTCGGTCCTCCTTGTCGGCTGTCTTGGCACATCCTTGAAGAATGAGCAACTTCATCTTCCCCAGCATCTGATGTTCAGTCCGAGGCATCTTCTTTGTGGACTGACCTCTGGAGAACAACATGACACTGTGCGGACCTGCTGTTCCAGCCAAGGTCTCTGGCTCTGCAGAACCTTCCTGGGTCTGACCCTGACCCCTCACCCCTCCACATTAAGAGGATTTCCTGTGCTTTGATAGTGACCTCAGTCTCGGTGCTGGAGGGTCTGTGTCTGCCTGATTTTTGTTTCTTTGGTTTTAATTTTCTTTTTTGGCCTTGGTTAAACTAGATAGAAATGAAAATTAAATGAAAGTAATTAAGGTATTCTGATAAAAAATGTATTTTCCTTAGCATTATTTTAGCTCAATGGTGTGAAGTAGTTCACAAGTTATTTTACTTTAATTTGGTGATTTTGCAAGATTTAACAGGTTGCTACTTGAAGAGAGAAAAGATTTAAACAATGAGATGTAGAAAATGTAATTTTCAGAGACTTAATTAGATTTTTATCATTTACTCACTGATTTCAGCTTAGTAACTATTTGCATAAGTTTTAAGTGCTCCTTCAGGTTCTTCTGCCCACTAAATCCTTAGTATGCATTTAAACATACCTGCATGTGAACATAGGACTGACGTGCAGGTCTTATCTGTAGTCATATAAATGACTCACATATATCTGGGCACATGGAATCTTATTGGCAGATACTGGATTCTTACAAGATAAAAGCTTTCTATTGGATATAAGCTTTTTGCTTAGTGTTGTGATATTGGTCTCCCATCCACGAAAATCGTGCATGCGAGAAAATGAGGCATTGACCCAGGAACAAAAAAAAAAATGACACTTAGATAGAAACTTCACTAGTTTAAAAGAAAAGACATTGTGTGTTTTTTTTTTAGTTAATTAAAAGATTGAACAGTAACAGAAACTTTTGGATTTGTGTCATAACTTTCAATCTCCAATTCCCATCTGTGTGGATGACCAAGTAATTTATTTCATCAATGAAAAGTTCAGTGACTCTGACTCTCACTTCTGGACAGAGATGATCTAGTTTGACTTACTTCCTCTAATTAAATTGCTTGCTTGTTTTGATGTTCTATAAACATGGCTTATGCTAATATTTCTGAAATTAAATGCAGCCTGTAGTAAGCACACAGACATTACTTTTAAAGGATAATCATATGGTTAAAAGAAACACCACCACCCATTCAAGAACTAAATATCTCTTGAATCAAAATACTCTTGTGCCCAGTTAATGGTTTCTGTGGTCAGGAATTATGACCTTTATAGAACGAGCTCAGACTCAATAAGGGTTCAGCAGGAGTTTGGGGTTGTCAAGCTCCACTAGGGCGGGGACTTTAACACTCCCTTGGGATGGGGAAGCAGTGTGAGAAGAGTCTTAGGTCTGTCTGACAGGACTGTTGCTTCTGTCAACTTCCTTTACTCTTAGCGGTGTCTCATGTCTTCCAGGCTCTACCGTTTGGCATCCCGACTGTAAGCAATCTACCAAGACTGAGGAAAAGCTCCGGGTAAGCACTCATTGAGAACTGTGATGACAGGCACTCTTGGGGGCCTCTGTTCCATCATTGCTCATTCTGGGGCTGGACTTTGGGTGACACTGCTATTTCATGACTTTTTTCCCACAACAAACCAAAATGCAAGATCATTTGACCAGGGAAGGAGGGTCTCTCCTACCTTACTTTGATTATGGTTTTTGTTCCAATGCCTGTGTTAGATAAAGCGAGTCTCGCCTCGTTAGTCAGGTTCAAAGGAAGGCATTGAAGGGAATAAGTCAAACCCCACAGAAGTGAGAAAACAATTCAACTTCTTGGTCCAACATCTGGTGCCCTCCTGGCCAGACTGTTCGTTCCTCAGTCCCTAATGCATCTCTCCACCCCAAACTCTGCATATTGCCCAGCACTCGGTGCCTTTGGCTGACCTCTTCAATCCACGTTCACCCAGAGCCTCCATCCCCAAGAACTGATGATTTGTCACAAAACCTTTGGGGAAGATGGTGATGAGCCCAGACGTGTCAGTGTAAACAAGCGTCCGGGATGCTTTCCTAGCTTACCCCTTAGGTGACATGCTAGTGTTTTCATGGCTCTTTGGAATATTGTGTACCCAAATAATAGGCCTTCCTCATCTCCCACTTCTCAGGCCTTCTCCTGCTCTTAGTCAATGCTCAGAATCCCTCCAGATGACAAATATTTGATCTGTTTCAGAAACAAAGAGTTTTTTCCCTGAGTTTTGAAGTATTTTAGAGCAATAATCAGACTGGATCCCAGCTGTCACTCCCTCTATTTAGCTAACTTAGTGGTACCCAAGGAAAAACAGGAATTTGACGGTGCTCCTCTTGGTCTCTGAAGGGAAAGAATGGCCTCCATGCATCTGAGAGGCCAGATATAGAGTGGGGTGAAATTTCGTGTCATTTGTGAAGGGTGACTTGACCTTGAAGACATGATTGTCAGTGGGACCCATTTGCTCTCACCGCTTTCGGTCCCTGTGCCTGCCACCCAGAGGGACAACTTTCATTTCCTTTTTTTTCCCCCTCAGTGAAGCCCACGTGCTCCCTGGAGCTTCTATTCCTTTGCTCTGTTATTTTTTCCTCCTCCGCTGGCGTCCATGAGATCAGATGGAGACCGATTGCCCTTTGGATAGTTTGGAAAATTTTCCCTTGCTTGAGACCCTGAATAAAAGCACTTGTCCTAGAATTCACAATTAGTGTGAGTATGCTTAAGTGGAGGGGATGAAAGCACTTTTTCTAGAATAATTGAGTAAAACGCAAGGCACGTTAGAGAGGAATTTGCCACCAATATTAGAGTTTTGGTCTCTGTTTCGACTTATAGCTTCAACCAGAATGAGCACAGCCCCCAGCCCACCAACCAACAGCCTCATACTGGGACACTCACTTGCATCTGGGCCCTTGACCCTGGTGTTTTGAGGACCATGGATGCTTGAAAAATTATCTTTATAAATCCTGGAGCACTGAAGATAGTACTTATAGTCACTTTATCTTAAGAATGGAAACGTCACAGCATCGCTTGGGGTTGCTAGCCAGAAACCACCCAAGGAGTTAGTAATTTGGACTGTCTTTACAGCATTGCTTTCATTGCTCTCTGTTTTTTGAATAATCATTTTTCCTTCATCCCCATTGAAGTCTTTGGGGAAACAAGAGAAATGCTAATAAGGCCATATTGAATGGAATGTGTCTTTTCCCTGTGAGGGTTCCTTGAATTTGCAGAACCTGTTGCTAAAGTGATTTTTTTTAAATCGACACTCTTGATCACATCTTGAGGGAACGCTGCATAAGCTCATGAAAACAGCTAGTGAAATCCATCCACTCTTTCTGGCCAAGAGGAGCTATTGTTTTCTTCCTTTCATGAAGTTTTCCAGAGAATTCCAAAGCTCTTCTCCTAAAGCCAACATTTCCCACTAGGGAGGTCAGGTCAGCTGTCCACTCCCTCACCTGTGGGATACCCAGGAGTGAGAAGAGTGGCACACCTTGGAGGGGAAGGGGTTCTGCTATGCCCCAGGTGGGGTATGTGCTGACTTTGGGGGGACCTAGAAGGAAATGGGTTTTGAAAAGGGGAATAAATCTTGGGTGTTTTTCAGGGTGTGTCTCCAGATCACAAATCCCAAGCCAGGATTTCCAGGCCTTTCACTGTGTGTCCCATTAGTCCAGTTACCATAGCAAAATGAAAATGTTTTAAGAATCTTTCAACAACCCCACTGAGTAATCCACATTCTTGATATTTAAGAAATTGTGGGGCGTTGTAATATCAGCCCCTTAAGAACAGCTCTCAGTGCCTTCGGTGGCTTCTTACTTTTCTTTCTATAGAAGGGCTAAGCCAGAGTAAATGGAAAGCAATGCTGGGGAGTTGGAACACAGGGAATATATTGTCACTTGCAGACCATGGGACCCCAAAATGCACACTTAACGTCAGCGAAGGTCACACTTCTAAGCACCTATGAGCTTTCCCTAAGATTTGTTGTTTCTTTTTTTTTCTATAGTATTTCTGAATTGAGGTTATTTCTTTCTTCATTCTTCCCTTTTCCATGTCTCACGCAGCCACCAAACTTGCATCATTATTCGTCTGATTTCTTTTATCCCAAAAGTCTGATTCGACGCACAGGACGCTCTCCGTTTCTGCAGGTTGGCGCTGTGTCCAGGCTGAGGCTGGGAGCTGCTGTCCCAGCCCCGGGCTTTGTTGCTTTCGCTCCCTATGCTGCCTTCCCCACATAACTCGGGCTCCTGCAGCTGTAGATGCTTTTTCTCACCCCACAGAGTGCATCTCACATTCTGACCCTGGCTGTTTTCCCCCTCTGATTGATGTTTTCATTTAGAGCAGCTACTAAAGTGCTGTCTTCATGAAAGCAAGCACATTCGAAGCTACCCCTTTTGATCCTGTGTTCACACATTTGTTCATTGAACAAATATTGGCCAGGCACCCAGCTATCATGCTGTAGATCTAGACCTGTAGGGGAGAAAGGGCAGATTTTAAAACACATCCCAGGATATGGAGCACGGAGATCAAGTTCTTTGGCGTGCCAGATGAAGGAGCACTCCCTAGAAGTGGCCATTGAGTTGAACCTTGGAGGCAAGATAAAATTAGAACACGTAGTAATGGCAAGAAAATGGTGGAACTGATTAGGCAGCGCGTAGAGCAGGATGGAGCTGGGGGAAGCAGGGCTTGGATGGGAAGTGGTGTGGCTCAAGGAAGGAGTAGTCACATGACTGGGGAGGAAATGAAGGAGACAGACACCTCTTGCTGAGCCTGGGGATGCAGATCCACTCTCATTTGCTTGCTCTAAAGTCTCCTGGGGAAGCTATTCCATGTAGCAGATGGAGAGACTAAGGCCCATCATACTTAAATAACTTTCCAGACTGCAGCTGGGAAGCAGTACACTGAACCCAAACCATGATGCAGCTCAGACAAGTGGCTGGTCCCTTGCTCATGGGCTCTTTGTGCGACCAGGGATTCCAGGCTGAAAGGCTTTGGATGGAGATGACTGGGCAGTGCCCCTGAAACTGCCTTTGGGGTTCACATCATGCCCCACGGCAGGTGGTGGTCCATTAGAAAGTGCTACTTAAACTGCAGTGCTGGAGAGCACATTTCATGAGAGCTGCATTGTGAGTGAGGATGAACAATGGCCTCTGTACTCAAGGAGGGCTAGAGATGGGTGGGGTGGGTGCCAGATCTGCATGGCATGGCTCTTAGTTGCTAAAGTAGGGTTGTCAGAGGATGTTAGAAGCTGCAAGGAGGTTGTACTTCTAGAGCTGCCATTGCCTGGGGCCTGCCTCTAGTCGCTGGTGGCTGAGGGTGAGCAGTAACTGCCAGGTGATAACATTGACGACTGATGGGGGTCCTGTGGTTTCCAACATGCATGACCTATTTACTTAGGGAATGTTGACAAAAAAAAAATAATAACTTTCCAGGGTTACCCCACAAGTGAGTGAAAAAGGTACGATTGGAATCCAGGTCTCCGTGAACCTAAAAGCTCATGTTCCTTCCATTGTACTATGAGGGAGCAGCAAGAGAGCAAGCTGGAGAGGAGAAGGAGGAGGCGAAGGAGAGCATTAAGCACTGACTAAGTCTGATAGTTTAAGCAATAGAATGGCATGCAAGACTGTGGGGGCATCCTGCACAGGTGGGGGACCACTCAGCCAGCTCTCAGGTGAGCAGCGAGGCAGGAGAGTGTCCCAGCAGGTATTTGCCCTTCCTTCAGCTTCTCTGAGAACCAGTTGAACCCTTAGTTTACTAGATTGCAAGTGACTTTCCATAATCCCATCTTTGCTGAGATGAAACCCAGGTCATAACTCTGCTCATGGTTCAGGGTTACACCACCGCACCCTGGGCTGTGCGCCCACACCTTTTCCCTGTGCCTTCCGGACCTGCGCTGAGACCAAGAAAGGTTTTTGTTTTGATCTACACTTTTTAAAACTTCACCTTCTTTAAATTATTTGAAAGCTAGTTAGAAGCATAGAGCTTTGGGAGTGGAAAGAAACCTTTTCGAAATCAACCTTCAAGGTTTTTCCAAGTATAGAATGAAGTCAGCCCAAGCCTCTATGGGTCACAGCAGCCAGACGTACCCACAGATTCCTGTCCTGGCTGAGCGACCTTTGTCCATGATGCTAGTTACTCAGCAACTTGTATTTGTCATGTGACCTTCATGGAGGCTGTAGCCCCCATGGCAGAGTTTTCACTTACAGTGAAATTATAATGTCATGCATCTAGAGGAACAGCCAAAGAGCACTCCTGCCGCACCCTATCAATGAGTGTCACTCAGAATTAGCACCTCTACTTGGCAAGAAGTTAACCTCTCAGTAGCTTTTGGAGTTTTCTCCCCACCAAAGTATACTTTATAGCTCGAATAGTGTTCTCTTTCATTTGCCTAGGACAGTAACTAAGTGATGCATTTTCATGACTTGAAGAGAAATATTATCATCAAGTGTAAAGTGATTTTGGTTTGCTCCAGACCCTTTAGTTTAAGAGCTGGGGAGCATCTTGTGAAGTGGTGGGTGAACTGAGAGAGAGATCTGTTTTTAATAACTTCTCTCATCCTATCTTGTTATTCAAAAGGGACATCTGTTCCCCATTACCCAGCCATAAATGTTAATGAAGTCAACTTTAACTCCATCACAGAACATCTTAAGCAGCTGGGCACCTGGCAGAGCAAAGGGGTGATTGGGCAAGGCTTTCTTCACCCATTGCTGTTGAGGAACATGGACCAGAACCTTCTAGAAGCCTGCAAATACCAAAGTAATGCAGTTCTTAAGGCTCACAAATATTGTGATCTTTTAAATTCTCTGGCTCCCACAAATAATATCAAATTCCTTTAGTTATTAGGTAACCTGAATGTTGTCCCTACAGGGGCATTCAACTCTTTGCCTCAGAAATAAGCCCTGTTTGGTTGTGGAGGAAAATCAAATTTGCAGAAGGAAAGTCATGTTATTATTTATATTCTGAAGTCTCTCCTCCTTCCCTCTTGTTTTAATTACAAGTAAAAGGAAATAATGAAAGTAGAATAGCCTAAGACAAATATTTCAGTTTCACTTACTTGGAAGAGTTTTTTCTGAAGAGGCAATTGTGTCTACAGGTCAGAATCAGCGCTTAGCATTTGTAATTCCTCTTGGGCTTCTTTATAAATAAAGCACGTGATATTCCCAGGACTAAGTTTGTAATAATCCAGCTTGGGTCATTTGCTTTCATTCTAAAAGGGGCTTCTCCATTGTGCCTTGGGAGGCTGAGGCATGAATGGACCACCAAACAAAAGGGACATGAGATTTTTTTTTTAATTAACATTCCCCTTTTATAACATATGCACTTGCAAACCTGTGATGCACCAAACAAGCACTGTGTGTGTATACTTTTTGAAAGGAGTTCATGTGAGGCTTTTTGTATATCCAAACAAAGAAATCATTTTGCTAGTCATTTTATTATGTCACCTTGATACATACTGCTTTATTCCCCAATTTCACATGCTTCAAATATTTTATTCTTTTTGTCTGACAATTTATCAGAAGCTGTATAGGATTTATACTGGAAAGATACCGCGGCCTGCTGGCTATAGTAAGCCAACGGCATTTGTGAAACTCTGCAGAGAAGAGGGGTATGCCCATGGGCCTCCTCCTGTTTCCATTCAAACCCAGATTCTTTTCTCCAGAGTTGATTTCACTCCTCTTTGACTTGGCAGTGAATGTTCAACGTACATAGATTTTAAAAGCGTAGATTTTCCTTCCTCTGCAGCTGTGGCCACCTTGTCTAGTGGGCTTCCACACAGCCCAAGGCAGACACCATCTGCTCAGTAGCACTTTGTCCAGGTGCCAGTCACCTCCCATCAACAGCTGCCCCCAGATGTTCCTAAGATCTTTCTGATCTGGGGACCAGATGCCTGTAGTTTTTCTCTCCTTCTAAGAGCATGGCTTTGGATGAATGCAAATTAGATGAAGTAGTTATTGCACCCCTCTTCCCGCTGATGGGGGGGAGGGCGGGGGCCAGTGAGGGCTTTCCAGCACTTTCCTTCTAAGGGACCAGGCATGCGTGGTGGCCCAGAATTGAAAGTAAATGGAAACTGTCTTTTCCCTTACTCTTCACGCAGAGCTCTGGTAAGTGTTTTTAATTGGTTGATATTTAAAAATGATGAGAGCCAGAGTGGAAACATATAAGATCCTTCAGTGTAACTTTCATTCTGGGGGCTGCCTTCTGAATGGCAGGACCAATGGACACTGTCAGATAAAGTCCACATGGAGGGGAAATCGGCTGAAAAGAAGTTAGTGTGTTTTGGAAAAAGATTTTAGATAGAAAGCACAAGGATACATACTTTCAAGCATCTAAGATGAGGAGTCAATGTCATTTTTGCTCTTTTCTCTTGAGCTACTAGTCTTCTGGTAAGACTATGCTGTTGAATTTTTTCTTGAAGAATATAAACATTTTTGAAATTACAAGTCAGTATGTAGGTTGTGCTGGGGGAGTGAGTGTAGGTTGTTTGGACTCTGTGAGGATAGCCACAGACAACAGGAAAGTTCTTGCTGAAGGCTCTTTTCCTCTTGCTGCCAAAATCAGGATAAAGAATATTTGCTTAATCTTACTTGGCAAAACTCTTTGGGAGATCTCAGTTTATTATCCCTCCCTGTCTTGCTTTCTCCACCCCGCCTTTTGGTGGGGGGCGGGGGGGCAAAGATATCAAAAAAAGAAAGAATTGCATTTTTCCAACTGTCCTTTCAAAATGTTTTTTCTGCAAGGTGTAGAGGAAAAGGGGTTTAAAGGAAAGTGAGTAAATTGCATCTGCTTTTAGCAGTTTAATCACAGGTGCTTGTGGGCAAACCTGTGGGGATAAATATTTGCAATTATCTTCATTGGTATGTAGGCAAGAGAGTGATGTTCATCAGAAGTCTCAGAGAATTCTAGAAACAAGCTGCTGACCCATTGGGTTATTGAATTCAGTTCATAATTACTGGGCCCCTGTTGTTAAACTGGATATCTGAATGGACTGGAAAGGTTATTTAGGTTAAATAATTGTACACAAGGTTCATCTGTGGGAATATGGATTCTCTGTAAACTTTGAAATAGCCCAATGGTGTTAAGTTAATGGTAAATACAGTTAGTTAGAGGTAAAGAATAAATTGTCTGTGGGATTTGAAAGGGAAAACATATAAGTACAAGTTGCTTTTGAGGTTAAGATGAGTTTTGGTTTGAGTGGATTGAGCCGCCATGCTGGAGACCCTCAGCAAGTGGTGTGTTAATTAGGGGCAAAAATACAGCTAGAAGATTAAAAAGGGGTTCTTTTAGTAATAAAGAAGGTGTTCATTTAAGGCGCAACCAGTTTAGAATGATAATATAAAATTATGAATATTTAAGATTAAAACTCCAAAAGTAATAGTTTAACCTTAAAAAGTCATTTTATGATCTTTGTAAGGCAGAGACTTCTGACCTCCAACAGTAGAGCCAAAAAGCTCTTGGAGTCATTGTGGCCTGTGGCTAAAAGCAAGTAATCCATTTGTGCCCTTTGAGCCTTGGGGACAGGTCAAGAGTCAGCAAACCAGGAACTGTCCTGGCAGATAGGACAGGCTTATGCCAGCCTTTGGCACTATGTGTGGAAAGTCACGGATGATGAAAGCTGAAACCTAAGCTGTAGTTACCATCTCGGGGAGGACGCAGAATCACATCACAGTGTTCTCAAGAGGTACACGTCACCTGCAGGTGAATGGCAGCCCCTTGCTGGGATAATTTACTTTGGTATCTGAGTTCCGATGGGAAAGATCCCCAGTGTGGTAGCTGTAAGAATTCCAGGGTTACAGTGTCACGTTTGGGAGTACTACCCCAACATGAGGAGCAAGCAGGGGTGGTGCTGCACTTTATGCTTGGAGATTCACTGGCTGAGAAATCTTATATGGTGACTATCCAGAAAATGTTGAGGACTTACCATGCGCCAGGCAAGGTGACTGAAGCTTTTGTGTATTGTTTCCTCCCTGAGAAGGAAGGTAGTCAGTGGCCTCTCCTCCCTTCTGCAAGTGGAAAAGTTGAAGCCCACGGGAGTTAAAAGGTGGGGAGGAGGGAAAAGAAGAAGGAGAACTCATGTAATGTCACAACGTGTAGACCCAGGATTTGAACCACTTGTCACCCCACTATGTTATACAATACATGGTTGTGTTTTATCACATTTCATTTTAGATAGGAAAACAAAGGGCCATTGTAAGGAAACAGGCCAGCAAGAATGTAAGTGACCCATAAACAAGGCATCAGTGGAAGTAAATTCTGCAGTACCACCTGGAGGCCAGAATGAAGCAATGATAATGCAATAGAAAAAAGTTTTTTCTTAGTTTCCAGAAGACACCCTGAGCATTTCTGATGTACTGCTAGAGAATCTGAAGGTGCGTTTAGAAGTGGCCTCTCTAAGAACCAAAACATTGGTGGATTTGATGAGCAGCCAATACTACGTTAAAAACTCTCTGACTATAAAAATCTAAATTATTTTGCAGAGAACCTGGAGAAGGTGTATGCAAAATAGAGATGATTCAGATTTGATATCTTTAAAGATCCAATGGGACTTGATAAAAAGTCAGTCTCGGTTAACCCTAAACACCTGTAGCCCTACAATATTAATAGTGCACATGAATGAGGTAAATACTTCAGAGAAATCCTGCACAGTTCTCTGGGCCTTAATCCAGTGATGAAGACGGCCAGGTGACACTGAACTTGAGCCAGGCTGGGTGACTGAGAAACCTTCCTCCCTGGAAATGGGGAAGTTGAAGAGCCCATTGCGGACTCTGCTCTTCTCCAGCTCTCTGCAAGCAGCCGTGCAGCACACAAGACAGCCAGCCATCCCAGGTGCATTATACAGGAAAGGAAGAGAGGACCCCTGACACACATTTGGCAAAATTCAGAATAAGTAACGTAGGCAAGGGGTCCCCAAAACTCATTGTGCACTTGGGCTACCCTCACGATGTCCTCGATGCTTGTTCATGGGAACAGACCTTTGCCATGACAATGCCGGTCAGTATGTGAAGCCATCAGACTCTCCAGTTTTTACCCCTTCCTGCCGCTAATGTCCCCCACCCCCCAACACAGTGAGCCAATTCAGGATTCTTGAAAAGCTGGTGGCCATAAAAATATTTCGAGTCAGCAGGCACTTATATCTGTGGTGGATCTCAATATTGTTTTTGCATCATTTATCCCATGGAACCGATGATGGGACTAGATGGTCATACTGACCTTACAATATAGGCAAGAATTTAGTGAAGGGGTTAAGAACTTGGGTTCTGCTTCTAGGCCGCCTCACTTCAAATCCTATCCATGTGGTTGGGAGTTGGGCACTTCATTCTCCACTATAAAATGGGTGAGAACAGCACCTGCTAGTGGGCTCTTGAGAAGGTCAAATGAGAGCAAGCTTGGACATGCTCAGCTAGGGGCCTGAGAGGCAGTGTCTGTGTCTTTTGGGGTTCTGTAGGCTCAGTTACACTCATATTCTGCTTGCCAAGTATCCGTAGAAACGAGTACTGAAAAAGAAAAGATCTAAATTAGATACTCCCAGAAATAGCTGCATAGAAGGAGCAAGTTTTCCAAGACTAGGTCTTTGGTTTTCTTTGGAGAACTTTCTAGATGGTGCCCAGCAGAGGCAGGAGGCAGTTAGCCCTAGTTTCCACATTCCCTTCCTGCTCATGTGTCCACCACCCTCTCTCAGGATCTCCACACATTTATTATAAAATTTCATCTTTTCCAGCTGCCAAGCACTAACCTTCAGGGTTTCTGTGTACTTAGACGCTCAACTTGTGCCACTAACATGAGGCAGATGGAGTATTTGTTCATGAATAATAATTCTAACTCATTTCCTCAACACCTGTTGATGCATTCTATGTACCTTGCAAAAACAGTGGCCATGTACACTGGTGAAAACATGAAGCCTCTCAGGGCAGAGAAACTAAAGTTAAAGAGGGATATGGACATGATATAATTCCAAAAAATGAACTTAAAAATTTTATTCATGAAGGAAAAAGTAGAAATAACACGATGTAAGGAATTAAGGGGTACCAACACTGCACTGAAAGATCAAGGATGTTTTCTTTGAGGAGGTATCATTTCAGCCAAGGCTAAGGAGGAAAAGAACCAGCCAGGTAAAATTGGGAATCAGATCATTTCAGGTAGATGGAGCAGCAAGGGTAAGAACCCTGAGGCAGGGCTGTGTGCCGTGTTCTGTGAGTGATGATGGGTCATAGGTGATGGACACCAAGAAGGCAGTGACAATGACCCGGAAGTTCTAGTTGTATTTTTATTCTAAGACAACCCTGAAGCCAAAACAGGACAGCAACCACCCAATTGTGTTCTTAAAAGATCTCTCTGGCAACTGGGCACCCAATTGGTTTTAAAAAGCCAGGAGTGAAGGCAGGAAGCTGACATGAGGAGACTCCCAGCTGTACCCCAGAAGTGCAAAGTGAGGGCCATGCCAGGATTATGGCAGGGGAGATGGAGAGAAATGAACAGATGGAGAGAAATGCACTTAAAGGGCAAGCCAGAAAGTCTTATAGGAGACAAGGAAGAGAAGCTAAAAAGAAAGGTCCCCCAGTGCATTTCTGAGACTGAGGACACGAGTTCTTGTTCACCTTTCCTTTTAGATTATATTTACTCTCATTCATAAAAGTCACATCTTTCCCTTTTTAACCACTCAGTTTTTAGTAAATTGGCCAGTCTTGATTTTGAAGCCCTCATCTGAAATCTCACAAGTCACTCTTTATTTTCCAGCCAACCAGGACATCCTCCGAGAGCATTTATTCCAGACCAGGCTCCAGCATCCCTGGCTCCCCTGGTCACACGATCTATGTAAGTACTGACTTCGGGACATACAGTGTCATGGAGCAGATAATCCAAAACAGAAGCTAATTCAAACGGATTTCTGTTTCTGTCATGAGATCCCATTTTCGTTTTCACAGATCAGCCTTCTTAATCATGTTTCCTTGCAGATAATTAAATTTCTTCGTGGATTCCCCCATCAGTGGTGGGATCAATAACCTATAAATTGCAGTAACGTGCAAAAATAATGTTGCACATTGCTCACATATAGATGTCTGGGGATTAATTATTTATTTTATAATGCTGTTACTCAGGGCTCTTAAATTCTCCTACAAAGATAATAAATATTTAGTTTCTTAACTATGCAATTCTTGTATTTAGCTATCTGAGAAACTTTTTCATCATCTGTTTGAGCTTTTGCTTTCCTGTAATCAGTTTCAGAAATTATCCTGATGATTCACAAAGCTTTGTGCTTGATGAATTCTGTATAGACTTATTCCTGATCCTTTGGTGTCTTTTCTAAAAATAGGCAACTTTTTAAGGAACATGACCATGCTGAGCAAGGTGTCTTGGATTTTGTTTATTTTTAAGGTCATCACTTTTTAAGCAAGACATGAAATGTACTAATTGTAGTTCCCCAAAGAAATGAGACCGCAGAGTAATTTTTTTTTTTTACACGCACTCCTATTTTTATTGTAGCACTGTTGACAATAGTCAGATTGTAAGAGTCCAATAACAGATGAGTAAATTAATGCCTTTCTTGATACTAACTTTGAGTCTAAGGTGATATGATTCCTTTAAACACATCTGGGATTTCTGCGTATTAAACTATAATCTTTTCTGTTGGATGAAAGTCACATCCACAACTCTTTTTGAGATAGGCTCTTCCCTGACTGTGGCCCTCTGAAAAACTGCTTAAGGATGGGACAATATCCTTAAGAATTTAAGACTCTCTATTGTTTAACATATAAGCCACCCTTTTGAAATCTTTGTCTAGCTGATGAGGGTTCATGGAGTGTAAAATTTTTCTAAGATCTTTTTTTTTTTTTAAATAATTTTATTTTTATATTCCCCATACAATTGCAGCCCCCCCATTCTGACCCCAATCCCTCCCCTCCCGCCCCCGCCCCCCTAAAAGTGTCTCTGGTTCATAGTTTTTTGTTGATTTTGATTTTCACTTTCTTATAGTTATTCATTTTCCTGGTCCCTTATTTAAGTTTTCTAGATTCCTGCTATGAGTGAGACCATCCGGTATTTTTTTTTTTCTTTCTGGCTTATTTCGCTGAGCATGATCCCTTCCAGCGCCATCCATGTTGCTGCAAATTGCATGTGTTTATCTTTTTTGAATGCTGAGTAATATTCCATGGTATATATGTACCATATCTTCTTGATCCAGTCATCTATTTTTGGGCATTTGGGCTGTTTCCAAAGCTTAGCTATTATAAACAGTGCTGCTATAAACATAGGGGTGCAGGTGTTCTTTGGAATTGATGTTTCTGTGTCCTTTGGGTAAATACCTAGGAGTGGAATTGCTGGATCATATGGAAGCTCTATGTTTAGTAGGTCCAGAAATCTCCACACAGCTCTCCACAGTGGTTGGACCAGTTTGCACTCCCACCAACAGTGCAGAAGAGTTCCTTTTTCTCCACACCCTCGCCAACATTTGTTGTTGCTAGTTTTTTTAATATGTGCCATTCTCACTGGTGTAAGATGGTATCTCATGGTAGTTTTGATTTGCATTTCCCTGATTACAAGTGATGTTGAACATTTTTCATATGCCTGTTGGCCATTTGCATTTCCTCTTCAGAGAAGTTTCTTTTTAGCTCTTCTGCCCATTTTTTGACTGGATCCGCAGAGTAATTTTTCTTTCTATCTAACTTTGTCAGGCAAGAGTGGACAATGAAATCCTGGATTACAAGGATTTAGCAGCCATTCCTAAGGTCAAGGCAATTTATGACATTGAACGTCCCGATCTTATTACCTATGAACCTTTCTACTCTTCGGGCTACGATGACAAACAGGAGAGGCAGAGCCTGGGAGAGGTAATAATTCCTGCATGTTGTAAGTTACATGACAAACTACCTTCTCTTTTGCCACATGTACAAGAACTGATTGGCATCAAAATAAGCCAGAGGCTCTGCTGATTACCTGCAATTGCAGGCCTCCATAGCAGGTGCTTCCAAGTATTCAAAAACCTATCTCACCATCCCTGCCCTCCGGAAGGCACAGAGAGGTGGGAAAACAGACCAACCACTCAGGAAATATTGCAGGATGAGTAAGAGTTTGTGCTGGGTTGTGGGATGGAGAGCCACACGTTGGGAGGGAAGCCGAAGTTGTCTAAGGAAATTCTGTGTTCTCAGTAGAGGGAAAAGAGAGGGTGAATCCTGTCTTTGGGAAAACTGGGAGTGTATTCATGGGGAGCATAAGGGGAGAAAGCATACACCCTGATCTTTAACAGCTGCAGTTTTCAGCATCTTGAGATAGACTGTGCAAGAAAAAAATAGAGCTTGGGGCTAGAGCACAGGGTGGTCGTGTGAGCCAGGGCTTGAGTAAAATTGCCTGACTCAGCCCAGAGACTGCACATGCTGCTTGTATGACTGGCCAGTTGACAACCATTCTGCTTCTCGTTTTCTCATCTGTAAAACAGAGAATCTACTTCAGGGGGTGTTAGTGAGGATTAAATACATGAGCCCAGTATTGGCGGAGGGGCGGACTCGTGTTAACTGTTTAGCAAATGGTGTCCTCCTGCTGTTGTTTTTACCTGTCCTCTTGTGGCTCACTGACATTCTCCTACCTCCAAGGTCCAGGGTCAGTGGATTCCCTGCTGTCACCTCTGCCCAGGTCTCCCAAGCTCTGGTCTGATTTCTTGCCCTATTCAACTCACTCTAAATTGTTTTTTTGTTTTAAAATTGGAATCTCAATCATCTACAGACTGATTTGAATCCACTCTTAGACACGTTACCAAATAGTGGATGGAAATCAGTCATTCAACTGAGATTAAGACAGACCACCTGTAACATCACACCATGCTTTGAGATCTTAGATGAAAAGACATGAAGTCTTGGTGATTCTCTTTACTTTGCTGTTACATGGCATATGCATATATGTTTATTAGCAATTATAATATACATTGTTCTTTATATGTATTTTCTAATCTGGGTTTTATTCCAGAGCACAGCTCTGCATTAAAACAGTCCGTGGGCAAGAAGTGATGTCTGTTTTCATGTAGTGCCACCTAGTGGTCACATGGCCATCACTGCATCTTATGGCTTTTCCCCAGTGCTGGTCAGTTGGCCTTGGGAGTTTGGTTGCCCTTTGGCCCTGGAGAGCTTCACTGGGGGTAAAGGCAATGTATACAGGGCCAGGTCCTGGAACAAGTGACTAAAAATTTCCTAGTGTCCAAGCCACACAAGCTGGGGTGTGTGGGGGGTGCCTCAGTTTACAGTGTTCTGGTTTGGAGGTACATGCAGGTGTCCCAGGGACTCCATTCAGGGCAATAAAACATCAATTACTCAGAGTTTGGGCTTTGAAATAAACATTTCTGGGTTTGGAACCGAACCAGACTGAAATTAACTGACTTTAGGAAATTTATATCATCCAGACTCTTTATCTGTAGGCTCAAGATAATGCAAGGATTAAATAAGGTACTTAGACCAGTAACTGACACATAGTAAGTACCCCACCCGACGCTGGCTGCTGTCATACCCAGCACTGACCATGGTTTTCAAAGATTGGATTGCACTTTGTTCCTCTTTGAAGGCTTTTTGCATTTTAATTGTGAACATTTCAACTTCACTTAGAAAATATTTGTTGCGTGCTTACTATGTGCCAGGAGCTGTTCTTGTTCCTGGGGATACTTGTAAAAGAATGGAGTCCTTGCTCTCACAGAGTTTGCAGTGTGCAGTGGGAGACAGAGGAACAGCAGATATGTAACAGAACTTTACAGGGGGGTAGTGCTATGAACAGAGCAAGGAGAAAACATGGCTGAGCTGACTGGCTGCTTTAAATAGGAGGGTCACTGAAGGCACTGTGGACAGTACTTTGCAGCAGAGACCTCCCTGTAGAAGCATACAAGCCTTGCAGGTGTCTAAGTGCAAAGCGCTGTTACAGGAGAGCATGTGCAAAGGCCCTGAGGTGAGAGAGGGCTTGGACTGTCAACGGCCTCCAAGGAAGCCTGTTTGCCTGAAAGGACAGAAGCCAGAATGGGAGTGAGGTTGGCAAGGATAGGAAGCTACAAGCCTGGTGATCAGTTCTGTTTCCATCGTCCAACTTTTCCTGGTAATTGCTGTGAGTATAGTTTAGTTGACAGCCTTGTTTGTAAAATTCTGTATCTCAGTCGACACTGTAACTCACAGTTTCAGTGAGCATAGTTTGAGCATAGGGCAGAAATGGCTCTAGTTTGTTTGGCTTAGTCACCCGAAGTATTGCAACCTATTTTCCACACCCTGGTTCTTAGGCAGAGATGAGGGCCACCGCCTCACAGGAACCTAGGTCAAAGCATGCCTGCTTGGGCCCCACCTTTGACCCAGTGGATCAGAAGAGGAGGGACCAGCAAGGGTGCTGACATGTACATTTTGAATAATGTTTCCAGATGATTCTGATATTAACTCTTCACACTGAGAAAGACTTAATAAATGTTTTGACTTTAAATTCTCTTTTATTCTTCCAGTCCCCAAGGACTTTGTCTCCAACTCCATCAGCAGAAGTAAGTATTACTTTTGAAAATTATAATGGGTAGAATCTGGGAGCTGCTTAGACCTTTCCTAGACTGGGACATTTGAAAAAGGACATTAAATGCAGACAAGAGAAGAGCTGAGCTCCTGATCCTGGTGAATGTGGAGCTTCCTCATATGTGAGACAGGACTGGTGAGTTTATAGGAGGACATCTCTTTCTAGATGGAGACGAGGACATAAAAAATAGCCTCTCATAGTCTGAGCCTATGCCTTCAGTGGTAAGAAGTGTTCACAGGGTATGAAGCTACTTGTCCTGAGGCAGGACTCTCTCCCCTCATCAGGAATGAGTTCATCAGAACCCTGATATTCTGGATTAAAAGAAATGGCCCACAGTGCCCGAGCATATTCCAGAAGATTCATATTTATGTCAGGCCCCTCCTAGTCAGGGTAAACAGAACGTGCAGTGGCTTTTATCCAGGTCTCCGGGAGGTTCCCTGGGGAATAACTGTCTCTATGTGTGTGGATCAAGTACCTGCATGTGACCGCTCCATCGTGAGCTGGGGTCCTGCGTGTACCCAGTCTGCTCTCCCCAGCCTGCAGCATTGGGATCAAGATGCAGCCCCTACATCACCCATCGTCACAATCCAGCGGAGTGAAGGTTCTGATGCTCCCAGTCTATACAATGAACAGCTCCTTCGCTCTGCTCTGGCTTCACAAGTTTCTGGGTCACCCCTCATCCCCATTCCCCCACTACCTAATATTCAACCAGAGAGGCCTTAGAGGCACTTTCTGTTGTCCCTGAATAACTTTTCCCTTCGGAGACAGGGGGCAGATTTGAGGCTGGGAGTCTGACGCTCAGAGGACAGTTTCAAGCCTGGCCAGCATCAAGGTTGGGCTGGGCACACTCATTTCAGTGCTTACAGAGACCAGTACTCAGGCCACTGGGGGTCTGGCACACTTTTTATTTTGTATTTCTTTATGTATCCAGTGAACCAATGAACCAGCCCTCAGCAGGTGGGGCTACTCCATCTACAAAAAAAATGGTATAAATAGAATCAGAGTCTCATCTTAAAGCCAAGCCACTTTCTATATATTTTCCATAACCTGGACTGAGCTTAGGCAACCACTATGAGATAATAAAAACTATAGTATTCTGATGGTTTATGATTGAGTGCAGTAAATTAATTTCTATTATTCTGATAATAACATCTGAAGTTATGAAGAATCAACTATTACTTACCAGTTGAAAGGATGAAGCACATCATGTGGGAACTTTTTATTTTGTGGCTTTTATTTAATTTATTGTTATAATCCACTGGAATCAACCCAAAGTTCCTTTGTCATTTGCTCTCAAATTTCACAGTTTTGGTTACCTGGGTCTTAATTTAGTCATTTTCATTCATTTTAAAGTTACTCTGTTGTATTAGTACAAGCTTCCTAGGACACCAGATTCCTAAAATGTAAAACATTCTTTCAGTTCTCTTAGCAGTTTTATATTATATTTGTGTGTGTCCTTTTTTTTGACACTTAATACCTAATATATTCATTCCTAGATTTGCACATACTAATGGTGCTATTGAAAGGATATGCTATAATTTACTTAATTGTTCCCCAGTGTGTAAAGGTACTTAATAGAAAGTTTTACCTTTATGAATGGTGATATAATAAATATTATCATTATAAAAATATAAACTTTTTTCATTTTAAGACCCTTTTTTTAATCATTTCCTTGGAATATATTTCCCTAAGTGGCCGGTAGAATTACTAGATTTGAGGCCTCTACCTGCTTGTCCTCCCAGAGAATCAATTTAAAATGCTACCAGATCAATGTTATGGACTCTAAGGGTTGGTAAGCAGAACACAGGAGCAGAATAGAGTCAAGAGGCTGGTTCTGAAAGGGCCCCATCTGTCCTGGTCTCTTACCTGCTTGGAACCTTCTGAGACATTCCACCTTATTAGACAGATCCGATGAACCCATAAATGCCCTCTGTGCAACTGACATGCACAGTGTAAATGTGGTCATTGGAATGACTCCCTCTTTGCCCAGAGCTCTGTCAACACTGCAATTCATAATTTTTATTTTTTTTTAAGTAAGGGAACATGGGTTTACAACACTGTACATGTTTTAGGATACGGGTTTTTACCTCTTCAAATGTGTGTTACCACACCACACCCACCACCAGAGCACCCATAATCCTCCGACAAAGTCCATTACATCACTTGTATTTCTTCAAATTGGGGTACATGTGGGTACTGCAGCTTTGGAAGAAAGTGCATTAACCACGGAGTGCTCATTTGCATACATGTTTTAGGAAAATGAGCAAGTAGACATTATAGTTCCTTGGTGACTCTGCTGGGACTTGCCTTGGCTTGAACATGACGACAGCCTGAAGGGTCTCCTGCACTCACACTTTCTCGCCCTTTGTTTCCAGGGCTACCAGGATGTTCGGGACCGGATGATCCACCGGTCCACGAGCCAGGGCTCCATCAACTCCCCCGTGTACAGTCGCCACAGCTACACTCCGACCACATCTCGGTCGCCCCAGCATTTTCACAGACCCGGTAAGGACAGCTGTTCCTGGGGTTTACTTTACACAATGCTCTGTGTTTCTGTGGCGTTTACCCCACGCTGGTAACTGGCTGCCAGATATATCCACCCTGCTCACAGGGAAGGAAAAAAATTCATATCCAAATATATTTTGTGTGATGCTTTTGTTGAAACAAGTCACTTTATTGTTACAGCTCATTGTGATCGATGAAGTAAACTTGACAGTAGACAACTAGAAATAAGGGAGACTTTTTGTCTTAGACTTGAAAAATCTCATCACTTTTGGGCTTAAGATCGCCAAGAAAATATTTTGTTCTGCTTTTCAGGTATTAACCCTGTGTGGATGTGTTTAATGTGATTCCCTTACCCAGGTACATGGGGTTACTAACCTTGCTTGGTTGAACCTTCTAGAAGGAAGCACTGGATTCAGCCTCAGGGTTGTATTTGATCAAGTTCAGTATTCCTTCCAACCCTTATATTTGGAATCAGACTTGGAAACAAAAACACCAGCAATGTACTGTGGTAGAGAATATCAAATAGCAGTGTGTTTCTGCCACTCAGAATTTGGGTCCTTTATTTATTATTATTTATTATTATTATTATTAATTACCTTGCATGTGAAGTCGGAACAGAATGGAGAGCCCAACAAAGAGCTAGCATTTCCTGAGAAACAGATTAGAAAGGAAGACCTTGGCCTTCTAGACAAACTTGGTGGTGAGGGTACACGTCTATGAAGACTTCATTTTAAGCGTCTTCCTTCTGCATAGGCTGATGAGAACAAACCCATCCCTATGCTCACTTACATTTATAAAACGAAACCAGAGGAAATGACAGAATGTAAAATGGCTTCAGTCTTCTTGAAAACCATAGATTCAATGCTTCTAGCGGATTCAGTTTGTCCTACTTGATCCTTCAACTGTGTATTATTTCCCCTGGGCTCCACGTATTTACTCAGTGTTTGCTGAGTTCCATTAAATGAGAATTTTCAGGAGATGTATTCCTTCTTGTGCACATCTCTACTCATTTTATTCATGCCCAGGACCTGGGTCTAGATTTAAGCCCTTGTCTACCTGGGTGACAAGAAACCCAATTGGCTGCCACCCCTGAAAATGGCATGCGCTGAGGTCACCGAGACACCCAAGTGTGATCTTGCCATAGTGACATAGGTTTGGGGAAATTGTTGTTGCTGAGATTCCTGAATAAGTGAGGGAAGGGCCGGTCAAGGACTCGGATCCCTGGAAGGTGAGGCTGTACTCAGCACGAGAAATTTCCATCTGTGCCAACCGTGGTCCCGACGCCACTGCCTTTAGAACATTGTCCGTTTTGAGTGCTTCTTCTCCTTTCCCAGTGCTGGTGGCTCTGCCCCCTGCCAATTAATTGTTGGGGCTTGGTGTTATTTTCTCAAGGGTTACCCTTGGGAAGGTAGTGGGGCTCTGATAGCATGGTCGTGGGCAGGATAAACTACCTCTAACTCCCTCATTCCAGGTGCCAGGTGGTAAATCCTCTAGGTCTGGGTTTAGTCCTGAGGTTCCGTTCTTCTCCCAGGAGAACCAGGCTTCCTGTTCCCAGTCCTGATGCTCTGTGATTCTCAGGGTCACCACCTGGGGCCACAAAAAGGGGTTCCTCTTATGTAGGCAAAATACAGTTAAGCTTCCAGTGGGAGACGTTTACAGCTTACAAAATGAATCTGACCCTTACATATAAGTACTTTTCAAGGTTCTTGAAATCGTCTTTTTGTTTTCACTTGTTTCAAAGGGCTGTGTTTTGTGAGGTGCTTCGTAAAAACAGCTCTTTTTGAGTCAAACGGTCCCCCAGGTTCTGGCTCAGCGGCAGCCACTGTCCTCTGAGCGATTGTCCCGGTGACCCTCCCTCTCACGAAAGCCATTTATTCTCACAGAGACTCTGCCAACCCGAACTCTGTGCCAGTTCTCCCCACCTCGCCTTAACCGCAGCAGGTGCCTTCTTAATCCGTTTTCCTTCCTCCTTTTTCAGACTCGCGATTAACGTGCTTCCTTCCTTTCCCCCCGGGAACAGTGCTGCTGTCCCTGCTCCTGTGTTAATTTCTCTTCTTCTTTTCTGTTTCTGCCTTGCCCTGCCCCGACTCCTTGCCGCACAGAGCTGCTGTCTCCTGGTGTGCAGAGGTTGTCCCACCTGCGCACCAGCAGCCTCAGCTCCACCCACAGCGACTCCCGCCCCAACTCCCCCTTCCGACACCACTTCATCCCCCATATCAAAGGTAAGGAGGCAGCCTTCTCCAGGCGGCACCCTGCACAGCGGAGATTTATTAGCACCCCGGGAAAGCTAATAAGGTGTATCTCCAAGAGATAGCTCCGAGCGCCCCCCTCTCCGCATGCCTGCTCGTGATGGCTGCCCCGAAAACATCTTAGAACTGGCATGGCCTCTCTCGCTGGGAGAAGTGTGTCATTTCTAAGGACTCTAGATGCAGAAGCAGGAAGTCTGCTCAAGATGTAAGATGTACTATCAACTGCTTAGAACAATATATATTATCATTTTGTTTTTCTCTGTGTCAAAAGCAAAATATAATATATCATCAGGATATTTTCCTGGTTTTCATCTGTGATCTGTCTCAGCCGAGCCAAATACTTAGCAACAAATATCCAAAGTTGTCTGAATGGCAATAAAACCTCTTGACAATACTGAAACATTTGGGCTCTATCGAAAGATTTAGGGCGACTCCACTTCAGTTTCTCTCTCTGAGCCACCCCTTGGAGCAACGTGCTTTTGATTTGTCCCGATTTCTGCATGGTGGAGAACAGGGCCTTGGCCTTGTTGTTCTGTTCCTGCCCCCATGTTTCTGCCCCATTCCCTTAATGCACACCTTTGTCTTCCTCGCTGTCCCTTCTGCTTCTGTAGAAGTCTTCCACAAGTTAGGGGAGACAAGAACCCCAAAGGGTATTATGAAGGGGTCTTAGTGGAAAATACATATGAGCTCCTAGCAGGCTGCTTGGTTTTTCCATGCTCTTGATTCCAACCAAATGAACCAATGAAAATAGCTGGAGGGAGTAGCAGACCAGCCCCATGGCTTGGGTCTTAGAACAGACCTCACAGGTTCTGTCCATGCCCCACCTGGGCCCCCTCACTACACTTCTATCAAGTAGCCTAAATGCTGTCCCATTTGATTGTATTTTCATTTGCAGCCTACCCAAGCTGTTCTATTTTGCTCATTTGGATTTTTGAGCAACTGAGCCTTAAATATAGGCGGACTGCACTTGGCAGTCTGCAGTTATTCTGTGGGTGCTGGTTAAGCATGTTCTGGGCTGGGAAAGCGCCATCGCTGACGTGCTCACTGAGGAGATGCCACGCACCATCAGCAAAGGGAGGTCTTTCTCAGCAGGCTCAGCCAAAATTCAGGCTCAGCTAAATTACTAAAATTCTTGACAGAGTATTTTTAATTATTGCTATTTAGTATCTGGAGGGGGGAACAAAACTTGGATGACCTAGATGTCAAAATGATACTTAGAGAATGTTTAGCAAATCCTAAGAAATGACTGATATACTTCAAAGATGTATTTTAAAGAGACTTTAATATAGAAGCCCTCGGCCACATCGAGATTTGTTTGTGTCTAATACACAAGAGAAAATAGATTTTCATTCCTTAAATGGTAAGCTGCCTTGTTTGCTTATTATATGTTTCATCTTTCAAGAGATGCTATTTTTAAGAAGAAAAACATCCTGTGCCTTGTAGGTCAAGTCATGCAAAGTTTGTGCAAATAACATACCACAAAATCTCAAGACTCCTAACACCTCCTTGTCTGTGAGCAGCTTTGAGGGCACTGGCATCCTGGGTTGGAGTATTATCTCGATCACTGCTAGTTGTGGAAACTTGGGATGACTTTAGGTCTTGAGTGTCACCCGCCTCATCTGAAACCACTGCTAGGTCCCTAGGTGTGTGTGAGGTGAAGGGTCCAATACAGAAGCAAGCCTGGTGCTTGACAGTGTGTCCTCAGCCTTAAAGCATTTTGACTATTATGGCGTTGGCTCTTCACCACCTCCTTGAAAGGTAGGCCCAGAGGGGAGGCGAGGAGGCTGAGGCTTTGGTGTGTGACTGGACAAGGGCTCTCAGCTAGAACTTGCCACACCTGAACTTGACCCCAGGCCTCCCCATCCCTCATGCAGATGCAGTGTGAGTGCATTCTTGTTGAGGCTGAGGCAAATGGCTGCTTTCAACCATTTCAATTACAAAATTAATAAATGTTTACTTTTTGGTAGAAATACCAAATGGTCACACAAATGACAGCATCGCTGTCTGCATGATGCTTTATTTAAAAAGTAGATACACTTTTTTTTTTTTTTTTTTTTTCTTCGTATCCTTAGTCTCAATGTGAAGCTTTCTGCGCAGGTAGCCTATGTTTAATTTTAAAAATCATTAGGCCTTGAGCGAGCAACTATTAGGCGCATTCTAATCCTGAGCCTACTAGTTCCCTGTTTTCTTTTCACTGGGCCTATGCCTGCAGTTTGTTCATATGAAATAGTTTATATATTTCACATACAAAATGCAAGCGATGCACATAACAGTATATGCTTAGTTTTAAAATAAAATGAACTTTTTGCCAAAATAACGCCTGGAAAATTATATATTAAAGATATTGCTTTAAAAATCTAATACGGTTGAATGACTAAACACTGATTCTCCCAGGAATGGCTCCTACATTATTTTGAAAATTATTTTGTTTGCGTTTACACCCAGGCCTCTGCAGCCCTGGAATATGCCCACACAGAGGGGACTTAAGGCCATTGGAGAAACACTCTCAGATCCCTCTAAAGTGGAGCAGCCTCCCGGGGTTCTCCATGGCTCTTCATCTGGCCATTTTCTTGTGTTGTGATCACAAGAGAGTTGTTTTTAAAACAAATATGAGCTGGGTAGCTTGATACCTCAGGTAGGATGTCCATCTCTGGAACACACAGCTTAAAGCAGGGAGCCAGCCACCCCACCCCCCACCACAGCCCTAGTCCACTTCCTGGTCCTTATTTCTGGTGCACATGGCCCCAGCCCCAGGCTCATTACACTGGAAGGGTCTGCATGGATGTGAAGCTCAGGTGCACATCGCAGGCTGTCTGTCTCTCTGTCCGTCTGATTGGTTCCCCCTCTATTTTCTATACCGCCCATCTCATTCCCTCTTGTGCATTTATTTCTCTTCTCTGACCATCCTTGCAGCCCCATCCCTGAGAATCTGTCACTGTTGTGCATTTGGACGAGTGCACATGCCTTAAAAATTTGGAAAAGCTGTTTTCACTCTGGGGCTCCGTGTGGTGTTTGCTGAGTTTCTCTTCCTCCCCCTTTGAAATACTGCCCCATGTCCATCAAGTACACATTAGATGTGCAGACAGGAGGGCTACGCGTATTAAGTCTCTTTAAAAGGACTCATCCCTGTTTGGCTGTAAATATGGGCAGCTAGGAGGCAAATATGTTTTTGACCCTTGCTGAAGGAAATTAGAACTCATATCAGTTTTAGGCAACTCATGAGCTGTCATGAAGTTTTAGTGCTGCTGATTTTAAGTTCTCCTCAAAACAGTCACTTCTCTTTAGGAAATTAGACTCTGACTCCAGAAAGCTAAGAAAGTCCCACAGCAGACACATGCACAGCCATTTCGCTTTACTTGGGTGAAAATTTGTGGCTTAGGCTCTCAGTGCACCAAACAAAGAATGGACCAAGGGCAGACTTAACATGCTTCCTTAAGTACAGTGAGGACCTGCAAGGAGCCGCTCTCCCAGGGATCAGAAATGTGCCTTGTTAGACTGACAAGGAAGGAGCTAGAAATGAAAGCCAACATATATATACATATATATAATATAAAATGTATATACTGTAACATATAGTTGACCCTTGAATAATTCAAGGATGAGGGTCATAGAAACCCCATCCTGCCTCCCCCAGCACCACCACATAGTAGAAAATGCTCATGTAATTTTTTACTCCCTGAGCGTAACTACTGTTGTCCCCTAGTGTCCACTGGGGGTTGGTTTCAGGACCCCCACAGATACCAAAAATCTGTGGGTGCTCAAATTCCTTATAAAATTGGCTCTTTGTATCCCTGAGTGCCACAGTTCAGTGGTGGATTCAGCCACCCATGGTGTATTTGTGGTTGGTTGAGACTGAATGCAGAATCTGTGGAGAGCAAAAGTTGCCATACACGTGGGCCCTTTTAGTTCAAACTCATGTCATCCAAGGTCATCTGTGTATATGGATAGTAGCGTCTCACCACACAGCTAGGTCACTAATAGCTTGAAGTGAACTAATATGAGGACTTACTTAAAGTAACAAAGTGGCTATGAGTATGATATAAACTATTACATGATATATCAAAACCTACACTTTTTAAACAGTATCTTAACTCTGAAGTGATAAATGATGTGATGATGCTATGATAACAATAATAACACCTTCTTTATTTATTTCATCCAATGCTTATAGTGTTACTTGGCCACAGTCGCGAGCTAAGCAGAAACAAACTTTTAAGCGCTTTGATCCATCATTTCCTTTCAGGACAGAGTTAAAAGTTTTATCAGTTATAGAAGAGTAAGTGAGAAGATAGAAGCCAGATCTTTAGGACTTTTCTTTTAAAAACATGATTTTTTTTTAAATGCCTTTAGTATTAAAGGGCTATTACTTTGCAACATTACGTATTCCCAGACCTTATTCCCTAGTGACCCATTGTGATCTCATTGTGTAGAATGAATTACCACTGTGTCACCAAATCTCTCTTTACCTAGTGTTTTAAAATGCTTTGAGAGTGGTTTCAAATGACCATAGCATTAAATCTACTTGCAAAGGCTTGAACATGTTAGAGTATTTTCTAGCAACTAGCAAGGTCAGTGATTGCTGGAGATATGCAGCCAAATAAAGACCTGCACCCAGCTGGGGACAGCAGCATCCAGGATGCACCTGGGGGTGGAGACAGCTGTCCTCTAGCCTTTGAGCATCGTCAACCATGTCAGAAGCCATGGGCTTCTACTTCCGCCCACAGAGCATTTTCTTGATCGAAAGATTTATGTTACTTGGGCAAACGCTAATTCTAATAGCCTTAAACCTCTGTGTCCCACAGATGCAGATATTTGTGTGTGCATTGGCTAATAATTATCAAAACCAATTGAATGGTGTTTCATCTGATTGGATATTGTGACCGAAACCTACGAGAACATTTCCCGGGAATATCTGACATTCTAAAAGTACAGCAAGGTTAGAGAGAAGGATTCAGGACAGGGAAGAATGTGCTTCCGAAGCAATCACAATCATGATGAGGGTTATTGAGGATCAACTCTAGTGGGAGAATTACGTAGAGGGAGTTTGTTGGGTCTCATTGCTATCTATGAGCACCTGATGCCTTTAATAATGAGGCCTGAAAAAGATGATGCTTAACCCTACAGAGCGGCTCACTACATTAGGCCAGGAAACAGCTGTAGAATTAATTAGATGACATTATTCATTCACAGACATTGATTAGGACTAGCTCTTGGCAGGACACCTAGCTGAGCAGGCAGAGATGAGTGAATCTAGTTCCACTTCAGCCTTAGGTTGAAAACAGGATTCCCTCTAAATGTAAACCAAATCTTGCTTGCTTCTGCCTGTGTTTTTCATACTCATTTTGTCAGACAACTGATTATTTCTCTTTTAGAGAACGAGAGTAAATAAAGTTTTTTAGATTAGTCTTTTCATAAATCAGCATCATTTTTAGAAGTTAATATCTGGCTTAAATAGTAAAGTTTACATTATAATATTGTGGGAGCAAGGTGCTAAACTGGCTCTTGAGGAAAAAAGACAACAGTTGCATAATAATACAATAACCAAAAACTTGAAATCTAAGATTGAGATGGTAACATTCAAATCTTAGCTTTGGCCTCTCTTACTGACCGTTTGATACACATCTGTGCTCTGGGAACTTAAAAATATACACATTTAGGAAGTGGAGAAATTCAAACTTCATTAAACATATTATTTTTAAACTCCAGCAATTGACATTTTTCATACTTCACTAACCAGATTTAGGATACTTTGACCTCAAGAAATTTACTCTTGTAACCTTAAACCAATGCAATGTTAATTATAACTCAAAATTTAAAAAATCAATTATAAAAGACAAAGTAAAATAAAATCAGTTGGCTCATGCCTTATTTTCTGAAGGTCTAATGTTTTACTTATTGTTAAAAATTATTAGCATTAATTGATAGATAAATTGGACTTTGTCCAAATTTAAAACTTTGGGGCTTTAAAAGGCAACGATCATGAAAGTAGACAAGACAACCCACAGAATGGGAGAAAGTATTTATAAATCATATGGCTGATAAGGGTCTTGTATACAGAATATGTCAAGAGCTCTTACAACTCAATAACAAAAGGAATTATATGCCTAGTTCATTAACTTTTGATAGTCTTAGTCTTCCAGTGTATTCTTGAAATAGGTGTTTGCTCAGATGTGGGATCAGAGGAGAATTTAGGGCAATAGCTCATCTCTTTCTAGTTTTGTATGAGCCTCCATTCATCCCTGCCCTTTTCTTGGTCAGAAGGGAATGATGGTCACTGTGGTTACCCAAGGATTTTGCAGCCAAGCCCCACGAAGCCTTTCTAGCTTCTTCTCCATTCTCTCCTTTAGAACACTATGCTGTCCAGCCACAGTGGCCAGTCCTGTTGCTCCTGTACCCCATGGCCTTTCCACATCTCCTTCCTCGTGATGGCTCCACCTTCAGCACCTGAGCCTTCCCACTTCACTACCCACCCACCTGCTTGGTGAACTTACTCTTCAGTATCCAGTTAATTCTAGCTTCTTACTGTAGCTTTCCTGAAAAATCAATGGCACCTTCATCTCAGACCCATAAAATTCCTCATATTCCTTCACATAAGCAATTACATGGTATTATATTTTTGCACCGTCAGCCTATCTCCTAAGGTGGAGATGCTGAGCCCCGGAGGGCAGAGATTCTCTCTCACTCACCTACGTATCCTCAGTCATAGTTCGGTGCCCTACCACAGTCGGTTTTCAGTAAATATTTCATTGGTGCAATTGTTAGACTGGGTGGAGCCTCATCTTTGAAGAGAAGGGTAGAGAGAGGTACAAGGTGGTCCCAAAGCCCCTGGTAGAAAGGGAGTCTGACTCCGTCTTGTGTGTTGAAAAGTGAGGAAACAGAAGCACAGGCTGCAGTGCAGGCACTTCGTGTTGCTAAGGGGCAGGTCTGGGGACCGCACAACTTCGCAGACCTAGTCCTCCATTCAGAGAACTAGATTCCAATGCCAGCCTCCGCCATCATGCCTGGAGTGATTGTATTTGGGTTTGCATATCCTCCCCCTTACATGCTTGGATTTAACCATCTGACAACCGGATCATTATCGGTGACTCCCCATTCCTCTTACTGGACTTTCCATCTAACGAGCTTGCCGCTGACTCCCAGCCTTCCACCGCATGCCATTGGAATGAGGCCTTTTCCTGCTCGCTGCTTTCACCAGCTCTCCTCGAGCTCAACTCTGACTAAACCTTCCTTCACCTTCGCGAGCCAGTTGATAAATTGAATTTGTTTCTTTTATTTCTCCTTTTTGATGTTCCTGCCTTCCAGTTGGTTGTTTTGAATTTTTATGATGCTTGCTTTGTCCCTTTATTGCTCTCCCTTTTCTCATTTTGTTTTCTCCATTCTTCTCATTGGAGGCAATGAGCCGTCCAGCGGCCGAAACTCCCCTCTCCCTTACCGGCCAGACAGCCGCCCTCTCACTCCAACTTACGCTCAGGCCCCTAAACATTTCCATGTTCCAGGTAGGCGCTGACACGGTCTATGTCTCGGTGTCCTGTCACGGTGTAGAATGTAGCCTCGTTGCCTCTGTCTCGTCTCCATTCCTCATGCTCTTCCAACTGGGATGCACACGGTGGACAACCCCTAAATTGCAGGATCTGACCAAGAGGGCCCTTCAAAAACTGTGTATGTGAAATGCCAAGATTATGTAGAAGGCTTCAGTTTCCTCAAAGTTTTGGAAGAGCGTGGAAGCCAGAGAGGGAAGGAAAAGTGGCATCGAGTTGTTTTGTTTTGTTTGGACTACAATTTTAACTTTTCCTTTGCGTTAGTGCCCCCTAAGATGTCATTGATTATCCCAGTGGGGATCTAGTTACCTTCTTATCCCAAAGATTGAACCACAGCATCACTGGAGGGTGTGTTTATTTTTCCTGTTTGTCTCCAGGGTGGAGATCTTTTCTTTTCAGGAAAGTTTCAAATTGGCTCAATGGGGTGGTCTCCCTGCCATGCACAACTAACTCACCACCTCCATAGCCCACAAAGATATCTTGCAATTTAGGCTGGGTGCTGCGTGCTGCAAGCTTTGCTCTGTAACCACAGCATTTGCTGCCACCGTACTAAGAGCCATTTGCCACCAGAAACTGGAAAAATCAGAGCACGTCACTTCCTGTACATTTAGAATCAAATCAGGTCAGTTTTGACAAAGACATAAAATTTCCCATTGAAGGGCACAATACTATTTTTCCCTTTGGAATTTCCTTGTTATGCTTCTTTTTGCTACTCAAAGTAGTGTAATAAATTACTCATGACATTAATGCTAGCACACATTTGGAATCTATCGTCATTTTTTCTTTTGCTGTCCAAGTGTACCTAATAAAACAGAGGAAAATTCAATAAAATTCATGCCGCTAAGCTAGGACTGCCTCTTTTAAAGTTTCATTGAACCTTAAAAACCAGTGTTCTACTTTTGCAACTTTTTCACCTGAAGAGTGCGCCACCAAGATACAGTTCCCAAGATTCTGGAGAAACAAATCTTTTGAAATTTCCTGAGTAGTTGCAGTTAAAGTGAAGTGGTAGCCTGGTCAGATGGGGTCCTATAAAATATGTGAATAATATCTGGCATTTTGCTTCGTTTTCTTTTTTTTACAATCTGACCTAGTCATGTTAGGTTTTGTTGAAATCCATGTCAGCACGTCAAGACAGTCTGCACATAAAGTGTGTCTATGTTTTGTTTTGTTCTTTTAAATTGTCTTACTACATTGTTTTCCACTGGTCCATTCATCTGTTGAAAGCAAATTGAGCCACCGGTGTCCACTGAGAGCTCAATTTCTAGATGGTAGCACTTTGGGGGTTCCCCCAAACTGGCCATGTTGTCCCCACTGTTAGCCCTCTGCTGCTTGAGTTTCTTCCTGTTTTAATCCCACTTTTAATGAAGTGTGTATTTGAAATAAATGGCTCATGAATGAATTACACCTCTATATATCCTAAGATGTATTACAAAGAATTCCATATCACTGTCTTTTGTAATTCATTCATTTCTGTAATCTTTTCTTCCAATTACTTCAATCTTTGTAATACAAAAATTAGTTTTCTGGGTTATTTTTGTTCAAGAGTCTTGCATTTGGTTTGCCCCTTGGTTGGTCTGTTTATCCCATCACTGAACCGGTTCCCATAATCACACACCTTTGCTTTTCATTTCCACAGATCAAGGGATCAACATTTACCGAAAACCACCCATCTACAAACAGCATGGTAAAACCCGCTTTCCTCCGCGTAGCTTTTAGTAGCAGAGTCCGCTGACCTTCTCTTTGCTCTCCTCTGAAAGGCTAATCTGCTGCTGCTTTTGAGAGTCAAACTGGGGTGTCCAGGGTATTCTGTTTCTATGGTCTCCTACGATGCAAATATCGTGAAATTGGTTTTTCCTGAATGGAGAACACGATTGGGGAACTTCAAGTCTGTTTGTGAGTTTATCAAACCATAGATCATCCCATTCAGAGAAAAAGGGAAGTACTGGCCACGCAATAATTTACAAACACCCTAACAGGGTGGTTTGGGCTTTTTTGTCATCAAATAATTTAACCAGCCTTTTATAGTAAATAGTTAAAACTACTGAAAGTAGTAGTTAAGACTAGTGAAAACCAGCCACCTAGGAGAGTGGAGTCAACCCACATCAACTTGACTGTCCAGTTCCCCAGTTTTTTATCAGCCTCTGTGGTGGCATCTGTGCCCGAGGCGGAATCCATGGGACTCAGGCTGACAGAAGCCCTCGCCCTGTACCAGCTCTTGGCCTTAATGGCTGTGTGATGTCAAGGTCGCAATCCTTGTGTCCCTCAGTTTTCTCATCTGCGGAAAACCAGTCAGTTTGGCCAATTTGCCTCTGGAATTCCTGCAAAGAATCACTAATGTGCATTTATAATTGTGTTTCCTTTTCTGGGAACATAGAGTTTTTAAACCCTGGAAATCACATTTTCTTCACCATTATTAGGTCTCTGTAGATTTTATCTGCCATGAATCCTTGTAAATGCATAGAAAGCTAAGTCTAGTGTTCGGGCAACCTCAAAAAATTATACATAAAAAGTGTCTGGAAATTTGAAGGCTGCCTTTCGAATCCAGTTGACATTAATGAGTCCTTGAGGATTAGGATGACATGAAAAGCAAATGAAGTTGAAAATGCACAAGGAAAAACTTTTAGGCCAACAGTTGAGAGGAAAAAAAAGAGTTTGTGTTGTATGGTTTTAGATCTATGATTTCCTTCCTTCATCAGTTTTTTTTTTGTTGTTTTTTTTTTAAGATTTTACACTGCGCTTGCTTTTTTAAGTTTGTTAACATTGTTTTTGTTTGTTTTTTATGGTTTAATGTCTTCTCACCCACTCATTAACATGTGAATGTTTACTGACTTCATCAATTCTAATGCGTAAGTACTGTTTGAAGTCATGCTTTTCTTAAGATTCCCAAGATTTATCAATTCAGAGACTTTTATTAATACAAAAATCTCTAGGCCCTGTCTCTCTGAGCAAAAATCATCAAATAATTAAGATTTAAGGTTGCTAATTTTGCATTGTTTAGTTGGAAGGGGTGAATTGGCTTTTTTCCCTGAAATTAACTTTGATTTGACTTTCCTTCTGTCTGTTGTAATTAAGAGCAACAGAACCAGAACAGCTCCTCCCAAAGGACATTCTGCAGAATGGCAGTTCTGTGCCATAGAAATAGATGGCATACCAAAACTTGCTGTTGGTGCCCAAGTACATTTGGAAAGTGCTAGATATAAATGAGGGCATGACTCTTTTTGAATAATGCAAGGCTTCTCCCTCTTTCATATGTTTTTGTCCTTCTTTAAGAGGAAGATATAATATGCAGTGTTTTCCAAGCTAATTTTTTTTCATAAGGTTAGCAGAGAGGTCAAGGTTCAGAGAGTCAATGTTCTGTGTCTGGCCAAGACTTTCTCCCTTGTTTAGAGTGACCTTGGTCAAGGAAATCGAGACTCAGAAGGTTACCAAAAGAATGGGGAGTTGGAGCTAAAGATTCAGTTATTTCCAGATTGAAAATGATGTGAGCCCAGGGAGGGGGAAAGCTTTATTTAAAGCATAGATAATGTATTTTGAAATGTTTAGTAACATCCCAGGCTAGTTTGCAAAATCAGACTCAGGGAGTGACCATTTAACCTGGTTTGTTTTGCTCGGTCTCTGGGATGAGATTGGGGGCTCAGAGCCAATGACTGTGCCTCTGCACATGACCTTTAAGAACTCTGAGTGCTGCTGCTTTTGTCTGGCTTTTGTTGTTTTAAACTTCTATGTGCAGACCCTTGAACAAAACAATAAGTTTTTTTAGATTCCTGCAAACTGAAAGTAGATTTTCCCATTTGCATGGACTCCAGGACACATTTATAATGTGTAAGGACTAAAATGAACTGGACCTGTATATTTGTGGCTAAGAAGCCACAAAGATACAAAGCCAGCCAGTCCTCTTCTGATTAACGACTACAGTCAAATGATAGTGTCATGCTTCTAACTTAGCTCTTTAATTTCAAGTCACTCATTTAAATTTTGAATTGTCCCAGAGGAGTATTATCTAATGGAATACCATGGATGACAGAAATGTGCTAAGCTGCTCTGTCCTGTAGAGTCGCCACTAATCTCATGTCACCACTGAGGAATGTGCGACCAAGGAACTGAATTTTCAATGGCATTAACTTTTTGCTTGATTTAATTTTATTCATTTAAATATTAACATGTCACTTGTAGTAGACAGCACAACTCCAGAACAAGGTTTTTCAGCTGTAGAACCAATGTAGAATGAAGCTTTGCTTCTAATGCAAAGTGAGGAAAATGAGCTGTCACTGGGCACCACTGAGTCATAATGGTGATAACCAGAGCTTTCTGGAGTGGAAACTTGCCAGAGAGCAAGAAAACAATGTAAGTGGGGTTTTACCACCATGGCCTTGCAGACTGAGAGCTAAGCTCCCCCTGATTCCCACCTAGATGCAGCTGCTTTGGCAGCCCAGAGCAAATCTTCAGAAGACATCATCAAGTTTTCCAAGTTCCCAGCAGCCCAGGCTCCAGACCCCAGCGAGATACCAAAGATTGAGACGGACCACTGGCCTGGTCCCCCCTCATTTGCCGCCGTAGGTATGCAATTGTTGCAGCTAAGCCAAATAAATACATTGCCAGGAGATCTTGAAATGAAATGTATAAACAAATGCAAGAACATGTGCCTGACTGTAAAGACTTTGAGGAAAAGTATGACCAAGAATTAGACTAATGAGGAAGAACTAGTGTATTCATTTATATGCAAAATGCTTCCTGATTAGAAAAACCCAATCACCAGACCCTATTCTAACCAAACCCACTGAGATGCAGATTTGCATGGACTCATGCAAGGTTGTTACTGCAAAATCAGAAACTCTTTTGAACATAATTGAAGCAGAGCCTCCCATCCAGACCATTGGTTTGGGGGTAAATTAACCGAGCGTCCATAGAAATGTGACTTCTTTCAGTTATGTGTGTTTTAGATTGTTTCTGGGTTGTAATTACAATGCTCTTAACCAACCTTAACACTTGAAGCACTTTCACTTTTCTTGTGAGAGCCCATTCTTCACCACTAAGAAGGGCTACTAGAGAGGAGTAGGTGTTCTGAAATACTGTGTAAAGTTACATGGCTTTACATCTATCATTTCCATGAATTCCGTGCTGAAGTGTCCCATTTGAGCTGCTTCATTCTTTGCTTCGAACCACACACTTATGCTTAAGAATTATGTCTGTGTCTTTACTGTTTTGTCAGTGGTGAAATCACTTGGCCTAAAAAGTGGTATTAGCAAATTCACATGCTAATACTGAAAACTTAGGGAGTCAGCATTACAAAGACGTGACTGTCTTATCACAGTTTTCTTGACAACCCCAAAGGCCTTCAATTTTCCAAAAATTCCCAATTTTCTTCATCATGCTGGTTTTCATCAAGTTATTTGGGGGGAAATGCTTACAAGCAATTTAAGTGAATTTTGAAGCCGTTTCTATTTACAGAAATGGTTGACGGGAAATCTGCCTCTCAATCATTATTCACAAGCACCCTCTACATGATGTGGACAAGATTCACCTCATTCTGGCAAAGTTGTGCTTATTTACTTTTATTAGGATAGACTAAAAGAGGAAACTCACATTGCCGTGAATGAATTTAGAACTAAGAATCAATCATCAGCTTTTCTCTGCCAGTCCATGCCTTTCAGGCATTTCTTGGGACCCTTGAGTCTCCTACTTCAGTCAAGTTGTTTAGCTAAGCAGTTCAATTTTGGGGAAAAGGGAGAACTAACTTTTTTTTGGGGGGGGTTGAAACTGTCATTACAAAATAGTTTGAAACTCTATTGGGTCCCAAAATGAAGATAAGTTATGGTCCAATAATCAAAATAACAAAAACTGAGGCTATTAAAGTTTATTTGGATTAGATTAGCAAGCTTTCCTGTTTCTTCCCACAGCCAGATTAATCCAAGCAATTTAGGAAAAACAATAATTATCTTAATTTTCAACCACTCAGATTCCTTTCTACTCCCCTTTTCCTCTTTTCTAAGAATCTCTAAAATTGCACATGGTTAGCCTCAATGCACTAAAATAAACATTTTAGATGCATTAACCTTGTTTTTGTTGACCTGTCATTATAAAGCACTCTCAGGACCATTTATAAAGGGTGAGGAAAAGAAAACATTAAGCCCCATCCCTTAAAAAAGAAAAAGCATAGTTATTAATGAATTTAGGAAGGTAGAACACAGGGTGAGAGTACGACCAGTCTGAATATATTAGGAAAAAAGTACAAGATTTTAAAATTTGTCACAAGTGAATGTCTTACTTATTTGATGGTAGCTGGATGAATTTGGATTCCTCTCTACTTGAAAATTGACCTCAGGAACATCAAAATAATAACTGTTGGTTCCCTCCCCACCTACTATGAAGAGTTCTGACCAGTGGCACAGAGATGACTCAGACCAGTCGCAATGGCAAACCAAGTTCTCACTGAGCAGAGTGAACTGGGAGGCCCACATTCTTGCCTTACCGGACCCCACATTGAACTGGCTTGTCACACAGAACCGCTTTCATGAGAAACCCGCCGGTAGTGCTGAACTGGTGTAGGCAGGCTGACGAGTTGAGCACAGGCGGACTAATCCCTTAAGGTCCCCTTGCCATGGGGCTAATGTGAGAAGTTGTCTTTGCTGTGGAATTAGGAGCTGACATGAGGCGCAGATCTAGTGGCAGAGAGGAAGATGATGAGGAACTTCTGAGACGCCGGCAGCTTCAAGAAGAGCAATTAATGAAGGTTTGTCCTTAAACTACTTTGCTGCAGTTTTCCATTCAGTACCTTTTAATCCCTGCTTTTTCAATCACTATTTTGGGTGAGCAGGAGCTGGTCCCAGCCCACAGGGCTTGCAGCCTGACAGGCGAGACAAGACAGGCAGCTGGTGACAGTAATGGGGCCAGAGTATTTAGTAGGTTCTGGAAGAGGTGACCTGGAGGCTGCATGTCACAGGGACTGAGAATGTTTGGGCTTTTGAGAAGAGAGAGAGAGAGAGAGAGAGAGAGAGAGAGTGTTATATAGCCAAGGGGAGCCACCCTGCCTTCCCTCATACACACTCTCCTGAAAGAATTCCCTTGAGATTAAGCATTTCCCCAAGTCTTCCCTCAGGGTCTGTGGGACCTTGTATGTATCCACAACAGGAGAGGGAATAAAATGAATGGCCACCAAGAAACCCTCACTATACCCTCCACACTAGCCCACCCGCAGCTTCCCAGAGGGCCAAAAAGAGCCAGTTCCAACCTGGCTTAGGGAGAACAAGGAAAGTATCAACTCTCCTACCAATAAGGGGCTAGTGAAGCCCCTCAAGTGACATTTTCCAAAGATACTTAATCAGATGGGAAATGCACATGACACTAGTTATGTGGGGGAAGGAGACGAAGGTGCATTCACTGTCTGATCCTGGTTTTGTACAGTATTTGCACAGAAAAACACTGGCTAGACAGAAATCAAAATGTACATGGAGGTTATCTCTGAGTAGTGGATTATAAGTTAATCTTCTTTCCTTCTGGATTTTATAAAATCTGTATAATGAGCATGTATGACTTTCTTCCTTGTTTTTAAACAAATCAGCATGATTTCTTTTTAAAGCATACCAGTCTCAGTCTCCCTGACCACATGGAAAGTCTGCACACACTCACCTCCGTCCTGCTCACACTCTGGGGAAGCGGGGGTAACACATCCTTCTGACATGGAGCAGCTTAGGGAGGTGGAGCCTTGCTATTGACACAGTGAAGAGAGGTTCTCCAAAGCCTGGTCTGTCTCCTGAGGAACCGCCAGGCCCTGGAGCTACCGCACCCAGGCTCCTCCAGAGCCAGGCGCTGCTTGTAGAATGGTCTAAGAAGAAACTGGAGTTCCTGAGAGTACTGGCAGCCTTCACTTTCATTTTTCTTTTCTCTGTGAACAGCTCAATTCAGGCCTGGGGCAGTTGATACTGAAAGAAGAAATGGAGAAAGAGAAGGAGAGCCGGGAGAGGTCGTCCCTGTCCGCTGGTCGCTACGATTCTCCCATCAACTCGGGTGAGCAGCAGGCCCATTGCTGTCTCCAGCCGAGTGCTGGCGGCTGCAGTGAGGAGTCTGTGCAGACAGGCTGTCCCAAGAAAGACCATTTCTGGTGAACCTTCGGAGTGTTCTGCAGGAAGGAAGTGTGAGAATCCACGTCCTGTCAGCTTAACTTAAAATCATGTTATGGTTCTTCCTTAAATTTATTTCTTTCCCACTAGAAATTGGAAATTTTCCAATTTCCCATTGGGGGGTGTCAAGAACCATGAAGGGTTAGTTCCCATGTGCTTGGTCTACCATCTAGAATATTCATCTCAGAGAGAAGCAGCAGAAGGGAAACCCAGATAGAGAACAGGATACTTTGACTACAGAGAGCATGAACATTTTCTAAGCATTATAATTTTCCATTTATATATTCAGTTCAAGAGGTGTTTTGATGCTTCTGAAGGAAACTGCTGAGATACAGGACTGAAATAATCTGTCAGTATATTTTCCCCTGTTCATATTTATCATAAGCCTATTCTCTCTTTACCCACTAGATTTCTTCTCCCGTGTTCTAAACTAGTACCTAATTTTCTCTCCTAAGGGTTCCTTTAAGAATTTGTTTAGTTTCATTATATGCAAATACTTCTGCCAAACATTATTTCATTAATCTTTATAACATGCCAATGATGTAGATGATGATATTATTATCCCCATTTTATAAATCAGGAAGCAAGTAGAATAATAAGTAGCAAAACTAGGATTTCCCACTCTTAGTATTATAATCCAGAGTCCACACTCTTAGCTGCAATGCCTTGCCATAGATGCCCCCCTGGCTTTGACATTGGAGTAGGTGGCTTACTACTCTTTTGAGTACCTTCGAATTATATACTCCCATTTTGTAAGAATATGTAGCTCTATGCCCTCATCAATCAAGAAATAAAGACATAAGAAGATGAAATATCATGTCCAAGATGCAGAGGTGTTAAGTTGCAGAATTCAAGCCCGGTCTGCTCTCTTCAAAACCCAGCACCTTCTGAGGCACCCATGCTGTTGCCAGTGTGTCCATACCAGACCTCCCGGGCACTGACCAGTAGATCAGGATAGCTTGCATGGCTGGCGTCTCGGTCAGTTGTCACTGTCACCCAACTGGGGCATGCATTCAGATAGCCTTGGGTGCAAATAGTTGCTCACCTGTTTACAAGATAAGTGTCCTGTGGCAAGATATTTTATTTCTCTTAGCTCCTATTTCTTCTGTAAAATGGAAATAACAGTAGTGTTATTAAATTTATATTAAGGATTCAAAGAGCTAGAGCTCTCAGATACAGGACAGATATAGCACAGCTAGTTCCAGTCCCAGCTAACTGTCTACACTTCCTTCCCACCTTCCTAGGTGATATCATTGCAACCTATTCCCTCTCCAGTCCTCCAGCACCCTCTAGTTAGCTTTCCGTTATAACAGATCTACATTTTGAGAATTTTTATATGATTTAAGTCATAAAGTTTTTTCTTTATGACTTAAAGGGTGACCTTGTGTCTCATTTATTTTGAAATTCATCAGAGATGTTTATATGAGCATTACCTTGGGAAAAGTTACCTTGTATCATGGGAAAAGTATGTTCTTTGGATTGACCAGTATTCATTCATTTGTTTATGGATATTTTCATTATTTCCAGTTTTGGCTATTGCAAATAAAACTTGCAGAAATCAGATAGTTAAAGAAAACATCCTTGCGTGACCCAAGCATGGTAGCATTATAGAAACACTTGAGTCCATCCTTAGTTGGATTATCGTTTTTAAATCATCTTTCTGCAAAGTAGATGATACACTGTCAATTCTATTACAGAATTAGATTTCTGATTTCCTAACAATTGCTTTTTAACTTTCTTTTCCCACTTAGCGTCACATGTTCTATCATCTAAAACCGCATCTCTCCCAGGCTATGGAAGAAATGGACTTCACCGGGTGAGATTTCACCATTAATTATTTCTTTTTTTTAAAAAAAAATAAAGATTTATTTTTATTTATGCACACAAGAACTGGGGTACAGGCCAGAGGTGGGAGGTTAAGAGGATTCACCAGAGACAGAGTGGGGAACAGAACAGGCAGATTGACCGAAATGCGCTACTGAGGGGAGCAGCGGGCCAGTCAGGAGAGGTCTGCTGCGCCATGTGGGTAGCTCCCTGGCCAGGGATCGAACTCATGCTACAGTGGCTGCAGATAGCTTCATAGGTTGGTGTTAACCCCTTGCACCACCAGGGAGGCCCCGCCATTAATTATTTCTGTGTCCTTTCTGTCTCCCACCCTGTGGGAAGGCTGACATATTATCTGAATAAGTCTAACAATATGATCTCAGTTCCAAATTTAATAAAAATTGTAACCTCCCTGATCTGGTAAATCACTTTGAGTTACAGGCAAAATAAAATAGTTCTATTGAGAGCGGGAGAAATTGACTTTACATCAGAGGACAGTCTGTATAAGCTTATGGGAGACTAGATTAAGTAATTGTGTGGCAGATATTTCTACAATCAAGAAAATAGCAATTACTTGAACCATTATCTCTATTATAAAATGATATAATGAATTTCTTGTGACTGTCTTGTTCACAAAGCCTAAAACAAATGGAATTGTGTAACTATGTGTGAAAATGTATTTTTACTTATTAGCAAGAGATGCTTGCTTACCACGGGCCTGCTGGGCAGTGGCCCTGGCTATGCTAAAAAAGACAAAGAGATTTCATAGCAGAAGAAAGAGGAACAAAATATAATGAGGGTCTAGGAATTCAGCTTGGAAAGATTTCTTCACATTTTGTAATTCTTTTCTTCCTTCCCATGGGCCTCTAAAATAATCACTGTGGAGCAGATTTTAAATAACGTGTCTTTCCGCCTTTCAGCCTGTTTCTACAGACTTTGCTCAGTACAACAGCTACGGGGACGTCAGCGGGGGCGTGCGAGGTGAGGCTTCTGCGACCACATGTCGCCGCCTTGGCTGAGGCTGAGGGTCACGCAATGTCACGTCCAAAGTAGGATCGCAGCTGTGTGCTAATAGAGCATTGATTAAAATCTCACAGTATCTCTTCTGAAATCAAGCCACGAGACATGAGTTTGTAAGAAAGAATCCCAACTCCTACTGTGCGCTGAGTGTCAGATACCAGAGGAACAGCAAGCTGACATGGTGCCTCAAGATGTGTATAGCTGATTGTGTGTGTGTGTGTGTGTGTGTGTGTGAGAGAGAGAGAGAGAGAGAGAGAGAGAGAGAGAGAGAAGCTCTATGTGAGAAATGCTTTCATGGAGATATAGAGAGAAACAAGGAGTCTTCTGGGTGTCAGGAGAAACTTCCACTTTCAAAGCCTGTTTTAACTGATAACTAACACCAAGCAGCATTTGCTGATAGACAGGAGGGGGACAATGTGTGCAGAGACAGGGAGAGACTGCTGTCCAGTGGGGAGATTTTGGGCAATTGTAGTAGATACTGTCTCTATGACGTGACTATCATTTTTTGTGTTTTTTTTTTTTTTGTCTTTCCCTGATGCCTTCTTTCTTCTCTTTTCTTGCCAGACTACCAGGTATGGAACGCTGTCTTGCTCCAGTTGGCCCTACCAGCAGAACCACCATTTTTCACTCCAGACTCTTGTTGCTGCTTCAGGAAAGGGTTTTGGTGGAGAAGATATTTACTTTGGTTGATCAAGTCATTAGTACACAGTCCTGAGGAGCCACCCCCAATGCCGGCTCACGCTGTCCCTCAGGGGCAGGGGACGTGGGGGGCTAGGCCAGGTGTCCAGGACACTTCTCTGACCTTGGGGGGTCTCCTCTGGCTGGAAGTCAAGCAGCATCTGGGGTCTACCCGTGTACAGTTTATCTTCTAGTTATAACCACTCAGTGATTTAGGGCCTCCCCGCCTTCACTGGGTCCCAGGTGAAAAGAAACTTCCATCTTGGTGATTACCGTGGTATATTCCCTTTTCCTCATCACCTAGACCTGATACAAATACAATGGCAGAGAAAGGAAGGAAACATGAAGTAAGCTAGGATGTAAATAAGAAAATAGCCATCAAAGACCTGGCAGGATTGTTTTGGATTATTTTGTTTGTATGTACCTAGAGTTTCATACATGGACACTAAATCCAGGGATGGATCAATAGCTATTAAGCCAGGATCTTCTCCCAATTTGATTATAAAAGATTGGTCTTTTTGGCTCTTATTCAGCAAGGAGCTCAGGTTGAAAACTCCATGGTAGTTCAGAGAATCATCTGGTAAATGAGCTCCCAACAGGGAAGTGTGGAGCCCATAGCATCCCCCAGCCCCTCCCTACTGTCAGGTCCTCCTTCCTGAACCAGCTTTTCTGTTGCAGACCCTCCCCGATGGCCACCTGCCAGGAATGAGAATGGACAGGGGCGTGTCTATGCCCAACATGTTGGAACCAAAGGCAAGTGCAGCTCTTGTCTTTCCTCCTGTTCGGGGAAGGCAAACTGGCACATGGCCCTGAGGAAATGAAGTTCTCTCTCTCTTCGCCATGCTCAGACTGACAAGGCCCACTTGGCTCTAGGTGGGCCCATTACACAAGCCACACCATAAAGCGCCTTGCTGGCTGCGGGTTTTGTCACACCAGGTCAGCAGGCTGCACCTCCCTGGCTGTGGGGCTGTGTTCAGTGTATCAGCAGCCTGTCTCTCCTCTGACCTCGTATTAACTTGGCCCCTGCCGTGCGTGCTGTCCGGTCCACCGGAAACCCCCATCTCTCAGATGCTTCGATTACACTGTCTCAGCTACTCTAACTGAGGAGTGGTGGGTGTTAGGGAAATTGCACTGTTCCAGAAGAGGTGTTCTTGTTTCCTTCTTAGGTATTTCCATATGAAATGCTCATGGTGACCAACAGAGGGCGCAACAAGATCCTAAGAGATGTGGACAGAACCAGGCTGGAGGTAAAAAAAAATCCAATCCCAACTGCAAGTCCCTGTGCATTTCCCCCACCACGCCCCTAAAAAATATCTCATAAAAGCAAAATATAAAAAGGGCCCAGCTCATGTTGTGGGGAGAGCTAAGAGGTAACTTGGGAGAAAAGCCCAAATTTACACTTTAGAGTTGAGCTTGAGGCTGTGTGGAGAAATGTACCATTCGGGGGACATAGGATGACTACAGTAATTCTCCTTGGAAAGTTGGTGTCGCCATCATTGTGGTTAGTGATGGAGAATGGAATCTCCCACCCTCTCCAGAGACCCCCTAGATCTTCCTCTTTCCCATGAACCTGGGTTGAGCTCAAGAAAAAGGAGCGGGAGACCCTGCATTGGACACGTCTCCCTCTTGGCTGTTTCCGCATTCCTGGTGGAAGGGTTATCTCTGTCTAAGGCCTCCCCAGACACGGAACACTGATCTTTGTACTTTTCCATCTGAATGATTTAATTAAGAAAAACTCTGGCTGCCAGTTTCATAAAGCATCATTCCTTTTCCCTGACAAAAGGCAGCACCTTAGTGAGGTCAGCCCCGTAGAGAAAACAAAGGATCTAATATCCTAAGGGAACTTTTCTGGGAGGAACGGCAGATGGACGTTCTCTTCAGCAGACAGTCATCCTTTGGAACTCCTGTTGCTGAACCAGGCCCAAGTGCCAGGACTCCCTGAGCACTGCTCTGAAGTCTCTGGCTTTCTTATTGCCTTGGCCCATTTTCCCTGCATCTTCTCAACATCGCAAGGAAGTGGAGTCACCTCCAGCATAGTTGCTCACGTCCTCTGTCCCTTTGCCATTCAGCGTTATTCTAATAATTGTTAATACACCACCTCTTTTGTTGATGAGGGGGGTTGCCTCACTTGGCCTGCCCAGGAAAGGAACCTTCTGGTACAGAGCCTTTAAGTAAACCTCAGAGGTAAACTTCTCTTCCACGACTCAGGCTTAGTCTTCCGCATTATTATGCATAACCTGGAGAATAACTCATCTGTGTGGCCATCAGAACTGATCACTGTTCTTTTTTCCCATCACAGCGCCACTTAGCCCCAGAAGTTTTTCGGGAAATCTTTGGAATGTCCATACAGGAATTTGACAAGTTACCTCTCTGGAGACGCAACGACATGAAGAAAAGAGCGAAACTCTTCTAAATCCCGCACATAGTCAGCAATTAGAAAAAGGACTGACAATGGCAGTGACACATAGGATGTTGTATTAAATCCCAAAGTTGATTGGAGAATTTGCAGACTATTGTCCTGCAGCAATGAAAAAAAAGGGAAAATCTCATTAAAACACCCATGAGCCAAATATCAGGCCAAGCAATGGGCAACACCTGCCAAGAAGCAATGGGGTAGAAATTTCTATGTTCCCACACTGGACAGTAGTGTTCACACGTGACCTTTTTACATCACCTTATGTCCACAGCAGGAGCTACTTCTTTGGTTTTCCTTTCACTGTTGTCCAAGCATAGTGCTAACTGTATGGATCAGAGCCAGCAAGTGCCCTTAGGATGCCGCATGGAAAAACGCAGTTGTCACGATTCCAAAGTCTGAGCACTTACCATGTAGCACTGTGGCTGAGAAGCAAGAGCCTGAGGGCCGCGTCCATGTGGCAGCAGTCTTGCGCACGCCTTTCTCTCCCGGCCTCACGCCGCTCGGCCCAAGCGCCCCCAGGATGGAAACAAGTCGGGGACCCCAGCAGCTTTGCTCGATTGGGCTGAAGAGCAGCCAGAGTAATTTTTCACAAGCTCCTAGTTTCCAGTCATTTGATAGGACCTGGTTGGCAAATTACTTAGCTAATATTAAAAAAAATTTTTTTTGAAAGACAGAGAGAAGGGAAATGAACAGAAACCACCCCCACCTCCTTAGCTCTTTCTCTGCTTCAGACAGTGTGCTTGGTTCTTTCTCCCCACCAAAGACAGGAGCCATCTTGGGCTCCCTTTGTAAAAAAAGGAAAGTGGGGAGATTGTCTTAGGCTGGCCCAGTCCGTGCTGTTCGATGACCTTTGCCCAGGACCAGAGCACTCTGAGGGAGGAAAAAGTTCCATATCCTTCTAGTGCAAGTTCTTCCACTCGCATCCTCCGCTCTGTCTGGCAGCCCCGAGCCCCACCAGGCTCGTGCCAACTTGGGTTTATTTTCAAGGTCTTTTTGGTGATAGGCTAAGGAAAGCATGCTTTTCTCTTTAAAGTCTCTGCATCTCCAAGGTGAATTGCCTCAAAATGAATTTGGCCTTTTCAGCTTTCCTTCTTGCCTGGCACTGTGGTCTTCTTGACGTGCGTGCGTGCGTGCGTGCATGCATGTGTGTGTTTGTGTTTGTATACATTCTCACCCAGGGTATTTTTCTAAGTCTGTTCTTTAATTTCAATTCTGTCCCCCTGTGCTGCAGCTTCCAAGGACATTTCCAAAGGTGTGTGTCTCAGGTCAAGGGTGAAGCCAGACTGTACCCCCAAACCACGTGCTCATTTGGAAGGGTGTTAGGAAGAAGCCAGCACCTTCGACAATTCACCTACCCTAAATCAGCATCAAGCTGAAAACCCCAGACCTGGCATCAGGCTGGGAGTGAAACACAACTCATCTCACCAAGTTTACAAACTGAGCCCCACAAGATTCACTCCAGAGCCCAAGGCTTCACACCACACACCCACACCCGCCTCCCCCCATGAGGATTTAAGACCACATGGCAATTCCTGCCAGCCTCTCAGACGAGATGTGGTCCGCTGAGGGACCCCACCCATGAGACTCCACTTAGGAATAGAAACCTTCTTTGAAAGCCACAGGAGAAAGCATCTGAACTGCCTATGCTACTGATAATAAAAGCTCAGAAATTCTTCCTGCTGGCACCAAGTATTAAGATTGTTGGTATCTGACACCAAGGGAAAAGCAGGCGGAATTGTTTCTGCAGACGTCTAACTCGAGACCCATTTACTAACCAGTAATGCCTGTGATCGCCCCATAGTCTTGCCCTGTGCTCTTCCCTGAGGAGTCTGAGTCCTCCTGTCCTTTCAGTGCTACCTACTGACTGAGGACTGTTCTCACTCTGTGTGTGTGTGTGTGTGTGTGTGTGTTGACCCGTGTCCATCAGTTACATCTTGCTTCACCTTGTTCCCGCCCTCCTGTCTTCCCCTGACCTCTCCTGCATCCACAGCCCCAGCACGGCACCACTGTCCTTGCACTCTTGGTGAAGTGTGTGGGGTGGGACACAGTTTGAACCCGTGTCTCCTGCCACAGTCCAAAACCAGAATGGCCCAATTTGGGTTTTAGTGTTCAGCTGGCTGAGATTTTGTTTTTTCCCTATGGACACAACCAGTGGTTTTCCTTGATTAATGAATGTTGACCCAAGCTCCTGTAGATCAATTGTCAGTGTAAGAAGAATTGCAATAATTGCTAAAGAACTGAACCCGAAATCTCCCACTAATGAAACTCTATTTTTTCTTGTATCTTCTAAATTCAGTTTAGCATCCAACTTGGGGAGGGAGGTGGCTTCTTTGCATATCAAGTGTATGTCAAGTGTATGAACTAATTTGAATGACACTGTGTAAAAATACATTGTCAGAACTGTCAGTTGCCTTCTGTCTGCAAGCAGACAATCCTGTGCTAGCTCTGGTGACGGGACTCGGAACCCATCATGCTGACTCGGTGCCCCAACTCCACGCCCCAGCAGAAGGATGGGCCACAGACCACCTGACTCTCCTCACTGCCAGATCCAGTGTTTGGGCTACAGCATCCTGTCCATTTGGTTAATTGGGGCTCAGCACCCTCATCCCCCAAATTTACCAGGAGATGAATGTTCTCTGCATGGGCCCCACCCAGCACTCCATGTAACAATCCTAGTTATTCACGCAACCAAATTAACAGCAATAGTTCATGCTAGGCAAGGAGGTGCATCCCCGGCAAGCCTCCTGGTACACGTATCCAGGGCTACACTCTGATGTCGGGTTACTTGTGAGTCGATGATTGCATTAAGTGAAAAGGCCCCTGCAACAGTAGGAAAGGCAGTGCTTCCTTCAAACACTTTTCTTCCAGAAAAACCAAGATACCATGTGGTATTCCTGTGTGATTTAGAATGAGACCACGAGCATTTAGACAGATACACAACCATGAGTGAGATGTTCTCACGTGACCTGTTCACGCCCTAAAGGTAAACTGCTGGTCTTGACAACCTTGGACAGAAAAGCTAGTTTCATGGGTGATAAAGTACAAAAAGGTTGTTTTTATCTGTCCTGCCCCCTGGTCTCCACGTTCTCCCTGTTCTCTTCATTCTGTGGCCACCTCCTCTTCCCAGGGGAGACCAGAGCAACTCTTCTCACCAACTCTTGTCTTCTTCTTCTGTCTTGTTAAGCCACTTGGAGAAGTCTCGCTGGAAAATGTTTATAACACTTTCTCCTAATTTCTTTTTTTTTTTTTTTTTTTTTTATAGAGGCATGCTTTATTTATTTGTTTGCTGGTTTGTTTGTTTGTTTTGTTTATACATGCACTGGGTACAGTCAGAAGCGCGGGAGGGTGAGAGAATTCACCAGAGCCAGAGCGGGGAGCAGAGCAGGCAGAAGGACCAAAGTACACTGCTGAGGGGAGCAGCGGGCGGCAGGAGAGGTCTGCGCGCCATGTGGGACCCTCCTCCGGAGGCCGGGGAGCAGCCGGGGATCGAACCGACGCCACAGAGGCCGCGGGCAGCTTCTCAACCCAGCGCTCAACCGCTGCGCCACCGGGGAGGCCCACTTTCTCCTAATTTCTTTACACTTTGAGGCAAACACCTTTTTCTAAAGAATTGCTTCTCAGATGATTATAGAAAAATATATTCGCTTTTGCAAGTTTTAAATCTCAACCATTTTTGACTAGTACAGTCTTTCTAGAAACTCTTTCAAGCTAACTTGGTGTGAGTGTTCTCTCCGTTTGAAGGGACAGGCAACCCCACAACTGTGGGCCCCCAGGGCCCACCCCTCAACCCACCCCCACCCCCCGTGTCAGGAAGGGCGGTGAAGGGAAATATTCCCTGCCATCAGCCCTCCCCTGTCCTCAGAACCAGCTCGCATCTGTCCCTGGCCACAGTGTAATCTACTTCCTAGGCCAGCCTGATTTTAGTTCATTATTAAGATCATTTTCTTTTGACAAACCCAGTGTTTGTCAGTATACCCTAAAATTCACTTATGAGTGCTCCCTTTGGAAGAATATTCACTCCAGAAAAAGAGGTGATTTCTTGCTTGAGATTTGCAGCGACACCCCGTTTTGGTGACGATGTACATTAAGGGAACATCCCAAGTATGTTGTAATGAAAGAAAAACTTTGACTTTAAAACAAAAAAATTACTGTCTTTCCATTCGTGGCCCAGGAAGCAGTGGGGGTTGGTGACTGATGTGCTTTGCAAATGGATGTTTATGTTCTTATCTGGGCAAGTGTAATGTATGGAAACTGGGGGTGGGGTGGGGTGGGGGGAGCTGGTCAGTTTAAACTGAAAGAAACTAAGCAGTCATGTGTGCACAGCAAAACTGAAGAAATGCAACATTTTCCGAAGCTTGGTGTGATGGAGTGGCGACAATTATCACTAAATGAAATTCTTCCCGAGTGTCTCTCTGGACCGAAGACCCCACGAATCACTTCCTGAACCCGCCCGCCACAGCTGGAAGGAGCCGGTGTGTATCAGCGCTGTACACCAAGATCCAGAACATGACGAGCCACTTACCATTGTCCACGCAGATGTTTCTTTACCCTGTGGAGGAGAAAACGACTGTCCGCAAAATGGATGTTCTTTTGGGGGTTTTATGTGTAGACCCGTCCAGTAATAAATATGTGTGGTTTCTGTGCGTTGCCAGCAATCCTGCAGCAAAGCTCTCGCGGTTCTTTCATTTCAAGTTGGGTTTATGGAATTTTTTTCAAGTGTGGAAAGGAATCCCAGTTCTTCCTGGCCTTCTCCCCCTCTAAGAACTATGGAAGCAAATAGGTGAGAGAGCTGGAATTTCAAAGATGTGTCGTATCCCCCGTGCAAGTGAGCAGGTGTCCTTCTGCACCCCGAGTGCCGTGCCGGTACGCAGAGTCGGGGTGGCCGGCTGGCCCGCTGGCTGTGCTTGACCCTCAGCCCCTGCTCATGCCCTGCTGCCAGCAGCACCCTGTGCCTCTCGCTGTGCCGCGTCCCCTGTACTCACAACTCCGTGAATAAAGTGTGTGCTTTATTCGTCAATGCCTTCACACCGTTTTGCCTTTCTTGGTGCCTGCTCCCTTTAGGAGTCTATCCTGTTAGGAAAAAGAGCAGCCGGGCTTCCCACAGCCAAAACAAAACCAGAATCGAAGCTATGCCTTGCGAGTGCATTTTTAACTCGTAGGGAGGTCACTTAGAAGGGGCAAGGTGGCTTATAGCGCGGGTGAATCTGGGATTGTTGCTCCGGTCATCCAGACCATAGCGACCAAGTCTGCAGATGAAATATGCATAGGGCTGTTGCCCTGGGCGGGCTTAACAGACTTGTGACACTGCAGGGCCAGGCCGGGTCACTGGAACAAGGCTGGGGATGAGGAGATTGGTGGCCAGGCGTTTCAAAGCAGCTGTGAGTGCAGCCGTTCCACTAAGATGCTAGGCCTAACCAGAGAGAAGCACCTTTCAGATCTTCGACCTCGCTCTTGTTAGCAAACTCTACGTGTGGAAAATCTAGATTTTTATTGTTATTTTACTCCAAGATATTGGGCTTGTCAGAAAATTCATAGATCTATTTATATTCAAGGTGGCCCACTCTGACCATAACCCTTGTTCTCCTTACCCTGTGTCCACGCTGCGTCTTAGTCGATTCGGCTGCTGTAGCAGTGCTCTGCGGGCTGCGTGGCTTGCACAGAACACACGTTTATTCCTCACAGTTCTGGAGGCTGGGAAGACCAAGGTGAAGGTGTTGGCAGAGCCGTGTCTGGTGAAGGCTTGTACAGAGCCATCTTCCTGCTCCTCACAGTGGACAGCAGAGACGAAGGAAGTAAGGTCTCACGTCTCTTCTTAGAAGGGCACTAATTCTTTCATGGGGGTGCCCCCTCATGGTGTAATCACCCCGCAAAGATCCCACCTCTTAATCCCAATTCCTTAAGAGATAGGATTGCAACATATGGGGGAGGCACATGCACCCATTATGCCTGTCCAAGGGCTCCCTGCACTAGTTTCATGTGACCCCCCTCACTGGAAACAGAAAACAGGTTTTTCCTCCAGGCAGTTGGCATGTTGTGTCCACTACTGTGGGAAACAGGAGGCCCCGACTGAGGCCTGCGTTGTGCTCACTCTGCCTCCACCCACACCAGATCCCTGTCATGACCACGGCCAGTGTGGGTCTTCAGGTCTACCCTGAGTCCGCAGTGGCATTTGCCACTGCTGATTGCCATTTCACTGAAACACTGACTTCCAGCATCACTTGAGTAACCACACACACAGCAGAGCACATGGGCCTGGGGAATTCAAGGCCCTTTACGACCAGCCTTTGCCTTGCCCAGTGCTAGATTTCTCCCATAAAACACCTCCTGCCTTCCAGCAAGAATCTTTGAATCTTGCCCTCCTGCTCTTCCAAAATCCTGCAACTCCCCTGAACACACCATGCCCTCTCCCACCACTACAGCTTTGCCATTCCTTTTGTACAGTGGCCAACTCTTCAAGGAGGTGGAGAGCTGAAAGATTGCGCCCCAAGGAAAGGAGGGACTGGCGGTGTTGACTATTTGAAATGTCCTCCATCAGCTCTTTGGAGTTACCCGTGTGAATTTCCCATGGGCTCCATTTGCCCTAAATGAAAGACATGCCCAAGTTCATACTCTCTCTGAGCCTGTCTTGATGGGCCCAGCCCAACCTGCCCAGTAAATTCCTTACATGCCTATGGTTGAACATCACATGTGACACTCTTCAAGTGGCGGCTAGCTCTGCAAGCTGGGCCTGTGCTTCTGCACCTCAGTTGAACAGCAGGGGTCTTTAGAGTGAATGCTACGTATTAACTTCATTCCTCATGCCAGCCCTCCAAGCCAGATCACTGTGTCCACACCACTGTACAGGGGAGGAAACCACAGCTCAGGACCTAATGAAACATGCCTGACCACTCAGCCAAAGAGCAGCAGAGCTGGGCTTACCCAGGACAGTCCCACTTCAAGCCCCACGCTGTTTGCCTCGACATCCCACTGCCTGTAACCTTCTGAAGGTGAGTGTGTCTCCCACATCCTAAATCTCCCAGGCCCACTGAACAAAGCAGGCTCCCCATGTTCTCCAGGGCCATTCCCTTTGGCCAACCATGAGCCCCATCACCAAGACACACTTAGGGACAATGCTTGGGGGTACTAACTGTTTGCCTTTGGACCCTTTATTTAACCCATGTAGGCCTAGATTTGTTCATCTACAAAATGGACAAAATAAGGTGATTGCTAAGTTATGTAAACACACATTGAGCACAACAATGTGCCTAGCACATAGTAATTGCTCAAGAAACTGCAGTGATCTTTCTTAAGAGTAATTAACAACTTAGACCTAAGGAACCCTGTCAACAACCTAAGCCTTGGTTTTGTCATCATTCATTAAGAATGAATACCTGCTCCTGGTTACCTGAGGGGACTAGGAGACCCAAAGCAATAAGGGAGAGTGCTCAGGCACAGGAAAACATCAGCAGATGGCTTTGGACAATGGGTTTTGTAATGCGTGGACAAGGTCTAGTACTATTTTTTTTAAGATTTATTTTATTTTATTTGTTTGTTTGTTTATACAAGCACTGGGTACAGTCAGAAGCGTGGGAGGGTGAGAGAATTCACCAGAGCCAGAGGAGAGAACAGAGCAGGCAGAAGGACCGAAGTACACTGCTGAGGGGAGCAGCGGGCGGCAGGAGAGGTCTGCGCGCCATGTGGGACCCTCCTCTGGTGGCCGGGGAGCAGCCGGGGATCAAACCGGCGCTGTAGAGGCTGCGGGCTGCTTCGCAACCCAGCGCTCAACCGCTGCGCCACCGGGGAGGCCCTCTAGTACTATTTTAAACATTGAAGAATAGCGGTTTTATACTGGACTTCACTCTAGTCTTTACGTCAACACTGCCTTTCATTAAGCCCACAGCTTCTTTGCTACGCTTCAGTAACAGCGCTCTCTTTGTTCAGTAATGGTTTAAGATCGAGATCGCCTGCAGATGTGCTAATTAATGGTTATAATAACAGAAACTGTTACATAGCTGTTGAGCGCAGACTCTCACCTCCAACTCTGGGTTTGAGTTCCGGCAACACCAATAATTAATGGTGAAACTAGTACAATTTGCATAACTCCCTTAAGCCTCAATTTCCATTTCTATAAAATAATAAGAATTTCTATCTCAAAGGGTGCTTGTAAGAATCATGTAGAACATGACCTGGCATGATCCATAATGAGCACTCAAGCATTCGCTTTTAGTAATAAGGATTTAGGATTTACCCAGCCCTGAGCTAAACATCACGCCTGGTTTACTTCACAGAACTTACATCGCTTCTATTTTAGAATAGAGGAAACAAACCCAAAGAAATTAAGGATCTTCTACATGATCTGCCTACCTGGCGGTAGGATGGGGGTTCAAAACCCAGTCTCCTGCGTTCTACACTCAGCATGTGCGCTGGTGTCGTGAAGGAGGGCTTGGCATCCCTGCCAGCCAGGTGGCAGTTTGTTCAAAATGGAAGCTTCCAAAGGTGCCAGCTCTTCCTGGGTTTTTAGAGCCCTTGGGCCCTGCGTCTCCGGGATTTCCCTGGCATACTTGAGGGGTGCTTAGAAAACATCACCTGCAGAAGAGCTGAGGCTCAGGATAGCTTTGGTTCTAGAAATATCATTCCAATGTATGACTCACTTCAAAACCATCCAAGGCAGTTAAGGCTCAACTGCCAGTGTTTACGGTATTTTGGGGACATTTTCTTGGCTTGAGAAAGCCACAGGTCCCACTCAGCCCCTCCTGTCCATCGCTGGAAGGGGACTCCTCCTCCCACAGAGGCAAACAGCCTTGCCTGGGTGTGTCTCCAGCCCCGCCCTGCTGGACATGGCCCATTGTTGACCGGAAAACTCTGGAGGGTGGGGACTTGATGCTGGCAACTTTGAGAAAACCCAGGGTGTTTGGGAGATTGGTGCTCAAAGCTTCTGCAAATCCCAACCCCCCAACCTAGCCAACCTGCTCCCACATCCTAAGTTCCCTCCTCCCCTGCAAGACCAGGACTGTAACAAAAGTACCCCTGCTGCTCCCAGGGCCCCCAGGGTAGGCTGGGGAGCAGGGCAGAACATGACCACATTTATTTTACTTTCCAATCTCAACTGGATAAAAATGCTCTCCAGAGGCTGCATTGTACCGAGCACAATAGCAACCCCTGGAGAGGGTTTTCTGTGCTTGTTTGTGCTGTCTCCCCTGCTGCTGCTGCTGCTTACCACAGCCCCTCCCATCAGATGGAAGAAAAGTGGGCTTGGGAAAAGCTCCCTCCCAAGCAGAGGCTGTCTCTGCTTGGCCCTGAGTGTGTTTTAGTGGCGGTGTTTTAGTGGAATATCCCAAAGGGCGTATAGACAGGGCAGAGCTTCCATTGCCAGAGCTTGGGGGTCAGACCTCGGCCCATGAGTCCAGAGGAAAAGAAGGTGGTGGCGGTGTGATGCGTGGGTCATTTTTGCAGCCCTCCTGGGTACCAGGTGCTGGGCTAACTGCTCTGTGTAGATTACTTCACATAATCTGTGAAGGGGAAACCCAGGATAGGAGGAGGCCCTCTGGCAAGGGGGTGACATGCTAGCCCCTTCTCATCAAGTCCAAATGCCAAATTCCTCCCAAGACCCCACAATCTCAAAGCTCTCCTCGTTAGCACATGGTTTTTCTACTGATTTGCCCAAAGGACCATCTTTGCAAAGACAGATGGCAGCCCTTCTCAGCAGGGTGGAGCCTGGCCAGGAATAACACCGCTCTGTTCTAAACTGGAAAGATGCCGGCCCTGAAAGAGTAGGTTCTTTCATTCCTGATATTGTCTCAAAACATGTTTCATGAAAAGTTAGAAAGGATGGGCGGCAGTTGCAATCCCACTGGACAGGAGCAAGTCAGCTGGCTTCTGTGTTCTGTTCTTACTCGAATGAGTCCTCCCCTATTTCACCTAGAACAAGGTATGTCAGACAACTGAGTCCATTGCTAGTATTTATCCTTATTTTAATTAAATGCTTTCCACTGATTTCGGCACTTTCTCACACATAGCCTATAATCTTATTGACGGGAAAGTCATCAGACTGTAACATAATCAAAAGGCATTTACTGGATAATAAGAGTCATGATTCAGGTGCAGGTGCATGGGACAGCCCCCAGGTGTATTCCATCACAGGGGAGTTTAGAAGGGTCAGCAGGGAGATGGTCTGGGGCTAGGTCAGTCGGGGGAAACTTATGGGTTGGTTCTTAAGTTCATTTATCTTTTTCTGGTTGGTGGGGAAAAGTCTTCAGACAGAAGGCTGCAGTGTGGGGGCTCTGTTGTCACAATCAGCAGATGATCTCTGGGTTTTTTTGTAGTCATCAAACATCTGAGTTTAATTGTGTTTAATTGTTACCTATAATTCTCAGTGGAGCCGCTTAGAAACAGGATGGCATCTGTCTCACTCAAAACAGTCTCCACAATCTCCACCAGCAACCTGGGCAGGAGTTGTAGTCCTGGCCACACACAGAGCAAGGTCTGCCTGCCCCCCGACACAGATTAGAGGTTGTCCTGGTTTGACCGAGAGTAGGGAAGAAGCCAGATTCTCACCCAGATGGAACTTCAAAGCTCATGCTTGATCCATAGGGAGATTCAGACTTGGTAGTTCAGGGTGGAGGCTGGGAAGCAGGATCTTACCACCGCATTTGAAAGCATCCAGGTGTTTCTGATCATCAACCAAGTTCGATCATCAACCAACCCAATTTTGGTCTCAGCAGGAGTGGAGCTGGTAGAATCTACCCAAAGGACACAAAAATACTAATCCAAAAGGTAACCTGCACTCCTGTGTTCACTGCAGCACTATTTACAATAATCAAGATATGAAAAAAACCCTACATGCCCCAAAACAGATGACTGGATCAAGAAGATGTGGCATAGGGCCTCCCCTGGTGGCACAGCGGTTGAGCGCTGGGCTGCGAAGCTGCCCGCAGCCTCTGCAACGCCAGTTCGATCCCTGGCTGCCGGTGAGGGTCCCACATGGCGCACAGACCTCTCCTGCCACACCCTCTGCTCCCCTCAGCAGTGTACTTTGTCAGTCTGCCTGTTTTGCTCTCCCCACTGGCTCTGGTGAATTCTCTCACCCTCTCTCACTGGCTTCTGAGTGTACCCAGTGCTTGCACACATAAATAAATAAATCTTAAAAAAAAAAAAAAAGAAGATGTGGTATATATCCACAATGGAATACTACTTAGTGTTCAAAAAAGCTGAGAAGTCGCCTTGGACAAGTTTGACCCTGTCCTTTCAAATCTGACCCTACTCCAGCTTGAGGTAGGAAGTTGACTTTCTATTTCTAGGGTTCGCATACTCTTCCTCTATCCACTGCTGCTTTCTTTCTGAATATGTTTAGATTGTAACAACACCCTGCTAGAGCACTTTGGTTGGGTGTACAAATCTGTATTCTTGGTTTGGGGGATGAAGGTCTGGGCCTCTTGGAGATATTCAAGTGTCTGACTCGAGTAGGTATAGAGCATATAAGCAGTGGTTGTTGAATGACTAAAAGTTATTTTTCCTAGCTGTATTATTTTTTCTTAATTCCCAATGTGATAAGCAACCCTAAAGCCATCCTAATATTTCAATTTAAAATTCCAGGAACACCTAGTTGATGTCTAAAGTTAGAGACCTGGTGCTTGGCATGGTGGAAAATATGAACAGGAATAAAATCAAGAGTGGGGGATGTGGTGTGTGCGAGGTTCACAACTCAGAGACTGCTCACTTCCAGAATGTTGCATGGGCTGACCCTCCCTTCCAGGAGCTCAAAGGCTGAAGGGCAACACCAACAAGTAAAAAGTACAGTAGATTTGAGACCTAAGCAAATAAAAAGCTCACAAGATAGGTATTTAAATGTAGACCCAAAACCTGTAAAAATCTGGAAAAAAGAATAGAAAATTCAAATGACCTTACAGCAAAGAGCTCTTAGATGTACCAAAAGCATGAGCCATAAAAGAAAGAGTGTCCTCTTGGTCTTCATTAATATTAAGAAGGGCTGCTCTTTAAAAGATACTGTGAAAATAATGAAACAACAAACCTCAGCTGGGGAAAAAAACCACATATCTGATGACAGGCTGGATTCCAGACCATACAGAGAACTTGCAATCCTGAGTGCTGGTGAGAAGCAGAGTGACTGCAACTCTCCTGCATTGCTGGCAGGGACACAAAATGATACAGCCATGTTAGAAAAGAGTTTCATGATTTCTTGTAAAGTTAAATATACATTTATTATATGACCCCCAAATCCCTCTCCTACGAATTTATCCCAGTAAAATCAAAACCAAAGTCTTGGATTACACAATAGCCTGGATATGAATGTTTTGACTGACGTCATTCAAATTGGCAAAACTGGGAAACATTCCAATGTTCTTTAACTGGGGAATGGATAAACAAACGATTTCCTCCATTCAGAGGAATAGTACTCAGCAATAAAAAGGAAGAAACTATTGCAATAACATGAATGAAGTTCAAACACATGCTAAGTCACGGAACATTCAGAATCAAAAAGCTACATACTGTTTGATTATATTAATATGATATTCTGGAAAAGGCAAAACTCTAGGGACCGACCATCACAAATCAGTTTTCCAGTGGGTAGGGTAGTGACAAAGTTGACCACGAAGGGCTCGTGGAAATTTTGGGGGTGATGAAATGTTCCATAATTGTGGCAATTATAGGATGGTATACATTTTTTTTAAAAGATTAATTTATTTATTTATACAAGCACTGGGTACAGTCAGAAGTGCGGGAACATGAGAGAATTCACCAGAGCCAGAGCCGAAAACAGAATAGGCAGACAGACGAAATACACTGCTGAGGGGAGCAGCAGGCACAGCAGGAAAGGTCTGTGTGCCATGTGGGACCCCAGCAGCTTTGCAGCCCAGCACTCAAACACTGCACCACCAGGGGAGGCCCATGGATCATATACATTTGCCCAAAACTCACACCAAAATGGGTGAATTTTGCTGTATATAAATTATACCTTAATGTCAAATATCATGGAAAATAAAAGAACAATTCAAGTTAACAAATTGGTATTGACAGTACTAGATTTCCAGGATCTGTGAGACATTACAGGGGAATTGTGATATAGTTCCTCTCACAACCTTGCTACATCACTAGGCTTTGTGCTAAGTGCTTGAGATAAAGGGGTGAGCAGACATTAGTCAAATAATGCTCAAATAAAAAGAGGGATATACGTATGAATGAACGGCCTGGTTGATTCTAGAATCTCAGTAAAGTTTCTCTGGAGGAGGTTTGATTTGAGTTGTAAGTGGACTGGACATGGGTTTTAGAGTGGGTGTGGGGTGGAGGAGTCAAAGGAGGTGCAAAAGACAGCTGGTGAGCACCTGGACTGGGCAGCGGGACAGGTGGTGAAGCCGGCAGGTGCTTTGGAGAAGGAGAAGATTTTGGGCAGAGAGGAAGATCATAATACTATGAACAAGAAAAATAAAACTGAAAAGCACAGAAAACAACACCTGATTAAGGACAAAATTATGCTGTGGATCCGATAGGAATGAGTACATGTACCCACATGAAAACCCATACATGAATGTTCATAGCAGCCCCAAGAGGAAACAGCTCCAGCATCCATCAACTGATGAGTAAATCAAACAGAGTCTAGCCATGCAATGGAGTATTATGCTAAGAAGTCAGACACTCGCGCTTTGATGTTCCTGGGGTTGTTTGAATAAGGCAACAACAGTGCTCCAAGTGAGGTTGGATCTGAATCCTCCCAGGAGCACTCAGGATGGTGGGACAGGTCAAAGGCCGAAGCCACACTTCCAACTTCTTTCTGTAAATGGTCCAAGTTGCTCCATCCTTGTCTGTTAACAAGTTACTCTTTGAGGACATGGCTCTTCAAGTGCATTAATAAAAGGTTGTTCCTTGACATCTAGGACCTGCTCCTTCTTGATTCTGAACCCCACACCCCAGTCCCTTCTGCTCTGGGACCTTTTGCAAACACTGCTTGGATGACATTACAGATTCTAAAGGCGTGACAGAGGAGCTCTCAGACACTGTGATTGCAGTGGCCTGGTTTCCAGGCTCGGCCTAGCTAGAGGCCCCTCCACACAGGCTTTGATTTACATTCTCTCTGTTGTTTCCGCCAGACAAAGGAAGCTAGGGGGCTGCATCTCAATGGTGGGCTCTCCCTTCACCTTTTCCTGTCTCCCCTCTCCCTTCCCCTAAGCATTTTGATAACTAAAGGAAGGCAAGTGTGATCCATGGGATGCAAACCAGGGCGCACTGTACCACACTGTCCAAAATACCCGAGGTCAGCTATGACCACATTGTGATGAATCCTTGTAGGATAAAGAAAATATCAGGCTTTTCTGCCCTTCCGCCATCAGGATAGATGATGGATCCTTGTCCTGAATGCATGCCTGATGGTGGGCACCTAGAATAGGGTGTGGGCATAGGTAGATGGGATTCAGCTGAGCTAAGACTGTGATTTAAGGGCGGCATCACGGGGACGCCAGCAGCAGCAGTAGAAGCCGAAGCCGAAGCCGAAGCCGAAAGAGAAGCCGAGAAGCAGCAGAACGAACTCCAGAGAGCTCAGATAGAGTGAAGACTTGCTGGGGGGCTGGGAGGCCTGACAGCCTCCCAGCCCCCCAGCCAGCCATATGCCTGCTGAACCCCAATAAAAGACCTGCAAAACCACTGAGGACTCTGACTCCTCCTTTACCAGGTCTGCATGGGATCAGAAAACCTGCTCAGTGTCCAGTCCTGACTCTACAATCCTCCTTGAAGATTTTGTTCCAGAATTTACCAGGAAGAAACTTCCTAGCCAGTACTGTGAGCTTCATAAGATGGGAAGTGCAGCCAGCAGAGAAAGGGAAACCCCATTCCTCAGTTTTGCCTGAGGAAGGGTAGTTTCTTCAGTATTTGGCTCCCCAATGTGCAGTCTCAGGTCAGTGGCATCGGCATCCCCTGGGAGCTGGTCAGAAATGCAGAATTTCCAGTCCCACTCGAGCCCTGCAGAGCAGAACCTTAGTATTAACAAGATCACTGATTCATGTCCACACTGTTAACTGGAATAAAAGTCTCGCTGATGATTCGAAGAGTTTTTAGATAATCAACATGAGGGTTTGAACCTGGGAAGCAGTCCTCTGTGAGAACAGTTCCAACAATCCCAAGTGTGAAATTGGTATATATATTAGTAGGAACAAGGAATTCTTGACATTAAAAATTCTTGACAGAGGGGGAATTTCTGGTTCCAAATTGTTTTGACCTAAGCAGGTTAATGCTCTCTGTGTACAGAGGAAAGCAACGCTGGGACTCAGTCTCTTCCTTTCTAAAGACTATTCTGTGGAGATGCAGTGCCTGGGTTCTCATAGTTAAATCTTCTTTATCTGGCTCCTTGGTCATTAGTAGGTACTGGAAAGGCTGACTTTACCTCCAGGCAGCAGGTTTTGCACTTCAACTCTGTGCAGGTGGCTTTGCTCCTTTGTCTTCTAGAGCAAGGAGGGGACTCTACCAGAACATTTGACATTATGCTCACATCATCAACATTCTCGAAGAACTGGCTTAATAAATTAGGTTCTTTTGCCAGTGAGGGTAGAGTTTCTGGTCTCCCCTTTGAGCTTGTCGCCCTTAAAAAGCAGTAAGTCATTCACCAACAAAATGGGCTTCTATGGAAGCAACAACAAAAAAATGCAATTTATAATGTGCATGCCATGCTCATGATGAGACACAATGTTCATGTCTTCCCCAGAACTAAAGCCAGCACGCCCTTATGTGCCTTTTGGAGGTGCTGGTAGGTAAAGAGGACCTCCTTCTTCCGCTGGGGTGGGAAGCAATATCACTTCCAGTCAGATGCAAGGCATGTTGGGTCCTATAGTTTCCTGCTTGTGCATATGTGGGAACGTCTAACTTCCCAACCGCATATAAATTGGGTTTCTGTTTATTAATTTTCACTGACTATAAATCCCTAAGGGCTCTGTGACAAATTTGTTACTCATCAGAGCACCTGGCACCATGCTTAGCATCAAGCACAGAGAGCTGGATGGTAGAGACTTGAGTGGGTGGATGAGTAGATGCGACGTTAAATCATCATACCAGTTTCAATACTTGGCATGGAGTAAGACATTTCTTCAGGTAGAGTGTAAGAAGGGAAAAACAATTTTCCCTTTACCCTTCTAAATTCTTAACTGAGACACCCCTATAATAAACTAATACACAGGAGAAAAACAAAAATGTATTAACATGTCTGTTTACCTTCTGCATACATGGAGACCTAGGAAAATTGTGTAGCTCCCCTTCTGGCTCAAGTCACCCCATTAAATAATATCTTCAGCTGAAAGCAAAGAGTTTGGGGGCTAGGGGTCAAGGAAAAGCCAGCTATGGGTGGTTTCCAGGAAAGGCACAGCAAACAATAACATGGTTGCTATGCAGATTTAAATTGCTGCCTTCTCCACTGATAAGACATAGAGATTTGATCATCGCCCCCCTCATGTGAGACACCCTTTGAAGGGCAGGAACTGGACACGGTGCAGGTTTTTTGATCCCATGCAGACCGGGTAAAGGAGTCAGAATCCTCAGTGGTTTTGCAGGTTTTTATTGGGGTTCACCAGGCATATGGCAGGCAGGGGTGCTGACTGGGGGGCTGGGAGGCTGGCAGGCCTCCCAGCCCCCAGCAAGTCTTCACTCTATCTGGGCTCTCTGGCGTTCTCTGCTTCTGCTTCTTTGCTTCTCTTCGGCTTCTTTCTCGGCTGCTGCTGGCGTCCCGGTGACGCCGCCCTTAAAAAAAAAAAAAGCACAGTCTTAGCTCAGCTGAATCCCATCTACCTATGCCCACACCCTATTCCAGGTGCCCGCCATCAGGCATGCATTCAGGACAAGGATCCATCATCTATCCTGATGGCGGAAGGGCAGAAAAGCCTGACATTTTCTTTACCCTACACCCTTACAAATGGAGATTTTCCTCTATACATGTAAATGTCTCCAACAAAAGTAACTTCTACTCCCCTTTCAGAGCTTTTTCTGTGTCTGCTGTTCCTTTGTTTCTTTAAAATAACCAACTCAAAATAAGCCTTATGCCAAAGAGTGATATTTTGGGGTGGCAAATTTTGCTCCCCAAAAAGAGAGACAGCTGCAACAACTGATAGCTCTGTTTCCTCTGCCACTTATCACGGTGCAGAGAGGACGGCTTCACTTTCAGTCACCTTAATAATTGTAGGGTAAGTGTCAGGCTTTTCTGCCCTCCCGCCATTAAGATTGATGATGGATCCTTACAGTCCTGAATGCATGCCTGATGGCGGACACCTGGAGTAGGGTGTGGGCATAGGTAGATGGGATTCACCTGGGCTGAGAGACTGGGCTTGTGAGGGCGGTATCATGGGGACACCAGCAGAAACAGAACCAAGAGAAGCAGAATGAACATGAGAGAAGGCCAGAGAGCCCAGATACAGTGAAGACTTGCTAGGGGCTGGGAGGCCTGCACCCCTGCCTGCTGTGTACCTGGTAAATCCCAATAGAAGCCTGAAAAAGCCACTGAGAGCTCCAAGACTCCTCCTTCACCTGTCTGTTTGGATCAGAGAACCTGCCCTGTGGCCATTCCTGCCCGTGACAATAATCATCACATTAGAGTCAGTTGTGGACTTGTGTACCAGACACTGAGCTAAACTCCTGTCTTATATCACGCAGGCCTCAGTGACATAACTTCATTCCCATTTGACTGGGTCCAGAAAGGTAAGGGAAGTTGCCCAGGGTCATCCAGCTAGAAAAGGGTGGGTGTCCTTCAAAGCCTCTCTCCCCAAGTGTGTCGGGGGCCTTTTCTTCAGGGTTTTTTTCAGACAAGGGATTTCTTTTCATGATGTTGTGATTTAAAATAAGAAATTCAGTATCTGTTTGGTCTTCCCCATTTCTGGCACAGCTCCTAAAACCCTTGGAATTCCCTAGGTGATGAGAACAATAAATGAGGCTTGATAGTCATAACAGACTCCTTTCAAGCATACCTGAGTTTTGTTAATGAGGTGATATTTGGAAAGCACCTGAGGATGGGGCTGGTTGCCAGGGAAACCAACTTGGGGCTAGAGGGCTGGAACTTTCAGTACTGCCCACTAAGCACAGACACTGTGTGCCTCACCTCTGATGATTTAATCACCCTACCTAGTAAAGAGGCCCCCATCAAAACCCTAAAGGGCTGGGTCAGGATGGCTTCTGGGCAGGTGAACACGTGGAGATTTGGGGGGAGCTGTGTGTGTCCAGAGAGAGTACAGGCGCTCCCCACCCTTCTCTGAACCTCGCCCTGTGCATCACTGCAGCCTGGCTATTCCTGTGTTATGTTAAACTGGTGTAAGGTCAGGAACGGACACAGTGTAGGTTTTCTGAGATCCAGCAGACTGGGTAAAGGGGAGTCAGAGTTCTCAGTGGTGTTTTGCAGGTCTTTTATTGGGGTTCACCAGGCATATGGCAGGCAAGTCTTCACTCTTTCTGGGCTCTCCAGTGTTCTCTGCTTCTCTCTCAGCTTCTGCTACTTCTTTCTCGGCTTCTCTTTCGGCTTCTGCTCGGCTTCTACTGGCGTCCCTGTGACACCGCCCTTAAAAAGCATAGTCTCAGCCCAGGTGAATCCCATCTACCTATGCCCACACCCTGTTCCAGGTGCCCGCCATCAGGCATGCATTCAGGACAAGGATCCATCATCTATCTTGATGGCGGGAGGCCAGAAAAGCCTGACATTTTCTTTACCCTACAACTGGTAATCTCATAAGTAAAATGATTCTCTGAGTTCTGTGAGCTGCTCTAGAAAATTCATGAAACCTGAGGAAGAGGCCGTTGGCTCCAGTAGTGACCGGTCGATTGAAGCACAGGTGACCACCAGGCCTTGTGGCTGGAGCTGAAGTGGATGGGAAGAGGCAGCCATGTAAGATGAAGCCTTACCCTGTGGGGTTTGAAGCTGGCTCCGGGTAAGCAGTGTCAGAACTGAGGTGAGTTGTAGGACACCCAGCTGGTGTCAGGGAGCTGCTTGGAGGTGGGGAAGCTACCCCCACACATTGTACTTGGTGGCTGGAAGCTTAATTCCCAGTGAAATTCTAATGCCTCGCATAGACTATAGTTTACATAGTATGTGAGTGTATGTGTAGTGAGTGCGTGTCTATATGAGTGTGTGAGTGTGTGTGTGTGTGTTTAATACTACATGCTTTTTTCATTCTTCCCCTAAGGACCAATTTTTGCCCCCTTGGTAATGCATCACTCCTGAGAGAGAACGCCTCACTCCTTCATGAATGACTTGTGGCCACTTACTGGGTGGGAGGCTGCCTCACATGAGAAGTCTGGGGCTCTAGAAGGGCTGTCTTGGCACAAGAACAAAGTCAGGTACCCTGACCCGAGGCAGCACATTTCCCATTGTGGGAACAGTTCAGGCCCGGGGTTTACCCTCAAAGCAGCGGCCACTATGGAATGGCCCAGACTGAATCGGAGACTTCAGCCCCAGTCCTGCCCAGGCCTCGTGGCTGCTCACGTGGTCAGGCGTACAGCTCTCAGCACCTGTTACCAACCTTGAAACCAAAATGGGCATTTTTAAAGAAAAATTCTCTGGGTGGGCACTTGCTGAGCCTGAAGCAGCACGCAGGGCCTGCTGGGGAAGCTGGGCTACTAGAAGTCACCCCCTGTCCTCCAGACAACCTTCTGTTCTGCCCTGCCTACCCTGGGGGCAGCAGGGCACACCCACTTTTTCTTAGATACTAATAAAACTCATTTCTGCAAGATTGGATCGATCCCTAAATAATTTCTTCTCCCTTTCCACTCTTTACCCCAAGCAATGACTTTGGGGAAAAGACTTAGAAGTCCCACACATCGTCTAACCTTAAGGGAAAGGCACAGGCAGGCCTGTCCGTGAGGCCATGCTGAGGACCTGAACCCCAAGAGTGAGCTCCCCCACACGGAGTGGAGCAGGATAAAGAGGCTGGGCCGTGCTGACCTGGTGGGGTGCCCAGGCAGCCTCGAGAGACCTCGGGGAGTCCAGCTGGCTGGCAGCACGATGCTGGGGAAGCGCCTCCTGCAGAGAAGTGTGTGACTCAGTGCGAATGGCTTCGGGCTTGGGGCAGGCCCAGTGGACCCGTGAGCACCACTATCCATCTTTCCAAGTCCCTGAGTCTCCAGCCCTGACTGGCCATGGCCAATACTGCTCACATGACCTTAGAGTCAACTTGGAGAGATGTGAGCTACAACTATGATCATTCTTTTCTGTTAATTCCTGGAAAATGAATTCTAGGGGAAATGTGTCAGAGGATTTCAAGGATCCTGACATGACATCTGGGAAGCCTTGACGGAGGAGGAAGGATTCTGTAGCTCTGGAAAGATCAGCTGGGACTCAGCCCAGGTGTGGAAGGGGATTCCGGAAGAGGAAAAGCAGTATGAACTTTACCTCCAGGACAAAGGAGCATTTCTAGTCTCAGGTCTCCTTCCCATGGGGACCTAGAGGAACCAGTGCAGCTGCTAGATCTGGTCCGGCTGCATCTCTGCCTGAGCCTCATCTGAGAAACGATGATCTTAGCGTTACAAGAAGAGTCAGCAAAAACAATCAAGGAAGTGAGTCTAAGACCCAAAGCCTGGCTGCTACCCAGGAGTTGGCGTGCAGGGAATCTTCAGCGGCACTGTGACATACTCAGGATGACACCGGCTTAGACTCCCCGGGGGCAAAGACCAGCCAAACCCTGAGGAGCAACAGGTGGAAGACAAACTCTTGTTGCTTGCCAGGGCCGGGGGCCAGAGCCATCTGCCTGCTGCTGCCCAGGCCCCGGCAGCCCCCTGGGTTCTTGCATCCCTAATGTCAGGCCACATGATTGCATTTGCTGTTGATTCCATTGTTTCCAAACAGCTTGGAAAAATTCTACATTGATGGGTTGGAAATCAGCAGAAAAAAGTGGGGCATGGAGGTGGGGGAGCATTAGGCAATGATGAATGCAAATGGGGCCAGAAGAAGAAAGAACTAGAAGACACATGTCTACTGAGTCATAGAACCTCTGATTTGGTGGGAAAATGGCTGGAGAATTTATCCTATAGCCCCGACCCCCCCTAAAATTACTGCTGAGACGTCCCAACCAAGTGTTTGAGAATCCTACCTATAACTAAGAGAGGATGTGAGATTTTAGAAGGAAAGGGAGAAGGTGATGAGGGTGGTCAACTCTTAGTCCTCCCTGGAGTGAAGGGGGTGGTGGGCGACGCGGCAGGCCCTGGAGGGTCGTTTCCAGAGTGGGAGAGAGGGTGGGATCGGTCCACACGGTAGAGTTTCTGGAAGTGTGACCTTTGCACCTGGGCCTGGAAACCCAGCGGCCCACCCACCCGTGGTTGTCAGGACCAAGAGGGACCAGAACAGGAGGACCAAGGAGGCTTGTGCTGGGGGTGGGGGGCCCACAGCGAGCCTTCTTCCTGTGTGTGAAGGAGACCTTGACCTTCAGTGATGGGGTTTTAGAGCATTACCTGCCATTTCTGTTTGTCTTTAACCTCAAAGGACCATTTCAAGGACATTTATAAAAAACAAATGGCCCTTATATATGCTAAAGCATTATAGGAATATTACCTGCATAGGCTAAGGGTGTTTTTCTAAACTGAAAATTTCCTAGAGGTAGTGTCAGAAGCGACCCTGCTCATCCCAGTTTGTATGCCAGTAACTCTCCGGCGTGCCAGTGGTGCTCGGGCAGACGTGCAGGTGAAGGCACCAAGGGTTCCTGCTGAAGAAAGGATGGAGCCCAATTCGGGGTTCCCATAGTTCCCCTCCTCCAGCCTCCCTGCTCTCCCCCATCTGCTCCACCACATCAGCTTCCTTGCTTTCTGCCAAATATTTATTGCTTTTTAAAATTCTGGGGTATTTCAAACCTACTGCCTAGAAGACTCAGGTCACCTGGGTACTTAATGGATACTCTGACCTGCAGACTCTAGGCCTCAGTTTCCTCAGATGTAAAACCTGAAGATTGGACGCCAGCCCCTGGTCCTCTCTGGGTAAGATTAAAACGCTCATGCGGCAACCACTGAGATTTAAGAACTGCTAACTCTATGCTACACTGATTTCAGAGTCTTAAAAAAGGAAAGACTCCCACTAGCATGGGTATAATTGAAAAAATGGAAATAACAATTCTGCTGACGATGTAGAAAAATTGGAACCCTCATGTACTGCTAGTGAGAATATAAAATGGAAGAGCTCTGCACCCACAATCCTGAAACCAAATTGAAACCCCCAACCTAGAGTCTAGGTAATGGGTGTTCCCACCAAGCTCAGCTAGGTTGAGGTGCATCAGGTCCTCTGGGTGTGTGGGGTGAAGGTGTCAGGGAGAGGTCTCAGGCCTTGTTCTCAGGTAATTCCTAAATTAATCCTCAGCAGCTGAGAACTTTCTTAACTGTAGGGGGCTTGAGGGAAGGAGGAAGTGGCACTATGGAAAACAGTTTAGTGGTTCCTCAGAGTTTTACCCTACGGTCCAGCAGTGCCACTCCTAGGTAAATATCCCAAAGAACTGAAAGCAGGGACTTGAACAGATAGGTGTACACTACTGTTCACAACAGCATCATCCCCAAATAGCCAAAGGTAGAAACCAAATGTTCATTGACAGGCGAATGGATAAACAAAAGGTGGTACATACACATGGTGGAATATTATTTGGCCCTAAAAAGGGAATGAAATCCTGATACATGCTATATCAGGGATGATCCTTGAAGGCATGGTGCTGAGTGAAATAAGGATAATAGTGATGGTCCCATTTATATCAGGAAACTAGAATAGTCAGGTTTAGTAAAGACAGAAAGTAGAATAATGGACCTGATGCACCCCAACCTAGCTGAGCTCTGTGGGAACACCTGCTACCTGGACCTGGACGCCAGTTTGGGGGTTTCAATGTGGTTTCAGGAATGTTCATTTTGGACCCTGTGGGTCTGGGGTGGGGTGAATTGTAGTACCAGGAGGGCTAAGAATGATCTGGAAAGCACATCACTTGACCTCAGAGAGCAGGTGCTCAATGAGTTGGAACTTGAACAAAAGAGGCCCTTTTGTGGACATTGCCAAGTGGCTACGGGCAAGGAGTTAAACTGTACCCAGGTTTTAGAAACAGGGAGCAGCACTGCTGAGCTTTCTGGAGGTCTGAGATTCCTACTGATGAGCTTAAGTATCTGTTGGTTTTGTTCTTGGAAAGGCTGATGAATTCCCATTTTAAATTCACTCTGCATATATTTCTGATTGATTTTTGTCTAAGAGACTCAGATGTGCCAGGCCTCCATCGATAAACTAAAGAGGATTTAGGGGAGAGGCAATTAAAGGGCTGGACCCAGTTAGGGCAGGGGTGGGGGGTGGGGAGGGGAGGGGGGAGTAGGCAGGAGATACAGAACTGCCCCACCCTGGGAAAGCCCTGGGTGTGCAATCAGGAAACCTGATTATTGAATCTTGTTCTGAAAGAGAGGTCACTTCACTTTATGACCCGGGTGAGGCCCTTTGTGTCTTCATTTGTCGGATGGAGAGAATTTAATCCCTGCTGTGCGAGCTTTGTGACTTCGGTGAGGGCCAGCCTGTCCTTACCGTCTGGGAGTGTCTGCTGGAACAAAACCTCTGCTGAGTCAGGGCTGGACCTTGAGACCTGGCCCTGCTGATGCCAGCCACAGCTGGAACCTGGCCCAGAGTGACCGGCCATGAGACTGGAGGCTGGTTTCAATGACAAGCTGCACAATCACAATGGAAAGGAAACCTGAGACCCGCCGCTGGAGACTGAACACTCTGAGTGGGACATGGGCACAACTCTGGGGTCTCTGCAAGAGGAGGAAAGAGAGAAAGATCCAGAAAGACAAGGTCACCCTCCATCATGATCTGTTCCCAGTGCTGCAACCTCCACTTTTCTTTATCTTCGACCTTCATGAACCTGCCCGCAGCAACCCCTTTGAGGGGCAGCTGAGAGAATTAAATGAAACATGCACCTGGATGGGTTTGGCTCAAGTTCTGTTCCGATGGAGGCACTTCGAGCCCTTCTCTGTCTTCTCCCAACACCCCAACTTGCTGCCATTTCTGTGTCCGACATGGGGAGCGCATCTCTGCTTGTTGTCCCTGGAAAGTCCCTTGTCCACTTTGCCCTTGCTCTCTGCAGTGCCCGGTAACCCCTCCACCTAGCAGAGCCTTGAGTGTTTGGGGGCTGACTGAGTACGTGCGTGGTGACTCACCACCTGGTCACACAAGTTGCTGGGAACCTCAGGGACAACCTCGACATTTCCTTCTCTTGCACACCCCGTGCTTGGGCATGGAGTCCTGGCATTAACTTCCTGCAGATTTCTGCTCTTGGTCCCCTCCACCCCATCCAGAGTTCCACTCCCTCCCCCCGACCCCATGACGTTTTGCCTGCCTGGTGCCACTGCTTCCTGCACTCCACCCTTCAACTCAGCATCCGAAGGAACCCCCAGGCACCCTTGGTTTGCAGTGCTGAGCAATATTCTGGGTCCTCGCCCACCTCTGGGCCTGTGCCCACCTTTCAATCACCTCCTTCACTCCCCGCTTCTCCCTTTTGGCTTCCGAGACATCAGCGTCCTGCAGTGGCTCAGCTCCCTGCCTGTCCCTGCTGTCGTTCTAGCTGCCTTTCCTGTCCCTGCCAAGCTCTAAGTGGTCTTCGAAGACACGACGGCGCATCGCCTCTTCTGGAAGACTTCCAAGGCTTCTCCAGGCTGGTTTCAGGCCCTGCAATGGTTCCTAGAATCCCTTGAGCTTCGTCTTATCGAAGTGCCTACCTGGCTGTGGGGTTCACTTGTCTGCAGAGGGCAAGGGGCTGCCTATGAGCACTAGCGCAGTCTTGTGAGCAAACCCTCTGGAAGCAGACAGACTAGGGGTTCGTGCCTATTTTTTTTTTTTTTTTAATTTCCTTTTTCAGTTGTGTGACTTTGGGCAAGCTGTTTAACCTCTGTAAGCCTCAGTTTCTTCAACTATGTGGTGGCAATAATAAAGCTCACTTCACAGGGTTATTGGAAGCAAATGAAAGGCAGTGCCCAGACAGCCCTTCTCACCGCTCCTGGCTGGTGAGGGGGGCTCCACCGTGCTGGGTGCCAAGAGACTGAGAAAACGATTTCTAAGATAACTGGAGCAGAAGGTCTCCAAACGCCAGGCTGAATCTGCTGTTCAAGGAAGAAATAAGTCTTGTCGAAAGCAGAAGCAATAATAACAAATCTTCTAGAGTGTTCCCTCAAGAAACTTGGGGGAGACTTGGACACGAACCGTGGCTGAGATTTCAGTGAAAATCGAAGGTTTCAGGGAAAACCGATTTCCTCAGGGGACGGCCAGGGAGTGTTGGGTGTGTTGTGACGCTGGAGGGCCAGATGGCCAAAGGTAAAAGACACAACGTGGTGCTCGGTGCTGACGCCTCAGGGCAGAGTCGGAGCCACAGCTGACTGCCCTATGAGTAGATGCCACCCCCCCAGGGCTGCCACCGGCCGTGCGGGTCCAAACACCCGGGGCTCCCAGATTTGTGCAGGTGCCCCTAGAAACCCCAGTCCCTCTCAGAGCGCCTGGAGCGAGGGCGCAGGGAGACCTGGGCTCGGGTGGAAGGCCACCAGCAGAGGTTTCCACGCGCCCTCCTGTGCGCAGTCGGCAGCTGCTGCCCAGAAGTGTTGCAAAAAGGTGGGAGCAAGTCCCGAGGAGCCGGGGACCAGCGCGAGGTGAAGGCTGGGTGCCTCCCACCCTCACCTCCTCCTCGCCCCTCGGGGAGGGCCGGGCAAACAGCGCGACGGCCCGCGGTGAGGCGGGCGGCGCTCTAAGCCGGTCTGCGGCTCGGGGCTCCTCAGTCTCCTCCTCCGGGCAGTGGGTCCGCGGCCGGGGTTGGGAGAGCGCGCCCGTAGCCCCGCCCGGGCCCGCCCCTCGGCGCGGCCGCCCCCAGGTTTGGCCTCGCCCGGGTCTCTCCGGCTCTCGCCGCCCAGGGGCGCGGGCGCGTGGAGCTGCCGGGGCGGAGCGGGGCGCGGGGCGCGCTCGGAGCGCAGCGCCGACTGTCTGCCCGGGTCCTCCCGGAGTTCCCCGCGGGGGCGGAGGCCGGGGCTCGGGGCGCCGCGGCCGCGCGGGGAGGTCCAGCAGCGCCCGTGACTTCACGGGGAGGGGCGAGGCGGCCGCCCCGCGCGCAGAGCCGAGCCCCCGAGCGCAGCGCCGCCGCGGAGTCGCCGGGCGAGGAGCGCGCGCCGTCGCCCCCATGGAGCGGTACAAAGGTGAGGACGCGCGTCCCCCCGGGGCTCACCCACGCTCCTCCCGCCCAGGGCCGCGCCCGGGAGGCGGGTTGGGGCCGGCGGGGGCGTCGGGCGTCGGGCTGGGGCTCAGGTGAGAAGAGCCGGCTGCTCTTGTCCAGACCGGACCTGGCGCACAGACCCGGGATCGCCGCGCCGCCGGCCAGCGACTCCCGGGGGGCGACCGCGGTCCCGGCCCTTCACCCTCCCTGGCGTCGAGAGCGGGGTGGGCGCGCGAGGCTTCTCACCTGTTGGAGAAAGGGCGCGCTTGGTGACAGCACCCCACCCCCGCCGCCAGCCCTGCCGCCCGGGAAAGTGGCCGGGGTCGATTAGGTCGGGTGGAAATCGTGAGCACCGCTTGGGGCGAGGGGTGTGTTGCTGGGTCCCCGCTCCAGGGCGCCCCCGGAGTGGACGGTTTCCCGCAGACCCCGGGTGGCGCCTCCGCGCGCTGCGCGCTTGGGCGCTGGGGTGGGCGCGCAGCTCGGCTCCCGGCTGGGTCCCGGGCCCTGGTCTCCTCCAGGGGAAGGCAGAGGGTGCCGAGATTGGGGCCGGGAGAGGTGACCAGCAGGTGGAGCGCGTGGAGGCGTCCGGGCGCGAGAGCTTAGCCCAGAGCGCAGCTGGGCTGGTTTGGGGGTGGGCGGGGGCGAGAAGGCTGGGTTGGGGAGCCCGGGTGCGGGGAGCCCCGGGAGCCGGCTGCGGGCCTCGCGTTGTAGATCTTTGCAAAAGGAGTTTGGGAAAGTCTCTTGCTCTTTCTTGTCCCCGACTCCTCTCTGCCAAACCTGCGAGAGGAAATACTGTTTCTAAATTTGTTTTCCCCTGGGAGAGAGTGCTAGAGCCTGCTCAGATTCCCAAGGAATCTTCCTCCCAGTGGTTTCTCATTTCTGAAATGAACCCAAAGGGACCTTTTGGGACCGGTTTTGATTTCCTAAATGCGTCCTGCCTTTTGAAAGTTCCCTCTTGCCTTTTTTTTTTTTCCTCCTCATTTGGGTAAAGGTGAGGTTTCACCTTTCATTTGGTTTCACCTGGTTAAAGGTGAGGGAGAAAGGCCTACATCCTAGACTGGCTTCGTGTGTAAAGGAAAGGACTTTGCCGGGAACGTAGCAGCTGCCGGGACAGAGTTAAATTGGTTGGCAACCTATAGTGTCTTTCTGAGCCCTCCCTGCAGCCTCCCCCATGTTTCTAACCCTGGGTGGGTATTTTGGTCTCAGATTCTGTTGGGATCACGTCAGTTTTCTGCCTGAATGACTGAATGCCCCCTTATGTGGTCTCAGAACACTTAAGGAAGCCACTGTCCCCTTGTAAAATGGAAGTTTGGGCCTCCCTCCTGCACTCTGGCCCCTCTGCCCTCCAGGAGGCACCCTCACAGGGAATCCATAGTTGCCTTCTGGCCAGAAGTGTTGGCCTCTGGCTTTCCTTCCAGCTCACGTCAGCCATTGCTGCAGGGAAGGGGGAGTCAGCTCCTGGTGGCAGGGCTAGGTCCCAAGCTACTTTCTTAAATCAGCATATAAATCTATGTTAGGGTAAATGATAACATTTGGGGCTCTTTTTTTCCCCAAATGTCCAGTTGTCAGAAGGTTTTAGAATTAATAGGTTGTCTTGGCCCTAGACTTGAGAAAGTCTTCTTAGAGATCCTTTTCTCTTGGGAGTTTAAAATCCTTGCTCTCCTTGAAGATCACTTAGGGGCTTTTTGCCAACTGAAAGAGCTTCCAGTTCAGAGTGCTTACGTTTTTGATAACACATGTATCATGTAAATTACAGACAGAAAGTGATAAGTTTGAGGATTATCTGGATAGCAGCAGCTAACCCATCTCGTCTTTGAGTTTTTGGATCCAAAGTTCCATTTCAAGTCTCACTAGTGAGTCCTGCTTACACTTTTACTATACCTTTCAGTTGAGGAATTTGGGGAGCCCATATGTCAAATTCCCCTTTCTTTTGAGCAGTGGGTGACTTGTGCTTCAAACAAGAACAATTGGTCTGTGCCATGTGAAGCCTGCCGGCCTCAATCTGATGAACCAGGGGCACTAACTAGAATCTGTAATCTCTTGCTCATTAGAGATCAGGGCTTTTTTTTTTTTTGGAGAGGGGTTGATTTTTAAGGTAAGATTAAAAATTGTGGAGTGACTCTGTACAGTGGTTTTAATGACAAAGTTGAACGGAAAAGCAAGATTTACTTGGGTTCTCAAGGTATGTAAAGAAGTCGTCTTATTATTTGGGATGCGTTTCAGAATTGTGATTTAAGCACCTGAACCTGTGTTTCTAAATGTCCTGTTTTGAGCTTTTCTTCTGCCAGATATATAAATTGGCTCACCAGGGTCTCCAGATTTTCAAACTATTTTCTCTAATTTATAAATCGTGTAAAACAATGACTGTAGAACTTGTTTTCGATACTCAACCTGTTTATTACGTATTTTACACCCTCCAGAACCAGCCTATTATTTTTAGTATATGTGCTGCCGAAGCGAGCACAGCAGCCTATTATTTTTAGGTTCTAGGCTGATTTTCCACTGTTTTGTAGGATGTAAAGAGATGTCTGCAACCAAAGGATTTAATATCACCTGATGGCTAAGCAGAAACATTTTCAGATGTTCTACCCACCCCTTCCACGCCATTCACTAAGCAACTGTGACTCTTAAGCAAAAATGAGGTGGGAATTAAGGGGAAGGATTATGTGGGTGCCTTTCCAGAGAGATGGAAGTTTTTAAATTGAGGTAATGTTAGTAACAATTCTGTATATGATTTAGGAGAGTAGGGTCACACCTCTTCAGATGTATGTTACCATACCACACCCACCATTAGAACAACCATAGTCCTCCACCATAGTCATCTGGACAACCCCCCTTTTGTGTTTCCTGCCCCCACCACCCACTCCAGTAGCCACAGTTCTGCAGTCATATTTCTAGGGCTTGCTTGGTTTAGTTCTTTCCTGTTCTTTTGTTTATTCTGCATATGAGAGAAATTATCCAATATTTATCAATCCCCTTCTGGCTTTTTGTTTAGCATAATACCTCTCTGGTTCCATGCAAAATTGTTGCAGATGGTTTCATTTCATCACTTTTTATGGTTGAGTACTATTCCATCATGTGGATATACCATAACTTCTTTACTCACCTATCATTGGCACTTAGGTCGTTTCCATAATTTGGCCACTGTAAATAGTGCTGCAGTGATCATAGGCTTGCATATGTCCCCTTGATTTAGTGTTTGTGCATTCTGTGGACAAATATGGAATGAAATTGCTAGATCATGTGGTAGATCTATTTTTAATATTTTGAGGAATCTCCATATTGTTTTCCATAGGGACTGGAACATCTACATTCCCACCAGCAGTGCATGAGGGTTCCTTTTACTACACACCCTAGTGAACATTTGTTGTTTTTGGTCTTTTTAATATGGGTCATCCTTATGGGAGTGAGGTGGTAGAGAAATGGAGCTTTTATGAGAGTTGTCATAAAAAGTGATGGTACAGTTGTTGTATCTTGTATGTGAATCTCTTTGGTGTTGTCTAAGCAGTGCTAACATCTGAGGGTGCCTTGAAAAGGTTCCCATCCTTGGGTGTTTACGCACTTATGACTCATAAAGGCATTCTTGGATCCCTGTGCATGAGCCCATTGGCTGAACTCACACCATGTGGTCCAGGATTCTCGTTCCTACTGCTCTTCCAGCTGGTGAGTGTGTCCAGGGCCAAATGTGACTGACCTACTATCTGTGGATCACACTTGGAATGTCCATTTGGAAGCTTCCTAAATTGCGTCATGCTTGGAGCCAAACAGGCACAGCTGAGATCTTCACTTTAATTTGGATGACAATAATTGGTTGAGAGTATGAAGTATCCTTTCCCCATGTGCTTTTGTCTCTGCGTCTGATCCAGATTCCAGGAGGGAGAACTTAGTTCTAGGGAACTGGAAGGTGGAGATGAGCTAAGAAGAACCACGCCAGTAAAAATACTTGAAAGCTTCTATGGGAATCCTGAGATCTGTGATCAGGGAAGGTCTGAAAAAGAAAAACAAATTAAAAGAGATTGATGTTCATTTCACCTTCAGAAGAATCACCTGTATTCTTTGATTTTCCTTGCCTGGGAGCTCAGGTTTTTCCCTGCTTAAGTTCTGCCTCAGGCAGCGGTGCTTAACCTTTGCCACACCTGGGAACCATAGGGGCGGTTTAAAAAATAAAGGGGTATAGGCCTCACTCAGGACATTGAGATCTGGTTAGTTGGGGCTTTGTTCAGGCCTTGTAGTCTTTATAAAAGTCTCCAGGTAATTTTAATGTGCCGATGAGTTGAGAACCATTGAAAAAAGAGAAGTCATATCCACGCCTTCATCACCTGAAACATCCAAAGCCAGTGTAGAGTGAAACTGACACCGCCTCCCAGTCACGTGATGCCCTTTAACCAAATCTTGTGAAATTTGCAGAAATCTAATGTCATTCACCCTAAGCCATGTGAGGCTGTGGGAACAGTCGTCAACATGATGCTTCAGAATCCTAAGCTCTGGGTTTGCTCTGTATTGTACTTGACCCTGAGTCCTCTTGACTTTGAAGTTCTTTGTGTGGGAGCCCTTGATACTTTGGCAATGAAATGGTCTCTAACAGAAATAGTGGCCGAAAGGCCAGCGCGGGAGGGAAATTCTGCTCGGGACCCTTCCTCTCTTCTGAAGGGGCAGAGATTCTGGGAACCAGGCTGGTTCCCAGCACAATTAAAGGACCAGGAGGGCCAAGGCTCTTCAAAGCTTAGGAAGCGCTGCCAGTTTCTTCCAAATCCCTTTACTGATGGGAAATGTTTCTCTAAAGACTGCTGTCATTCAGAGAAGGGGGCCTCTCCCCCAGCCAGGCCGGGTGGTGTGTCTGTCCAAGCCCAGGCTTGGGAACCGGAGACCCATGCTGCTCTGTTTCCTTGGGCTCAGAGTCACCGAGCGCCCCAGGCCTCAGTTTCCCCATTGAGGAATTAGCCTGGGGGAGTGTGTCTGCATCTGACTCTGCACGCACATCTGTGACGGTTGCTTTGTGGTCACTGAGGAATCTTTGGAGGGAGGATGTGTCTTGAGAGGAAAATGAAGGCGGGAGAGTGGGGAGCCCAGCGGAGGTCAGTTTGGGATTGTGAGTCTTATAAATACACCAATTTCCTGTTGAGAGCTGGAAAGCAGCAGACTTAGTGGGAAAGGGAATGCCATTGCCCCCCATGGGGTGGGGGTGGGGTAGTTTCTCAAGGACTTTTGTGTGAGCCTGTCTCCACAGATTGTTAGGGAAGCCCAGAGTCCCCTCTGTAACACTGGATGACTCACCCTCACCCCCACTTGAGAGACAGGTCAACAGAGACCTAAAGAGATGAAGCACTTACCCCAGTCAGGAACAGGATGCAAAATCCCAAAGAATTGAGTTTCCTGTTCTAATAACAGTGTACTTAGAAAGAAGTCCTCAAAGCAACTTCAGATGCCTTCTTATGGGTGTCCCTTCAGCCAGGAAGGGACTGGCTACTTAATGAAACACTTGAGTCTTTTGGACCTAGCTGATGTGCCTCCTCTTCCATGAAGTCTCCCTAGATTCCCTCTGCTCCCTTACTGCTCGAAGTCGAGCCTCACCCGTGCTTGGCCCATCATTGGTGCTCGACACATGTTTGTTGAGTTAATGTCATGTTGTCTCATAATTACTAAATGTATATATGTCTTTTACTGTTAGACTGAAGTCCTTCCAGATAGTGGTCTTGTCTGTCTTCTAAGTGTCCCTGTCTCCAGCCCTGGTGAGCTGCCAAGCATAAAGTAGCTGCCGGGAACATGGCTGAGGAATGAGTGAATGAATGAATTCCAGGCTACAGGAGCACATGGTTTCCCATGCTCTGGCCTCGAGAACAGACCTGGTCCACCAAGGAAAATGAAGCACCATCTCAAGGCTAAATTCCAGAAATGGAGAGGCCGTTGCATGGGGGCCACCCTGGGCTTTCCCGACTCGAGCCGTGTTTCTGTCTGTTCCAGCACAGGGGTGTTGCTGCCTGGTGGTACAGAGAAGGATCCTGCAGGTTTCTGCTTGTGAGTATGAGCCTGCCTGTGCCCCTGCAGCACCTCCCCTGACCGCCAGGGCTTCTGAGGGCACAGATCTGCCTCTGCCTATGCTCTAGAACCAAGACTGAGGGATCTCATGGAGCAGGGCATGGCCTGGGCACTCAGGGGCTCGGGGTTCTAATCTGGCCTTCACCACTAACTTGCTGTGCGACCTTGGGCAAGTCAATTAATCACTCTGGGCCTTGTTTCCTCATCTGTGCAAGTGAGGATAATGTTACTAACCTGCCTCACAGGCCGCTTGGTGAAATAACATGGAAGAGCTACTGGTAAATAGCTTTGAGAAGGGGTGATGGTAAACTGATTCCAGGGAACAGAGAACTAAAACCTCTGATGTGTTTCTGACGCCACTGCTTCCTGCCTTCTTGTGGAAGCAGGCAGGGTCCTCACAGTTTACGTGGGCACCCATTATACCCATGGCATGCTTTCTAGGCTGCTGGGAGCACTAAGTTGGGGTTACTCAGTCCACTTGTGGGTTCCCTTGCTTCTCAGAGACAGCCCCCAGGATCCCCCTCTATGTCGCCTGGAATGGAGACGGACAAGACTCCTCAAGTCTCCTGGAGACCACATCCTGGCCCTGCCTCACTTTTCTCTGATGCTCCAGAAAATTTCTGTAGGAGAGATCCCTAGTTTGCAATGAGAACTGGGAGCTCCTGCCTAGTTTTCTGTTCCCTGGCCCCTATCTTCTCCCTCGCTCATCTGGGCACAAACCAACCAAAACCCCATTGAGAGAAGGAGTGGAGAGGTGCAGAGCCCACCCCAAGAGCCAGCCTCACCTGGTCACGCTGCTCCGGACCAGGCGAAGGCAGGATAATTCCCTGGGCATGTTCATGCCCGCCTGGTCTCTCTGTGGGTCTAAACATGCGGGCAGAGTGGGGAGGACACCCACCCACCCCACAGTGGCCCTGCTTGCTGTTTTCTAAACACTCCTGACTTCTCTTCTGCCCCGGGCCCCTTCCTGTGACTTCAAAGGCAGCCGCTGGTCTGGTGGAGCAAGATGGGCCCTGCATAGGGGCTCAGGCCCCACTTTGCAAATTGGCTGTTAGCTCCCAGGCGGCAACCTGCCGAGGCTAGAAGGAATGTGAGCCTGGGGAACCTGGAACTCTGCCGGGTGGGGGAGGGGAGCTATCCCTGCTGAGTGACCAACCTCCCTGTTTGCCTGGGACTTTCCTGGTTTCACCACTGAAAGTCCCATGGCCCAGGACACCCTCATCCTGGGTGGACAGAGATCGTGGCTCACCCTATTCTCAGGCTTCAGCTTTATTAAAAGACCCTAAGTCAAGAATTCGGGTTCTCCAAATTCATCTTCAAGCAAAGATGAATTCCAACCAGTCCTTTTATCTTTTGGACAAGGAAAGTCCAAGGTCTACTAATCAGGAGGGACACTTACCAGCGTGCTAGTGAAAGAAGCCAGACTCAAAAGCCTGCACACTGTGTAGTCACTTCTGTGACTTTCTGGCATAACTGGAGAGAAAGAAAGCAGGTCTTTAGTTTTGAGGCTGGGGACAGAGTGACCCCCAAAAGGGATGAGGGAAATTTCTGGAATGACTGAAATCTTTATCGCATCTCCCTCTGTGGCGGAGGTGATCCAGTTCCAGGTATTTGTGAAAACGTAGAACTGTGTTGTTAAGAGGGCAGCTTGCCTCCCCTGTGGTAAATTACCATCCCGAGAACCGAGTTTAAGATAAACCCGAGAGTTGGTGGTGCTGTGGTATTTGATGTCGAATCCCTCGAGTGGGTTGTTAGGCCGTCACTGCTTGTAAATAGAATCCGAGGTCTCGCTGTGGTCATGTCTGCTGTGACCTGCAGGTATTGACGTACAGACGAAGAGGTTGAAGAATTTTGGTACGATACAGGGCCTCCCCGGTGGCAGTGGTGCAGCAGGTTGAGTGCAGTGCTGTGGAGCTGTCCGTAGCCTCTGCAGCATTGGTTCGATTCCCAGCTGGCCAGGGAGATACCCACATGGCACGGCAGATCTCTCCTGTCTCGCCTGCTGCTCGCCTCTGCAGTGTTTTCAGTTCATCTGCCTGTTCTGCTTCCTGCTCTGTCTCTGGTGAATCCTCTCACCTTCCTGCACCTCTGGCCTGTACCCCAGTTCTTGTATAAATAAATAAATCTTAAAAAAAAAAAGAATTTAGGTACAAAACAAAAGATGGAGGCCTCATATGCCACACAGCATCCTCCATGCAAGGCTCTTCTTGACTAGGTGCATACAATGCATTGGTGAAAACCCTCCCTCTTTTTAGAGAGCGGAAAGGCAGTTTCCCTGAAGCCCCAGCGGCGGATGAGCACAGGAGGGTGATGGGACATAGAAGCCTCAGCTCTGGCCCCAGCCTGGGAACGCTGCAGCCACGCACACATGGATCTAATGTATTGAGACTGGGCAGCCTTCTTGCAAGTCTTTTTGTTCCACCAATAAAGTTATTGAGCTGGAACTGAGTGCCCGAGTCAGCACCGTAATTCTTCCTGGCTGGCTTTTTGTTTTCGGCGCTCCTGCTTGTCTGCGCTAGCTGGGGTTGCTATCAGGCGGGAGAACCCATGAGTTAGCAAAAACGGTGTACCTGTCCCACATGATGTAAGGAATGGCGTGTCTTGTTTCCAGCCTGGGAGAAGTCTGGTGATGCAAGGGCAGACGCACCAGCCCTGGCTGAACCAGTCTGGGAGACAGGATGTGGAATTTTACAGGAATGAAGGGGGATCTATGTGGTGGTCCAGTGCACCCCGAAGATTCTGGTGATTCCATTTTTAAACAATCAACCCATGTCAAGTTGGCTTGTTCTTCAGATGAACTTTGACTCTGATTCTGGGAGCTGGAGCTGTGCCTTTCCACCTCCAGTACAGGCTCTGGGAAGACTGTAGAGCTGTCCACGAGGACCAGATGGGCCCAGATCACGTTCAACCGTGAATAACACTGGGTTGCAACTCATGGGTCAACTCTTCCTGCTCACAGGTGTATTGTTACCCAATATGGCAGGTGTGTTGCACCTGTTCTTGGGGGTTGTCAGGAAGAATTACAGAATAGCTGGTGCATTCTTTGGTTTTCATCATCTTGACTTAGTTGGGGGGTTGGGGGTAGGGGAGGGAGAGGCAGGAAATGTTTTTTTTTGGGGGGGGGGCATGTTTGAAGGGAAGCTGCCTTGTTGCAGGGCAGGCCTGCTGTGGCTGGACCACCTAGGAAGGGCCAGGCTGAGGCAGCCCAAGAGCTCACTTCTGGTTTGAGGCGAGGATGGGAGGCTCGAGAGGAGAAGCTGGGTGTGGGCGAGTGGGGAAATTCCAGAAGCTTCCTCACCTGAGTGCAGGTTGTTGCCACCATCTAAGGGCCCCCCTGGCTCGCTGGTCCTCTTTTGGGTTCTGGAGACTGTCTTAGCCTTCCAGTTAGACCAGCAAGTGGGAATCTTGCCATTTCCTTCTATCCTCCACCCTCTCTTTTCTTCTCCCCCAGTTTTTACACAACAGGATTTATTCATATGAACTGTATTCAAGTCCCCAGATGGGGGGAGAAAAAAAGATTGTGTTGAAAGAGCTTATTGTCTGGTGATTTCACTGACTTCTTTTATTGAATACCCACAATCCTAGACCATATTGAGCTGATTTACTAAAATTCAAATGTGGTCCTTTTGGAGGGAATTCTCTAGCATGCTCGGTATTCCTGACATCGGGGCTGGGACTTATTGGGTGACAAGTATATTTGGGGTATCTTGTCTCCCTCTTCATGGTCTCCTAGGGCAAATATTCTCAGCTATGGTCCCAGACTCCTGGTGAGGCTGAGAGAGAGGGTCACCACCCTGCTGTCCTTTGTATCTTCGGGCCTTTGTGGCATTCCCCCTCCAGCGCATTCTTTGAAGGAAGATGGGTATCACCGCTATGGTGGATGGTTAACAGAGGCCTCCTGTCACTTGTGCTTGGCAGTTCCCTGCACAACTGGAAGGAAATCAAGGGTGGTGATCTTGCACGGAAGCAGCAAGTACACAAAACCTCACACCAACGGCACAAAGGCTCAAGGCAGTGAGGCTGGCCCGAGAGAGAACAGCAGGGTTGGACTTCATGCCTTTTAGCTTATTTTAGAGATGGGGGCCCCCTTCTTTGATGTGACCAGAATTGTGGCCAAAGATTGTGGTGTAGGAGGTCAAGCATGGTTATAGGATGACCACAGCCCTGTTGCACTGAGAAAGCTCAGTGTCTGTAGCCCTTGGCGGTCTCTAGAGACAACCATGGAAGGCACTTGGGCTGGGTGAGGCTTGTGTCCTATGGAGATGCTAATTCAAGTCAGTAACAACCCAGATGCTCCGGAAGTTAGTCTGTGGCAAAGGCAGGTTGGGTTCTCAACAAAAACATCACGCACAAGTGTCAGTGTCTTGGGTGAACACGGGGTCACACCAACTCCTACACAGACAGTGTTTTTCTCTCTCCTCCCCCGCCCCTTCCTGCACTTTTCTTAACACTTTCTCATTCTTTTCACCCTGCATTTCCCTTCAGGTCTCCTGCTCTGAAGTGTCGGAAAGTGATTTCCACTGAGAACCTGAGGCCAGCCAGGTTCTCTGGGTAGAGAAGAGAGGGTCCCCTGGGGCCTGGGCTCTGCGCACCTCAGGCTCCCATTTCCTGGAGCCAGGCCTCCCAGGAGGAGCTGATCACCTCAGAGTCGGGGGAAATGAGGCTTGCTCTCAGCCAGAGGAGCAGCATCTCCTTCCCTCCTGGAAGAGGAGCTGTGACTGAAAATCTGTTCAGTGTAGCCCCTGCTGCCTCGTGAGGCCTTGGAGGTGTCGTGCCCCACGGCTGCTGGATAGGAGGCCGCCGTCCCTGCCCTCACAGCCCGGCTGCTTGCTGACCTTGTCAACCATCCTGCTGGCCTGTGCACATCAGCATCAGGGTGCTCTCAGGACAGGGGGCTCCTCTCTTTGAGGGCCCTTCATCAGCCCTGTGATGCACTAGGGTTCCTCCCCCTCAGCCCCAAGCTCCCTGGGAGTGAGCCTTGGAGGAGGGCATGTGTCCGCACAGGGGGAGCATGAGAACATTGCCACAGTTTGGATAAAAGTTCCAAACATGAAGGCTCCACATTGACTAAAATAATTTTTTCCCATTGACCTCCCGGCTTCTCAGCGGGCAGGCGTCCATCCCCGCCCAGCTGATGTTGGTTTGCTGTATGTAACTGTAAACAGCTTGGGCTGGGAGCAAATCTCTGAGAGTTATGGGATCCAGGTGTTGCTCCCGGCTTTCCATGGCCGGTTCCCTCAAGAGTGGGCAAGCTACTTTGTTTCCAGAGAGCGAATTTCATCTTTGGAGAGCAAATGTTCTGGCACCGCCACCTCCCATGGGGTGTAAAGGCCCAAGGCTGAAAGAGACTTTGGGGACTCTATTGGTCGATCTCTTGCATGCGGGTTTTGCTTCTCTGACTTCAAGAGCTGTCAAGGGTGCAGGGAGTCCCTAAAATGGTGATGTTGACATTAAGCATAAACCCACAGCCCACATTGTCTGTGTGAGGCCATGGGGCTCCCTAATCAGGGTGAGACAGTGGGCTCTGGTTAGTTTTAGCCTCTTTCTCTGGTGCAGCTGAACTCCTGGCCTGGCCTGGCAGGTGGAAGGGTGTGGGGGTGGCTTTGGGAGCTCAGTGGCCTCCCCTTACAAGAATCACATGTCATCAGAGCAAGTGGTCACAGGGATTTGGGTGGGGAGCACCTTTTGAAGTTGGAGAAATGTGGGGAGCACCAACCTCAGGCCATCTAACTCCTCTTTGCATCCTTGTAACCCTCAACTGAGCTGGTGGAGCCCAGAAGGAAGAAACCATACAGGCCCTCCAATTCACAGGAGTAATTAGGTGTCAGGTGACAATCCCCACCCCCCCACTTTCTTGAAATTTCCTAATGCTCTGGCATGATAAGGTGACTGTCCTAAGATAGCATTTCTTTTTCTGCCTTGGAGAGGCTGAGGCCTTAGAGAGACCGGAGATTGGCCAGAGATTGTTCTGTTGGGCTGGAGTCCCTCCCAGGTTCCAGGCTTATCTTTGGAGGCTTACTCAGCCTTCACACTTGGACCCCTTTGAAGCCCTTAGCCCTCACTGCGCTTTGCACAGCCCCCTCCTGGGCCTACCCTCTTGGCTGCCATGTGTCTGCCGTATAGATTTCTTCCCTGGCTGGAAAAAATAAGGCAATCACATAGCTCAGAGCAAAATGGTCCTGCCAATGACTTTTTCTTCCCCCTTGAAAATTGCCATTATTGAGCATGCAAATGGCTTAGAGTCAGCAAACAGCTGACTGGCAGAGATCACGGTAGGGTCTTGGGGAATATTCTGCATTGTCACTAGTGATGTTATTCGTCATGTTTCTGGCACCAGCACATTGTTGCTGAGAACTTCCAAGGCAAAAGCAGCAGTGAGAGCCGCTCCCACCAGAGGCCAGGGAGGGACGTCGTCATCTCAGGACAATGAAGACCTGTCCGAGAGCTGCCTCTTTTCTCTCTTGATGAACTTGGATGCTCCTGAATCCCTTTCTTTCTAGAATATTTGTGTGGGTTTCTTGGAAACTTGCATACACTGCTTTTATAGCTGAGGTAAGGCCAGAGGTCTTCCTTGAGCGCAGGTGGTGTGGAGGGCGACTCCCCAGTGGCTGGGGGGAGAACAGGGACACGTGCTGTTCCTTGTCCTGCACCAGAGAAATCATGAGCTCCTCTGGACACGGCCCCTTCCTCCTTGTCCAGCCTGTGGCCAAGCTGGATTCCTGTGGTTCCCCAAATCGGGCTTTCACAGGTGCTGTTCCATTGGCCTGGAATACCCTCCCTTTAGGGCTGCTGGCAAGTTTTATCTGCCAAGGTCTATCAGCGAGACTCCTTGCCCCCTGAAGCCTTTAACCCCTCACTATATCTTGCACAACCCTCCATGACCATGGTCATTGCATCCGTGTTACAGCTGATGGATGGTCCATCTTCCCCAGAGCCTGTGAGCTCTGGCAGCGCCAAAAGCCATCATTCCTTTCTTGAGTCTACAGTGACTCACCCATGGATGTGATACCTGAGTCAGGTATTAGGGCTGAGGAATGGCCAATGCCCTCAACTGTCTTACAGCTGGATTATATCAGCATTCGAGACTTGAGCTCGCTAGTGACAGTTAATAGGCAGCTAGCAGAAAGAAGAGCTGGATTGACAGTGTCTAAAGCCTTCGAGAGATTAACAGTTAGAATATACAAGGACCTCATGCAAATCACCCAGAAATAGGCAGAAATCTCCATCGAAGAGGAACAGAGGGCAGAGATGGGAGTTGACAGGTGAAGGCACCTCATAACCAACACGCATCTGAAGAAATGCTTGGGCTCAGAGACAAGCCACCACCCAGGAGGCTGGCAGAACCAAGAAGGCTGCAGGATACCATGTGCTCAGCACCTGCAGAAAGGTCTGCAGGGAATAGATTTGAGAATGATCTTTGTGGCATTACCTATGGGTCTGGAGGGCAGACGTGGGCACCATGTCACTTGGGAGAGAGAACAGGTGAAGCCTGCTGGAAGAGGCTCGTCCCAGATTGCACCGCGGCAGAACCAGGGGACTTGATGTTTGCCCAGCCCCAGAGATGGGTCTTTCACACACAGTGCTACCAGGAATTAAGACGCGGTATGGGACATTTGACAATAGTGTTTACAGACTGTTAATCATTCATAACACAGACACATGAACAGAAACACTACCCCGAGGTACAGATAGGAAGGTCATCTCGCTGGGTGGGGAGGGGAACGGGCTATGGGGATGAAAAGGAATTTGCCAGAGTTTCCCATGGTCTATTGTTGATACCAGAAGCCTACAAATCCAGCTTGAAGCAGAATTTTGCCAAATTCAAGTAAGGGCAACCCCGGAAGCTCCAGCAGTGTGTTCTGGAAAGATGGGGGTGGATGGCAAGGGAGACTCCTCATTCCCCGCCCCTTGGGGAGGAGCCAGGGGGAGGCCAAGCTCCTTAGTAATGGCTGCACTATCTGAGACCCCTAGCCTGTGTTTGAATAACAAACCGCACTTACATGTGACTCCAAAGCTTGTGCTTTGTCTGAAGTGCAGTGGTGGTCTGCTATTGTCATGGGGGGAGGGGTGCTCGGACCCCATCCTCTGATAAGCCCGGGAGGGTGGCTCTGACTTCTGCAGTGGTGCCTTTTCAGTCAGCTCCCGCCACTCTGCGGACCTGGTGCATCTTGGGGTCCACTTTGCTAAGTACTGGCCAAGCCAAATCTGGTAGCCGGCGTCCAAATGTTTGTCAGACGAGAGTAGAATGCTTGATTTTGGAGTTGGATTTTTCTAGTAACTGACTGATCAGACATGAAGTCCCAGAGTCCATGTAGCATTGTTACCCCTTTCCACCCCAGAGATGGATTATTCACTCAAAATCGGTGCATCCAAACTCGCTCGACTGGACTGCCTCTTCTGCTGCTTCCTTCCAGGGCCTGTTGGATCTGGACTGACTTGGCCCTGAGCACTCTTTTGTTTCATCTCTGTTTCTACTTGAAATAATAGTTGTTTTCCTTTTTTTAAATTTGTTTTTGAGATTCAAAGGTTATTGTGGTAAAGAGCCATCTGGACCAGGGAGACCAGCGCCCAGTTTTGCCCCCCTGGGGTGTGCTGTGCAAGGCTTCCTGGGTCCAGGGGGCAGGACCTGGAGCTACTTGGGTCTGTGTTCGTGGGCAGAAGAGTTCACGCCTTCGGGTGTGGCACAGTGGGTGGGTGGCAAGTCCAATGTGTGGAAAGCCATGGACCAGAGGTTAAGGTTTGCAGAAAGTGGAAAGACCCCTGTTTGTTTCTCCTGGTTTGACTGTTATGCACCGCGAGCCTTCCACTGACAACTTTCTTCCAGCTGGGCCTCATCTGACTTGATGGACTGAGAGTGCTCAGTACCTGCCTCATATCTGGATCTGCACCCCAATTCCTGGCCCCATAGCATGTTGACACCTCAAGAGATGAGACTATAAAGGTCTTCATTTCTGTTTTCTTGAATTTGACTGTCAGTCCCAGGGCTCTTTCCAGTGAGAAGAATATGGGACTTTGTAATGGACCCACTGGTGTCCTCAGGAGCTCCATTTGCACGAGCTGTCCAGGACTTCAGGTAATAATAGTCCGTAATGCTTTCTGAGCATCCCTCTGTGCCAGGTGTTGGCCAGGTGCTCAGATAAAACTAGGCTCAACAGTAGAGAGATTTTTGCCCTGGCAGAGCCCATGTTCCCAAGGAGGAGAGCAGATTGTGACAAGCACAACCCTACAAAAGGGTCATTTCAGATAGTAACACAAAAAATGAAAACAGAATGCTGTGGGAGTAGCTGAGGGATGGCTCCCCAGTGGCAGCCATGAGAGTGTCTCCGAGGGGATGATACTTGATTTGAGACTGACATGAAGAGGAAGGCACTGCCAGTTAGAGAGCCAGGCTTGAGGGTTCCGGGTAGGAGGAATAGCAGGTGCAGAGTCGCAGAGGTCATTGTGAGGTTGAGTAGTGTAGGCGTAAGGGGTGGGGACAGAGGCTAGTGAGCCGGGAGGGCTGGGCCATGCAGGGAGCTTGGGTTTTTTTGTCAAATCATTTTGCAAGCAGTGAAATTCAGCTTCCCGGCCCCCAACAATGTGTCCACTGCCTCCTACAGATGGGTGGTCACCCCCAGATTGACTGCCTTGGATTCTTTTACCTAAAGCACATCCTATAAGAATATTTTTCATTGTCTTTGAAGAGACTGAGGTGCAGCGGACTTCAGGAAGGGCTTCTGAAGTGGGCCGTGGGTGTGGGCTGAGCCCATGTGCACGTAGCTCACTGGCAGTGGCTACAGGGTCATTGGTGGAGATTCCTGAGTGGCAGGCCCCCGGCCTTCTCCCCAGGAAAGCAGCAACTTAACCTCTGAACCCCCTGCCATCTCTGAATTGCTTCTCCTTACAGGAGCCCCTGGGTGGGGCTGTGTTAGCCCACTGTTCAGGTTGTTGGGGACAGGGGCATGGTAGAAAGTGGCAGCGTTTACGTGGAGCTGGTTCGTATCCGGCTTGGACACTTATGACCTCGGGCAATTACTTGTCCTTTCTGACTTTCAGTTTCTTCGTCTGATTGTCCTCTTCTTTGAAGGAGTGTAAAGGCCGAATGACCTCTTCTTGTACTTCCCAGTAGGATCACACGATCAGAGCTCTAAAATGTTAGCTATGAGTTAGGGGAAGGTGGTCGCACTAGACGCTAGGTGCTATTTGCCACGGATCTGCCATGTTTATTTTTGCTTTGTCTTCAGTAATCCTGCAGTGAAGCTGCTATGGGAAGGGGAAGCTGATTTCATGGAGCAGAGTGTTCCCTCTTTCTGAGCCTGCCATTATGAGAACAGTCACTATGAGACACTGTGGGTCCTGTGTCACCCCAGCCCATTTTCCCCATCAGTGATAATCGCTGCTCCACTCAGGCCCTCAGCTTGTTGGGAAATCCATGGGAAACTATGCACAAAAGGGCTTTGAAAACTGAAAAGCTGTAAACATGTAGAAAAGGTGATTATCTGGATCAGGAGTCACGCGGTGGGACCTCCCTGGTGCTGCCACGGTCATTGAGAGTTTGCTGCTTACTAATTCTCACCCCTGGGGTGTTTATGACCAGAAGGTGGGCTCATCTGGGTCATGGGCCCCTGGGCTGGTGGAATCATGTTTAGTCGATGACGGTGAGCCCTCAGCAGCCACAGGGCAGTGCCCACCCGACCTGGACACCAGTGCCGCTGCAGGAGGACATCTGCTTGGGGACATGCGGCTGCTGGGTGAGCTTTGCTCTTTCACCTTGGGTGGCTGCTGCTCAGCCTTGTGGTCAGACCAGGCCCAAGCAGCCCTGGGTACTTGACAGCTGCTGCCTTGGGAGGCCTGGGCTATTAGAGACATTCCCCTCTTGCGTCTCCTGCCTGCCAGCACTGCCTCTGTTTGGGGAGAATTCCCACCTGTCAAGACTGACTTTTCATCCACCCTACTCTGCCATTGCTGACCCCTTCTTGGTATCAAGTGGGCCGGCAAGAGTCAAAAGCAGTTTTGAAGATACTACTACTGGCACCTCTTTTAATTTCAATATATGTTTCGATTTTACTTTCACAAAAGTCCTGGTGAGATGTGTCCAGTCTTGTCGCCAAGGGCCTGTGCCTTTGAGTGTATCCACCAGGCAGCTGCTGGCTGACTAGGAAGCTGTTTCTACCCGAAGGTGGATTTCAGACTCTCAGCTGGGCGTAAGCCTTGCTGCCCAGGGTGTCTGATCAAGACTGTGGCCCTTCTTCGGGTCCATCCCCTGGTGTGTTGTTCTCATCGTATTTAATCCCTAAAGACTCAAGGGATTAGCGTGGCAGTGAGAACCTGAATTGCAGTGTCTGCTGCTACCCCCCCCCCCCTCCATGTACCTATGGCCTCCCTAGGGTTCTGAATACCTCAGGGACTTCTGATAGGAAAAGTATTTCGGAATCTCAGTGACATTCTTGGCATTGCTTTGCTCATGGAGAAGTCCCCTGGAATGCAGAGGCTTGTTCCCTGAGCCCGGCTGGGCTAAGAATGTTAATAAATGCTTCCCGAGCTTTTCTATCAGACACTTTCATCTTATTCCAAGCCTGGAGAATCAAGACAGGGCGTGGGGGCAGGGAGACAGGAATCCAGCAGTTAAATATTATAACCCTTATTCTGTGGAGGGAGGAAATTGAGGCCAAGTATTGAGGCCAGACGCAGCGCAAGCAAAAGCTCAGAGCCAATTGGCAGGATCCAATCCAGCTCCATCAGACTCTAGAACATTCTGCCGCTTGATCTAGCCTGACCCTGCTAGACATGAGCTCCATCCTCAAAAGGCTACAAAGTGACCTGCACCCATGTTTGTCTCAGATGTGGAGGGGTGTGTTGGAACTTCGAGCGGCCATCCAGTCGTCTCAAGCATCTCTTTGGGATGGGAGGAAGATTCCCCAGTGTTGCTCACACCTGAGGCTCGATGGTCTCTGAGGAGAGCCTGGTCTGATGACATCACCTTTCCTAAAAGGGGCTTCTCTGTGTGCCCGAGGTCTAGATGTCCTGTCAGTGTCATGTCCCAGCTGACCCAGCCAGGCCTCTGCTCTTTAAGACCAGGAGCATGTTTCCAGCACTTTGGCCTCCCCATCACACCCACCTCCATCCACTGCCCCACCAGCCAGCTTTCACTGGCCACCCCTGGCCCCAGCTGCTTGTACCCCATGTGGGAGCCGGTCAGCAGTCCCCAGCCCTGCCATGTGTCACTCTCTGTTGCTCTTGTCCCCGTCCTGCCCTCACCGATGATTTTATAGCCTTGAGGATGCACAGCACAGCGTCTGACACACAGGAAGGCCACTGCTTTGTTCCTGGAATTCCCAGGCGGTTCTAGCCAGTTTCCCTGACTGCCTCTTGCAACCAGACCTCGAACCTTTCCTGCTGAGCATATGGACCAGCACAGCTATGGGCACTTGGACCATCAAGAGAGATAAGACGTGGCCCCTGGCCCCGCAGGGGTGGCTCTCTCCACCTGGCATGTCCCCGTGTGGGCCAAGAGGTAGGTGTTTGGCCAAGCGTGCAGGAACCTCACCTGCTGACATCCCCTGGGATGCCTTGCCTGCTCTGTGGTCCGTGGGATGACTGTGGGCCTTGTGGACAGCAGGGAGGTGAGCATTTTCCCCATTTCTTACACTTTGGAAGAAAAGAGAAGTGAGGATCTCCTCACTTGGAAAGTAAATCACATCGCAGGCAACATTCAGCCACACGCCATTCGAGCCCAACAGCTGTCTCTCATTTGCTGGCAAATGTTCCTGGTGATGAATGTCCTCCATCCACGCTCACAGCCGTCCCTAAAGGGAGGCTTTGGACAAGTGTGGGGTGAACAATGGCCCTTCTCAGAGAGCAGAGAGCAGACGCTCCCAATGAAGTTGGTTCATCACTTGGCGCTGGGTCAAGGCCACAGACAAGGTGCCATTGATTCTGCAGGGAAGGCCCCAAATAGCCATGGAGACAGAGCGGCTGAGGGCAGCAAGAAGCAGAGAACAGGGTGGGATTCACGGCTGCCGAGAAAGACCCTGAGTGGTCAGAGTGGAGATTCCGCCTCTCAAAGACTGGCTTCTAGACGCTGACTCACAGAATAATGTTCTCCCTCTTGATGTCTTTGTAAGACCCTCTGCAGGTGATGTAGGACCCTAGGGTTGAGATGCTCTAGTCCTCCTAGGGAGCGCATGTTGCCGCACCCACTGTTTTGAATGAACGAGGGCACCAGAACGGGGCCCCTGGCCCTGGCTGAATCTGTCTGCCTCAGTCTCCCCATAACCAAGTGGGAGGAGATGATTGAGAAAAAAGGTGAGCTGAGAAGTTAGGTAGAGGCAGAGAGGGCTTCTGACCTCAGAACTAGGCTGAAGCTGGGAGCACTGTGGCTCCGAGCACTGTAGCTGGGAGTGTGTGTGTGCCTGCTGGTCCACTCCCCCCAAGGTCTGCTTCTGTTCTCCCTCTGGTTTGCCTTCATGGACTTTCTAGGGCAAAAACATAAGGTCACATTTCCAAGCTGGTAGGGCCCATCTGGGTAAACCGTTTTTGTTCCTTTTTCATTTTCCAGATGGAGTTATTTTAAATAATTTAAAATAGCATAAACAACAACTACACATTTCAAATTGCTATTTCACTCTGTAAGGAGTTCAATGTAGCAATTTCACATCTTTTTTTATAGCAAGTCATACACCCTCATTATGAAATATGCATATGGAGGAGAAATTTATAACATGGAATGTGAAAATCCCTAGAATTCCACCCTCAATGATAATATCAAGGATGTATCCATCCAAGTGTCTTTCTTCCTCTCTGCAGTTTGATCATTTCCCCCCATTTGCTGCCTTTCCCTCTTTCCCTTCCTCCTCTGCCTCTCCTCTCCCTACCTGTGCCCTCCCATTTGCCTCCCATTTTCTCCAAGCCCCATGACATAAAGTATTATAAAGCAAATGGGTGTAGTAAATAGGACACCCCCTCCAGCCTCCTTATGCTCTTTCTTTTGCTGTTTATTAGGCATCCATCAAAAGTAGTCTATGTATAAGCATCCATGCATCCATAATTTTTCCCCTGTTCCCCCAAATGGAGCACCCTTACTGTTCACCTTCTTATTTAAGATGGTTCTTGAAGCTCATTTCTGATAGATCTGCTGCCTTCATTGTAATGCTGCTTAGCATTTCCTTTATGTGGAGAGTGCATTGTTTATAAAATCGTTGAGCATGTAAATTTTCCCCAGGCCTTTGCTATAATGAACAATGCCTCCATGAATTTCCTGGCATGTAGGTTGTTTCAGACCCATGAGGGGTATCCATAGCATTCAATCTCTGAAGTAGAGTTGCTGGGTCAAAGGATATGCCCGTTTAACCATTTGATTAAATGGTGCCAAATTGCTCTCTTGTGAAGTTGTCACACTGTGTACCATTTACATTCACAGATATGTGCAGCCATCACCACAGTAACTTTTAGAATATTTGTAACACCTCACAAAGGAAATAGTATGCTTTAGCAATCACTGCATCCTACTCCATTGTCTCTCTCCCCTACTCTCCAGCCCTAAGCAGCCATTATTTTCTGTCTCTGTTGATTCCCTATTCTGGATTTTCATATGAATGAACTCATAATGTGTAGGTACTTATGACTGGCATATTTAATTTGGCATAAAGTTTACACAGTTTAATCCAAGTTGTATCATTTGGCAGTATTTCATTTCTTTTTATAATGAAGTAATATTCCTTTGTATATAGTTTTACAACACTTAATAACATGATATGATGGCAGTCTCAATAGGCCTGCCATTTAGCCGAGGTGTTTAGTTGGCTATGCCCTGAGATTTTTGTAATTACATCCTGTGATGTTCACACAAGAACAAAATCATCTAATGACTCATATCTTAGAATGTATCCCTATAATCAAACAATACGTGATTGTATATGCATAGATACAACTATGTTGTTTATCCATTCATTTGATGACATATGTCTGTTTTTTTCTGTTCTGGGGTTATTATAAGTGATGCTGTTATAAACATTTGTATACAAGTTTTTGTGTGAACATATGTTTTTGTTTCTCATAGGTGTCTATCTAGGAATCAAATTTCTGGGTTGCGTAATAACTTTTTATAACCATTTGAGGATCTGCCAGACTGTTTTTCTAAAGTCACTGCAATGTTTCACATTCCTACCAGCAATGTTTTCTTCTAGTACTTCTGTGAACTCATTTTTTATATTTTAAGTTTGAACAACCTGAAATTCTTCATAAGGTATGACAGGGTTGTCTAAATGTCTATTTTCTAAGATGGCTACCCCATTACACCAAGAATGTTTTCTAATAATCTTTCTCAATGTCTCTATCATAAACTAAATTACTGTATATTACTACAGTCTATTCTGTACACCCCAGTCTTTTCTGTTCATCTGTTTATCCACTTATATATCATTGTCACATTGCTTAATTTTTGTAGATTTGTGACATGATCCCCCACTCTTTTTTTTTTAAAGATTTTTTTAAAACTATTTATTTATTTATTTACTTATTTATTTATTTATTTATACAAGCACTGGGTACAGTCAGAAGCGCGGGAGGGTGAGAGAATTCACCAGAGCCAGAGTGGGGAGCAGAGCAGGCAGAAGGACCGAAGTACACTGCCGAGGGGAGCAGCGGGTGGCAGGAGAGGTCTGCGCACCATGTGGGACCCTCCTCCGGTGGCCAGGGAGCAGCCAGGGATCGAACCGGCGCTGCAGGGGCTGCGGGCAGCCTTGCAACCCAGCGCTCAACCGCTGCGCCACCGGGGAGGCCCATGACCCCCCCACTCTTAATTTCTTAAAAGCTACTGATCACAAGAATTTAGTAAACACTTATCTTTGTCTGTATATAGTGCAGAGTTAGATATTGTGCAAGGCCAAGTCAACATTCTCCCTGCCACAATTAGCTCTCATTCCCATGCCCTCTATCCAATGCATCATATGAATTATCTTGTATAACTTTACAACTTTATGAGGATAAGTAGATAGAGAACCCTGAAAGACAGGCACATGGAGGGTGGTGGCGGTTAAAAGTTGTGGGTCAAGAACTCTTGGGTGCCTTGTAAATGGAGACACTGTCCAGGGCAGCATGGGGGGAAATTCCACTTCAGGTGAAACCACTGTCTGCTCCCTCATAGCAGAATAGTCAGGGGGAGAGAGCATTTTGAGGAGAGCCCTTTGGAATGGACACCTCTTTGACATAATTCTATCAACCCTGCCACAAAACTGCCCTTAAGAAACCAGACAGTGGAGAAGTAAGGTTGGACTTAGGCTACATATTCCCCCCAGTTTGTGTTACTCAAGATCCTTGGCAAGGATGGAGTTTTGTTTTGTCTCCCCCCGCCCCCAGCAAAAGGATAGCAGAAATATTTGCCACACAAAACATATAAAGCCCCATAGAGTCCCAACCAATGAAATCAACATCTCTGTCCAGGCCGGCTAACTCTCCTGACCTTGGCTGATTTCTGCTCTCCAGAGAATTAAAAGGCAAGGGAACTGATTTACTCAAGGAATAGATCTATTTAACTTTCACTTCCTCAGACTTTATCAAGCACTTGAGGTTGGAGGTTATGGGATTAAGAGAGTCTCATGTAACTGCCCTAGAAGGGTTCACTTTAGGAATGTGGGGTAAACCCACGTGGAGGAAGAAATCTGAAGGATTTTGCCTAGAAATGGCAATAAAATTGCGATCTGAATTGCCTTCATACTTCAGAATGTTTAGCAAAGAAGAAAATAACTGTCTCTTCCTACTTCTCCCTATCATCCCTCCAGAAGACATGGGGAAATTTTTCTAAAATTTTAACTATTCCCCTGGGTGGTAGGTGACTTATTTATTTTTTAATGGGGGAAATAGGATGCTGGGTTGAGTCAGTATGATCTGGCATTGAAGAGCCTATTTTTACTGACTTTACCATGGTTACCGAGGAACTGATAAGGTGTCCCTTCTCCATTTGGTGTGCGTGTTGGTGCAGGCCACAGCAGCGCCAGGGGCTTCCTCACAGTTAGTGAGTCTGGGCTCTTTGTCCCTGAGCCCTTAGTAATGACCAGTGTTGTGTTCTTGGTTTTCCACGGTGCCCAGACTATCCCTGCAGGCCTGGAGATCAAGTTTCCGCTTTCTGGATATCTGGGGTTGTGACATCTTGGGAAGTTGGAAAATGGGCATCCTGACTTCTCCTCCAGGTCCTAGCTTTGATCTCTAAGACATAATTTAATTTCAGGCACCGTTTTAGAAGCAGAGAGGTCTCCAACAATCTAGAATATAGTACCTTTGCAGGAAAAACAAGCCACCTAGCTTCTTGGAGAGAGACTTTCATATTAGAAATTATAGTTCACTGTAATAGAAGGTATTCATTTACATTCTGAACATCCTGACATCTAGGGTTTCAATGAAGACATTAGCAGCACTTTTTTAAAAAATTATTTATTTTATTTTATTCTATTTATTTATACACACGCTGGGTACAGTCAGAAGCGCGGGAGGGTGAGAGAATTCACCAGAGCCAGAGCGGGGAGCAGAGCAGGCAGAAGGACCGAAGTACACTGCTGAGGGGAGCAGCGGGCGGCAGGAGAGGTCTGCGCGCCCTGTGGGACCCTCCTCCGGTGGCCGGGAGCAGCCGGGGATCGAACCGGCGCTGCAGAGGCTGCGGGCAGCCCTGCAACCCAGCGCTCAACCGCTGCGCCACCGGGGAGGCCCTAAAATTTATTTTTATTTATTTTTTAACAACTTGTTCTGACTTTAGCATGTGTTTCAACCTCTCCTGTGCTCCATCCAGGTGTCCATAGAATTATCAACTAGTGAGGCTTATTAAATAATGTGAAAAGTTTAGTAGTATGAGATGGTTTTGCATCTGACTGCAAATTCTAGTTACTTTTCTATGTCCATCCATTGCTAACACTTATTTTAGAAACATGTAGCATTGAAACCAGAATTGTAAACAGCTGCCTTGGGAGTTTCATGAAAACTGTAAACAAGAATGCATCTTCAAGTGGCCCATTTGCAGGTGGTTTTGCTGATGATTTGCACCCTCATTCTGACAACCTCTTCCCTTGCCTTGGGCTCTGATTTTGCTGTGACAGCCCTTCTGACTGGAGAGGCTTTTTGGCAAATAGGGATGTGGCACAGTGGAGGTATGATTCCAGCAAAGACCCAGAAAAGCCACAATTCAGTTTCTTGGGAAGCAACACTGAGAAATGTTCCAGAAGAGCTAGTTGGCTCTACAGACGCCCTCCGACGTGGAGAGGACTCTCAGGGCAGTGGCCCTTTGAAATGGGCCTCTCTCCTTACTCCTCTCTTCTCCCTGAGCTTTGATTCATCACTGTCCTCCTAAATGGAAATTAAGGCATTTGAGGGCAGAAATACCTCTTAATTATTTTTGTATCTGACTATGGGAACTCGGTAAATAGCAACTGATAGTTACTACCATGGAGAAAGCCAGTAACCACTTTAGTCCGTTAATTGTTATTCTGTCAAGACTTTGCAGCCACAGCTGATATTGACCACTGACATAAAAGTTGTAGTTCCTTGATTAAATACACATGGCGAGTAGTATATTGTCACCCCATGTTGAGCACGGTGATGGCTCTTTTCTGAGAAGCACACCATGGTCCTGGCTGGACTTCACCCAGTTTACTAGTTACTAGTAACTACTAGTCTACAAAGCTTTGTGCCACATTGACCCTGGCCTTGGGCCTAGCCTTTCTGAGGCGTGTTCAAAGAGGGATATCTCTGCTAGGCTCTTCAGATAATCTGGTAGAATATTCCCTCTGCTGAACATGTGTGGTAACTCATTTGCTGCAAGAGTTACTGTGAAGTGGACAGCATCACATTTGCTTTTTCAGGGATGTTCGTTGCCTGGGAGCAGTCTGGGGGTAAGAGGGAGGGAAAGAGTGTGAATTAGTAAACTGTGGGCTAAAGGAGATGTTTTATGTGGCCTTGACTTGGAAAATGCTCCCTAGTGATGTTTGAAAACACCAAGCTGAGTGCACTTCGCCTTCCCGGCATTGGGGAGGCAGGTGAGGGATGTGCCAAGCCCAGTCCCTGGGGGTCTGTCAACCACCTCCTTCCCATCCCTCCTGGCTCATGGCTCTGTGGGTGGTGGCTTCTAGGGAGGCCCGAATCTCCAATGGTTTCTCAGTCTCTGGGTGATTCTGCCTGGGTGGTCTTGTATTTTCCCATGTTTCTCTGTTCTTAAGTCTTCAGTATTTCTCTCCCTTGGATAGTGTTGAAGTTGTATGTGTTTCTAATTGAGTGTGGACAGTTCTGGATATTACAAGTTCAGCAATTGCATTATCAGGGTCTGAACTGCTGTGTTATTTCAGCCGGTGTGATGGTTTCAAAATCTCTCCCTGTGGTTCTTGAGTAAGATAATTGTTGTCATCCCCTTCCAAGAGGAGTAATGACTGTAGAAGGTCTTCATTTTGAGTAAAGAAACTCTCTACCCTTGGTTAAAAGGAATTTGCATTTCTCTTACTGTTTCTATGCTAGTCACGTGCTGCCTTAGCAGCAGCCTGGGTATCAAAGTTAGTTCCGTTATTGAACTGTCCTCTAAGTTGAAAGTCCCCAAGTGTAGATAATAGTGTATATAGTGTTTTTATATTGAACTTGCCACCCTCCCCTCCCCCACCAGATCTGAGCACCAGACCGGAGTCATTGTTGATGTGGCCCCTGTTTAGGCAGCAGTGAATAATCATGATCCCTTCTCTGGAAGTTCGCAGTCTCTTGCATCAAATGGAATGTGTTTGGATCCTTTAAAGCAGGTGATTCTGGGGGGTAGGAGTTGTAGGGAAGAGCAATGCAGCCAGGAGCATAATGATTTGTTGCCCTGATTCAAATTTAACATTTTGATATTTGTTCCCCATTAGACGCTTATGGGTCTGAAATATGAAATCAGAAAATTGAAGTCACCTTGCCTTTTTGCACAGGCCACTGACTTCAAGCTAATGGTTTTTACAGGTGAGCGTTTGTGATTCACTTGATGTTAGAGAACATTAACTTGGAATGTTTCGCCAAGGAGGCGAAAATGTTGCCCCTTGTAAAAACAAACCGTTTTCATTCTCATTTGACCTCATTCTCCGTCTCTGTTTATTAAACATTGTATTCAATGATTAGTATTACTTTTTGGATGTTGCGAATAGAAAAATGTATGTGGACGTGTGTTTTTTCTTGTGTAAAGCAGTAGCAGTACATCATATCCTTGGTTTCACTTATGGGTCCATTCTAGAATAGGGGCTAGAAGACTTTTTTGTAAAGGACAGATAGTAAGTAGTTGAGGATGTGTGGCAATGATTCAACTCTGCCTTTGTAGTGTGTAAGCAGCGACAGACAGTTTGCAAACAAACAGGCGCGCCTGTGTTCCCAAAAAACTTGACTTAGGGATGCTGAAATTTGAATGGCATATACTTTTCATGTGTACCAAAATATTCATATTTGGGTTTTCCTTCAAGTGTTTAAATATGTAAAAGCCATGCTCAGCTCGAGGGCCGTATGTGAAAGCGGACAGACAGCTCAGCTGGGCCAGTTTGCTAAGCCCTGTTCTCGGGCCTGAAGCAGTTACCCTTAATAAAGCCGCAGCACTTAGACACTCTAGTGGTCCTGAAATAACCCTAGCCCAGGTAGTGTTTGGTCTAGTGATGTCACAAGGCATATATTCTGCTCCCACACTCTGTGGCTCAAAGGGATTTAATCCCACCCACCCTCTGTCCCTTCCCACAGACCTAGTTCTCTAACATCTGTCTAGGAAAGAGTTTGCTCAGGATGCAACATCAGCCCTGGGCCCCTTCCAGCTCCCAGTTGGAAGGTTTTTCCAAGGATGGAGAAGCTGAAACAGCTGCAAGTTTTTTTCTTCTACAATCATCCAGCGAGGGGGTGAGTTCAGGACTCTGGCAGCTCCTGTGTAAATGTTGAGCAGCTGAAGACAAATCTGGGAACAACTTTGGAGCAAACCCTGCTGCTTCCAAACCAGTGAGAACAGCTTTCTCCAAGCCTGCCTTTATTTTGAGGCCTGGGCTGGGCAAGCGGAGACTGGAGGAGGGTCTCAGAGACCCCTGGGATTCCCGCTCCCTCTGCTGTGTATCTGTGAAGACCCTCAGGGCAGATGCACATCTGCAGCTTCTTAAGTGAAACCTCCTGCCAGCCCTGCTGCCCCTGGTGTTGTGAGCTTGTGCCGGAGGTTTAGCCAGAAGTGCTGTTTGTCTCGTGGAGAGAGTTTCCAGAAACTCTTTCCCCGCCTTTCTGCTTGAATGACCAAGTTTCAGAAAAATCCAATGATAATGTGCAGGCATTTTAAATCTATAACTACAGCTGGGATGTTTAGGGTCACGTAGCCTAGGAGATTTAGGGGACAGGCATGTTAAAATCTGTTACAGAGCTGACCAAAGTCCTCTCAAGCCTGGAATGCTGAGGCCACAGAGAGGCAAGTGGATTGGGCACTCGGAGCTTGTGGGAGAAGTTTCATGGGTGGGACTTTGTTGTCACCCAGTGAGAGTGGGACCTCCTTCCTTTCCTACCACAAATACTGGGCAGGTGTGGTTTTTGGGGTTCCAGTTAGTATCTTCTGTTCATTGGAGACTCAGGTGTTGCCAATCAGGCCAGCAAAGAATGGGTGAGATTATCTTGTTCCTTAGCTTTGGGGTAGGGGGCACATTGGCAGGAGACCATGGTGACAGAGGGCTGGAGGCTTCAAGAGGGAGACCCGGGGGTAGAGCTGGACCTCAGGGGGCCTGGCCTTGATCTTCCCAGTCAGTCCTCATCCTCTCTGCCCACCACCATGCGAACATCCCATACTCACTACATGCCAGGAGGACTTTGTAGTGCTACGAAGGAAATTTTAAAAAGAGGGGAGGGGTTTCTGAGATCTTCCTTATTCCTGTGTAATTCCTGGCATCCAGTTTTGCAAAATAACAGCTGTATGGTACTTTATGAACGAAAGGTATGTTTAAAGCATGTATTGCTTCCAATTCAAAGGAATACCATGTGGCTATTCAAAAGTGTGCATTCCAAAGTGGAACTCCAAGGGACTCTAGCAAGTGCAAATAGCACGAGTGTTATCTGTATTTTTCTCTGTATATTTTATACATAGACTATTATGCATAGGAAATTTCTGGAAAGATACAGTTCATTGATGGTGGTTGCCGGGGAGGGGGCTGTTTCTGGGAATTCTGAGATGGGAAGGGGACTTTTTACTGTCTATATTTATCCTGCTGTTTGAGATATATATGTATATGTTTATATATATATATATCATGGCCATATATCCCATGTTTCCAGTAAAAGTTTAATAAAAACAGAAGAAAATACACAAAAGAAGTCATCGAGAAAGTATTTGGCTTCATGAAAGCTTCCGGAGCTGGTCCCCCTCAGCCTGTTCTGGACATTGAGATATGAAGGATAAAGCAAAAGAAAATACTGGTTATTTCACTCCTGGCAACCCCTGTCCCTCCCACCCCACCCAGCCCGTGCGGCTTCCCTTATCGGAGCCATAAATTCTGGGACAAACAATTGCAAGTCAGCTCAGGGCTGGCCTTGGTGTTTACAGAGGGAAAATGAGGAAACTTTTGGGGTGAAGAATGGCGCCTGGGCTGCTGGGCGTGGGGAAGGACTCGGGGGCCTGCCCAGATGGCCGCAGGGCCCAGGAACCAGACTGTGGCAATTCTGGGGGTTCAACTCCCCAGCTGTCCTGGGATCCTCCACTAAACCAGGCTCACAGCCTCCCTCCCAAGTCCAACTAGAAACTTCAATTTGGAACAAATTAGTCAAGAATTTTGCTATTTCATCCAAGTTAAGGGAAAGAAACCTTCGCTGCCGTGCTCTTTGCAGGACTCAGCTTGCTGGGGGAAGCTAATGCGGCTCGTGGGAGAGGCATTCCATTTTATCTTTGTTTCCAGTAAAATACAGTAGGACTCACCCATCTTACCCACACTGGAATCCTAGTTAATGCTCTAGGTTTATGAGCCACAGAGACCTCTTTTTCCCACCAAAAAACAATCTTCCCTCTACTTCTTGCTTTTAAAAGAAAAAGAAAAGAATGAGGTGAACACAGGGCGATTTCTGTGGCCCTGCCTCTGACCTTGGCACCTCCCCACCCCCACGGATGAGGGTTCTTGCATCATCTTTCATCAGAAGCATTTGCAATGACTCCCACCTGAAGGCCCTTTTAGTCCCTGCACTGCCTGTTCCCAGCAGAGCTGACTCTTCTTTCCGAGGTGTTTGCCCAATCGCTGGCTTCCCCTCCCCCTTTTCTTGCTTTGCGCAAACCCACCTGGCCTTGTCCTTTGGGAACAGGGCATGTGGACAGGCCGACAGAGAGGGACACTGGTGTTGTCCTCGCTGCTCTGCCCAGTAGCGGGTGGGGAGAGATGGGAGAGAGCCCCAGTTGTCTCCAACCACCCAGTGGCCAGTACCTGCAGCCCCCAACCTGTTACAGTGAGTAACCCCCAGTGTCCCCGTCCCCAGACACACTTCCGGGTCATGGTACATGTAAAGACCATCCCCTAACAGCTCAGAAGGATCTTTGGGGAAGCAGGACTTAGACTGGTTGGAAGGGATTTGTAGAGAAGGGGCTACAAAGAGGGCATTCCTGATGGAAATAGATGCAAATGGAAGTTTAGAAGTGGAAAGAGCCACACCATGGGAACTTTTGGGAAACAGGTGACTTCCAAGGATAAGGATGAGATAGAAGGGCCACAGGCCCTCCCCACAATTTCACTCCCCCTTGACATGTTGAATTGGAAGTAAATCTGAAGAATTCAGCTGCACCCCAAAGGTGTGAGCAAGCCTACAAACACAGATTTGGTCTGTTCCAGGCAATAGAATCTTCCAGTAATGGTGAACAGTATGCTGCCTTTTGTCCTGGGGCTGCGATGCTGCTTTAAATATAAGGCTGCTGTTTTTACCTTCATCTTTACACCCCATTCATGTTCAGGGTGGAGGGTCCACCGCAGGATATGCAACCCCCTCCCCCCATTCTAAGCAGTGCAATGGCTTTGGCATCCATAGAAGTATCTGGAACCTGGTTATAGCTGCCTCTAGAGTGTAGACTGGAGATTGGCCTCTTTCAGCTAACCAGCAGCCCCAGCGTGTGTGCGCTGGTTTGGGTATTTTATATACTAGCTCCCCACCCTGGCATGTGGATTTAAATGAACTTACATGCACATAGATACCGCACTATTCAGAGAAGTGTTCAGGTGAATTGCAGGTAGTATTACTCCTCACCTGTGAGCATGGGAGGCCCAAGAACAGCCACGTTTGGATTAGACATAACCACTGATTTTGAATTAATGTAAAGATTTTATCTGATAGAGGTACATTGAGCTATTTATGCATGGTGTTTTATTTACACATATTTTAAACGGATTTGTTTAAATATGTCAGCAAAAAAGGGGGCAGAGATGAAAGGAGAATAGCAAGATGTTTAGAGCTGCTGAGTCTCAGTCATGGGTTTCTGGAAGGTGCCTTTTACTATTCTTTGTATGTTTGAAACTTGTCATTTAAACTTTTGCATCAAAGTTTTTAAAGATCAGAAGTGATTTTTTATACTCATTCAAGGAAACCACCATCCAAAACCTGCTGAGCTGCCGACCCTGAGTTTCCATGAAAAATAGGGTCGGTTCTGTTCTACCGGTGTTGGTTACTGAGCTGTCCACTCCTTGAGGGTATTAGGGGGAAATGATGTCCTGAGTTAATTCCATACAGGCTTTGTGGACCCCACCCCCACTCCAGACTAAAGCCATCAAGACTCTGGGAAAGACAAATCCCATCACCACCAAGGGAGGGTGGCTGGGACCTGAGGGTGGAGTTGGGCAGCCAGGTTGGATATAAAAAACCAAACACGTGGGCCTTGGGCTCTCTCTGGCTCGTGATCGCTCGCCTCCTGGCTTCACCGCTCCTGGCTGGCGGCCAACTCTGAGAGCGCCATTTTGGGATTCCTGATGGGCGGATCGGGTAGGACTCATTTAAAACTTTGTCTCCCACTTTTCTCCCTGAGCTGTTGCCTCTTGCACACTCCTATCTCCATCACACTCAGCAGTGTTGCACCAACTGACTCCCAGCAGCCATTTGTGGGATCTCCTGCTGACTCATTCTTACCTTGCTGTCTGCACATGGTGTGCATGAATGCATCTATGCAATTATTCCACATGTCACGCTGCAGCCTGGTGTGCAAGGGTGGAAGAAAACGGAAACTTTCTGTCTGTATTAAGTGCCTGTGTGTGCCATCAGCTGCTGCTGTTGATATTGCAAAACATGACCCCACAGTTAGAGAAGGGTGGAGAGCTGTCTGTCCCCCTACCGCCTCTGCCTCCTTGCCAGGAAGCCAGTGGGGGAGCCGAGGAAAGCTTGGGAATAACCTGAAATCAACTTGCAAGTTAAAGCGGAGCCTTCATTCCTTTCTTGCTGGCAATTAACAGTGATTTGCTAGGGGTCACATTGTAGCCTGGCTTCTGGTCTTCTGTTATCAGCTGCTTTGGGGGGGGGGATGTTCTGGGCTCGTTATTGGTCAGTTCTTGCTGCTCTGCAAACAGCCCTTTCACATTTAGCTCTTGCTCACAACCACATCCTGTCCCTTTCACATTGTCCTGCTCTGTGCTGAAGTGGGTGTTGGGGGGGCAGTGTCGACAGCCACCCCAGACAGAGGGAGTGAATCGCCAGGTGATGTTTCCCTGGCATTTTAGAGATGGAATGCACCCTGAAGTTTGCTCTCTGTAACCTATTCTCAGAGAACACGGGCTTGGCCCGAAGCTAGTCTAAATCCCGAATGGTCATCTGCAAACGGCTGGCGATGTTCTGCCCTGGCACCAGCCAGGGTGTTTCCGGGCTATTTGTCGCCTTGCCTTTCGTCAAGAATCCTTTTACACAGAAGACATGGGAAGTCACCCAGAGTTCAGGTTTCCTGGTGGCTCACCCAGAAAGTGATAAATGGGCTGTCACCTCCCACACATTTGAGGTTCGGTTCACGGGTGCGATGTTGCCCCACTGTTTGAAGCCACCAGAAGCCCTCGTGCTAAGTGCCCCTTGGAAAAGCCTTCGCATGTCACCTGTGCGGAATTCCTCTTACACTGCAGTATCAGGAAAAGGCTCGTCCTGCCTGAAGAACTGGTATGTTTCCTTTTGTCAGATAAGCATATTGCCTGCCCCCTCAGCTGACTCTGCTTTGCAAGGCAGCACTCATTGGCCCTATTCTTTATAACCTTGGCCTGGGTTTGGGGTATACTTTCTCCCCCCTCCTTTTGACTTGGGTTTTGGTTTCCTGTTTCCATTTTCAGAAGCCCTTTAGGAAGCGGACAGGGCCCGTTTCCCGGCAGTGGCCCGGCGCCCACCTCTGCCTCTGTCTGCAGGTACAGAGCCTTAATATGTCTATACAGCTAAAGAATCTGGGTGCCATGCTACAGCCTGGCCTGCACCTCCCTTTGTCCATGAAAGTTGTCTCTGCCCCATCTCCATTATCCAAACTTCCGAAGCCCACCCCAGGCCCCGTTGTTGGGGTGTTGATCATCCCACTCACTTGTCACTCTCCTCCCCTGCAGAGTAGCAATCAGTAGACTGAACAGGCTCTTACCTGAGTTGGGTGGGTTTCTGGCTTTGTCTCTTTAAAATGCCCCTCACAGCATCTACATCCATTCATGTCTCCATTCATTCATTTGCTCAATCATTTGATAAAGTACTATGGACCAGCTGCTGTGTGTCGGCCACCAAACTTGACATTATGAGTGAGTGGTGATGAGGACAGACCTGGAGGACTCGCTCTCATGAAGCTTATAAAATGGGAAGCTGGAGGAAGAGGGGAGGAGAGGCAGGCCTTAAATAAGCCTGTCATGATGGAGAGCATGTGGAAAGCCCTGGAAACACAGATCAGACGAGGGCAGCCTTGGTTTTGTGGGCTTACCTCTGCTTTTGAACTCTGGGTTAGTAAGTTTGTGCCCAAGACACCGGTTATTACTCCTGTCTGCTCATTTGAATCAACTGGGGAGCTCCCAGGTGCTGTCCCCAGCCCCAGCCTGATTTATTTGATCTGGGGGACATGGATATTAAAAGAACCGAAACTCAGTAGTCCAGCAGGGAGCAGGAGGACCTGGAGGTGCCCCTTCCTGCCCCTTTGCAGTCAGCCTGGTCAGTAGCTGAGGTGGGGGGGGGGCTTGCTCAGTGCTGGGGCCCAGGATGAGGGGACTTACCTGGGCTGAGAGCATGCTCTGCATCACTTTCTGGCAGAGACCTCAACTTCCCCACCTATAAAATCAGGGTATTTCCATATTTTATATAGGATTGTCATAGGATTAAATAATATGTGGGTGGACACCTGGGCACCAGCTGCCTGCCATGTGGTGGTGTGAGCAGACGGGCTGAGTGGGGGTCAGGCCCTCACGCCGGTCAGGGGAGCTCTCCCCAACGTGGGGCTGGGCACTGGATGCCAGGCCAGCGAGCTGGGCTTTGGTTGTAGCTCTGCTACCTCTGTACCCTTAGGAAGGTTACTTCACTCAGTGTCAACTTTTAGGTCGGTTAATATAACCCCTTTGATAAGATGGTGGAGGATTACGTGAGATGAAATTAAGTTACTTAAGTGCCCTGCCCGCTCCCTATAGCCCTGGAGTGTGGGCTGGAGCCACTCTGCTGCTGGCAGAGAGGACGGGGACCCGGCCCAGAGCCAGCCCCGACTGTGGGCCCATGGCTGTGGGTGAACAAGGGACGGGAAGCCGGAGGGCTCAGGAGGCTTCCAAAACACAAGCTGGAATGTCTGAGCCCTGGTGCAGCCCAGAGTCTCCTTGTCCAACTCCCAAAACCTGTTTTCCTGATTTGCTGCGCCTTGTCTAGAACCTCCACCTGCAAGACAGCTCCCGAGTGTGCGAGGCTCGAGGCTCCGACCCGCTGTCACCCAGGCTGCTCCTCCGGGCTCCTGGCAGCTGGCCGCCTGCACCTGTCGGCTCCCAGCACCTGCTGAGCTGCTCGAGAAAGCTGTTTGCTGTTATTGGTGGGGAAAGAGGAAGGCTCTGTTTCCCTAGAATGGATGTTTTCTAATCAGAAGTTGTCCTGACTTTAAACATAATCAGATACTTAACCCAGTGGAAAATCAGACTTTTTCCAACCAGGTTAATCTTTTGTAATCTGTCCTTACTGGAACAGATTTGTTTTCTTCCTAAAGCCATTCAGGAATGTTCTAGTTCCCTGAGTTTCGGCGGGAGGGGAAGCATTGGTTCCCTAGGGTTGCAGTAACAAATGATCACAAACTTGGTTTCAAACAACAAACTAATTTTCTCACCATTCTGGCAGCTAGAAGTCCAAGATAAAGGTGTTAGTGGGGCTGTGCTTCCTCTGAGGACTCCAGGGAGGATCCTCTCGGCTTCTGGTTACACCTGGTGTTTCTTGGCTGTGGCAGCATGGCCTCCGTCCTTGTGTCCCTTATAAGGACACCTGTCATTGCATTTAGAGCCACCCTAAATCCAGGAGGCTCTCAGTGGAGATCCTTAATCTAATTACAGCTACAAAGACGCATTTCCAAAGGAGGTCACGTTCACAGGTAGCAGGGATTGAGACAGGAGCAAATCTCTTGGGGGTGGGCTGCTCCTCTCCCAATGCAGGGGTCGTAATAAACTCATTAATGCTTGGTACCTGGTGTTTTTCACATGTTTACTCATTCAGTCCTCACACCGACCCTGTGAGGTAAGATTCCATTTCCTCCTACTTTGCAAGTGGGAAGGCCACCTACAAAGAAGATACAAACTTGCTGCAATTTGCACAGCTTGTTAGTACATTGCTGAATTCCAGTCAGCCTTTTCCACTACACTGGGGTCATCCTCCATCATTCAAGAATTTAAGAGCTGCAACAGTAAAATAGCTGTAGGGGATAACGTGGTGTTCCTGGCTCCCTTGTATGCATGGGGAATCTTGGAAGAAGACAGACGTTCACAATACCAGGAGTTTTGTATTGCTGTGGATCTCAAAGGTGCAGGAAGCTAATCTCACTGTGGGAAGAGAAGTTAAATGTTGATGTACCCTGGAAGAGGGTTGAATCCAAGGGTCTCTCTCTCTAAATAGTTGTCGCCAGGAAACTTAATAATACCAGTCTCAGCACAGATTGTAAGTTGTGTCCAGAGTGTCCTTCTGTTCTCTTACTGTGTGCCACTGTCCTTCTAAGGTAGGATGTGGTCATCGGCATCTTGTATTGATAAGCAGTGATTATTAATGGATTAAGAGTGTTCTTCCATAGTTACGTACAAATCTAGAGCAAACGATATTCCTGTGGGTATGCCTTCTCTGCTAGACTATTTCAAATGACTGCAATTTTGTTTTCTTTTTTGATATTACTATCTGTACATGAAAAAAAATTGCAGGGGAGGCCTCCTCTAGTGGCAGAGATCACGGTGATTTGAATAGATCCAGACTTACAGCCGTGTTACGCTGGGCAACTTATTTACCCTCCCTAGGTCTATTTCTTCCTGTAAGGGGTGATTTTTATCTACTGTATGTGTTTATTATAAGAAATCAGTGTGATAAACTTTGTCAGTCATTAGGTTGACTTTATTAACAGATTTTTCTTCTTTTGGTTGCATTCTTTCTCTTGTGCTGGTTTATTATTAATAGTAGCATATTTGTGTTATTTACTTAATGTAATCCTAGCTTCATCATTTCAGCAGAAAAGTCCCCGTCATGAAATCTATTCATCTTTGTTGCTGAAATTAGAGCTCATTGTATTTTTGCTTTACTTTATGCCAAATTACATTCTGAACAAGGCAGACAAATATTCCTTTATTCTCAGGGATTTTTTAATTTAATTCACATTTCTAAGTCAGCAACTCCTGAACCAAGTTTAGGATTCAGAGCAAGATGGTTCTGGAGATGCTGAATGTGGGTCGCAACAGCCAGTTTTGAACAGAAAGGACAGGATCCACAGGTGTGAACTGGAAAAGGGGGGATTCCTCACGAAGGCCCAGCCTTAGTGGTATGTGGGGTGCACTCAGGGCCGTGGGCCTAGCCACATGGCTACCAAGTGCAGGAGGGGGTCCTGAAAGAGACATAAGACCAAATAATGGTGCTGTGGTAATCAGGTTTGGGGTCTGAGGTAGACACAATTTAATTTTAGCATTTAAGGTACAGTGACCTTTGTTCAAGAAACTTAGCACATTGCAAATAATCCCACCCCTCTGTCCCCACCCCCTCCCCCACCACCCACGGGAGACTAGAAAATCACAGTGGTTGGAAGAGGAGCTGCTGATGGAGGAACGACAGATCTTAGGATGGCACTGAGTATGAGAGGCATCCTGAGTTTAGAGAGCAGAGTACACGGAACTCTGAAGGATGAAGGAACACTGCTAATTACATGCAGAGTTGCAGCATGCATTCCTGTTTTATGACTTCAAGGAAGACATGCAAATTAGAAATGAGGAGCTAGGGATTTGCCTGTTTGTCTTCCCCAGTGCACTGCTTAGGTGGCCCTGGCAGAGAGGGAGTGGCCACTGCGTGTTTAAAGGGACAGGTGATGTGCAGTCTACACTCGGGAGTTACTTGCTGAACGTCATTATCGTAGATGCAGTCTGGGCGGCAGAGACAGGGTAGTGCACGCCACTGGGCAGAGAGACTGACCACATCTTGGGTTGCTCTGAGCACCTGGTTTAAAGGTCCAGGGGATGATGAATCAAGGAGGGTGTGCTGTGCGTGGGTGTTGACTATAGAACTTGGGAATGCCAGAGAAAAAGGGGCCAAAGATAGCTCCTGGGTGTTACAGTTGGGGCAAAGAGCAGCCTTGGGAGCAGAGAGAGGAGGCGGGTTGGTTGGGGAGATAAGGAACTAGGGGGTCTCTTTGAGATTGGTCAGGAAAGTCTAGGGAGATTTGAATACAAAGCCAAATACAAACCAAAAATATTCCCCTAAACTGAAATCTCCTAAATTTCTACAGTCGGAAATTGTACATCAGCAGTTCCTTTTGACACATTTTGGCTGAAACATTAAATAAAAACAATGATCCAACCCCAAACGCTGTGATACCTTTACAGTGTTGATAGAACAAGGCGCAAGGGGTTTAATGTAGAACGTTTCTGTCATGAACAACTGGCCCTGGTTCATGTAAACACAGCACAGCGTGCACGAGGGACCGGATCTTTCTCCTCCTGTGCATCTACATTAGCTATTTCAGACCACTGCCGTCCAATGAAAATATAAAGCAAAATGCGTATGTCATGTCAGTCTATTTACAGAATTTTTTAACCTTGCAAAGTAGGTGAAATTCACTTGAAGAATACATTTTGACTCAGTACATCCAAAATAGCACTTCAGCATGTCATCAATATGAAAAGAACGTTGAGATATTTGCATTCTTTTTCTGACGGGGATCCTAAGTCTTTGCAAGTTCATTTTCACAGCCCATCTTGCTTCCCAGCAAGCGCCACCTCCCTGCTGCAGCACCGCACGTGGTTAGTGGTCAGATGCTCCTTTGGATTTCATCTTGGAGTGAACCCCTCAGAAGCAAGTTTGTTTCAGGCGAGTCTTTAAAAGACCCGCCTCTTATTCAACATCCCTTATTATCAGGGAAATGCAAATCAAAACCACATTGAGATACCACCTTACACCAGTGAGAATGGCACATATCAAAAAAGCAAGCAACAACAAATGTTGGTGAGGATGTGGTGAAAAAGAAATTCCCCTACGTTGCTGGTGGGAGTGCAAACTGGTCCAACCACTGTGGGAAGCTGTCTGGAGGTTCCTCAGTCTACTAAAAATGGATCTGGCAATTCCACTACTGGGGATCTACCCAAAGGACACAAAAACATTGATTCACAAGGCCACCTGTGCCTCTATGTCTATTGCAGCACTATTTACAATAGGTTAAAACCTGGAAACAACCCAAATGCCCAAAAATAGATGACTGGATCAAGAAGATATGGCATATATACACAATGGGATATTATTCAGCAATCAAAAAAGATAAACTCGTGCCATTTGCAGCATCATGGATGGAACTAGAAGGAATGACGCTCAGTGAAATAAGCCAGAAGGAAAAAGAAAAATATCGGATGGTTTCACTTATAGCAGGAATATAGGGGAACCAAATAAGACATCAGTGTAAAAAAAATAACAGTGCAAAATACAACAAAGCAAAAAACGGACAATTATAAACCAGAGACATCCTGCAGGGGAGGAGGAGGGAGAGGGATCAGAGGGAGGGAGGGAGGCGCACAGGGGACTGAGGTGATGGTGCACGGGTGCCTTGGGGAAGGGAACTCCGGGGACTACACCTGAGGGGGTGGGGGAAGCAAATATTGTTTAAAAATGAACAATGATGTAAAAAATAAAAATTAATTAAAAAAAATTAAAAAAATAAAAGACCTGCCTCCAAGGTACCCACTGAAGGCGATGTGCTTCCCCCCGACCCCCGTCCATGGCCTTGGGGATTCCTATTCCTTGCAGCTTTGGATTAAGTCATTAGAATCCCAGTGAGGGTTTGCCATCCCATGTGAGGTCTTTAAAGCCAATGAAACTCACAAGAGAAGGAAACATCTAGTTACAGGTTTAGTTTTGTGTGAGTCAAAAAAGTTGTGCTCTGAAAAAAAAAAATTGAAAGTCAAAAGTCAATTTTGAGGCAGAAGGAGGAAGAGCTCTGGACACTCCTTGGGCCCACAAGGTCATCACCTTGGTTCAAAAATCCCCGACTTTGGAATCCCAGAAGTTTTTCTGGGAAGGTCGGCATAGGCCAGTTTGAAGGCAAAACCTGATGGGAAACAACATGAGGCGATCAGGACGGAGCTGCCTGACGGGGACTTTGCTGGAGAAACATTACGGTGTTTTCCCTCTGAGTGTTTCCCAGATCTCACTGGACGAGCGCGTGCCCTGTTACCTTCCTCGGATGGTGTAGCGGCAGGATGGGCCAGAGCAGGATCTCTATGATCCGGGCAGACGGGTTAAGGAGGAGTCCCGGAGCCCTCGGTGGCTTTTATTGAGTTTACCGGGTACACGGCAGCCAGGGGTGCCAGGGAGCCAGGAGGATGAGTTTTTTCTCTTTCGCTCTGCTGTTCTGGTCTTCTTCTAATGCCACCTTTTATAAGCCCAGTCTCTCAGCCCAGGTGAATCCCCCCAATGTATGCCCACACCCCACTCCAGGTGCCCGCCATCAGACATGCATTCAGGACCGCAGGGATCCATCATCAGTCCTGTGGCGGGAGGGTGGAAAAGCCTGATACTTTACTTACCCTACAGATTGGAACTTCACTGAATTTCCAGACACCTTTATATTGTGGGTTTTAGACGAGAAACCACGGGCCTGTGATGGTGGTTGTCAAGCTTTTTGGTTGTGACCACAGTGAATATTTTAGGTTGTGTCCTGGGACACAGCCTCAATCATGGGCTTTATGAAAAATGAGGTCCCTTTACTAGATGCAGTTCTGATAGTTCTCTTAGGTTTGTAGCTGTGGTGTTAACTCCCCATGTTGACAGCACACCCCACGAAAGGTCAGGCTCACAGTGTATAAAGCACTGTGGTGGGGTCTCCCTGGTGGCACAGGGGTTAAAGTCTCAGTCCTCTGGCCAGGTTGCTGACCCACAGGGCTCAGCAGACCTCTCCTGTCTCAGATGCTGCTCCCCTTAGCAGTATATTTCAGTCAGTCTGCCTGTTCTGCTCCCCATTCTGTCCCTGGTGAATCTTCTCAACCCCCACAATCTTCTCCGGCCTATACCCCAGTTCTTTTATGCATAAACAAAATCCTAAAAAAAAAAAAATCACTGTGGTGGCCCCTGTATTGGGGAACGTGGGCACTGCACCAGTGTGTGGGAACAGAGACAGCGTCCTAGATCTGCATCTCCCCTTTGGGGTTAAAAGGACCACCACATGTTCCTAGTGTCTGATCTCCATTGTCAGTGATTTCTCTGTAAGGTTGGGCCTCGTGTATTTCAAGAAAACGACCTGCTCCTGTAGGCTTTGTGCTTGGACCTTTCAAAGGAAGCAGGCAGTTACCCTTAGGCCGTGCTGTGGATTGAAATGAGCCCAATAAAGTGGGTGGTTTTTATGGAGCTACCATTTATTCAATCTTCACTTCTATATTAATTAATAAGGACTTTCTGATCATAGTGGCTAAAAATGAGATTATATGTAAACATGGAATTTATGGGTTTATGTAGTTGTCACGTGCAGTGTTAGCTCAGACATGGCTGTGCTGAGGGATTCTAGAAACGTAGGTAGGGCTTTGTCTTTTTATCACCTTTGCTCCCCTCTCGTCACTGGTTTCATCAACTAGAAAGGGGGCGATCTGATGCAAGTATACCTTCTCATGGCTTGGCAATCAAAAAAACTTTACTTCTCCCAAAGCTGGTTAAGCAAATCCTAGGGAAATTTCTGACCTTGCTTGAACCCATCACCAGTTTCTAAAGGATCGCCAGATATAGGCTGCACCCCTACCTGCTACGACTGATATGGGATCCCCCAAATCTGAATATGAATAGACCTTCCTGTTACCGAAAGAGGCAAAAATTTGAAGTAGATGAAGATAATTTCCATTCATGATGATTCCTTGTTCCTGCCAGGCTGCTTGACAAATCAGATTGCTGGGGTCCTTATAAAGGGGTCCTCATGGCTGTCTGCCAGATTACCCATTCTTGTCCACTGGACGTGTGCCGATGAGCAGGAGCAGGGCCAGGTGGCCAGCTTTGTGCACGTGCTCCTGCTTCTCCTCTTCCTAGTATGGAGGACAGTTTTCCCTGCACCCTCCAATAACTTAACAATCACACCCCACCCATTTCATCAGTGGTCCCCCATGCTGGGCTGGCCCATGCTTCACTGAGGACTCAGTGCAGGGGTGACATTCTCACAGTTGTTACCCCGAGTCCAGAACTGCAGCTGCCACCCTCACTTCTCCAGACAGGCTGCCCTGGAGGCCTCACTCCCTTCAGCTAGAGCCTCCAAGTCCCCCACACCCCAGAGGCCATGCCCTGCTTCTTTCCGAGTTTTTGCACTTTCCCCTTCAGTTCCCACTCCTGACACTGGGGACATTTGTCTTCACTGTCCTCTGCTCCTCAACACAGGCCTTGGGGATATTTTATCTCAGACTTTTCAATATGCTTTTTCCTGGATCTTTCCCTATGCTTTGCTTTGCTTTCTTTTTTTAAAGATTTATTTATTTATACATACAAGAGCTGGAGTACAGGCGAAGGGTGTGGGGGGTGAGAGGATTCACCAGAGGCAGAATGGGGAACAGAACAGGCAGACTGACCAAAATTCACTGCTGAGGGGAGCAGCAGGAGAGTCAGGAGAGGTCTGCTGCGCCATGTGGGTAGCTCCTTGGCCGGGATCGAATTTGTGCTGCAGTGGCTGCGAACAGCTTCATAGGTTGCATCTTAACTGCTTGCGCTACCAGGGAGGCCCCCTTATGCTTTGCTTTCAACAAGATGTTGTTTTATTCTCTGACAGTCTGTTTTAAAAAGTTTATCTTGACCTGAAGGTAGAATCTGTTGAATGGGATAAAGACCTGTTGACTGACGCTGGGGTAACTTGGGGCCTTTGGTCTTAAGTCTTCCCTCTGTGAAATGGAGATGATAAAGCCAACTTGCAGGGTGAACTGAAATTGTGTATGCAGGCTGCCTGGTCAGATTCCAGGGTCAGCAAATGTGCTGTGGGCCTCGTCTTTCCCAGTTCAATCTGGCTTAGTTTTTTAAAAAATTGGTCTTCTCGGCCATTCCACTCATAACTGAGTGGCGTAGGGGAAGTGCTAGTTTGAGTCTTTGGTTGAATCCAGGGCCTAAAATGTCCCCCACATCCCCAGGCTGTTTTCCTTCTCAGGTAGGCTGTTTCTGGACATGCCCAAGTGGCCTGGGGCTGGCCTGGGGCTGGCCTGGGGCTGGCTCTAGTAGCTCAGAGACCTTGCGGGAGAAGACCTCCCCTTCCTGCATTTCCAGGGAGAGTCCCACAGCTACGCTCATTGGCTTGGTCTGGTCACGTGTCCATCCCCAAGCCAGTCACTGCATCTGGGGTAGAAAATGCTCTGATTGGCTCTGTCCAAGGGCATCTGACTTCCCACCCTCCCCAGAGTCAGGATGGACATTAGGGTTTTCCCAAGGAAAATTATATACAAATAAGGGGAAGCAGATGCTTGGGAAGGGGGAAAAAATAGGCTGTCTTTTGGGCATTCTTGGGATATTCCTTAAAATTATTCCAGGCAGTGATTTTAACATAAGAGTGGTGAACTCTCTGCTCCAAGGAACAGGCCTGGGATGACTGTCAAAGCAGGCGGGTGGTGGTGCTGCAGGACCAGGGGGCTTAGACAGGCAGAGGGTGGAAAAGAAGTTAAAGAAGTTGGTAGCTACCTCTTAGATCCCACCTAACGCCCTTTCTTGCTCTGCTTTATGCTTCTGGCATTGACTTGAACCTGTTGAGTCCAGGGCTAGAAGTTACAGGAAGCCTTGAAAGGCTTGACTTATTCTCAGCCCTGCGTGTTTCCAGGAAGGTGAGTCCTCAGAGGGGCTTAACCCGAATTCCACCTCAGCTGCCCTTCTGCCCAGACATAGTGGGGTAGTCCTGCAAAATCCAACAGGATATTTGTAATCGATTTTTTTTTTTTAAATTTTTAACTGAGGCAACACTGGTTTACATTGTTTGCATTTTGGAAGTATAGGATTCCACTCCCTTTCTGGTGCTGTTACTTACCATAATGCTCCCACCACCACCCACAGTCCACTGCCATAGTCCATTGTACTCCCTCCCCAGTGGAGCTAGCCCCTCCCTCTTCCCCGCCCCCTCTCCTTCTAAATGCCTGGGTTCAGGCAGCTTCCAAGGGCTAGTTCTTAAGTTTAGCACTTTCTGATCCTTTGTCTGGACTCTCTAGTCCACATGTAAGTAACACCTTCCAGTATTTCTTTTTCCCTCTCACTTATTTTGCTTAGCATAATCCCTTCCAGTCTCATCTGTGTTGCCATAAATGGCATGAGTTTATCTTTTTTGACCACTGAGTAATATTCCGTTATGTGTCTGCACCATACCTTCTTGATTCACCCATCTGTTTTTGTGCACTTGGGTTGTTTCCATAGTTTGGCTATTGTTAATAGTGCTTCTGTGAACATGGAAGTGCAAGTTTCTGATCACTGTTTTGAAGCTGTCCTACTAAAATTAAAATGTACATGTGTTTTAAATTTCTATCCATCTATATCATATAGGAGAAATTTGGGATTATTAGCAGCTGACATTTACTTTATGGGATTATTTTGTGAACTTTACACTAATCCTGTGAAGTGGGCGCTATTATTAGTCCTATTTTTCAGTTGAGGAAATGGAGGCACAGAGAGATTAAGTTCCCCAAGGTCACATAGCTCATATGTGGTAGATCCAAGAGTGAACCAAGATTTAGAACTAAGATTTAGGCAGTGCGAATCTAGAAACATTGTACAGGTAGGAAGGGCAAGGAATCCAGAGAGAAAGGTGTGCCCCATATCACAAGACACCCCAGAGTGTAGAGAGAGCACAAGTACTAGATTTCAGCAGCCAGCAGGCCCAGCCACAGTAGCACGGGCGGTGAGAGGTCTTTGTTTAACCCCCATCTTCCTTGGAGCCACTGTTGGGCACTGAGTCAGGCTGCAGGGCAGGGTGGTGGTGGCTTGGGACTGCTGGGGTGGGTTTTGACCTCTTTGGAGGCAGAAGCCCTAGCAAAACTCCAGGATGAAAAGGCCCCAGCCAGCACATCCACTCAATGGTGTTCCATTACTTTGGCCAAATGTTGGGAAGAAGCAGGAAATCAGAATGGTGTGATTTTTTTTCTTTGCATATATCATCTTTAGTTTATGTCCTGTCCGCTAATATAAACAGCAGTGAACAAGGACAGGCCTCAATTAGCAGCCAAAGCCAGAGCATGGTGGCTGCAGCCAATATATCTTCTCCATGTAATAACTCACTGCTCTTCCAGATGAAGGACGAAGGGGTGAAAACCCCCTAATACCTCTCCCCTGAAAGATGACCACTCTTACTTTCCAGCCTTCCCTTATCAGACACAGAACTTCCCAAACTTTCAAGTGAACTTGAGTGATTCTGACAGTCTTTTGTTCAGAACTTAAATGGTTTGTGCCAGTTGTGTGACTTGCCACCAGGGAGCCACCCAGCTGAAACTTTGCGCCTCCCACCCGCATAACTGGCCTCCACAGACTCTGACTGAATCCACTCTTCTGGCAGATTGCGTTTCAGGAATGTTCTAAATGAACGCAGGGAACAAAGGCCTCCTGGGCCCCAAAGCCTCTTTGTCTGGCCTGGACTCTAGTGGCTGCTAGAACCTGGTGTCTCTCGCCTGCCCTTGTGCCCCCTCCCCTGAACTTCTGGAGTGCCCTGGGGGTCAAGTCTTTCTTACCCTGGCTTTCTGCTCCCAAAGGGAACAAGCCCCTTCCCTGCCCTTTTCACCAGAGCACCATCCCGTGAGAAGTCTCAGCCCTCCCAGCTCCTTCACCTGCCAGGAGCTGCCTCCTGGTGATGAGTATCATGACCCAGGTGGGGACTGGATGGACCTTTGCCAGGGCCTGCTGGATGGACACTCAGCCCAGCCCCCAACTTAACTCAGGAGGCACTTTCATCAGGTTGCGTGCGTGCATGCGCATGTGTGTGTGTAAGTGTGTAAGCCTGTGTTCAGCAGATGTTGTCCAGGCACTGACTTTGAGCAATGCCCTGTTAGTCACAGAGGGGAAACCAAACAGGAAGATGTGGTCCCTACCTACTCGGAGCCTTCAATCTCACTGGGGACCGAGGATTTGAATTCATGGGACAAATAAAACAATAAAGGCGGGAGAATTGCCAAGTAATGCCCATGTACTATTGGCTGGTGGCACATCGGGCCAGGCCTTGTAGGGGTGGCCTGTGCCCTTTCTGCCTGGCTGTGCTCGGGTTGAGGCCTCCGGCTGTGACTGTGTGAATTTCCAAAAGGCCCTATCTGTGGAGGTCTGGTTCCAGCTGGCTCCTTAGCTGGGGTTGGAATTCTGCTTTTGGGGAGGTTTGTTCCATTTGAGAGGTCACCAGTGAGCATCTCGCTTGTTTTTCCAGTGGTGCAAGCCACAGCAAAGCATCTGTCCCATCTCTGCAGCCCACACAGCTCATCGGGGAATGCAGAGGGAGGCCTTTTCTCGGGGAAAGTGTTTTAAGTGATGAGACTCCAAGATAGGTGAGAAAAAGCAGATCTTGCAAAAAGAAATCTATATGACAAACTGATCTTGAAGGTCAAGCTCTGCTGGGCGCAGCACATTCACAGTGCTAGTAAATGAAGCAAAACCTCTCCCCCTCGCCTTTTCTTGGAGATGAAGATAAAGAAAAACTCCTGGAGTATTTATACTGGAGAAAGTTATTTACATTTCTGGCTCTGCCTCCTGGGGTTGAAGCCTGCATGAGCAACTACAGTCTGGCAGGAAAGGGAGTCTCCAAAATCTTTTGGATGCTGATGGACAGTGATAGGAGCCCCCACTTATTTCAGTAGGATGAGGAACCGAGTTCAGTGATGTGTAAACATACAGGCAGCAGCGTCCTTGCTGTGCACACCTTACTGTCAGAGAGAGAGGACTTAGGAAGGGAACAAAAGTATTTTCAAGTGACTTTCTAAATTGGCATGCATCTAGGAAGATCAGAATGGAGTCATATACACTTTGGAAGTTTGATTTTTAAGGAATCTTATAAGTCATTTTAAAAAGTAAAAAATGCTTCCTACAAAGCGAACATCACTCCTTTACTTCTGTTGGTGGTCCTCCCCTGAAGGTTGGTGTCGCCTGGGAAGCTCTGGAAACTTCTGATCCCCAGACCACCCTAGTGAAGTTACAGCAGGGGTAGACCTGGTCCTGGGAGTTTTTTTTCTTTTTTAATCTCCCAGGTGATTCCAATGAGCAGCCAAATGTTGAGATTCGCTGCTTTGCCTTTTTTTTTTTTTTTTAAAGATTTATTTATTTATGCATACAAGAACTGGGGTACAGGCCAGAGGTGTAGGGGGTGAGAGGATTTACCAGAGAGAGAGTGGGGAGCAGAACAGGCAGACTGACTGAAATACACTGCTGAGGGGAGCGGGCGAGTCAGGAGAGGTCTGCTGTGCCATGTGGGCTGCTCCCTGGCCTGGGATCTAACTTGTGCTGCAGTAGGCTGCAGACAACTTCATAGGTTGCATTTTAACTCCTTGCGCCACCAGCGAGGCCGTGGTGTTTTGTTTTTTTTTTTTAATTTATTTATGCATACAAGAACTAGGGTATAGGCCAGAGGTGTGGGCAGTGAGAAGATTCACCAGAGACAGAGTGGGGAACAGAAGAGGCAGACTGACTGAAATACACTGCTGAGGGGAGCAGCGGATGAGACAGGAGAGGTCTGCTGCGCCATGTGGGTCAGCTCCCTGGCCCGAAATCGAACACAAACTTGTGCTGGTAATCGTGAGGATAGCTTCACAGTGCTACGCTTAACCTCTTGCGCCACCAGGGAGGCCCTGCTGCTTTGCCTTTTGTAAACATGCCCCGAGTGGCCGTGGCTCAGAGTGCTGAGAGCAGGCATGGCCAGCCCTTTCAAGACCGCAGGAAGTGCGTGACACAGGTCCCTGCTGTGTCTGTGCAGAATCAGCTGGCAGGGGAAGTGCGTAGGGACAGCCTGCATTCTTACAATAACACAACACGACACAACAGTCATGGAAAGAAACACCTTCTCAAACAAGCAACAGCATTGCATGAGTCTCCAGTGCCTTACGTTAAATAAGTCAGACTCCAAGACCTGTGCAGGTTGCCAGAACCTGGGAGGAGAGATGGGATCAGCCACACAGGGGCCCAAAGGAACATTTCTGGGTGATGAAAATTTCTGTATCTCAGTATTAGTCACTAGTCACCACTCACAACTTGAATGCATTTGACAAAACATCAAACTAGACAATAAAATCAAACTATGTAAATTATACCCTTTTTTGTTTAAGAAAAACTCACTTCCTCATTAATGCAAATAAACAAAATGGGGGCTGTGTACTTCATGAAACATTTTCCAACCACAGGAAGGATACAGCTCTAACACAGGTGGCCACGTGGGTGAGCCGGGGGGCCTTGTACATAGTGACAGAAGCTGGTCACAAAGGGCCTCATACTGTGTGATCCCATTTAGCATGAAATATCCAGAATTGGCAATTTCATGCAGACACACAACAAAATTGGTGGTTGCCACAAATTAGGGAGAGGAAGAAGTGGGGAGCTACTGCCTAGTGAGTTTGTTTCAGATGATTCGAAAGTTCTGGAATTAGTGGCAGTGATAGTTGCCTGACATTGGGGATGCACTTAATGCCATTAACCCCATAAGAAACAACAAAAAGGCCCACATTTTCTTCGCCTGCCAGGTGCACAGCAGGTGCTTGGTAAGCACTCGGCCTGTATTTGGTGCAGCCGAAGGAGGAGGGTTGGGGCTGATGGCTCTCTTCTTGGATGAAGGGAGGACTTGAGGGTGCTGTATTTCCCCCCTCCACTGCCACCAGTAAATGCAGTTGCTCATCACAGAAACTTCCGCCAGGTTTGTAACTTTGCTTGGTCCCAGCAGTTGGGTGGATGCAATTCCCGCGCGCAGAGTCTTGATCTTGGGGACTGTTGGAGTGCAAGGGGAGAACTGTCTTTGTGCTGAAGGACTAGGTCAGCCGAGTTTCATGTTCGGAAGGAAAACCATGCTCAACCTGGGTCTCCAGCAAATACAGCTGAATAAATAAAAATGTGCATAAAACAGCAGGGGCCGCCTGAAGAGCAGCTTTTCCAGCATGTCGGGAAGGCATTTATGGTTGGGAAACTAGTCACCAAAAAGCAAGGCTCCTGGCGATGAGGAAACCCCGGGGAGGCGGTCACCCTAGCCGGCTTCGCCAGCGCCCAGGGCAATGAATCGGCAGCTGAGCAGGCCTGCTCTGCGTGGGCCTTTGGGGTCGGAACAAAAATCTTATTGATGATTTGTCAGAGCCTGGGCAGACAACTCTGAACTTTTAACAGAGCCAGGATGGAAAGCCCACACAAGGGCTTACAGTTTCCAGAATGAACAACACGCTTATTTTTCCCTCCCTCCACGAGAGGACTAGAGGAAGACACCAACATGAGAAGTGGGGGCGGTGGGGAGAGGGAAGGGGGACCAGTGCCTTCCAGCGTCTCAATGAAATGGCCACATTCCTCCCCAGCACCGCCGCCTCGTGGGCTCGGAAGGTTGGCGGGCGCTGGGGCCTGACGTTTGTTGATTGTTATCTCCAAGTCTGTAGCTGGACTCGGGGCGTGATGATGGCTGGAGTCACTGGCCTTGGCCGTGTGGGAGACCCGAACTACGAAGGCTGACCTTTGGCCAGATGGGCCAGGGTCTACCCCAGAGATGGACTTGGCACCCACAGAGGCCACTGGGGTAACTGGCTTTGACAGTGAGGCACCCAGGGAGGCAAATGCTGCCAAAACCCCTGGACGGGGGGCAGCTTTGTGAGGAAGGGACCAGCATGGAACTCCGAGGGTGAGGTGGGGCCCCTGGGGAAGGCGGGTGACATGTGGGCGTTTTGACTATCTGGCTCCCAGCCCCGCCTCTTGTCAGCCTTGGTGCTTACGCTTCAGCCAGCAGAGCCCCTTTAGAGGAAAGGGATGCACCTCTGCTTTCTCCATCCTTCTGGCCCGTTGGTTCCCTGATGGCAGGGACCACGGCCTGCTGGCTCACGTGGCGTCCCCAGGCTGCAGCCACCGGGGCATCTTCTCTTCAAGGCTGCACATCTGACGTTCGCAGCACAAGTCCCACAGCCTCTACCTGTCGTGGGACCCGTGGCCCATCCCCCTGCCTTGTGGAGTTGGACGGAACAAAGAGCAAAGGCCGTGGTCCAGAGACACTCCCTGGCAGTTGGGAGTGACTGTGGTCAGTGGGCAGCTGGTGCTCTGGACCTGGCATGCCTGTGTCTGAGCCCAGTGCCACGCCTAGCTGCAGGGTGACCCAGCTGGGTTGCAGTTCAGTCTCGGGAGCCCGGTTCCACACTGCACTGCAGGGTGGTGGGGAGAATTGGAAATGGTCAGGGGTGCTGCAGTCTCCTGGGTGCCCCCCATTGTGATTAGGTGGTCATTCCCATCTGCAGTAACTGGCCTCCCTTCCTGGTCTCCTCCCCACTCTGTAGCCCACTTGAAAACAGTATTAGAGACCTTCCCCATGGCATTACCTGGAGCCTTCAGGCTTAGGTGCTAACTCCTTAGGGAAATAGATAATAGCCCTTATCATCTGCCCCCCATGATCTCATTCCACAGGTCTGGCCCCAGAGCCCACCTTCTCCCCTTTCACAGCCACCCGCCCCTGTACCCCATGCTGTGTGCCCTGATGCACAGAGCTACTGGGGTCTTCAGATAGCACCCTGTGTGCTTTCAGCTCTTACGTCTTCAGAACATCCCACTCCCTTTACCCAAAACACCTCTGCCTCTTCCTGGTGAGCTCGTGTGCACTCCTCAGGGGCCAGCTTATAAATTCCTTTCCCTGGTAATTCCGAGTTTGTCTGTTTTCTGGGTACCTCCCCAATCCATGGAGACAGTCCTGAATTCTCTCTTCCCTGTGTCCACACCGAGTCCCCTTTTCCAGTTGGTGGACCCCAGGAAGCCTGGGGACTCCACTAGGTCACCTTTGTCTCCTCCTTTTACCCTTTGGCTTAGCACATAGTTGCTCACGTGACAACACAAAGCCTGATTCCAGGAATCAGGGAGCTTTGGGGAAGAGCTGAGGATGTGGAAGTGAAGAGACACTTTCGGTTTTTACTCTTTTTTTTCTTTTTGTTTTGTTGGGTTAGCTCAGAAGTGGCAGCAGTAACAGCCTGGCAGAGAGCAGAGGGTCAGGAGGAAGGCAGCTCCAGGATCTAATTGCCTGGCAAGGCCCCTTCATTTTTCCTTATTTACTGTAGCTCGGTTCAAGGCCCAGTGTCCTCTCACGATCGTCCTTTGTTTTCCTGGTTGGACTTTAAGCTCACTGCTCTTCAGCCAGTTGGGTTCCTGCAGCCAGCAGGAAACTCATCAACAGCTGTTCATAACAAAACAAAAAACAACTCTTAAGGCCCTTGACCTACTGCCGCCTCTTCCCAGAAGCCTTCTGGGCCGGCCAAGGACTCCTGTCTGGCCTCCTCACTCTGCGGTGGGGGCACCTGTGCACCCCCTGGCCTTTTGGTGCTGCGCCCTGTAAACAGCTTCGCCTGTGCTGCTCTGGCCCCCTCAGCGAGCTTGCAAAGCTCAGGCACAAGTCCCCACTCTCCTTTCCAGTTACCCAGTAAGTTTAGGGAAACTTACTGAACTGATTTTTGGGTTCTGAGAGATCTTGGTGGTGCCCTTTCAAAACCCACTCCGTTAAGAGTCTAACTGGATTTAAATAAATTGGAGGAAAGCCAGTGCCTCTTAGGAACCCCGGCAGTGTTCTTCCCGATCCCCAGGGATGAGGCACGAGACTGCTTAGACTCCCCCTCCCCCCCCCAACCCCCCACTTGGCTCCCGGAGGCAGAGCACGCTTGGCACTGACCTCAGTGGAACCTGCTTGGCTCTTGAGCCTTTACCAGGACACTGAATGCGGAGAGAGGAGGTTTCTGTGCTTTTTAAGCTTTGGTCAATTCTTCCACGAGCAGGCCAGCCTGTGAGAGTGGCCCATTCACCTGAGCCAGCTGGCGGTCCCTGGGGTTTGATCTGACAGTCACGCTCCCTCTGCTGTTACCACTTTCTCCCCAGATACACCCTAGCCTCCCCCCTCTTCCTCCACTGGCCTCCCAGTCAATGGCTGCATTCATTCCAAGGAGTCTGGGTTTGCAGGAATGGAGCTCATAGGCCACTGGCCCACAAAGATCCAAGGCGTGTTTGAACAGAAACAGGCTACTGGGCTCTCTGTCTTGGAGCAGGAGTGCGCAAGGGCTGCTTCTTCTAAAGAGGGAGTTAGGGCTGTTGGGCTGGGGAGCCAGGCCTTCAGAGGATGCAGGATGAAGGCTACGCAGAGGTATTGGTGGCGTGTTGCCAAGAGCTCGGCCTTGGAGGCAAACGGGAAACCAGCCCCTTGCCATGGGCCATGGGGGGACCTTATGGGCCTTTGCCGAGCCACCAGGCCCACATCAGCAAAATGGGCATGATGATGCTTACTGCTTAGAATGGTTGCGAACTAGTAGATGTTGAACAAGTTAGTTCCCTCATTTATTCCACAAACATTCATTCAACACATAGAGCCAAAGATATAAGCCAGGTACAATCCTGACTCGCTGAGCTAACAGACTAGACAAGGGGGCGACAAACATACAATTTAAAAATGAGCAGGATAAATAAAACGATTTCTTTCTTCATTGTTGATTTGCTCATTTATAGATTTTATTTTAAAATGTTCTTTTTATGAATTATATAATTCTTACATCATTTTTCATTTTTGCATAATGTATGCATTTTCATTTTGGTTATATTCCCCATACAATTCCCACCCTATTATAAAATGTTATTAATAAATTGTGATTAGGGCTATGAAGGCAGAAATTAGATGTTGAGATAGAGAATAAAAAGAAACATGTGTTTTGGACAAGGGAAGGCTACTCTGAGGACGTGACCCTCCTTTTTCCCTTCTTTTTTTTTTTCTGTAAAGGGGAACTAAAAGAGGATACTACTGGTGGAGAAATAAATAACTGATGATGCCACAGGGTGAGACGAAAAATCAGGATGTCTTACACAGCAAAGAAAACCATCACTGAGTGAAAGGCAACCTACAGAATAGGAGATACTAATTTGGAAATCATATCTGATAGGGGGTTTTATCTAAAACAAAGGGCTCATGCAATTCTGTAGCAGAAATACAATCTGATAAAAAAATGGGCAAAAGATCTGCATAGACATCTCTCTAAAGAAGACATCCAGCTAGATGACCTTGCTAAAAGTTGGCAAGCTCTGCTTAGCCTTTGAAAAGGTGCTCAGACTCACTACTCATCAGGGAAATACAAATCAACACGACAGTGAGGTACCCCCTCTTGCCTCTTTAGAATGGCTGTCCTCAAAAAGATGAGAAATAACAAGTGTTATTTCTACTCCACTAGGGAAAGGAAATTGGTGCAGACGCTCTAGAAAGCACTATAGTGGTCTCAAGGTTCAAAGTAGAACTACCCTAAACAACCAGGATGAGAAGATCACCACACTCTGGCTACTGTTGAGATTCATAAGCTCAGTCAAGAAGAGCTTCACAGATTCATTCTTTGCAACAACCTCAGGAGACGGGCTGGGTCTTCTCCACTTGACAGATAAGGAAACAGCCCGGTGAGCTTGCATCGCTGCCCTGGTTCCCATGGCAGGTGACACAGGCTCTGTCAGGAGCTCGTGGCTGCTGTGTGGGCACAGTCTCCAGCGTGGCCTCTTACTGGTTTCCACTGGTTCTTAGTGTTGGCCACATACTGGAACCACTTGAAAAGGTTTAATGATGACTGGTTCCTGGGTTTCACTCCTAGAAATTCAGGACCATCTTTGTGGGCATCAGGAGTTTTAGAAGCTGTCCAGATGATTCCAGTGCAACCAGGATTGGAAAGGGGTGTTTACAACCCCCAAGGAACTGCTACCTGAGGAGCAGATTCTGAAGAGCCAGCCGGGTGGGGAGGGCCAGAGGAGGGCCCCATTGGCAAAAGCAGTGCCGTGTTCGAGCAGAGGTCTTGGTCACTCGCAGTAACAGCAGTTGTGATGGCGATGCCTCTGCCAGGGCTCTTATCCATCATTTGACCTCTGGATCTATGGCACTGGACCCCTTAATAAGTTTGGGATTTGGTGACAGTTGAAGTGACTCCATCATGGGAGGCTTTTGTTTGCCCAAGCATGGTTTTGGATGGGTCGTGTCTATTTCTACAGAGAAAACATAATCCCCGTTTCATCTCCTTGGAGTGACTATTCACCATCTTTGGGGCAAGGATTAACCACCAGGTCTCTTCTGATAGTTGTAGGTTCACGTTATCCAGACCCCAAGCTGTTTATGAGTGACCTTTCTCAAGGGAGAAAATTCAGTTTCCAGACTCTTTCTGACTGGGTAGACTGAGTTGGACTGCCTTCCACTGTCCCTCCACAAAACCCATGTTTTCCTTGCACTGGGAATCCACATTTTGGCTGGGCACCCCTACATGTTGCCAGGCCACTCCCAAACTCCTCCTTTGGGAATCAGGATCAGTGGGTAGCTCCAGGAGCTGGGAGTGTATCTGCACTGGGCCTTTGGAGAAAAGGCAGCTGCTATAAGGCTTGTCTGTTTTCTGTCCCAGCCCTGGAGCAGCTGCTGACAGAGCTGGAGGACTTTCTCAAGATCCTGGATCAGGAGAACCTGAGTAGCACAGCCCTGGTGAAGAAGTGTGGCCTGGCCGAGCTCCTCCGGCTCTACACCAAGAGCAGCAGTAAGTGTGGTCCTGGGGCTCGGGGAGGATCCCGCAGAAACAAGATGGTTGCATTAGTCCACTCGGCCCACACACTGGGCGTCGTGGCCAACATTCAGTCCTGTAGTTCTGGGGGCCAGCAGTCTGAACCCAGGGTGTGGCAGGGTTGCGGATGGCTGTCTTCTCCCTGGTCTTTACACCAGTTTGCATCGAAATCTCCTTTTCTTACAAGGACACCAGTCACCTGGGGTTAGGGCCACCCAGTGGCCTCTCTTAATGTTGATGACCTCTTTCAAGACCCTGCTCCACATGCAACCACATTCTGAGGTTTTGAGACTTAGGACTTGGCATATAATTTGGAGGGGACACTGCCCAGGCCAGAACAATAGGGCAGGAATGATGTAACTGGAGGGGGGAGCCACAGAAGTCCCTGAACAATTGACACAGCATCCATGAGTGAGGTGTTAGTGTTTTTAATGCGCTCTCCCTGCTGGTTGGGAGTAGAGAAAGGCTAATAAGCTCTTATAATAACAGCTAAGGCTTAATTGAATACTTCCTACCTGTGCTCGTATTAACTTGTTTCATCTTCCGGACACCGCTATGAGGTCAGTGTTATTATAGATGAAAAAACAGAGACCCAGAGAGTTTAAATAACTTTCCCAGTGTCGTAGAGCCCAAGTTTATGATTTCTTCTGTATTTTTATTGGTATCAATATTAGATACAACCAAGTACATGGATCTCAAGCATTCAAATTAGAGTTTTGACAGTGGTATATACCTGTGTACCTATCACCCAAGTCAAGAAATAGAACATTTCTATGTCTTCCAGAACATTCCAGAAAAGTTCTTTGTTGCCACTTCCTCACCTTACCCCCCCAAGGCAGCCATCCTGATTTCTCTGTCCATAGATTAGCATGGCCTTCCCTGGAGCTTCATATAAATAGAATCATACAGTATGGATTTTATGTCTATGTTCTTTTTGCTCAGGAGATCCACCCATGCTGTGGGGTGTGCCTGTAGTTCCTTCATTGCTGAGTAGTTTTTTATCCTGTGAAGAGACTCAGACTGTCTATGCATTTCCTTGTGGATGTGCCTTTGGTTGTTCACAGATTTGGGTTATTATGAACAATAAGCCTGCTCTGAACACACTTCCAGGGTTTCTCGTGGGGACAGATGGTTTTGTTTCTAGCATATTCAGACAAACTTTTCAAAGGAAACCTTGTGAAATCAAGGCGGTTTAGTTGAATTTATCTATCTATTGGATGTTGGAGAATTAGAAGTGACGTCTGAGGACAGAAAGAGAGGGACCAAGAGTAGATATCTAACCCATCCTCGAGACAGGAACAGCTGAAATCCGTGCTCCAGTCCTCAGTCAGGAAATCTGCCCTTCCTGCCAGCCTGTATCCACCAGGCTACATCTGAAGGCCCTGTTCTTTGTTCCCAGTGGAACAAGTTTCTGTTCTCTGAGTGACAGAGAATCATAAAGCTGCAGCATGTTGCTATATGCCTGGCGGCCTGCCTTCTGTGGAATCATCCTGGCTCCTCTCAGCCTTTCATCAGAGGCACTTTCTGGAGCCCCTCTGTCGCCCTTGCAGCTCCCCGAGCCAGCCTGTGGTTCCCAGGCCTGTCCTGGCTTTGTAGTGAGAGTTGGCTGGCCTGCCACTGAGTGTGGTCAGCAGCACATCAAAGAAAGCCCTCCGTGGGAATGGCAGGTGGGAAATCCACATTACAAGGCAGGTGAGTTGGAGCGGGATGAGTCATTCCCGGAAGGATTTGTCAGTGGAACTCTTTAAAAAGCATTACCCCCCACCCCATGCCAGTTGGCTGTGCACCCCTTGAGAATGTTTGGTGATAAAAAATATCTCTTTTGGGAGAATCCCTCTGTGATGGTATCTGATCATGATTCCTAGCTCTAACTCTCTGTCTGAACCCCCTGAATTGTGTTCCCTTTTTGGCTTAATGCAGCATTCCTGTAGAATGATCTTTGTTTCACCCTGGATCTGGGTATATTCTGTTTTTATAAAGTCAGGCCTGTACCAACTTGGTGTTTGCAGCCTGCAGGTGGCTGTTGGGAACTGGCCAGCAGCCAGTTGTAACTGTGTGAATCTCCCCCAGAGCACCACCCAGACCCCTACAAATGTGTACAGCTTTATGAAACCCATGGCTGCCACTTCCATTCCCAGCTCTGATATCCACTTACAAATAGCCACTGTTAGAGAACTTCCCTTCTCATCCTCCTTGTGGCACGTCAATAAGCAGAGAAGTTAAACAGGTTTCCCCCACTATCCGAAAAGAGAATGTTACTATTTGGTAGGTAATTTGGGGGGCCTGGGAATGCGCAAAAAAATTCCATATAAGTGGGAATAGCATTTCCAGACCCCAAAAGTAACCTACCAAATCATACCAAATAAGAAGTTCTACTTTCAGAGAGTGGGGGAAACCTGTAACTGCAGCTACCGTTTGGTTGACCCTGCCCCAGTGCTGTGTTTTCTGGAATGACATGATCACGTCATATAATTTTCGTCCCAAATCATTGAGGAAGTTGTTGTTATCCCCATCTTACCAACCAGGGAACCAAAAATCACTTGTTTGAGGCTCACGGTCATGAGCAGCAGATCAAGGGCTGGGGCAGGGCAGGGGAACCTCACCATGAAATGTCCTGAATACCCCCATGTTCCTGATTGGTCTGCCCCAGATTGATGGTTGTGCTGTGAGGACTGAATCCAATCCCTACCCCCTAAATTAAAGCATCCAAATTCCTCTGTCAGTTCTCTAGGCCTGCCTCACTGTGTATCTTCTAGTATCTTCCAGAAAATTAGGTTAGGCTGATCATCCCATGAGAGTCCATGGTCTACACTGACTAATCTATTGTTTACTCCCATACATTTGGGGGAAAGGGAAAGAGAGAAAAAGAGCCTTTTTTGAAATGGAATTGTCAATTTGGTTTTTTTTTTTTTTTAAAATAGAGGCATGTTTTATTTATTTATTTGTTTGTTTGTTTGTTTATACAAGCACTGGGTACAGTCAGAAGCGCGGTAGGGTGAGAGAATTCACCAGAGCCAGAGCGGGGAGCAGAGCAGGCAGAAGGACCGAAGTACACTGCTGAGGGGAGCAGCGGGCGGCAGGAGAGGTCTGCGCGCCATACGGGACCCTCCTCCGGTGGCCGGGGAGCAGCCGGGGATCGAACCGGCGCCGCAGAGGCTGCGGGCAGCTTCGCAACCCAGCGCTCAACCGCTGCGCCACCGGGGAAGCCCGTCCATTTGGTTTTCTAACCTTTTAATACTGTCACTGGAAATTTCTACTCTCTGTGCTTTTTGTCTAAATGGTGACATCCAGACATGGGTTTTGGAGGGCCTGCTGTTCCTGCTTTCACCTATGAGCTGTGTCACCCATGAGCTGTGGGGCCCCTAATGCCCTGCTTGGAAACTGGGGAAGTTTCTGGAGCTGCCCCGCCAATAGTTTCAAATGTTCTGTCATCCAAAGAGGGGGACCATGTCCCTCTACCCGACCCCTTACTCAGCTCTCATGGAAGGAACACCTTCTACAAACAAGGCCTTTCTGTTTTCTGCTATCACCCCAGCACCCAGCATAGTGCTGGTGTTTAGTACACTTCTGAAGATGAGAGGACGAAAGAAGGTTCTCTACCCTAGGAATGTCACCTCCCTCCAGCCATGGGACTGCTCAGCAGCCTCCCCTTTTCAGGGCCAAGTGCATAGGGCTTCTCCATCATTATAGAAGGTTCTGGAACATCTTACGCCGTTAGACTAGAACTGGATTAGCAACCCTCTAGAAATCAAAACCTGGTCAGTCATGGCCAGCAGAGCACCTGGCAAGGTGGCTGGTGGAGTCTTCTGTGTTAATTACAAGTGGCCATCTTGTGGAGGAAACACTTGCTCAGGATCCAGCAGTAAAAAAATAACAATATCTTACCTTTTTTTTTTTTTTTTTTATATCAGAGTGTGGGCTTGGTCAACAATGAAAAAAGAAATGAACATGAAATGAATGTTAGACATGATTTCCTTCTATTCATTTTGATCTTTTTTTTGATTTTTTTTTAAGATTCATTTATTTATGCATACAAGAACTGGGGTACAGGCCGGAGGTGTGGGGGGGGGACGGGTGAGAGGATTCACCAGAGACAGAGTGGGGAACAGAACAGGTGGGTTGACTGACTAGATAGCAGGTGAGTCAGGAGAGGTCTGCTATGCCATGTGAATTACTTCCGGGCTGGCTGGGGATCGAACTCATGCTGCAGAGGCTGCAGACAGCTTCATAGCTTGCGTCTTAACCCCTTGCACCACTGGGGAAGCCTCTATTCATTTTGATCTTGATCAGTGTCATCTTGGTATCTTCTGTAATTGTGGTTTGCCTCTTATTCTGCTTTTATCTTTACATTTTGAACTGTTCCTTGTGCACATTTCCAAGTATTGTCTCTCTCTCTGTGTGTGTGTGTGTGTGCGCGCATGCACGTGCACTCCAAGGCCCGATCCTTTAGTTTTCAGTCTCAGATATCCCTGTAAAGGCAGACATAGAGTTACATTGTCATTTTTTCACAGTTGGGTCCTATCCACTGATGGATGAACAAGAATGTTCAACCAATGCCCCATCTGTAGGCATCTATTTTTTTTTAAAAAAAAAAAAAAAAAAAAACTCCTCATTCAACATTGCAGTGAATATCCTCAAAATTTTGTTTACAAGCTAAAGTGATCTTCTGGATAAATGTTTGGCAGTAGACATGCTGGGTCAAAGAAAATGAACACATTAAATTATCCTCCAAAATCATTTCCAAAATGGTTGTGCCGGTTGACACATTCTCCAGTGATCCGTTTTTAAAGGTGACATGCTGTTACATCTGATTTATTTCACCAATTTCCCATTATTTAGCCTATGAGTAATCCTCATGTTTTAGGCTGTCATTTTAAATCTTTGATAGCTGTATGATTACTTCAGTTTTTCAAATTCCCTAATACTTGAATCTTGTACTCTTGAAAACTTGAGGGTTAGGTGGAAACAGACAATATTTCATCACAACTGTTTCCCACACTCTAATAGCAAAAAAGCCAAGGCACACAAGTTAGGTGTTTTGCCCAGAACGACCCAGCTTATGGCAGAGCTTGGCCAACACCCCCATATCCTACCTCCCACTGTTGACCATCTGTCCCCTGTACCATGTTCTGGCAAAGGCACTAATCCCTCTGGGTCTCAGTCAGTAGAAGTTTGTAATTTGTGGTTGTGTTTAGACCTCATCCTTCCCTTCCATTAGTTGTAGTAGGCCATGGTCTAGGGGCGACATTGTCGATCAGTCCTGGCAGGGCTGGGAGCCGAGGTGGCAGTCCCATAGCTGATGGCAGAGGACAGATCCAGTGAGTCAGCCTCCTGTTCCCCTGGGTTCTGGGCTGTTTTTCCAGGCCTAATGGCTGGGGTCCAGCAGTCAGGAGCATGGATGCTGCACTGCCTCCTTTGCCAGGAGTTAGAATTGGCTCCTTTGGCTTAGTAACTCAGTCCACAACCACTGGAATTTATCAGCCACAAGTTTCTAGGAAATGCAAACTAAGGGCCTCAGAAAGAAATGCAGAAGGATTTCCAAGATGAGAAACACTAAGATGAACTTCCTCTGCGGGCTTCTGAAGAAAAAGTCTTTGGGACATTAGAAACCAAGCGTGAGGAGACTGGCCTCTCTCTGCCCGGGCACTAAGAAGGTGATTTTGCTCACAGAAATGATATTAAAGGATGCTGTTCTGTTCAGGTGCAGGGTATAATCTATGTGGAACAGCAGGAGGCTGGTAGTGCCCCTTCTAATTTTTAGCATCCTTACCCCTCCAAACCCAAAGTTCATGTTTTGGCTATCTAGGCCTCCACAGTGGTACCCCAACTAGAGTTCTGGGGGCTAAATTTTCAAACCTTCAACATAATCTATCTTGTGTAGGCATTGCTCTGATTAGCCCCTACAAGTAATTCAGACTAGGATGAGAGTGACTGTATGAAAATGTTTTACAATTTAAATGAATGCTATAAACCCAGAGAAAGCTCTGCTTTGCAGAGTGCGATGCGCATCTCTGAGTTATGGGTCACTTTCCACTTAAGGCTTTCATTCCTGAAGCTGCTAGCCTCCACCCCACACATCTCCCTTCTGCTAGAAAGCTAACATTCAAGTAGATATTTCTTTCTTTCTTTTTTTTTTTTTTGAAATTTGTCAACTCATGCTACAATGGACTCTTTCAATCAACTCAAAAAATGTTCTGTGCTTTTACTGGAACCCAAGCAGATGACAGTGTCTCTGGGGAGATGCTATTTCTCTCCCGACTGATTTTCCTTCATGAAACCACATGAATGTCATGTCTTCCACTCTTCCTTGGCAGGTTCTGATGAGGAGTATATTTATATGAACAAAGTGACTGTCAACAAGCAACCAAATGCTGAGTCCCAAGACAAAGGTATGGGGCTGGGCATGCCGATGGCCTGGCTAGGTGTCCCAGGATAAGGGGGCGGGGCGGGGGAGGGTTAAACCTCATTTGTCTCACCCCCTCCTTCTCCCATCCGGCAACACAGACAGGCCTAGCGCGACTATTTTTGGAAGTTCCATTTTGGTGGATGGTATTTTAGGTTGGTATATTTTGGGATATTTCATCGGACCACCTCCTTGCCTTGTAAAGGTCTGGCGTTCCCTTCATGGCTAAGGAATCTGTCCCTAAAATCTCGCAACTTCCCAGCATTATCCCACAAATAGGAAGTCATAATTCAAATGTTCTAAGAAGCCAGCTGTGTATGGTGTTGATCCCACGGTTCCAGATTTATGTCTTTTGATAGGAGTCTGGATTTTATGGTGGTGAGGTCTGAGGGCCTGGGGATAGGAAATGACATCAGCAACTGCCTTAATAGTCAAAGGTTTTGTTCAAGGGTGCCCTCTTGGGCAGAACATTTTTTCTTCCATTAGAGGGACATAGTGCATTTTCCTTGGTGTCTTCTGCTCTATTCTGCTCTCTGCTTTTCTCTGAAAACCTTCCGGAGGGGTCTGGCAGGTCCTAGAAAGGCTCGGAGGTTTGCCCAGCTCTCTAGTTGGAGAGAAGAGAGATTAGAAGCCTCTCTTCCAACTCCCAGCCTGAAGTTACAATACAAAGGTGCAGAGAGGTGGGACCATACACTCAGCACACTCAGTCCTTGCACCAAGCAAAGTTTAAGACTTGGCCTCAAACATCAGCCGTCAAAACCCTGAGGTCAAATATAGCTGAGTCTGTCCCGGGGCTGGCTGGGCTGCCCCTTGAAATCAACAGACTCAGGAGGGCCTTTGGTGCCTTTTCCTTCAAAACACACAAGAAATGTGGCCCAACCTACTTCCTGCCCCACTGCCAAGCCTGAGGCTCAGCAGAACTCATCTGCGTAAAGGCGGTCACTGCCTGGGGTCATTGCCTTCCGGCTAAGCTGTGCCATGGAAAGAACCTTAATCACAGGGTCGGTGCCATGCGTGTCTCAATATAGTGACCACTGGCAGCAACTCTGCTTGCTGGAGCTCTGTGGCCAGGCCATTTTTGACACAAAGCAGGTGGAGGAGAAAGGATAGAGCCTTCCAGAAACCCCAAACCAGTTCCTGCTGAGGAATCTGCCCCAAACCTGGGCCACCACTGTACCCTATTCTTGGAGGCAAAACAAAACTGGCTCCAGGCTGAGCCTGGCCTGGTAATTAACATCTCAAACTGACCCTGGGGGGTCCTGGTGACCAGACAGCCTGGATAATGAAACCCTGCTGGGAGGCTGGCCTCCCCTCACCCTCTCCTGCTTGCTTCACACAGCACCTGAGGAGCAGAAGCCACTGGCTAATGGGGAGCCTGCCCAGCACTCCTCACCTCCTCAGAAGAGTCTTCCAGACCTTCCACCACCCAAGATCGTAAGTGTAATTCAAGCCCCCCCAATTTTCCCTGACTCGAGTCCTGGGAGCTTCCAGTTGTTTTCCCAGGTGTCAGTCCACCTATGTCGTGCATTTTCTGAGCAACTACTCTGTGCAGAGCATGGGGCAAGGCACTGGGACGGACAGCAAAAAGAAGCCTGCCTGCAGAGGACATGGGCTCAGGGTTACGTTACCCAAGATGCTCAGGGTGATGGAACTGGGTGATGGGGGAGATTGCCTTTGTCAAGTGCCATTGTGTGTCTGAGGCTTTTCCAGAAGGACTGTGTATACCTGTAGTTACCAGCAGGTCACAGTGAACTCTTACAAATGTGAATCTTACAATACAATACTTTCTGCTTGAAACTCATCATGACTCTTATTGACCTTAGGAAAAAACATCCATGGTCCTTAACTTGGCTCTAGGCCCAACCACATCCCAGCCTTATTACATTTGTTTTCCCTGTTCTCCCTCTGGGCCTGGATTGTACTACATGGTCAGTCCTGTCTTCCTGGGTCCTGGCTTGTTAAAGACTGCCACCTCAGCATCAATCATTTTTAGGCTTCTCTGCCTTGCCTATAGGAGGCATCCCACCACCACTCTGCCCCAGTTACTGTCTGTCCCAATTATCCCCTCCATGGCACTTGCCTCCATTGATATGGCCTTGCTTATTATTTGCTTCCCAGACAAGATGTAATCTCCCTGAAACAGAGACCATGCCTCTCAGTGTTTGGTGTCCTGTGTCTGTCCATACACAGCACATGCATCTGCCCAGAGATAGAGGGAAGTGTAGAAACACAGACTTGGATTCAGGACCTAGCCGTTTCCAGGGCCTAGCTCTGCTGTTTGACCTTGAGCAAGTAAGTTAAGGTCTGGCATTTAAATAAAAGGATGTGACCATCTCCTAAGGTTGTCTTATTCAGTGAGCTAAGGCTGGGTGTGGACTCCTCCAGGGTATTTGGTGAGCTAAATAGCAGTGTTTATATCTCATGGACAAGGAAACCGAGAATCATGCTTTTAGAGTTGAAATGTTGTATAGCCTTGAAGTGGCAGAGCCAGAATTTGGATCCAAGTTCTTCGCTCCCTAGGGGTTGGCTGGGGGAGTGGGGCAGGGGGGTGGCTTCCTGGAGGGTGTGAGCCAGTGGGGGAAGGATGTATATGGCTAGCTGCAATTGTTATAGTGTTATAGTGTTATAGGGAGAGGGGCAGCCCAAACCCCGCAAACCTGCCTATTCTAAATGGGTTCTGCCATCCGCCGCATCAACACAAAACATATGACACTTTAATGGGAAGGATCTTTAATAAAAACTAGGAAACAATACAGGTGAGGCAAAGAGTCTAGTTTCTAAATGAAGCACCCAAAGTTACCCATTCCCTCGTGGGTAAAACTCCATCCATATGGGGTCGGCCCAGAGCAAGGCCCCAAAGCCTGCCACAAGTCTAAAACATCTTCCAGTGGGGACCCACAGAAAAGGGTCACAAACAACCAGACAAGCCCGGAAGGAAAGAGCAAAATCAACATCAAGATAAAAGCTGCCATTGTCACCTCCCCACGGGTCTCACCCACATCTGTGTCACCCAGTCCACGACCAAAAGACAAGCGCAGTTTCTTCACGTGTCTCTAGGCTCCATGTGCCTCCTCCAGGTCTCCTTGCTCCATCCTGCTTCCTTCCTTCCTCAGTCTCTTCTTCTGCAGCTTCTCCTCTTCCTGCTCAGCTCCACCCTCCCTTGGGTGGGGCAGGGAACCTCCCCCTTTCCTGGGGACCACCCTGTTACACAATTTGGGGGCCAGCAGCCACTGGAGGCTATGATTCCAAGGTCAGCGACTGCCAGTAGACACCTCCTGTGGCATCTGGGGACTAAGCTCATGCCTTGCTGAGGGTGTCTGGGCTCCTCCTGAGGCCTCTGCCGGCAGGCAGTTCTACAGCACCTGGGACAGTGCCCCTGCTCCCACGATGTGCCTCAAGCTGGGTGACACCTGACAGGGACTCACCATCAGGCCAGGTGAGACTCAATGGACTGATCTGGGTCTTGGCTGCCCCCACTATGCTGATGACACTGGTGACCCCCACACTGTAGCTGCTATCCCCATCTCGTACGTGATGGAACAGGGTCCACCTGCCATTGGGGGCAGATTTTTGTCACTGTGTTTCCAATGACAAAGCAGGCTCCTCAGTTACCGCTGCCGGGCAGGGTCCCGGCGCTGGGCAGCAGCAGGCCCAGATCTGAGCGCAGGTGCTTGGGTTCCAGGCCACTCTGCGCCTCCAGACTCCAGCTCGTGTTTTTAGCAACAGAAAGGCCCAGATTCTGTCATCACAGTGGTAAGCTCCTCTCTCTTTCAGCCCCAGCACGTGGGCAAGGGTCCGTCCCCTCACTCACATCCAGAACGGGGTGGGGGGTGGGGGTTCCTGCTGTTGGGTTGTAGGGAGGAAAGGGGCTACTCTGAGTCAGAACTGAAATTTTTCCATCCTGAACTCAGCATCTGCTCCCAAGCCCAGGGCTGTGTGCGGCTCTGGCACAGTAGGGGGTGTTGCTGCCCGGGCCTCTGCAGCTGCTAGTGGGTCAGCACCTGGTGGGAGGGGCAGTCACCAGACAGAGAGCGAGTGCTGACTTGTTCTGGAAATCTGTGTTTCAAGATGTGCTGGAGGGCCCAGGGTATGCAGTGGTAAACACATCAGATCACATGAGTCCCAGCAGCCCCTGGCATTCTGGCGCTGGCCTTTACGCTCACGGTCCTGTCCCCTGTGGCGTGCAGGCTCCAGGATGTGAGGATGCAGGCCTCCGAGCCAGCAGCAGGCTCCCAGCTGCCTCCAGAGCAGTCGTCCTGTGCCAGCCGGAGCTGGGGCTGCTCCGGGCCAGGAGAGGCTTGTGTCCACATAGGAGAGGAACTTGGTGCTGGAATGGGAGAAAATAGCACCACCCAAGAATAACACCATCCCAGGGCGGCCATTCAGACCGTGGTAATTGTTCCTGTGGACAAACTCCAGGCTCTGGGGAGATTTCCAGCAAAACTAGCTGACTTCACAGTCTTCCCTCCTCATGGAATTTCTCTGCTGAGAACCAGGGGCCTGAGTGCAGGTCCCTTACCTGGGTCTCTCCTCATTCAGTCCTGAGCACCATCCCCACCCCAAGGGGCTTCCAGCTGTGGTGTGAGGAAGAGGGGTGGGGCATAAACCAGACTCCCCCATCCCTGCACGCGCACGCACACGACTGCTCTCCCTCGGGCTCCTGTCTGGTCACGTTTGGCTGAAGTGGCCACAACTCTTAGTCCAAGGCTCCCAGAGGGGTGGGTCAGGGCGGAGTGGGGAACAGCTGTCTCTTCTGGCTCTGAGGGAAGAGGAGACTCAGCAACAGCCGCAGTTTGGGAGGGAGAGGTGGAGGGAGCAAGGCAGCAAGAGCCTGGAGTGACCCGTGACTCTCAACCCCCCTTCCCTCAAGCTTCAAGTTGGCATGATGTCGGTCAGTCCTAATGCCCAGCTCCCCAGGGGTTTGTTGGTGACTGCAGCAGAAGGTGAGCTTTGGCCTGGGGTACTCAGTGCCTGTGGCCGGGCCAGGAGTGCGGCCCGTCTCCAGCTCAGGATGCCACAGCTCCTCCTCCAGGGCTGTGGATTCCCCTCCAACCCTGGCGACGTCAGTGGCCAGCAGCCCTGGCCAGCAGGGCTGGCGGAAGGGGCAGCCAGGGGTCCAGAGCAACTTCAGGGAATAGCCAGTGACTCAGGCAGCCGTGACCCTTCCAGGCCACTCTCCACACAGCCACACTCACTCCCAGAGGCTTGCTAGCCCTGTTCATGCTCCCAGCGAGCCCAGGCCGCCCCATCACACCCCTGGAGGCCTGACCTTCATTGGTGCCAGTGTTGGGTGAGCTGCTCTGGAGGGAGACAGCTCACTCCACAGACTTTGCCATATGGGGTTCAGGGAGCTGGGGCCAGCAGATTCACTTGCCTTCATCCAGAACCTTCCATGGTGCACTTAGTACAAAAGAGATACCTCAGGTCAGCTGGGCCACCCCTCACCTTCTACTCTGTTGAATCTAAATCAGAATCGACAAACTGCTGCCATCTGGCTAAATCCACAGCCACCTGCTTTTGTAAATAGTGTTTTATTGGGATATAACCCAATATGTATTATTTTGGATGCTTTTGAACTACGACAGCAGAGTTGAGAAGCTGATCAGAGACCTGGGGTGGCCCGAGATCCTTGAAGTGTGGATTATTTGCCCTTCACAGAGCAAACTTTCTGGCTTCTGGCAGATCATGCTGAGCGGGCAGCTTTCCTCCCTGGCCCTTACTGTGAGCCTCAGAAAGTTAGTTCAGGTTTTGAAGTCAAATCTCTCCTGTGTCACTTCACGTTCCCAATCTCCATCACGATGGTGAGGATGGTAATTAAAATAATAGTCCTTTCTGCTTGATCCTACGTCTTTGTAATTACTGACTTCTTAATTGTTATGCAAAATGCTTTCACCTTTAACTTGACCCAGGTCTGATATTTTGCTCAGCAGCCTGGCGGCAGGCCCTGTGCATCCTTGAGTAAGATGGAGCTTGGTACAAGCCAGGTCAAGTCAAAGTCTACTTTGTATTCCTCCATCTGCCCGTTCATTCCGTAGCGAATATATACATATACCTGGAACTTTCCCCCCTTTGATATCTTTATATTTCGCAGGTTAGTAAAAAGTAGTATTTATTAATAGTGCTGAGCCCAGTTTAATCCTTACCATGGCCCTACCCATGTAACAGGTATTTCTTCTCTCCCCATTTTATAGTACTGTCCCCCAGGACCTGAGCCCAGGCTCACTGCTCTACCCTCCATCTCCTGAGCCAGGATTAAGGAACCTATCTCTATCATGGGTTTCCCAAATAAGCTCATTTTCCAAGGCAAGGGTGTCTGGATTACCACCCCCCCCCCCACTCCCATCAGCAGAACAGTGACTTCCAAAGGCCAAGGGGTCTGGCTGAGCTTAGGTCCTCTTGGGGTCCTGCTTTTGCTAAGATCTCATCCCATACCCCTTTACCATAAGAGCCCTCATCTGCTTTCATTTGAGAGTGTCCCAAAGGCCCAGGCCTGCCCCTCACATGGACCACCCAGCATGAGGACTTCTCAAAATCAGGAGGGGCAGGCTTTTGGGTTTTTGCCATTTCTGCTCTCAAGTTATTATGCATATTCTCTTGGCCTTCCTTGGGGTTCCATGAATCGGAAAGAGACCATAGTCTCATGGGGTGACTGGTACACAGTCATGCTCATCAGCAGCTGACCTCTTTTTCCTCCTCTGCTGTTGCCTACCTCATAGTTTAGTGCCCATTTTACTGGTGGGGTCATGGAGGAACAGAACGATCTCAGACTCCATGCTTTACAGCAGCCTAAGTTCTTTATTCTCCAATTGTGCACTTTTCCCTATGCCTCCTAGAAGTTCAGGGCCACCTTTGAGATTCAGTTCAAAGATCTTGCCCTCTGGGTCCCAGCAGTCCTGTTCCCACAGACCTTTGACCTGGTGTGTTCTACACTATTCACCATGCACTTGATTTGAGGACATTAGTTACCTAGTGATTCTTCCTTAGGCTGACTCCTGAAGAATGACCTATGTTTGCTGAACAGTTAAACTTATTACAGCAAAAATTTGGTGCTTAAAAACCTGGTAACCTTCCTCTGTGTGCCTTAGGTCAGCCCTGTCTTTTCAGGAAGTATATGCTATTTAGGAGCCTTAACACCTGCCACGTCATCTGCACCTTTGTCTGGTTGCACGCCACATACACCGCGATTGTGAGGGATGGTTGAGGTTCATTTTGCAGAGGTGTAAGCTGAGGCTTGATGAGGTTAAGCAATGTGCCCATAGTCCTTCATCTGGGTGCATTAAATACTTCAGGACGTGTGTATGGCCAAGGGAGGTCAGTATTCCATGTCTCTTCCTAACTTGCTTTGAAGTTCAGTTGGGTATTTTTTTTCTTTCTGAGTCCCCACCCCTTCCTTTTACCCAAAGGCTTAATTCCAAGTTGTTCCCAGTATATCATATCTGAAAATGTTTATTTGTTCATACCACAGATTCCAGAACGGAAACAGCTCTCCATCCCAAAGATCGAGTCTCCAGAGGGTTACTATGAAGAGGCTGAGCCATATGACATGTCCCTCAATGGTACCTCCTGGGGCCTGGCGGGGGGAGACAGGGAGTGGGGGGTTCAATTGCTTCCTGCACAGATGCCAGTACTAGAGGTGGAGGGCAGCCTGGGCCACTGTGACCAGTGTGGAGGGACAGAGCACTGTCCCTCGCTGCTGCTGGGGACTGGAGGCCTGGAGCCCACCTAGGCTGCCTGCCAGCACAATACACAGTGAACGGGTTTACTGTGCCCACTGTCCCGCTGGATTCAGCACTGAAATGTGCCAGAAGAGGGTGTGCTGGCCCAGGGACACTCAGTTCTTGTGGCCTGGCTGAGCCAGAATGCAGTTTCTTCGGTTGGACCACTAGCCACTGTTCTCCACATGGGCTGAGTTTCCAGGAGCGGGAACTCAGTAGCGCTTAGGGGAGCCCAGTGTCACGGCACAGAGATTCTGTGAAGAAAGACCACAAATAAACAGGATGTGTCAGGTACTAGTCAGGTGTTAGGATGGAGGGCAGCAAAGGTGGGGGGGTATTTTAGATGGGGAAGGCTTCTCTGACAGCATGACCTTGAGCTGATTCCTGAATGAAGTGGAAAGTAGGTGGCACAGAAACCTGCAGGAAGAACTTTCCAGACATAGAGTAAAGTATATGCAAAGGCCCTGGGGCAGGAGAGCTCTTGGTACATTTGAGGAATGGTAAGGAAATCAGGCGGGGCAGGGGAGAAAGAGAACATGGACTGTGGCTTTTCACAAAATGAAATGCCCAGCCTTCGGAGGGGTACTTAGAAGTGACCTAACCTTGGCGTTAAAAAGATCTCCTACGCTGTGGAAGCAGGGGAACCTTTTGTCCATAGCCAGTGGGTCTTAGCCTGAGAAGTCAGATCAGAGATGCTCTTGGCGCAGGAATTCTGTCACACAGAAAGGATTTAGAACAGATGACTGTGACCCTGTACTCCTGGGCAGCTGGGCATCTGGTCCTCTTCCCTTCCTCTGTGAGTGAAAGATCTTTGAAAGCAGAACGCAACTGGCAAATACCAAGGGGAGGGTCCCTGGTATGAACTTGGTCCCTGGAATGAACTTGGCTGAGAGGAGCATTGTTGGTTTCATAAAGAACAGAACCAGGATGAGATGGGACCAGCCCTTTGGAGCCTCGTTGGATTCTTCTCATCTTTCCTCACACTTTACCTCAGGCCTCCAGTCCCGGGAACTGTGTGGGCTGAGGTTATTTTCTTCTAAGAGGGTGGTTTGGTGGGCAGACGTCACTGAACTTGAACCCCTGAGTGAGTAAGGCGTTGCCAAGTCACCGGCTGGGCTGTGATTTTAGACCACAGCCCAGGGCGTGGTGCTGCCGTCTGGATGCGTCTGGAAGGTGAAGCAGTGACTCACCACGGGGAGCACCTTCGCCCCATCTCTCTGGGATGTAGCCAGTGCCAGCTGGGGCCTGCCTCCCAGATGCTCTCGGGGGCGGGGAGGGGGGATGCTGTTTGTGGGCAGACACTTCGTCTCAACACAAACAAGTGCAGAGAAGGACCACGCCTCTTGGTGTTTCTCTCAACGACTTTGTTTTGACTTTAGCCAGGATGGGGGGGTGTCATACATACAAATGTCCTACTCACAGAACAGTTCAGTGTGGGGTGACAGGTCAGGCAGTAGTTTGGGGACCCATGTTGCTTTTTTGTTCGGACTTGGTCAGCCTCTAGAGCCACCGAATCCTCTGCAGAGTGAGTAGAGCACCCCGTGTGCTTCTTAAAAGCACCAGCCGGAAGTAAGCCCCCTAGTTTCTGCCCACATCCCATAGGTGAAAGCAGCCACGTGGTCCTTTCTTGGATGTAGAGCAGCAGGGAAATGATGTGCTTGGGCAAAATGGGGTCTCTCCTTGCTCGCCCGCACCTCTGACAGAAAAGCACCAACTTCTGGGGGACAGGCAGTGTGTCGCCCCACCTGGGCCTCTCTGTTTCCCTGAATTTGGGTCTGTCCCACTCTTCACCTTGTCTCTCTCCACCTTGCCTTTGTCTGTGCTTCTGGACAACACACAGGGCACTCTGGCACATTTCTCCCCACCGGGGCCCCCAGATGGGCGCAACTTCCTGAAGGAGTCATCTACGCCACCATCACCTTGGGTACTGCTCGTCCCCACTGCTGGAATGCCAGTGATTCTGTGCCTGCTGCCTGGCTGTCAGAGACGGGGTGCACGCACCGGGGCAGCCACTGCCCTCTTTCCATCCTGCATGGGCATGCCACGTGCCAGGCTTCCAGGAGGAGACTAAACCTGCTGTCCGCAGACTCCTGCCTGCAGCATCCAAAACGCATGGCTGAAGGGCCCAGGGCGGTGCGTGCTGTTTCTGCTTGCTGTCCCTGAGGACGTGCAGGATGCAGTGGGTGCAGCCCACCTGGGGATGGCAAATGGGGATGGAAGTATCTGAGCATCTTACTCCTTCTCACCCTGCAGCCCCTGGGGGCCAAGCATCTGTTTGAAGAATAGCCTCCATTATGGTGGTACGGTGGCTACGCTTAGGGTGAATCGACACGTTTGTCTGGAATTCCCTCTACACTACTCCGGGTAGCTTGAAGTACTGTGATTTGCTGCATCACAGTTAATGTCCCCAGCCCCCTTAGCTTCCCCCTAGGTCAGCAAGATGTTCCAGTTCTCCATGAAACACAGGGGGAGCCCAGAGGCACAAAGAGATTCGCCCAAGTTCTGCACACAAGATCACTGTAGCCTCCCTTGTTGCTATCCTTTTTTTTTTTTAATTTTTTTTTTTTTATAGAGGCATGTTTTATTTATTTATTTATTTGTTTGTTTGTTTTATTTATACAAGCACTGGGTATAGTCAGAAGCGCGGGAGGGTGAGAGAATCCACCAGAGCCAGAGCGGGGAGCAGAGCAGGCAGAAGGACTGAAGTACACTGCTGAGGGGAGCAGCGGGCGACAGGCGAGGTCTGCGCGCCATGTGGGACCCTCCTCCGGTGGCCGGGGAGCAGCCGGGGATCGAACCGGCGCCGCAGAGGCCGCGGGCAGCTTCGCAACCCAGCGCTCAACCGCTGCGCCACAGGGGAGGCCCTGTAGCCTCCCTTGTTAACTTTTGTTACATCCCCATGGCCTGTTCACCTCCTCCTCCCGCTTGTACAGATAATGCTATAAAATGAGGACTTTTTTTTTTTACAAAATAACCCTGATCAAATCAGCCAGCTCTAGTTGTCTGAGTGCTGATCTGTTTCCCTAAACAATTTATTTATTTTTTAAAGTTTTATTTATACAAGAACTGGGGTATAGGCCAGAGGTGCGGGAGGGTGAGAGGATTCGCCAAAGACAAAGTGGGCAGCAGAACAGGCAGACGGAACGAAGACACTGCTGAGGGGAGCAGCGGGCAAGGCAGGAGAGGTCTGTCGCGCTATGTGGTCATCTCCCTGGCCGGCTGGGATCGAACCCGCGCTGCAGAGGCTGCAGACAGCTTCACAGCACTGTGCTCAACCCGCTGTGCCACTGGGGAGGCCTCCCTAAACAATTTCAACTGTGCTTTCTTGCATCCTATCACGGGCAGATGAGTGCAGCATTCTTGCTGGTGATATTTGCATGGTTTGCTCCTCGGGAGATGAAATCACGCCTTTCCCAGCCTCTGCCTGCTGAGTGTTCGTTGCAATTGAATGACTATCCTAGTGCATGTAACCCTCTCCCCTTTTTTAAAAAACTGCTTTATGAGGATAAACTCCCAGGGCTAGGACTTTTGGGTCAAAGGGCTTGGGTGTTTTTATGGCTCTTAAAACAACGGGCTGCCAGATTGTCTTCTGTGAAGCCTGCATTCATTCACGTTCCATGAGCCGTAGAGTTCAGGATCCCCTGCCGCGTGGCCCTGCTATTGTCAGCCTTGGCTTATTTAGTAGGTATAAAGTGATGACCTCTGCAACTTTTTAAATTAAACCATGAAGGTGAGTAATACTCTGCTTTTAAAGAAAAGTGATATTAAAATATTCCAAGTGTTATTTTAAAAAATGAAAACACATTTTTCACTGGTATTGTGGTTAGAATTAACTGTGCTGTGGTCTCGTAACGTTTTCCTGAATTCTGATTCTGACGTGAGTCGCTGTTAGTGCACGGGGAGCAAGCTGTGTAGGTAGGAGGGCCTTCCCGCTGGGCGGTCGCTTTTCTGAAGTGTCACCAGGAGGACAGAGGTATCACTCCCTGACATGGGACAGAACATGTCTGTGGAAGTCACAGGAAAGTCCATGGAGGCCCCACATTCTGTTTGGGGCTACCCAAGAAGGGAAGGACTAGCCCCCCATCTAGCGGTAGTGAGCTTCTCACCCGTGGCCAGTTGAAGCAGCAGCTGGAGCAGCCCTCAGGTTATGGCAGACAGGACAGGATGCCTGTGCTGAGCCAGGCCTAGGACGGAGTGTCCCCAGGCCCTCTCTCCTCCATGTCCTGCTTTTGGGGGTTTATTGATGGATTTTTTTCTTCACATGGCTTTTGTTGGGGCTGGAGAGTACAGGGAAGCCAGAGAACAGAGCTGCTCTTGCAGGGTAGGGGCAGAGGTGGGGGTGTGTGGAGTAAGCATAGATCTGGTGTGGTTTGTGCCATGAGAGCATTGGGATTCTAAGAACCAAACAGAAAGGTGTGCGGGGCTTTCTGCCAGAGGTGGAGAAGGTGGGGGGTCTGAGCTGGCAAGCGGTAGCAGAAGCAAGTTCGCCCTGGAGGTGCTAGTGGGAAGAGGAGACCCATGTCTGGGGCGGGAGGGGGGTGCAGAGTGGGTGTTTAGGGCTGGGAAGGTGGGGCACTGTCTCCTGCTCTGTCACCCTTTCTTTCCTGGAGCCACACCTCCTCCCTTGTTGAGGGACAGAATCAGGGAAGGCTGGGCCCAGTGCAGGCAGCTCGTGGAAGCTGCCTTGTGTGTAGCTCTGGGCCCAGAGGTGGCTCCTCCTCCTTCTGGAATGACAGAGCACCAGGTCCCAAAGAGCCTGGAAGCTCCTCACCCCACTGCTTCATCCTCTGGGGGAGGAATGGAGGCCTGGGGTAGGGGACCTGGCTCCTGAGAGCCAGCTACGGTCTGTGGGCACTGTCTTGTTGGAGGTTTCTGGGGAGCCTAAGGTGAAGCAAGGAGAAGGGACAGAATCCTGGGTTCAAGTTGTGTCTGGCCAGAGGCAGCATCCAAGAAGCATCACTGGACAGCTTGGGGGCCTGAAGGTCTGCCGGGGCCTCCGTTGGAGGATGGGGTGTGGCGCCAGGGCTTGCAGAGGCAGTGGGCTGAGGCCGGGGGCCGCTGGCTACCTGGGCCCACAGCCCCACACCCCCTGGACACACATGTTGTGGAGCTGCCCGTTGGGCTGTGATTGAGTGGGTCTCCCTTGCAGAGGACGGAGAGGCCGTGAGCAGCTCCTACGAGTCCTACGACGAGGAGGAGAGCAGCAAGGGCAAGTCGGCACCGCACCAGTGGCCCTCGCCGGAGGCCAGCATCGAGCTGATGCGTGATGCCCGCATCTGCGCCTTCCTGTGGCGCAAGAAGTGGCTGGGACAGTGGGCCAAGCAGCTCTGCGTCATCAAGGACACCAGGCTCCTGGTCAGTCTCCTCGCGTCCTGTCGGGGCTCCTCTCTTTGGCATGAGGGTGGGGGCTGGGGGAGAGGATCCTTGACTGCAGGTGGTTGGAATGTTTTATATCAGATTTCGTGCCTCTTCCTAACCCGAGAGTATTTGCAGACCTTGTGTGCGTGGGTGAATGTGCCTTCTCGTAACCAGAAGCCTAGTAGTTTCCACCAGACTCCCAGCTGGCTGGGATTACTGTCCACTCCCCCCAGGCCCAGCCTAGATTCTGCACCTCCCCCACCCCGATCGTTTTGTCCCCTGTTCTGAGTCATTCCTTCCTCACATCCAACCACTGGGGGTTTGGAGCAGAGCCTGCTGTCCAGCCAGGGCCCACCCCAGCTGCCCCCCTGCGCCCCAGCCCTGGCTACCCCTCTCATCTGTAGAGCAGGAGAATCACAGGCATCTTCTCAGAGGTTGCAATCTTTTGAGTTGCTGATTGAAGACAAGCCCCAGAAGGTGCTACCGCTAACCACAGCCCTGTCTCTGTTACTATAAATTAAAATTCCATTTTGTGTCCTGACTTGAAGTCCTGTGGAATTGTTATAACACCCTATCTCCACTGGCTACATCTGTGCTGATGTTTTCAGGTAATTGAGTTAAGCAGCCCTGAAAGGATCCCCCATTTTACAAATGTCAAACTGAGGGGCAAAGTCCCTTTACCCTTTTTGAGGGAAGAAGTCCTTTCCTTTCTTTGCTTGCATATCATCTTCCTACTGAGCTTCGTCTGCGTTCCTTCCGAACCTCTTGCTGTCAGGCTGAGCAAGACATGCAGAGAGGTCAAGAAACAGGAAAATCGCTTTCCACCCTGGTTACTGAGAGTGGCCCAGGAAGGACATGTTTTAGGATCTAGCCTTGGCCTGCAGTGAGGTTGAAGCAGCTGGGGTAATCCTGGGGCATTCCTGGCCAGGGCAGGTGAGATGGGGCTGGAAGGCCAGGGGGACCTTCTGCCTGGTCACTCTGATACTGAGCACGAAACGAGGTCATGGGCTTGCACCAGGGAGTGCAGCTGATAGTTTTGCTGGGCACAGCCATGCTGAGTGGGCCCTGCAGCCCACAGCCCTTCCTCTGCAGAACCTGGCAAGGCCTGGCACTGCTGGCAAAGTAACATGCCATCTTTCTTCCTGCAGTGTTACAAATCCTCCAAGGACCACAGCCCGCAGCTGGACGTGAATTTGCTGGGCAGCAGCGTTGTTCACAAGGAGAAGCAAGTGCGGAAGAAGGAACACAAGTTGAAGATCACGCCAATGAATGCAGACGTGATCGTGCTGGGCCTCCAGAGCAAGGACCAAGCTGAGCAGTGGCTCAGGGTGAGTGAGGCGACCAGGTTTGCTCCCCTCTAGAGCTCCCAAGGGCTCCTGCAGTTCTGCTCCCCAGCTTTTTCCAGGAGGCGTGGACATTTTGCCAAGGGGAAGGGGCATCTGATTCTTCAAGTTCCTGGGCTGAGTGGGGGCCAGCAGTTGTAGGGAGGCGGATCCCCAGGCTCTGCAAGTCTGAACACTGCTTGGTGGCCTGGGCTGGGGCTCAGTGAAATCCATTTGCCTCTAGTGAGACATCACCAGCCTCCCCACTGAACAGTAGACCTCGCTGTCCTTGCTCAGGGGCTGGGACTGTGCACGTTGAGCAAATGTGACCCTCCCAACCACACTGGGGAAAGCTGGGTGATGTCAGCATCCCCAATTTACAGGAATGGGGATTAAGGCTCAGAGGGAGGAGGTGGCAGTCAAGGTCACCTGGAAAATGAGTGGCAGATTAGATTTCACAGCCAGGGCCATCTGGCCACGGTCCTGTGAGTTCTGCCCATGATGATGAGGCCTCTGGGAGGGACTTGCCTGCTCCATGTTAAAGACGAGATTCCTAGTTCCAGGGGGTAGAAGGACTGTGCCAAGCAGGCGCCCATAGTTCAAAGGGGTCTCCCAACCTAGCAAGACGCCTGATGAGGCCAGTGAGAGCGAAGCCCTGCCTTCTGGCCCTCTGCCCCTGCCTCCTGCCACACCGTGTGGATGTATTTCCAGTGCAGGTGCATCATCTCCACCTTCCACCCAGGATGTGGCTCCAGTGAACATAACTTTGGTGAACTTGTCAGAAAAGACCTGAACCACCTCCTTTAAACATAGCTGAAGGGTTACCATGGCCAGTGAGGTTTGTGGCTCAGCTTTGCAAATCTCCATGGGGGTTCCTGCGAGACTGTTGCTGCAGAAGGTTGAGCTAGGCTATTTAAGAACATGGTTTCTGGGTTCATGTCTTGCCTTCACCCCTGTTGAGCTGAGTGATCTTGGGCCAGTTCATGCCTATGTGGTACTTAGCAGAGTATCTAGCATAGACTGAGTATTCCTTGGCTAGTACAGGCAACAGGTGCAGAGAGAGTTAAAGCTTTGTCTGGGGCTACAGAGACAACTAAGACCAGGGCTCTGCACTCCTAGTTTAACTCCTTTCTCTTGCCCAAATCCCCCGTCTCCACTCAGCCCTCTCCCAAGCCCTTCCACCACTATGCGCATGTGTACACACACATACTTGCCCATATGCATACACCTGCATGTGTGCACATGCGTGCATGCATACACACGCTGCACCTGCTCCCAGTTTCTAGCTCTGTTCCCTGGGCTGCTCAAACCCACCTGTCCTTCCCCAGACCCCTGCCTTTCTCCCCAGCTCTCACACCCTCTTCCAAAGACTCCTGGCCCCCACAGCCTTGCTGGTGGTTTCAAAGACAAAAAGTGCTTTCAAAAGGCACAGCCCCTTTCAGACTTCACACAAACCCTTTCCACCCACTCAGATGAGCACGGAAGGGGTGCCGGCCGGAAGTCCTGGCTCTCAGAGGCCGTGCACTCTTGCTGGCTGCTGATGCTGGCTATAAAGAACTCTGAAGCAGCAGCATCTGTTCAGTCAAATCTGTGTTCCCTGGGCCTATGCGTCCAACTCTTTATCTCACCTGTGCCCACAGGGTAAGACAGGTAAATGCCAGGAAAGGGGAGTTGCTGAATAGGATGCAAGGCTTTCAGAAAAGGAAGGTACAAGGCGGGACCTCCCCAGAGAAGCGAGGCACCCTGAAGCCCAGACTCCTGGTTAGTGCGTTTGCCCTGGGCAGGGCGTTCCTGGGTCCAGTCCCCAGTAAAGATGAGCTGGGCACTTTTAGCACGAGTCCTCACAGCCGCCTGTGGCATAGGTGTCCTGAATTACAGATGTGTGGACTGAGGCCCATGGTCACGTGACTAATGGCTGGCTCCAGGGCCTGCTCTGTACCACAGCACCCTGGGACATACTTGGTTCACCATGTAGACCCAGAACCCAAACTGGAAGCAGTTTAGGAAGTAAGAAAGGCTTTAAGGGTCCTGTCCCCATAGCTACTGCTCAGTGACTTTTTGATTTTTAAATGCATTTACATAAACTGGTGGTTGCCATGTCTCTTCCTGAGTGTATCTGCAGGGGACCTCTGGGTGGGCAGCATGTTACAGCTGGCCTAGCTGTTACCTCTGGGACTCCCCACGTGGCCCCTAGCTCAGAGCAGGGTGCTGCTTAATATAGCCAGAGCTGCCCCTGACCCCGGTGCCCCCAGCCCAGGCTCTGGGGTGCCAGCAAAACAGGTTCCTTGCTGAGGAAGGTAGGGCAGCCTGTGATGGGCCAGTCTGGAGAGCAGATCCAGAGACATGTGGAGCCACGGCAGCTGGTGGGCCTACTCCCCAAGCGTGGGGGGCTCCACAACAAGCCCCATAGCCTCTGGAAAGCCAGTGGGCAGGCGCAGCTCTCCATCACAGCCACAGAGCAGAGTTCCCCACCCAGGGTGGCAAAGCAGGGTTCTCAGAGTTGAGGGATGGCTACTCTGGCTGTCTCTGGGCTTTTCTACCAACCCCCATCCCCTGGCCCATCCCCAGGAGATGTGGGAGCTGGCTGGAGGGAGGGCATAAGGAGCTAGCCCCCCCCATCCCACTGTGGCCTGCCAGCTGGGTCCTGGGGCAACATGTATGGGGAAGGCGGGGGAGGCTCCATTCCCTGGACCCCTGCCTCTTCTCTCTGACCTCCACCACTCCCTCCTGACCTCGAGCTTCCGCTCACGGCCTCCCTCTTCCCTCAGGTCATCCAGGAGGTGAGTAGCCTGCCTTCAGAAGGAGCGTGCGAGGGGAACCAGTACACCCCAGACGTCCCACGCCTGAACTGCCAGAAGGTACGTCTCCACCTGGCCCAGAATGAACTTTTCCATTTGTTCCCCATAAAAATTAAAAGTGTAAATTTGGGGGCTTTGTTTTTGCATTTTGGCCCAGATTGTGAAGCAGTATGCCGCCTGGTGGCTGGGCAGTCACTGCAGCTTGGCTGGCACATGGATGAAATCGATACAGACCTAAAGATAGTCTTGCTTCGGGGGAAGCCTTAGTGGGCCAGAAGAGAGTGTCCTCCACTTAAAGAGGGAGATTTGTTTGTCGAGTCTCTTCTGTCCACTAATTCTCACCGTAGTGCTTCTCAGTGTTGGCCCCGACCCTAGAGAGCTCATGTGCGCGGGGCCGTGGGGCACTGCCTAAGGGTCAAAGCCGAGCGAGGCGGCTGGGTGCTGGCTGAGAGGCAGGCCCCCACCCCCGGTTACATTTCACATCCCCGAGTATCAGCAGGTGGGTGCCCTGAGGCCTAGGCTAGCTCAGGAGAGCTAGAGGGTCACTGCTCCTCACCTTGGGGTCCCCGCCTCTGACAGGGCAGCAGGGGGGAGGCTGGCTGTTTTTTGGAAAGGCACAGGCCATTCCCCATGAAGGAACACCCACAGCCTTCCAGGAGGACTGAAGAGGGGGTTCTCATTGTCTCTTTGTTCTTTGCTCACAAACAAGACAAAAGACACGTAAACTGGGGCCTCTTCCCATGCGGGTGGGAAAGAGCTCTACCTAAGGACCGGCCAGGCATCTCCATCCTGGTCTCCGCCTCAGGCTGGTCGGTTGGCTGGGAGCCCCTCAACTTGTTTCTGGAGTGGGAGTTCTCTAGAAGCAGCCTGACGGGCATGTTCAGTTCTCCTCGTGCTCACAGCAGCCAACAGACTCTTCCCGTGACGGTCTACTCCCTGGGGATGCAGCGGGGCTAGTATCCCTGTCCACACACGCAGGGCAAGGCTCAGAGGGGCTGGAGCGTGTTCAAGCCATGACTGGGGCCATGGTCCAACCCTGTGTAGACAAGGCCGCTCCGGGTGTGGATTGTTCCAGTTTAACCATCAATGGCAGTGGAGATGCCATCTCTAATGCCACCCCAGGACTGGCTGCCTTTCTGCGTGCAAGGCCCCTGCATCTGGGGAAGGTACTCTGGGATGGGGCAGAGAGCCTAACAAGGCAGGTCCTCCGAGAGCCCCAGAGGGAAGCCTGGACCTGGACTCCAGGGTGACCTCTGGCCTCCGTTTACATCCCTTAACTTGTGGTCTCTGGGTCAGGCGAGGTCACCACTTTCTCTTCTCTGCAGGCAGACATACCGGAGAAGTACCTGTCGGGCTCAGAGTATGGCAGCTCTGTGGATGGCCCCCCAGAGGTCCCAGACACCAAAGATGGTACCGCACCCGTGGCTCTCAGCCCCGGTTGGGGGCGGGGGGCGGCATCCCAGGTGGGAGACCCGGCTCAGCCAGCTTTGACAGCTGATTCTAATTTGCCCTCCAAATGCTGCAGCTGACAGATCCAGGAACAAAGATAATCAAATTGAAGTTAAGTTGCATGCATTGGTGGAGGGAGCAGGTCCTTTCAGCTCTTCTTGTTTGCTCACCCTATTTCGATATAGCCCACAGAGAGTCTCAAGGGCTGACATACTTTATGAGACGTGGTGGCCCCTCGCTGGTCTGTGAGGGCGTGTGCGAGGGGCAGATGGTGCGGAGAGGGGGGCAGCAAGCTATGTGCAATGCTGATGGCTCTTCATTTCTCCTTGACAGTCAAGAAGAAGTCTTCTGCTGGCCTCAAACTGAGCAATCTCATGAACCTGGGCAGGAAGAAATCCACCTCGCTGGAGCCTCCGGAAAGGTCCCTCGAGACATCCAGTAAGGTTCCAGGCCACCTGCAGGAGCAGAGGGCTCTCCCCAGGCCGGAGCCCGTCTCCAGGAAGGCAACTCAGGCGGGCTGTTCAGGGCTGGTTTCGAACCTGTCCAGGGCAGGGTTGCTGGCAGCCAGGTCTCCTTTACATTTGCTGCAGGTGATGCTTAGTGCCTCACCTGTCTGTCTCGCTCCATGCTGGCTGCTGTGTGGAAGTGAAGGTGGACCGATGGTTGTCTTCCTCAGGGTCTTTAAAATACGTGCACTTGATCAATACGTGGGGAGCGTGGCAGACAGTGTTAGGGAAGTGGAACCCAGAGGGCAGAGGACAGGAGGGATGCCGGCTCATACCCATGACCACAGCTGTGCGACGTCAATGGGTGTTGGGACGCGGAGGCAGAAGGAAGCCTCCGCATTCTGTGGTCAGGGATGGCTTCCTGGGCCTGCGCCTGGAAGGATGGGTCGGGGCCGAAGTGGAAGATGCAACCACTTCCGTCTGGGCAGACTTTTCCCCAAAACTAGCAGAGCCATGTGGCCCACCTTCAAGAGATTCATGTTTACCTGAAGGAAAGAAATCTGAGTCACAGCTTCTAGGAGGTCAGGCTAAGTGTTGGAGCTGAGATTCTGGGGGACTCAGGAGGACCAGCGGTAGTGGTAGTCCCAGACACCCCGTTCCTGGCCATGGCCACCTACAGCACATCCCCTCCTGCAGCTGCCCCCACCTCCGCCCGCCCCCTCCTGCAGCTCTGTCCCCCGTCTGCAGGCTACCTGAACGTGCTGGTGAACAGCCAGTGGAAGTCGCGCTGGTGCTCCGTCAGGGACAGCCACCTGCACTTCTACCAGGACCGGAACAGGAGCAAGGTGGCCCAGCAGCCCCTCAGCCTGGTGGGCTGCGAGGTGGTCCCAGACCCGAGCCCCGACCACCTCTACTCCTTCCGCATCCTCCACCACGGCGAAGAGCTGGCCAAGCTGGAGGTATGGCTGGCAGGGGGAGGTGGGCACAGCCAGGGCGTGGAGGTCATGGCTGCTTTGCCGCCATCCTGCAACCTGTAATCCTACGGGGTGATTCAGCTTGGTCCCATGTTATTTTTACTTTCTTTGCCTGAGATTGTTTGCATTTGAAAAAAAAAAATTCCATTCGCTTTCTGACCTCAGGGTGGTTGAGTTATAGGAGCGGGACAATGAGCTGCTTCCTGTCTTAGGACTGGAGGAGTATTTATAACCTCTGAGCTGGGGGAGAAACCCGTGGACTCTGAGTGGGGCTGATTTCCTTCGTGTGTCACCAGATGTGGTCCGGCACATAACAACGGGCATTAGGGCTTATCTCAAGAATTACGTTTGTAATGCAGTGATGTTTCTCCTGCTTGATGTCATGCTACATTTACAAAAACAAGAAGTGACATCATGTGTGTCCCTGCTGGGAGGGCGGTCAGAGCTCTGTGAATACCCAGGCGCACACCCTCTCTGTTCATCTCTCCACCCTCCAGCCAGGGGGCTACATCCAAATTCTGCTGCAAGACTGCCCTCTGCTGGCTGAAAATCCATAGCCCACTTGCTTCCCAGGGACAAGCCTGTATTTGTCTGTCCCTAGCTCCCTGTCCGCTTGGAGCTTATGTTCTGGTGTGAGAGTTAGATGTTATTCAATTAATTACCCAATAGGTGTCATAGTGGTGGAGCAGGTGCAGGTAGAGGTGGGGGGAGTGATCCTGAGTATGGCACCCCTGAAGGGGTTAGATTGAAATTTTTTTAAATATTTTATATAATTCTTACATCATTTTTCATCTTTGCACAATGTATGCATTTTCACTTTGGTTATATTCCCCATACAATTGCACCCCCCTTATTTTGAGCCTAATCCTTCCTCTCTCCCATCCCCCCTCCCTCCCCCATAGTGTCTCTGGTTTATAGTTGCTTGTTGATTTTGATTTTTTCTTTATTGTAGTTAGTCTTTTTCCTGGTCCCTTATTTAGGGATCATGCTCAGCGAAATAAGCCAGAAAGAAAAAAAAAAAAAATACCGGATGGTCTCACTTGTAGCAGGAATTTAGAAAACCTAAATAAGGGGGTCATATTGAATTTCAGGGTGTTTCTCCAGCTGCCGGAGGTGGGGTGCTGAAACGAGATTGGCTGTGACGGTCACCCAGGGCAGAGATGAGGTGGCCGGCAATAGAGGGTGTTCATGAAAAGCTATGCTGAGAATAAAGGGTGCAAAGGAAACCGCTGGAAGCCAGATTGGGCACGGAGCAGCCCCCCTGGTTGGGGAGCGTAGCACCAGGGGTCGAGCTGTGCTGTGTGATGCTTTTCCTGATGAAAGTGAACTTGTAGCATATATAGGATTCTGTGTTTCTCGTAATAGAGGGAAGAAATCATGTTGGCATTTTAGTAGAAAAAAGCCAGTATACACAATTAGAATGCATTTGGTTGGCCTGGAAAAATGTCAGGCACCAAGTTCAGTGGGAATTAGTTCATGATCACAGCTAGCTGCCCTGGTGTGGGTGTTTAAGACAGCTTGGCTTTATTGAAGCAAGCGAGAAAAATTTGAATGCTGTTATTTCTGCTAGAATCCAAGTGGTTGGCCATGTACGGACTAGACCAGGGTGATAAAATGATATGATAGTTCATAAATTAGAGGTGCCGATCTGAAGCAATTTCCACTGGTCCATTTTAGCCTTCTGGAAATACCTGCATATAATCACGTGGGACAAGTGTCCATGCTATCACTGTAGTATGTGGTGTCCATACTATCACTGTGGGGCCCCAGAAGGGAATTTATTTTCCGGTAGCAGGAAGTATCCGCATCCTGGGTGGGGAGTGGTAGGTGCCAGTAAAATGAGGGAGCATGGCCGGGGTACTCTCAGAAGCAGTGCCCACGTGGGCATCTCAGGGGGTGCCACTGGGGAGAAGGCATCCTCCAGACCTGCTCAGAGCCTCCCTGTCTTCCTTCCAGGCCAAGTCTTCCGAGGAGATGGGCCACTGGCTCGGCCTACTGCTGTCCGAGTCGGGCTCCAAGACAGACCCGGAAGACTTCACCTACGACTACGTGGATGCGGACAGGGTTTCCTGTATTGTCAGTGCGGCAAAAAACTCTCTCCTGTGAGTACTATGGACACCCTCCCATTCCAGCTTCCGGCCCCCAGGCTGAGGCTGAGAACTTGGCTAAGACTCTGTGGCCCCAGCCTACTCCTCAGCAGAAGGCCCAGGGCCGCTGCTGGAAGCCAGCTCACATGGCCTCTGTGGCTCTGTTCAGATGTGCTCCAGATCCTGTGCCAGAGTCCCCGCCCTTTCTGGCCACCCCCTTTTGCCTGCATCCTTCACATGGACCCCAGCAATTCTGAAACATGCAGGGGAAAGTGGCGCTGGGGGCGGGGGGGGGGGCGCTGGCCCCACCCAAGATGGAGCTGGTTTATGTGTAAAGCAGGGCGGGTGTCTTACCCCAAGTGTCCAGCGAAGATGGTGTGAGAAAGGCATTTGTCATCGGAAGGAGATCCGCAAAGGGAGGAATCAGGGCAAGAAGATGGCAAAAGGATCCCATGAGGGAGGGCAAGGGAATTTGTATTCCTGGGAGAGAAGTTGGGAACCGAGAGTTCTAGAGGAAAGGCGCCGGCAGAGCAGGAGACACACCAACAGGATGGGGCTGGTTTTGTGAGGATCACACTGCTTGGTGTCTGCACAGCCCGAGGCCCTCCCCGCCCTGTGCTGACCCCTCTCTCACACTGTCTCCAGGCTGATGCAGAGAAAGTTCTCGGAGCAGAACATGTACATCGATGGCTTGCCCAGCCAGGCCCACGAGGAGCTGCTGTATGACGACGTGGAGATGGCTGAGCTGACAGCAGTGGTAAGGATGCTGCGGGGAGTGGCCTGGGTCACCCAGGCCGCCTTCTGTCATGCCCGGCCCCCATAGAGAGGGTCAGATCACCACACACATGGGCTCCAGGTCACCCACAGGGCAAAGATTTAGGTGTGGCAGCTCGTCTTCTGTACCTGGGCTGTGCTTCCACCTGGCCGGGGCCTTGTCAAAGACAGAACATCTGGTGCCTGCCTTGTGGGCCACGGTGCCGGGATCAGGAGCTGTGACACCCACGGCAGCAGGTTTGTCACTGGCACTGAACCCTCTGTGCTGAGGGCTGGCGTGGACGCGCTCATTTAACCCTGACCACTTTATATACTACAGTTTTCTTTACAGATGCGGTAAGATGCAGGAAAGGGTGTCCCGCAACTAGGCCTTGATCCCAGCCTCCTTGCTCAATAGGAGCTTCCCTAGGAGGAAGGCCCCACCAGCATGAGGCAGGGCCGGGGTGGGAGGCAGTGGGGAAAGTACCCAACTTTCCTCAGCAGGTGGAACCCCCCGAGGAAGCCGCTCCTGTAACAGGTGCTGAGAACGAGGCCGACCGATTGTACCTGGACCTCACACCTGTTAAGTCCTTCCTGCACAGCCCAGTTGGTGCCCAGGCCCGAGCCTCCTCCCCTACGCTGCCTCTCCTGGAACTCCCAGCTGATGTCCTCTTCCGCCCTAGCTTAGATGAGGCTCTTGTGAAGTCTTCAGAGACTCCCGAGTTACAGGTACAGCAGGTACAGGTCGTCCCCCAGGTGAGCCAGCCCTGCCTTCCCAGGGGCTGTGCTGAGGCATGTTTGCTTTCTCCCAAAACAGATGCAGGGGCTGAGTCCCGAGCCTGGGGAGCCTTCCCTGCGAATCACAGCAGTCAAAATCCAGACTGAACAACAGAAAATCTCCTTCTCACCAAGCTGCCCTGATGCTGTAGCTGTCACCCCAGTCGGGCCCAGCTCACCCGTGAAAGACAGGTTGAAGACCACCTCTGCAGGTACCAGCGCTAGACAAGAGTTGCAACCATTTAGAGATGTTAGTCCCATTCCTGGCTTTCAGATGAAGGAACAGGCAAGTCAAGGGACTTGCCCAAGATCACACAGCACAGAAGGGCTCGTTTGCTGTCACTGCCAGGCTGGCCAGGCCTGCTCCACTGCCAGAGCCCTGGGTTCTGTCCAAGCCACTCAGTGGGAGGGAGACTCTCTCCTAGTCCAGCCCAGCTGACCTTGGGGTTCCCTCCTCCCTGTAGAGATCAAACTTGGCAAGAATCGGACAGAGGCTGAGGTGAAGCGGTACACCGAGGAGAAGGAGCGGCTCGAGAAGCAGAAGGAAGAAATCCGGGGGCACCTGGCCCAGCTTCGGAAAGAGAAGCGGGAGCTGAAGGAGACTCTGTCAAGATGTACAGGTGGGTCCTTTCAGGCAAAGACACGACCTGTGCACTTGGCTTTCAACTCCCCTTTCAGCCTCAGAGGTAGATGCTCCTCTCCCTCCTATCTATGCAGAGACACTTAACCGAAACAGAGGTCGCTGGAAATCTCAGATTTCTACATTTAGACATTTATTTTCACTCAAAATAACTAATGGGCACTCCCCGGTCCACCTCTTGGCCAGGACTGAGCCTGTGTCACTGTTCATGTTCTTGCAGTTGCCACGCCTGTGATGCAGCATCCTAAGATGCTTGCAAAGAATTCTGGGTTCTGGGTTCTTTTCCAAATCATCCTCACACATCCATCAGCTGTTCCCTGGCAACTTGCCTCTTACAAGTCTTCCCCAAAGCACTGCCTTCTCCAGGGCACCTCTCCGTGCTCATTCACTATTCCAGTTGCCCAACAGCACAGCTGGCATAAGCAGATTTGGGGACAAACCCAGCTGACTCCTAAGAACCCTATGAGGGCTTTAAAAAATTGCAATTTTGTTGCGCTGTAATTCAGATGATATTTTGACCCATTTACAACGCTTACTTATGGCATATTCAGAGTTCTATCTGATTTTAGGACATATTCATCACTCCCAAAGCAAGGCCAGACCCATTAACAGAGCCTCCCAGCCTTCCTATCCTCGGCGACCTCTCACCTGCTTTCTGTCTTTATAAATGTGTCCCACTGGCTTGGAGCCCTGGGCGCTGTGCAGAGGTAACGAGACAGAAGCTCCTTTCCACCCTGCAGACCTCAGGGCTGGGCTGCTGATGAGTGTGGGGAAACCAAAAGTTATGCAGGTTTTCATCTGGGAAGGGATTTGCACCTCTAGTCCCCTCCCCCATACTGGTCAAGGCTCAACTGTAGTTTATTCTCCTGGCAAATAAGCCCTGCGTATTCTAGGCTGGTAAGTCACAAATGCTAATCGTAAACCATCACAAACATGCTTTGTTTCTGAGTGTGGCCGCTGGGGCTGCTGCTGATTATTATGGCTAGTTATCATGGCGGCTGATGACTTGCACTCGAGACAAGTCCCTAGCAGTGAGCAACTAGGACGGGCCCCCACGAGTCATTCTTGGTGCCACAGTACCAACCTGAGAACCCCGGAAAGCACAAAGGCTTGAGAGGACTTTGGGGGCAGATGAAATAGCCCCTCCATCCTCTCGGGTCATTCTTGTAACCTCTAGGGTTGCTGTTACAATAGCAGATGGCAAAATAACTGAGCGCCTCTAAGAATGTACCAGAAGGGACTCGAGCCTTCCCCCAGCCTGTGCACCATGCTAACAAAGGACTGGGCTTCAGAGCTGCCCCTGCGCCCAGAGGGACATCCCAACTCTGGGGCCTGTTCTGCCAGGGCCCTTACGCAACAGAATATCCTGACCTTGGCTGAAACCTTTCCCTGAAGCTGGCTTAGTTCTTTCTGCAGACAAGGGCATCCTGGCCGGCCTGGAACAGAAGCTGAAAGAAATTGATGAGGAGTGCCGGGTGGAGGAGAGCAAGCGTGTGGACCTTGAGCTCAACATTGTGGAGGTGAAGGACAACCTGAAGAAGGCAGAGGCTGGGCCGGTGACCCTGGGCACCACAGTGGACACCACCCACCTGGAGACCGCAAGCCCCCGCGTGAGTGCCGGGAGCCACAGTTTCTTGGGGCAGCCTGCAGGACCTCCTGCATCTGGGTTGGGGGAGTGGGTCACATTTCATCTGCTCAGGCCTCGCTCTCTCCCGTCACCAACAGCCCAAAGCTGCCACCCCTGCCCCCGACTCTACGCCAGTCAACTCCGCAACAGCCCTTAAGAACAGGCCTCTTTCGGTCATGGTCACTGGCAAAGGCACCGTCCTGCAGAAAGCCAAGGTAAGTCATCACTGCCAGCTTCCTCCAGTGCCACCATGGACAGCAGAGCTGTCCATGTCTGCGGGACAGGGGCTCCATCTAGCACTGACCAACCAGAACTGCGCTTGGTTCAGGTGTTCCTAGTGATGCTACATAAGAATCCTTCAACTACCCACCTCTCGATTATCTGTAGAGTCCAGGGAGAAAACTATAGTTCAGAGACTAACATAACTGGGTAGATTATAAATAAAGTCAGTGATCTGAAGGCCTTCTGCCATTCAAGCCGACAGGTGACGGGTTAGCCTAAATCCCCCCAGCCTGGTGGTGAGTATTATGAGAGAATGATGCTGTTACTCAGCCTTCCCCCAACCCCCCGAGGATTAAATGCAAAGAGAAAAATCTTTCAGGCGTCTTTGGTAAATGCTTTCCCTGAAAATCTTTACTGTACATGATTAAGTGCCCAGAGCTGCCTTTGTTTTTGGCAAACTCTGCTCACCTGCTGGAGAGATTTGGCGCTGGCTGGCTGAAAGCCTGCCAGCAACGACCTGGGCTATGGGATCAATGTGCTCCTCCCTGGAGCACACAGGGCTGAAACAATTGCTTCTATGCATATTTTTTCCTTACATTTTTCTAAGTATATAGCAGTTGCCATTGAAGACAACTAACTTTCTTCTTTTGGGGGGGTATTGGCATTTGAAATGATACCCTAGGAATGGGAGAAGAAAGGAGGAAGTTAGGAAACAAGCTTCACCTAAAGACTTTCCTGGGGATATGGATGTCGGTGACAATCCTGCTTCATTAACGTCTTGGTTAAAGCAGCAACTTTGTGAGAGGGTAAGTCTGTCTGGAGGAAAAAGCAATGACTGGGGGACAGTGAATAAAGCCCTTCAGCTAAGAGGAGGCTCTGTCCTTTTCAGAGCCAAAGGAAATGATACAACAAAAAAAGCAGGCTGCTTTGGAGACCTAAATCTATTGAATGCAAACAAGACGTTGCAGTACTTAGGGCTGTTGTTTTTCATCTTTGAAGTTTTTGTCAATTGCTTTATCAAGCTTGTGATGCTGAGACTTTGGAGGAAAAAAAACAATAGCAGGGCCCTAGTCCACTGGCCACAAGGCTTTAGTGGCCAAGGAGAACTAAAAATCCTGACTCATCTCTTGTCTACGACTCAGCCTTCGAGTTTAATTTTCCCCAAGGTTTGGAGGACCAACTCCTCTTCCACGGTCATCAACAGCATTGCTGGCACCTGTGTGAAGCCATCAATGACAAGTTTTGAAAAGTGGTCATAGGAAAATATTTGGGACCAAGCAGTGGCACTAAGTTAAGGACTTTTTTAGCCGAAAGCAGGCGTGAATCAACTGTTTAATAAAATTTTAAGTGATGTTGTTACATTATATTAAAGTGTTTAAAATCATGTAATTTAGGACAGTTTAAAGTATCTTGAGATTTAACTGACTTTGTATCTTACCTGGGGCGGGGTAGGGTGGGGGGGGAGAGCATGATGTTTACAGATCCAGCCCTATGGCCAGACCATTTTTAAGGAAAGAGCAATTTAATATAATGCTCTTATTCCCTGTTTGTTTTTTTTTAACTCGTGCTTAATGTCTAGGTCCGTCCCTTCTAAGCAAAAATGGTCAAATTTGGTTTCTTCTGCCCCTGTCTTCTAATGGCATTGTTTTTTAACACAGGTTGAAACATTTCATCTACTATCTCTGCCCCTATCTCTGGGGGTTCTCAGCATTCCTTCACACTGGGTCTGAGAACTAAAGATTTTTTTCTTATTGTCTAATCCCAGGGCATTTATTTCCTTTGTCATAAACCCCTGATGGTGAGTTAATTTTTTAATAAAATGTTAATTGTATTTTGGGTTTTCCTTGTATTTCATAAATACATGGGGGAAGCAACATCTTGATTATTTACCACTGACATGCAGTAAAACTGATAGAACTACAGGGTGACATTTTAGCAAAAGAATGTCAGCCTTGCCTGTGCTACTTGAGTTAAGGTTTCTTAAATTAATAGTATAGTTAACAGTGTATCAAATACATAGGAAATATTTATATAAACTGCTCTTATTTGTAAGTGAAGAAAAATACATACTGATACTTGAAAGGTTGCCTAGGCAAAAACAGAATTTTTAAATGACAAAGTGCTCTACAGAACATGCAGTTTCCAAAAAATGGGCAAATTAGATTCAGGAATCATGACTGGATAGCATTTGTCCCAGGATGTTCAACAACTGAAAACATACTAGTATACGATAATTTATCATAGCAACGCCTCGAAGGAAATGGGAAATTATGCCACAAAACTTAGAGTACTCCCCATAAAATAATGATGAAAAAGTACAAGTCTAGAGCCAACTGCAAGCTGTTACCGAAAAAGCAGTATAAAACTTAATTTGAAAATCTTTCTAGAAAAGCCAACAGAATCTAGAGTATTCAGCAAGTCATCTGGAATCAGAAACAGAAAATGAAAGATTCATGACCTACCTGGGATGTTTGAATTTTTAAAGGAGAAGATAATTCTTCTATGTTTAAAAAAAAAAGGCATGGCTGATTTGGCAGCACTTTGACTAGAAAAGGTAAATACAGTTTCAAGGTAAAAACAGTTTTTCCCCTTAATGTTCCAGCAATTCAATTTGCTGAAATGGATGTCCCAAGATCGTGTGTTATAAAATGATTAAACTGCTATTAGAGATAATGAATTAATATAGGTTCTCCCACATCACCTATTGCCTCCTGCTGGGGGGGGGGGTAATGTCGCCTCTGCCACAGCTAGTGTCACAACAGGAATTTCAGAAATAGCCCTTGCACATGATAGTGATTTTTTTTACATGGACTTTATATTTTTAATATCGAACACCACATAGTGATAACCTCTTCAAGTACTTCCCCTAGAAGTCCTGCAGTTCTTAAAACTGGTATTTAAATCAAAATAAATTTAAAGGTTTGCATATAACCCATTCTTTATATTAAAAGCAATGATAAAGTCTGGATTTAGGTCAAAATTCTACAAACGTTCTAATGAAAATCCCAATTGGAAACAGCACAAACCGCGGCGGCGAATTGATTCCTAAGAACTGCAGGTGGGGAGTAAGGACCTAGTTTGCCAGAAAAGATTCCAAATAAACCTCTTTGCCACACATACACAAGCACTCCTGTTAAACAGATAGCCAACATTTCTTGAAATACCCCTTTAAAAGCTTTATGTAAAAAGCAAAACCCTACACAGCATCAGCTACATCTGTGCTTAAAACCAGCAAAGCCCTCTAAGTTCTTTATTCTTCATTTGTTGACTTTAAGATTCTACTCCTCTTGCCACATGAGGAGGAGATTAAAAAAAGCACTCGAGAAACCTTCCCAAGTAGGCCCTCCTAAGTCAACTTAAAAGGAAGCCCCTCTAGGAGGAATGTTACCCAGGACCCAGGCCAGCTTCCCAGGTCCCCAGAGACTGGGGCTGGGTATGCAAACCAGCTGGTTAACATTCCTGCCTGGGCCCTTTCCAAGTCTCCCCCACACACATCACCAGCTGCTCAAGCCCATTTCACACTAAGAACAAATACATCCGGGACATCTGAGTCCCCACTTGTCCACATTATGCCATGGCAGCGTTACCATCCCAACGAGGCTCTTCAGCACACGTCGTGCACAAAGTGGCCAACACAAGGTTCTAGCCCCTTCGCCGCTCCCAGGAGGAAGGTGGAGAGACATCAAGTCAGTAGCGCACAGCCAGGTACAGGAGTAGATATTTACTTACAAGCGTTTTTCAACATCATTACTGGGTGAGGTCAGCTGCTGCTGTGCCCCGAGCAGCGCTGGTGAGGGAAGTGGGTGGGCTGGCTCTGGACCCAGCTGGAAGCAGACACCGGGCAGAGGGCAGTGGCCCTTCAGTGCCCAGGTGGCCTCTGCAGATGCCGGGAGGGGTGTGGCTGTCCATCTGCAGGCTCTTGGTGGGAGCCATGTACCTTGGGGGCATCTCCTCTCAAGGACCCTGGGAAAGAAGAGAACTCTGAGGATTAGAAGGGGCAAGTGCCCTTGGCAGCCCACCAGCAGGACGGGGCCTTCAGGCTCACTGACTCCACAGCTCACGCTGAAGAGCCTGCAGACCTGCTCCCTGGAAGTCCACCTCTGCCGTGGGGCGGGCAAACCCAACTGCGTCGGAGCTGTTGTCTGGTGGCCGGCTGTTCCAATTTTAAGACTGTGAACAGGACTGCAGGTGGGCCTGTAATGCTGCCCAGCACTGTGCTACAGGCTCGGTGTACTCCCTCCCTCCCTCGACAGGTCCCCCTCTCCTCACCCTCGCTGATCGCCATTCACTGAACAAATAGAAACACTCACAGGCCTAGAACCTGCTTCACTCCAGGGTCATGGCTGGATAGGCTCCAAATACCACCCCCGCTAACGCGAGCCGAGCGAGAGCCCCACTTACGGTTCTCACAGTGCGGGCCCTCCCAGCCCGCCCGGCACTCGCAGCGGTAGCTCCCCATCTGCAGGATGCAGGCGCCCTGGTTCATGCACGGGCTGGGCTTGCAGAGGCTCACCGGCCGCTTGGCTTCTACGAGGGAGAATGTGTCCACCAGGCCCCGCCACAGCCAGCCTCAAGAGCCTCCTCCAAGGAAGCCCAGCCAGATGGGAAGCCACGAGCAGGGCTTCCTTGGGCCCTCGGGCAGTAGGTCAGCACACGGCTGCTGCTTCAGACGGTTTGGGCAGGTTAAGGGGACCCAACTTCCACCCAGATCTCCAAGGTGTATGAGGAGTCTTAGATGTACTCTATTTAACGTTATTACAGCCACATGCTTTTAAGAGGCAGAAAGGTCACCAGCAAGAGCCGGGGAGTCAGACTGGCCTGGCTGTGTCTGCTCCTAGCTCTGACCTCCACAAGCCAGGTCAGTGTCAACCTGGGGTCCTCAGACCCTTGGGGATCTATGGGCGTCCTAACAGTGGCGTCTGTTCAAACAAAGCACATAATTCTTAAATTTGTGTGCCTGATATTCTCTGCACCCTGGATGTCAAATGGAGACAGTGTGTGCCCTGCAGCGTTTCCCATGCATGCGGGGGTCGGCACAGAACCCGGCATGTAGAAAGCACCCCCAGCAGCTGGGAGGAGCTGCTGTCCTTGTCCTGATGTATGTGAGGCCCGGGCACTGGTCCCTGGAGGCAGCCCTGGGGGTGTGGATTCCCCACGCACCTGCACACAGCCACTCGATGAGCGCGTCCTGGTGGAACCGCAGGTCCTCGTAGGCAGCCACGTGGATCAGGGCATCTTGGGGGCCTGCAAGCCTCCGCAGCTCCCCCCTCAGGACAGGCCCCACACCCACCACCAAGAGAGAGACACCGTTGTTCCTCAGCTTCTGGGCAGGGCCAGCTGCATCCTCCACACCTGTCCCCCCTGTGAGCACCACCACGGCCTTGGGGACCCCAGGCCGGGCACCCCTCTGGACAGTCATCACCTTGTCGTGGATGTGCAGCAAGGCTGTGCCCACCGAGCCCGCCCCGCCCAGGTAGGGGGCCTGGCTCATGGCCCGCAGCACCGCTGCACGGGTCAGGTGGGCGTCCAGCCCGAAGGCCGTCTGGACCAGGCTGCCGTACACCACCAGGCCGATCTGCATCACGTCAGGGTTCACGTCAAACTGGAGGGCACAGCTTCTCACAAAGCTCTGCATCTGTGCAAAGTTTTCGGGGCCCACTGAGGCCGACGCGTCCAACATGAAGACCAGGTCCAGCGACTGTGTCCTGCAGCCTGTGGGAGCAAAGAGGGTGGGCCTTGGGGGGGCAGCTCCAGACAGCAAAGTGGGGGCTACTCTGGGTTAGGAAGAGCCCACAGCTGCTCATCTGCTGTCTGTCCGCTGTAGCTCCAGTACTCCCCCGCCCCTAGAATACTGACAGGACATACAAATGCTCAGCTGACCACACCCCTGGCCTCCCTGCTGGGATGGACATGAATTCCCATCAGATATGATACCCACCTCCCACCTCCATGGAGAAGAAATGGGGACCCTTCAGCTATGCCAGGCCATCTCGGGCCACAGGCCAGGCACCTGCCCACCCATGGGAATGGCTAATCCCAGGGGCAGTGTTCTCCCAAGCACCCTCCAGTGGTGGGTCATGAGATCAATTTTATGGTTGCACACGTCACAATGCAGTCAGAATGCATCCCAGGTGCAAAAAAAAGTTTTTCATAAAATGTTCCACACGTGTGAGTGTGTGCACACATGCATGCATGTACTGGGAATGCATCTTTCTGTGGACTGCCAAAAAGATGCTGGAAAGCACCTTTTCTAGAGCATGCTGTACCCTCAGAGCTCCTTGTTAACAAGAATTAGTAACGCAACTAACAGCAACACCCATGATTTTCTGAGTACATACTCTGTACAGTGTACATGTTTTAAGCCTCACAAATGCCCTTGGGGACGTGCTACAATTAGTCTCATTTTATTGACTACTACACTGAAGTTACGTGGCACGTGGTTCCAGCCCCTAGTGCAGGCCTTGGGTGGGGAGGACAGGCCTGCCCACTGCAGGCCTGCCCACTGCCCTGGCCATGGCAGGCTAGTCCACAGCTGGTACAGGCAGGGGAGCTCACCTGGCCGCAGTCGGCTGCACAGCTTCCTCTGCAGCTCTGGGATTTTGTTGAACAGGTCCTGTGGGCCAGTGTAGGCCATCACGTGCTTTGGGCTGCCCGTGACCTCCTCCAGCTCTGCCCGCACGGCCTCGCTGCCCACAGCCAACAGAAGCAGCTCTCGGGCCCTCGCATGATGCGCCGGGCCAGCCACTTCATCCTGGGAGCGTGACTCGGTGAGCAGGACCACCACTCTGCGTGGACGGTCCTCGCCTGTCCTGGTGGCGCTCCCGAAGCCTCGCTCCGCTGCCTGCTGTAAGGCGCTGCCCGTCAGGGTGGGGCCGCCGCTGTAGGGAAGGCCATCGAGGCTCCTGACCAGGTCTGGCACATCCCGGTACTCACCCACGGGCACTGCTACGACCAGCTCCCGGCTGTACCGAGCCACACCCACGCGGGCCCGAGAGTCCTCGCTCAGCGTGGCCTGCACGAAACGCTTCACGAAGGCCTTGGCCCGCAGGAAGCCCTCCAGAGTCGTGCCTGCCGAGCTGGCCAGCAGGAAAAGGACGTCGATTCTGCATTCCAGGCTCAGCTTCGGGGCTGCCAGAATCACAGCAGTGGTCACCCTGTGGCTACCTGGAGCATGCAGGTACCACCTGGGACACCCAGCCACGACGGGGGCCAGGAGAAACCTCCCCAGAAGAAACCTCCCCAGAAGGGAGATAGGCCCGGGAAACTGAGGCTTCAGGGATTTAGTGAGCAGAGCGGACAATCAGACAGAGCTGGCCATGGCGTGCTCCCTCCCTGCTCTCACTTAGGGTCTCCATCCAACCTCTTCTCAGTAAAAAACATGAAATCTGGGGCCTCCCTATTGGCTCAAGGGATTAAGTCTCAGCACTATCAAGCTATCACCAGCTACTGCAGCACAAGTTCAATCCCCGGCCAGGGAGCTGACCCACGTGGCGCAGCAGACCTCTCCGGTCTTGCCTGCTGCTCCCCTCAGCAGTGTATTTCACTAGATCCTCCTGTTCTGCTCCCTACTCTGTCTCTGGTGAATCCTCTCACCCACCCCTGCACCTCTGGTCTACACCCCAGTACTTATATGCATAAATAAATGTAAAAAAACTCCCCATGAAATCTATCTTCTTTTTTCTTATGATTAGTGCTTCTCATGTCCTGTTTGGCAAAACACCATTTACTTCCAGAAGCTTCACTGCTCTGCCTTTTACATTCACCTGGAATCGATTTTCATGTAGCTTGTGAGGCAGGGAGTCAAGCTTGATTTCTTCTACATACACCCCAGTGGACAGAGCACTATACTTTTTTTTTTTTATAGAGGCATGTTATTTATTTGTTTGTTTGTTTGTTTATACAAGCACTGGGTACAGTCAGAAGCGCAGGAGGGTGAGAGAATTCACCAGAGCCAGAGCGGGGAGCAGAGCAGGCAGAAGGACTGAAGTACACTGCTGAGGGGAGCAGCGGGCGGCAGGAGAGGTCTGCGCACCATGCGGGACCCTCCTCCGGTGGCCGGGGAGCAGCCGGGGATTGAACCAGCGCTGCAGAGGCCGCGGGGAGCTTCGCAACCCAGCGCTCAACTGCTGCGCCACCGGGGAGGCCCCAGAGCACTATACTTTTTAAAAAGTTATTAAACAAGCCCCTATTACCTTTTCAGCACTGAGCTAAGTACTTTACATACATAATCTTATTTCAAGCTCCCAATAACCCCAGGAGCTAAAGCCAATTGGAATCATCATTTCAAGTTATCCCTTCTCTCCTCCGGATCCCTCCCTATCCTATTCCTTAGCTCAGGATAGAAACCCTCAGCCTGTCCCATTTAGTCTAAAATTTACAGCAACATAAACGGTCTGTACATGCATCATTCAGTTTGGTCTTTCCTCCTACTTAAAAAAAAATCTTTATTTCTTATCTTCAAAAGCAAACAGTATTAAGACTCTTTTCTCCTCTCCATGGAAGAGGCGAGAAGAGACTCTGTCCTGAACCAGGACCCAGAGCTGGCTGCCCCCTGCAGCTGGGCTCTGCCATGGTGCAGTATTAAGCAGTGGTCACTCTACAGCCAGGGGCCACTGTCCTAGCCAGGGCCTCACCGCCTTAGTCACATGTGCAGGGAACATTCACAACTAGACCACAAGAGATGCCACATTAGGGGTGTTCTTGCAAAGTAGGCAGCTCTAAAACTCAAGGGCCAGTTTCTACCTTGTAGCTAGAAGGGCAGAGGTGAGAAGGGGAGCCTCGGCTCCTGCTCCCCAACAGCCGGTGGTGGCACTCCCAGCTTACATACCGCAGTTGGCCTCCCCTCCGAAGGCTGGTGGGCAGAGACAGTGGTAACTGTCCAGTCCTTCTGGAACACATGTGCCTCCATTCTGGCAAGGCTGTGAGTCACAAGGACCTAGCAGAGAGAGGCCCGTCAACAGTCGGGTACATCAGCCCAAAGGTGTGAGGCTGGCAGGACACCCTGTCCCACAGGGCCAGTCCCTTCCTTCACCACCAGGAAACTGGGTACTACACCTGTATGAGAGAAAGCAAGCAGAAAGCACCCGCCAGAGGAGGGGCTGTTGGTGGTGGTAGTGCGTGGTCAGGCCTGTGTGAACCACAGGCTCACCCAGAGGCGTCAGAGGGACATGGCTCCTGGCTTGGCACTGGGAACACACATGTGATGGGCTGAACGGTGTGCACCCCAAATTCCCATTAGAAGTCCTACCCCCAATAGCTTAGAAAGTGGCTGTATTTGGAGACAGGGCCTTCTAAGTTTCGCTGAGGCCACAGGCGAGAGGGCTGTGGTGACAGGTCATGGAGAGGCAGCCACCAGCAAGTTCAGGACAGAGGCTACGGAGGAAACCAGTCCTGCTGACGTCATGTCTTGGCTTGTGGCCTCCAGAGCTGTGAGGAAATGCGTTTCTGGGTTTAAGTCGACCACTCTGTAGGCTAGATCACGCTGTTTCCAAAACTGTAAGTCCCCAGGCTTAATGCCTGGGCAGAAACATGTCCGCTTTCAGTTTCTCCTGTGCTGCAGAAGCCAGCAAAGTTGGGGTTTTAAAACAGGCTGCCAAGAGGCCCCCTCACCCCAGCTCTGGCTAGGAGGGCCACTCTGTGTATAGATAAAGCCACCTGCTCTGCTCAGGGCTCTTTATCCCACCAGTAGTAGCAAATCCACAGGACTGACACCAACACTCGAGTGTGATTTCAATGCTCCCAGGCCAGAGGAATGCACCAGAGGCCTAGGTGAGGGGTACCGAGGGCCCCCTGGGGAACTGGGCTGAATGATGCTTCACGTTTGCTTGGGACTTTGTAGCTGGTGAAGCCCTTCCATGTACAGTATTATCCACTGAATCTTCAGGAGGATGCCACATATGATGCTGCCGATCCCACGGAGCAGGAAAATGGGGGTTCCAGACCTGAGGCAAACATCACCCTACTTTGTGAAGGAAAATGAGGCTCAGGTATCCAGCCCTGAGTTCTACACTGGATGCGAGGCTTTCCATCTGCAGGGCTGGTGCTCCAAGCACACATCCTCTCATCAATGCAAGAGGCGCTGCTAAGGCTGCTGATCCAAACCATCTCTCCATTCTCAGTAAAAACAATCCACTGGGCAAGTGAGGGAGGAGCACGGCCTGACCACCCTTTGCCCTAGAGGTGTACCCACCCCAGGAGTGCCAGGCCCTTTAGAAACCAGCCTAATCCCACAACCCAGGAAGAGCCAGGGCGGTCACAAGGCCAACTGTACCTGGGCAGGTTGTCCTGTAGCAAGTGGCAGGGTGGGTTAAGAAAACTTTCTTCCAGCTACAATCCAAGGAAACAAATGGTAGAGATCAAAGGTTTACCAGGAAGTGTATTTAAAATACTAAAAGCTGAAATAAGATTCCAGTACAGAAGTGGACCAGGAAAATGCCAGCTGTTTTTTCTTGACTCTCTCCCAGCTTTCATGTGCACACACACTAGGGATTGCTTCAGACTACCCAGAGCCAATGAAAAGATAAGGTAAGTTGGCCGTCCTGTCAGAAGTCAGCGACATGTGTCATGTCTGCATGGTGGGGACGGCTTTCTATTACGAGTGAGTCTCTGGGGGCAGCAATGCAGTGGGCGTGGGCAGTGCTTGGGGGTGCTGCTGGGCACTGAGCGACTAGACTCAGGCTGTGTGATCCCGCAGTCACTTTCCTTCTCTGGCCCTCAGTTCTCTTTTCTAAAGAGCGCCCATCTGTAATTTTAAACAACTTGGAGCCTCGAAGGAGAGAAAGGAGACTGAGTGGCGAGGGCATCAAGCCTCCCCCCATACTAGCCCCCCTTCTTTTCACCCCAGTTGGACACACAAGCATCCATTAAGAGGCTTCGCAGCTCAAGAGGAGGCACAAATCACTCTCCATGACCTCAGAGGCCTGCCGAGCACTGACATCCTGGGAGAGCACGGCGCCTCTGCTCCTGGTGGCTTCTGCGCGCCAGGTGTCTCCACCATCCCCTCAAATCCACCGCTCCCTGAAGTTATCTCCCTCTTCCAGAAGGGACATGGCTCAGAGGGCTGAATGGTGTTGCCCAAAGCCACATGGTTACTAGAACGGAGCAAAGCTGGATCCAGATGCCCCCATCCAATGCCAACCCCCTTTCTGGGCCTCATCTTGAGCTTTCCAGGTCTTGGGGTGCTGCTGCAGCAAGGGCAGCTCCCACCCCTCCTCATGGGCAGAGTACCCTCCCCTAGGGGACAGCAGCTCCAGGGATGGCCTCACCTAAGGATTCCCCACTTGGGGCCTTGCAAAAAAAGTTCTCAAGTTTTCCAAAGAGCACTTCTTCCCGCCCTATGGGGCTGGGGCTGCCTATCCCGGGAGCAGGCTAACGGGGCTCACTCTAGGGCAGGGTCTTGTCAGGGGCAAAAACATCCACTTGGGATAAAAGCCAAGTCAATTAAGAACTCAAGGAGTCGCTAAAATCCAAAGTTTGCCAAACTGCCAGGTCATTAGAGAAATCTTCCACCTCTCCATTTGACTCTGAGTGACCTCATAAAACCACAAATCCTCGCCCAGAAAGTTCCTCAGGTCCCACCCTTCCCCACCCAGGCCTGCCTGCTGGCACAGACACCGGCCAAGGGTTGGCCTGGATCTGAACTGGGCTCGTCCAGCACCTCCTTCAGATCTGGACTCAGATCCCCATTCCCTGCAAGGCCTTTCTGCCACTGCAGCCGCACCCCAACTGCCACCCACCCCGTTCTGCCCGCCCTGCATTCTTCTTCTCTACCGCACTATCGCCACCCGGTGGTTCGCTGTAGGCATTCACTGTGCTCACTGCTGCCCCCGCCCCGCACTAACAAGTTCCTGCTGATGCCCCAGCATCTGGGTCCGTGCCCAGAGCACAGGCGACCCTCAGGGAGTGTCTCTAGAATGAGGGAATCGACACAGACCTAGTTCTCAGAGTTAAGACTAGGGTGTGTTAACTTGACAGCCCAGGGAGGGTGGAGGCAGCTACTACACTCAAGTCCCGTGTGGCTGTAGAAACAGGCAGTGGGCGGGCGAGCTGTGCAGCCTGACACTGATGCAACAACGTTCAGCAGCTGGCCTGCAGTCTCAGCAAAGCCACAGAGTGGAACCCACCGGCCTCTCCTGGGGCTTCCAGCTCTCAAAGCCTCCTCCACCCCTGCTACCCCGTTCCCAGGTAACTTCTCATGATTGCTCCAACAGGCCCTTCTCTAGGACACCCCAGGGAGGACAGGCCCCTCCTGGCACTTGGGCTTCCTGTCCAATGGCATCTCGATTCCACCAGCTTCTTGGGGGCAGCAACTGCCTGGGCACTTAGGACTGTTCCCTGGGGAACAGAGAATTACCTCCATACTTGAAAGCTCAGGTTCTGGAGAGAACCCCCAGGGGCCTCTGACATAGTACAAAGCCCCATTCCTCTAACCTATGCGGGGGCACACCCTTGATGCCAAGCTGGCCTTTGACCCTGTGGCAGCCCAGCACGACCCTCATGGCTCCTTGGCCAGCCCATGTCATTGCTGTGCTTCTGCTCTGATCTCACTGTCAGGGCAGGCCAAGGGGCCAAGACGCAGCTCGTGAAATGCCACCCAGGCATCCAGAAAGGAGCGAGAGTGGAGCATCAGTTGCTGAGCAGAGGCACTGGACAGGAGGTGCTTTGGATAGAGCACCGAGGGATGGTCCCAGGGTCTTGAGGGAGTGGCTGCCAGCTGGGCAGCGGGTGACCTTAACTGCCTGAGGCTGCCAGAGCCACTGCAGTTGGAATTCACTAAAGGATTTGAGGCCTCTTGCCTCAAAAGCCCCTGTAGATGTGGAAATTGTCAATGTTATGAAAGGAACTCACGATCAGACCACTGTCTCGAGCACGTGGCTGCCCCACAATGCTAGCGCCTGGCTCTCTTCCTCGTCTTCCAGCTGTGGTCTCTTTCCTGCCACCTCTGCTCCCCTGCAGCGCTGGACAGTATATCGATGTGACTCACCCTCCCAGATCGCTGGGCCTCCCAGGCCTCCCTGGTCCCTGGCTAAGGTCTCTAATAGTTGTTCTTTGCAGCTTATGAGCACTCAGCCTTGAGGGCCTCTTCCCCACCCAGGCTCTGACTCCAGACAAACCTGGAGAAGGGGCAGAGTGTGGTCAGCACAGCGTAGGTCCCCCGGGATCCTCTCCAGCACAGGGCGTGGCCAGCATGTTCCCTGATGGTCTCTAGCGTCTTGCGCTCACAGGGGTGAGGCTGGACCCTGCAGGCTGTGTCCACAGCACGACCAACAAAGATGGGGTTAAGGCGCTTTCCCCCACCATGGTGCCGCCGCCCTCAGCCCCGCTCCCTCCTGCCCTGCTCAAGGCTGACCACACCAGGAGGTGTCTGCTTTGGCCCCTGCAGGGCAGCCAGCCACATGGGCCCTCTGCACAGGCCCTGCCCTCCCCCACCACCCCCTTGTCCTGTGCACACATGCATGTGTTAGCACTGAACATCACCCTGGCTCATGGGTGGACCCCTGACAAAGAGGACTGAGGATCTCACCCCAAGCTGAAGCCTCCCTGGGCACACCAAGGTGGAGGAGCTGGCTTGGTGCTTCTTCCTGAGCAGGGCCCTTAGACCTGGGTCCCAAGTCCTGAGCCCCTCCACACCCCCAGACCAGTTCAGCCCTCCCAGTTGAGCCACTCACAGGGCCTGACCCAGGGAGGCAGAGCAGTGCAGAGCAAACCCAGGGCGGAGGCTGCTTGCCTCCAATCCTCTCTCCTCCCTCCCTGGGGAGACTCCTGAGTCCTGACCTCAGGAAACCGTCCATTCCCACACCCGCTTCCACATGGGAAAGGTCCCTCCTCCCAAGTCCCAAGGTCTTACCTGGGCTGGCGGTGGTGCAGAGGGCAGAGTTGGCAAGAGCACTGAAGAAGCCATTGGCAGCATCCTCCACCTGCTCAGCCATGAGCACATGCTGCTCCCAGGGCTCGCTGGCCAGCATCTGCAGCTCCTCCCACCTGCCCCCGGGTCCCAGCGGGGAAGTTACAATGGCTCATTGCCTCATGCCACCCTCCTTCTGCCCCCCCCATCTCTTGGGTATGGCCTCCTATGGATGGCTCCACCACCCCAATGATCAGAAGCCACCAGGTTGCAACATCATCTATCTAGGATGCAGGAAAGGTCTAAGTGAGCCATAGGCAGACTGCAACCACTCCCTGGCTGTTGTGATGTTCCTAGAACATCCTATAGCCTCAGGGACTTTGCACCTGCCATCTGCTTGCCTTACCTGCTCCTTTCTCTGATTTCCAAAAAGTTGGTTCTTCACTTATTCATCTGCTTGAAAATCAGCTCCTCAAAGAAGCCACGACAGACCTCCCTATCTCAAAGAGTGATCCTCTCTATTCCCTATCACTCTGTAACCTCTCACCCTACATTGTCTTTCCAGCTGTGATTCTGTTACTTATTCATTCCCTTGTTGATTTTCTAGTTCCTCTCCTAGAATGGAATCTCCCTGAGGGCAGGCTTGAGCTCCATGTGTGGCTGTTTCTCTCTCCCAAGAACCTAGAATAGTGTGTGGCTTTAGGGAAACAACCTGTATTTATTGAGACAATAAATATACTAGATTTATAAAGAAGTTTCTAGGTACGATGCCCAGACCAGAGTCATTTCACTTAATGCCCACAAGTAGGGGCCCACAGATGTCACCTCCAGCTTTGGGGTTGGGAACACTGAGGACCTGCGTACCCCTTTTTTCTTAGGAGGCATGTTCCAGCATTTAGAGAAATGTAGCTATTGGGGGGGGGCAACCAGCCAGACCCCACCCTCTGCCCTCATGAGAAGGGCAATGGTTCAGATTAATCAGACTCATTTCTGGGATGACTCAGCTCAAAACAGGGACAGGAGTCTTATCCCTCCAGCTGGAGCTGGGAAGAGGTGACCTGGGTGCTGCTGCAGTCACAGCTCCAGCTTGCCAAGAGCCAGGCTGCAAGAAAGACACCAGCAAGGGGACTCCCTGCAGATCCTGACCTCTACTCACCCTGAAGGGCCCCTCACCCACCTGGTGGAATTAGATGAACCCACAAACTTCATTCCTAAACTTGAATTGAGTTTCTGGCATTTATAACCAATTAAATATAATGCAAACTCTCATGCTTCCAAAAACTTGGATCTTCCTGGGCTCCAGCAATAAAGAAGAAAATGAAGAAATGATGGCCCCAGGAGGCCCAGGTGGGTTTCCCAGCTCCCCTCTCCTCCTCCCAGCAGACACAGAGGGCTGCCCCGAGTTCTTACCTGGGAAAGCGGACCCCCACAGCAAACACGGTGACACCTCTTTCCTTCAGCTGCTTGGCTGGCAGTGCCACCTGCCCTTGGGACCTCCCGTCAGTGACGATGACGAGGATCTGGGGCACGGAGGCATTTCTGCCCCCGGGGAACCCTTTCTGCAGCTGCTTCAGAGCCAGGCCTGTCTCTGTGCGTCCTCCTCTGCACACACCCACAAAGGAAAAGAGCATCAGTGATGCAGAGAGGAAGCTGGGACAGGCACGTTGCCCCTGCAGAGCTCCCTGGCGACTCCAGCGTGAGCCACGCCTCCCACCTCTGCTCCCAGACAATGAGATGAGGGTTTCCTGTGGACTTAAGAGGCACCTGCATGTCTCTTAAGGCACCTCATGTCATGATGTCATTTTGTGTGTGTGCGCATGTGCGTGTGCGCGCACATGTTTTGCTTTCTCCCCCCCAGTGATGCCTCTGGCTGACGACTCTCATCACGCAATGCTCACCCCCTTCCTATATATCATTCCCTCCTTGTTATGACTCAGCGCCTCCCTGGGGCGGGAAAGCAGACAACTGAGCTCACTGAGGCTCCGGGAGAGTGAAGCACAGGGCTCTGCTGTGAGGGCCTGATGAGGCTCACGTCTGTGATCAGGCCTTTCTGGTCCACTTCCAAGTTCAGGGTTGGGTGCAGGGAGGCCAAACTATGGGGCCGCTTTCAGATCAGGGCAGGTCACGGGGTCCCCTCTTGACAGGATGCTAACGGCCCTCTAACCGGTAGGCGGACGGTTCTCTCACAGCCCGGTCAGATGGGTCATGGACCAAGCTCAGAATCCCAGCACACTATCTCCACTCCGTCGGGAGTCGGGAGGCTTACACAGGCCGCCTCAGAGGGAGGAGGGCTGCTGGGTGCCAGCAGGCAGGGAACAATGACTCATGACAAGGGTTTTAGGCAAACCTTTCAGTGGGCAACCGGTTACACAGACAAATGTGAGCTACAGCGTGGAGGCCGATGGAATGACTGCAATGTGAACCCCACAGAGAGAAAGCCCCGCAAGATCACGGTTCAGAAACACTGACTGCTCACGCGAGAGCTGGGGTGGGCACACTCACACCCAGCCAGCGCCGAGTACAAATTAAGGCAATGTCTACCTATGACCCAGCCTTCCTGGAAGACACTAGTCATGCCTGTAGAGTGAACACATCCACCAAGAGGCTGGGGGTGGTGGTGGGGTGTGTATGTGTGTGTGTGTGCACACACGTGTGTGTGTGTTTTACTTTAACAATAAGAATGTGGGACCTCCCCGGTGGCGCAGCGGTTGAGCACTGGGTTGCAAAGCTGCCCGCAGCCTCTGCAGCGCCAGTTCAATCCCTGGCCTCCAGGCGAGGGTCCCACATGGCGCGCAGACCTCTCGTGCCGCCCACTGCTCCCCTCAGCAGTGTATTTCGTCAATCTGCCTGTTCTGCTCCCCACTCTGGCTCTGGTGAATTCTCTCACCCTCCTGTACTTCTGACTGTACCCAGTGCTTGTGTAAATAAATAAATAAATAAATCTAAAAAAAAAACCCACAACAACAAAAAAACAATAAGAATGTGTCTCCCTATTAATCTCACATGGGTCTTCCTGCCCAGACATCTCTTCCTGGTTTGCTCTACCTCCCTGTTCCTGAATGCCATCCTTACAACTGCAGTAATAATAATAATATTACCTAATATTAATTACTAGATGGGACATCCCTGCTCAGGGAACAGCCATCGTAACTACTATTTACTATTCCAAGATGTCTATCTGTTGGATCAGTCTCAAATTCCAGTGAGTGTGAAAACCCCTCAGCACCTCTGGTGGTGGCAACCTCCGCACAGGAATATGCCTCTGGAAAAAGATCTCCATCCCTCCCCAGAAGAGGACTGGAGGAAACACAAGCAGCAAAGCACCAGGTCCTATTTCATGGGTGTGAAATGAGCAGGAGGCTATAAAATCACCGCTGTTGCTGTCATTAGCTACGCAAACATGGTGGCACTGTGTTGGCAGCTCCACCATCCTCTGCCAGCCTCCAGGAGGAACAGTGAGGCTCACAGGAGGAGGCTCCTTCTCACAGAAGCAGCAGCAAAAGCATCCTGAATCAAGATGAACGGGAAACCATCCCAATAAACACAGTTCGGATCCAAAACAGACAAAATCCTCCAGGAGACTTAATGTAAACTGATCCCCTTCTCAGAGTCCAAACCCCTCGCAGGTGTGCCTGGGCCTGAAAAGCTGCATTTTAAATCAGGGCTCCCTCCCGCTGGATCCCAGAGGTTCTGATGCAGGTAGAAGGTGGACCAGACTTTGAAAAACAAGAAAATTCACTGCAGGAAGCCAGCTGTTGATTACAGGTTTTTTCTTTTTAAAGCAAGAGGCAAAAATCCTGGGGTCAACCTAAATGTGTCCTTTCAAGGGAATGTTTAAATACATTGTGATGCCTCAGTTCACTGGCTTATTAGAAAACCATTAAGAGGGATCACCACAAAAATATTTAATGCAACCTTAGGCGAAATAATATTAAGTGGAAAAAAGAGTGAACAAAATGCATTGTAATTATAGCTATTCCAAAGTCATTTTTAAATGTCACAGTGGTTTGAAGGACACCAGCAAAGTCTATAAAAGGCTTTGTGCTAAGGTAAAGTGGGGAGAGCTACTGCTATAGACATCTATAAATAGGAAAACTCTGATAAAGCATAGATGGGGTCCAAAAAATCCAATTGCCGAGATCTAAGAGGACTGTTACAGTGAGATTAATGAAGTGACCGCGCGAGTCTGCAGAGCCAGCTGGCTGGAAAATTTGAGAGTCAAATACTATCACACTTCATCTGATTTTACGTTATCATGGGGTATAAAATTGGAAGTTTTGCTAATATTTTTTAAACTTCTTATTGCAAGGCAGCAGTAATTTAGCTGTCAGGGTGGTGTTCCAGCATCACCAAACACCCCGTTAGGGGACCACTGAATGGTGAAGCATGGAATTAGACTTTCCATGGGGAACTTAATGTAGTGGACCCAGAGTGAGTCTCAGTGGTGCACACCTGAACTTACATAATGTTATAATGCGATGTTACTTCAATTAAACAGCACCCTTTTAGGCCATCACCTTGGTTTGGAGAGGCGAATGTTCTGGGCTTTGGATAGAGATGTCTTAATCAGCCCAGCATTCACTACAAAGAAGGGTGAAAAGGCCTGGGGGCGGCCATCACGCCCACTTGGCCCATGTTCTGCTGCCCTGATTAATAATAGCATTTTAACGGTTAGTGTCCTTGGTGACCCTACAACGGTGGCCAAAAATCAGTCACTGCCTCCTTGCCTTGTTTGTTGTCAACTAGAGTTGTCCTAGGATACACAACTGCTAGTCACACAGCCCCCAAAGAAGAGCTGATCTTGTTTAGACACATGAAAAGGCTTCTTTCTCTACCTACCCCCCCACCATGCCTGGCCTCGTCTGCCACATTCTTGATGTATCTCTGGTGTCATGTCATGAATAACGCTCTCAAACCCTCAGTTATAATTTTCAACACAGCTGAAGAGAGTCAACAACTTATTTAGGGGCTGGGAGGGAAGGAGAGGGAGGTGGGTAGAGGCGGGAGAGGACAGCTGGGTGGGGTGGGGTGTTACTGGACTAGCACTGAGACCATGCTTGTATATCTTTTTTTTTTATTATTTATACAAGAGCCGGGGTACAGGCCAGATGAGCAGGAGGGTGAGAGGATTCACCAGAGACAGAGTGGGGAACAGAACAGGAAGACTGAAGAAATACACTGCTGAGGGGAGCAGCGGGCGAGACAGGAGAGGTCTGCTTGCCATGTGGGTTGCTCCGAAGCTGGTGGGGATTGAACCGGCACTGTAGAGGCTGCAGACAGCTTCACAGCATTGCGCTCAACCACCAGCGCCACCAGGGATGTCCCCCATTTGTATATCTTTTTTTAATTTGTGTATCTTCTTTGGAGAAATATCTATTTAAAAGATTTGGGGGGATCATGAAATGTCTAAAAAAAGATTATAGTAATGACTAACTCTGAAAATATACTCAAAACCACTAACTAGTACATGTTAAATGTGTGAACTTTATGATATGTAAGTTTTCTCTCAATAAAGCTTTTATAAAATAGTGTGTCTAATAGTCACAGGACAGGGAGGCAGTGGGGAGAGAACTTTTTAAAGTGCAGACACTAAGTATCACTGCCCACAGAGTGATTCAGCATACCCAGGAGGGTGTGGGTTCCTGCCTCTTCAGCACACTTCTCAGGCACTTCCAGCCAGATCTTCTGGCCAAAGAGCTCATATTGATGCCTGCTGCTCTGTGTGTCTGAGCCTAAGACAAAGATGGACTCACAGCTGTGACTTCTCTAAAAGGAAACCATTCTTGGTCGGGAGACTCCTAGGGAATAAGGAAAGGTGTGTGCATGTGTGTGCGTGTGTGCCATATATGTGTCTATATATATGTGTATGTATCTATATATATCTATATCTATATCTATATCTATATCTATATATATATAGAGAGAGAGAGAGAGTGTGTGTAACATTAATGTGCTTATTCCCTTTGTACCTTTGTGTATTTGACTTGCTCCTCCTTCTTCCCAGGGCACCCATAGGCAGAGGAAAGAGTTGGGATAAAAAGCTGAGCAGAAGTCCCTGGGGCCCCTGAAGCTCCTGCTATGCGCTGTGGGGAGACTTGGGCTTCTTTAAAGTACTGGTGGGCCTATGGAGGCCTGAGAGTGGCAAAGGGACCTCCAAACTCAGGGTTTTCCCATCAATTAAGGGAGACAGCTGTGGACACTAGAACCAGGGGCAGCAAAGACCGGAGGGGTTCAGAGGTTACAGCAGCAAGTGAATCATCTTTTGTGTTTAAAACCTATCCATCTAGACATACACATATAATACACATATAAAATATCTAAACCAAAACACATGTCTATACCCATATATATGTGTATCCGCACATCTGCTGATTTGCAGTGCTATGACCCCCACTACATACATGCTTTATAGGGTATATGTATGTACGAGCACATAAAAAGCTAATCATCATTTTTAAAGCATTTTCAAAAAACAGAAAGCATTCTCCAAAAAGGGGGCACTTACCTTTTTAGAAGACAGAAAGGAGGCCTCAAGAAGTGTGGTAAATGGTCCCAGCTACTAGACACCAGGTACAGAACTGGGAGGACCCCCTGTTCTTTCTACCACCCCACGTTCTCAACCTGTCTGGACCTTTAGCAGCTATTGCCCCAGGGAACTGGGACAGGTCATTGGCCCCAGCAAGTCTTTAGCTTTCTTTAAAGCTTGAATTCGCATTCCCCAAAGACATGTTCATGTTCTAACAAGGGGCAGCCTGGAGAAGGGATGTCTCATCACCCACCGATGCAGCTGGGGTCCTAGAGCAGCCCACAGCCTTACTGGGGCCAATGACCTGCTTCAAGGGAACGAATTTAAGAACAGCCAGCTAATCCGAACCATGGCAGTTTCTGCTGCACGTACTTGAAAATCATCCTCTTGATTTTTGTCTTCACTTCCTGCTGGGTTGAAGACGAATCCAGAGCAAACTCCAGACGAGGGGTGGAACTGAACTGGAATGCGCCCACTCGGACCTGCAGCAGGAGAGAGCGGGCCCAGGGCTGAGTGTGGTCAAGTCAGGGCCTCCCTAGTGGTGCAGCAGGTTGAGCGCACCACTGTGAAGTGGTCCACAGCCTCTGCAGCACGGGTTCGATTCCTGGCTGGCCAGGGAGAAACCCCCATGGCATGGCAGACCTCTCCTGCCCCACTGGCTGCTTCCCTCAGCAGTGTCTTCCATCCATCTGCCTGTTCTGTTCCCCACTCTATCTCTAGTGAATCTTCTCACCCTCCCGCGCCCCTGACTATACTCCAATTCTTGTATAAATAAATCTTTTTAAAAAACCACAACTGACAATCTTAAAAAAAAAAAAACAACAACAAAACACCCTCAAGAGGAAAGACAGGACAGGAGCGAACCAGAACCGATTTCCCCAGTCTCCCTGAAAGAAGATTTCAGAGGCCAGGGGAGGCTGGAAGGAAACAGTCAGCCTGTACTGCTCATGGGCAACCGCCAAGTTTATCTTCTTGGCCCACACTCTGACATCACCCCCCACCTCAGCTGAGCCTGGGCATCCTTGGGGCGGGGTCTTTGCTTGTCTTTGCCAAATGCCTCTCAGGTGCAGGCAGTTTTAAGCAATCTCACACCTCATTTCACCTAATCCCCACATGGCCGCTGGAGAAACGAAAATGTGGAGAAGATACACATGCAGCCCGGGCCTCGTAAGAAAGGGAGCCGGCCACTGGGCCTTGTGCTTCCGTCTTATCAGGGCGCCATTAGACTCCTGGCCCAGCAGGGTCAGGGTGGGTGTCACAAAGCTGACCACGGTCGCTGTAACCAGTGAGCAGACAGATGAAAAAGTCAAAGACCCCAAGACCAAGGAAGCATTCTCTACAGATAGAGGTCCTTTTCTATCACAGCAACGCCCTACAAATGTACCCACTTGAAGCCAGAGTGAGTCAGATCCAAGGAGAACACCCTATGACCCAGACCTTCCTTATCATACTCAAGTCCTTGCCTAGGGGAGTCTGGCTGCCACTTTTTGAATGTGACGTATGACCAGGCATGATGCAGCCAGGGTACAGGGTCACCCTAGTTCCCTGACCACAGTCCACCCCGCCCCTCACTTGTGCTTAAACAGAAGCTGGCTAATTAAACCTTGGTAAATCCTTATGAAGGAATTGTAGGGTAAAGAAAATATCAGGCTTTTCTGCCCTTCCGCCATCAGGATAGATGATGGATCCTTGTCCTGAATGCATGCCTGATGGCGGACACCTGGAATAGGGTGTGGGCCTAGGTAGATGGGATTCAGCTGAGCTAAGACTGTGCTTTTAAGGGCGGCGTCACGGGGACGCCAGCAGCAGCAGCAGCAGCAGCAGCCGCAGCCGCAGCCGCAGCCGCAGCCGCAGCCGCAGCCGCAGCCGCAGCCGCAGCCGAAGCCGCAGCCGAAGCCGAAGCTGAAGGAGCAGCAGTAGAAGCAGCAGAACGAACGCCAGAGAGCCCAGATAGAGTAAAGACTTGCTGGGGGCTGGGAGGCCTGCCAGCCTCCCAGCCCCCCAGCCAGCACCCCTGCCTGCCATATGCCTGGTGAACCCCAAATAAAAAACCTGCAAAACTACTGAGGACTCTGACTCCTCCTTTACCCGGTCTGCATGGGATCAGAAAACCTGCACTGTGCCCGTTCCTGCCTTTACAGGAATATTAACCATATTTAATTATACCATATATTATTTAAAAACAAATATATATATATATAGTATATACAGGTATAGAAAGACCTACAAGATAATGTGAAGAGAAAAAAGATAATAAATAGAACAGTACGTATAGCATTGTATAAGGAGGAGGAAAATTAGAATTATATTCAAACTGCCTGTATTTTTGGGAAGCAATTTTGGAAGGACGCTCAAGAGAGCCAGTAGGGGGACTGGGTGTGGGTGTGAGGTCTTTTCATTGTCTTTTTATTGAAACATGGAAACAAATTACCTAGTGAATAGGAAAAAAAAATTCCTTGAGACCAACAGTTGGGTGTATTTTCTTGGGCTAAACAGGAAGGATACAACTTCAAAACAAAATGGAAACAGCTTGTTAAGGCATTTAATCTAATTGGTGGTTTTGGAGCAAAACAGTTGCCTTTTATCTGCAGTTCACAGTATTCTCAGAAGCCAGCCCCCAGTTCTCTCCTGGCTCTGGCTGGGGCCAGGACTCCCACCTCACCGCTTTTAAGTATTGAGAGACTTCAAACACCTTCAAGTTACCTCAACAACCACATCCATAAAAAGCCTTAATTTATAGCTACTTGAACATTTCTTCCCGGGAAACTAAAGCTATAGAAAGTAGAATTTTTTCAAAAAGGAAATAAAATAAGGTGCAAGGCAAACCCCTTTGTGCACGGAGACAAGAAGACACCAAAATGCAGCAGCCAAATTGTCACACCTGATGCCACAAATGGCTGAAGCTCTGGAAATAGCCCTCAAAGCAAAAACCCTTCAATAGCATTCCCTCTAGGTCTGAGAACTTTGGGGGTCCCCCCGTGCTCCCTGGAATAGACACCCAGTTCCTTCATGCAACATGCCTTGCTTTTCTCAGGCTAAGCCCAAATATGGAGCTCCCAACACTAACATCTGCCCAATCAATAAAATAGCGACTCTGCATCCTCTTATATGAAAATGATCACCAGCCTCCCTGACGTGGAAGCTTCTAGGCCTCTCACGGTCCTGGCTCCCTGAGCTGGGCACTGTCTGGTTTGTCAACCTCTAACCTGAAAAACAGCCTCAAGAACTCAATGCCATGTTCTCCCCACCGTCTAGCGACACTGAGATTAAATCCTCTGAAATCTGAGGGCCTGAGGGTGTCGACAGCTGGTCCTCAAAACACCAGCCATGCAGTATCTTGTCATGATTTTCTAACTCTGTCTTTGAGGATGCTGAAGTCCATTAGTGCTGCCCTCCCTCCAGCCCCCACTCTGTCACTGTCACTTTGCCAGTTGTCTACTTGCTATGTGATAGCAGGGTGTGAATTCTGAGAACTGAGTGTCATCACCTCCTCTGAGCTCTGAACTAGCCACTGAGAGCGACAAATGCAAGAGCCCCAGCTCTTCCACTCAGCTCTCTCCTGAGACTACTGTGTGACCTTCAGCAATCACTTAGCCTCTCTGAGCTTGTCCTCACATCTGCGAAACATTCACTAATAATCCATAGCGCTCTTCTCTCCCAACTTGCCATACAGGCCCATTTCAGGGCACCCAACATCAATGCCAAGGTCAACAGTGTTGACCTTTATGGCTCCTCCTCCATGAATAAGTAGTGAAACTTCATAGAGATTCACTTCCTATTAAAAGCAAGTCCTGGGGCCTCCCTGGTGGTGCAGGAGGTTGAGTGCAGCGCTGTGAAGCTGTCTGCAGCCTCTGCAATGGGGGTTCCATCCCGGCCGGCTGCGGAGCTACCCACATGGCATGGCAGACCTCTCTTGTCTTGCCTGCTGCTCCCCTCAGCAGTGTATTTCAGTCAGTCTGCCTTCTGTTCCCCACTCTGTCTCTGGTGAGTCCTCTCACCCTCTGCACATCTGGCCTGTACCCCAGTTCTTTTGTAAATAAACATTAAAAAAAAAAAGCAAGTCTTGGGTCAAAGGGAATGGAATCAGCCTTCCCCAGTGCTGGCCCATTCAGTGGGTTGACATCATGGTCAGAATTTTCAGGATGTTCAAGATTAGATGGAATATTAATGCCACGGTGTCTTCACATAGCAGTGCGAGGCTGCCTGAGGTCCAGGGCAATGTGTTCACTTGTCCAAAATAACATGACATTCTGGAGAAAACCTAGCCCTTCTGCAAAATCACTTTTGCTCCTAGATCCTAGAGGTTTTTCTAGGATTAACCAGGAATGTCATCTTAGAAAACCTCTTCCTTCCTTAATCTGTAGGCAAATAGTCTTTAATTCCAATAATTATGGCTTTCCAGACCCAAACCCCCTAAACATTTTATTTGATTTTTGAATAGGTTCATGAGGTTCAAAATGCAAAAAGTATAAAAAAAAAAGGCGTCTCCTCTTCTACCCACTGTCCACCCCCTCCCCCGACAAGAAAGCGCTCCTCCTAGCCTCTGAAAATCCCTCTGGAGTTTCTCCATGCATACACAAGACAAATATCGACTCTATTCACCTCCCTCTATTTTTCGTAAAAAGCAGCATACCAGTTACACCTTACTTTTTACACTTGGTTTGTTTGGGTGTCTTTTCAGATCATATACTGTCCTTGTTCACCTGCTGGGGGTCTCAGTACATGCAGGCACAGGGCACTGGATTTACCTGTGCCTTAGGATGGGCATTTGGGTTGCCTGAAATCTTTTTTGAGTAAAAACAACAAGGCGATGGGTAACTGTGCATGTGCGTTATTTTGCACCTGTGGGAGTGTCTGCAGAATAAATGGCTGGGCCAAAGGGTCCAAGTGTTTGTAGTTTTGACAGTTACTGCCAGATTTTGTCCTTGCACCCCACCATGGCTGGCATCACCCCGCCCCCTTTGCCTTCCAATCCCACAAGCCCACAAATACCCTTTTGTGTAAGGCGGGATTTCCGTCTCTTGCCACCAGAGAGGACAAAGCTTGCACTCACCCTGCTGGGGCTGACGTCCAGGGCATCACAGATTGTGATGGCGAAGTGCTTGGATCTTTCAAAGCTGCCTTTCCCAATGCTGTGAGAGCCGTCCAACAGAAACAGGATGTCCAGAGCCGCCGAGCACCGCATCACTAGGGGAGAGGGGCAGAATGGGTGACAACCGGCTTCCCCAGTAGTCCGGTCCCAAGACTTCCACCTTGGGGTGGGTCACACTGCTGCCTCTCTGAGCACAAAGGGGGAGGTAACCACTGGCTGCCGGTGGCAGCCATTCTGTGCCCATTGGGAGGCTCGAGTTCAACAGCACTGAGCCTTAGAGAGAGTTGCTGCTGGGCCAGTGAGGACACTGAGGAGCCCAGGGCTTCACTGTCAGTGCAGGCCACAGCCAGGCACCCGAGTACCTGGGGTTGCATCACCCAAGGGTTCAAGTTATAAGAGCCAGCAAGTCCCACATGCCAGGTACAAGCCAGTATGGCTTGAAATGCTTGTTTTATTCATTCATTTTAATTCCATAATTACTAGGTTTTCTTTTTAACAGTTTTGTAGCGATATCACTCACATAGACTACAATCCACCCACATGACATACAATTCCGTGGGTTTTAGTATATTCCCAGATACAGCCTGTTGTCACTACAGTCAATTTTAGAGCATTTTCTATCCCTTGAAAAGAAACACCATCCACGTTAGTATCAGCTCCCTAGACCCGCATTCCTACTACTAGCCCTAAGTAGATTTAGGGTTTTTACTTCTACCAAAGCAAAGAGGAAAGCAAGGCACAGGGGAATTCAGTAACTTTCTTTTTTTTTTTTGTGGGACCCTCGCCGGCGGCCGGGGAACAAATCCGCGCTGCAGAGGCTGCGGGCAGCCTCACAGCCCAGCACTCAACCGCTGCACCACCAGGGGAGGCCTGGAATTCAGTAACTTTCTTAAGACCTAAGTATCAGTGACAGAGGCAGGAATCAGACCCAGGCTGTCTGGCTCCAGAGGCTGCCACACACCTCATCATGAAGATACAAGATGGCAAAGGTCAGGGGAGCAGCAGCAAGATGGCACCACCCAGAAGGCAGTAAATGAGGGGGATTCTTCCAGAGAGAAATATAAGAGGCATTCAGGGCTACCTGAGGAGACCATCATCACAGCAGAAAATCCCCAAATGCAAGTCAAGAAATTCAGCAGCACAGACTTCCCCAGGAGAGGGACTTGGTCAGGCCCCTGTTTAGGGAAATTAACTGACTACAGTGTGACAGCAAGATGGGAGCAGAGTCGAAATTGTACAGAGCAGCTGGTGTCCCTTGAGTTCACTTCAAAGAGGCTAAAGTGGGTATTTGGAGGGGTGACTAAAACATGAGCTTACTTTTGCTGGCAGTTGAGATCTTCCCAATGGTCTCCCTGCTCACATGGACTTCCTGCAGAGGGAGGGCTGGGAGCACTAGGAGAGAAAACCCCAGAAGCAGTCATTACAAGACAGCAAAGGAAGAGGGCTCAGCCTCCACAGTGTGAGACCAGACACACAGGTGGGAAGAGAAAGCAGCGATGAGTTTGATGACATTGCTCGAGAATTCAGCAGATGGAGAACATAAAGAAACTCCCAGTTACCCCACTTTTATCGGTATGTTTGTATTCAAATTTGGGTATTTTGAAGAGAAAAATTGAAAATACACACAGAAAGAGGCTGATGAGTCTTCCCTGGTTGAATGTAATAACTAGAGCTGGCACTCGGAAAGGAAATCACTAGAACTTGCCAACTCGTGGGCCTGCTGCAGTCCTTCCCTTAACACAGTGCTGCTGCCAGGAGCCCAGAGGTTCCCCACAGTACATTCCCACCTGTCCTCGGAGGAGCCAAGCCCAGCCCCTGCACACAGCAGGTGGGCACGAAGGTTTCCTGGATGTGTTCAGGAGTCACTGGCAAAGGGCCAGAGACTTGAAGCATTGTCAAGACCAGAATCATCAAAGAACAGAAAAGACTGCTCCTTTTAAAAGCCCCAACAGCAACTCTGCCAAGTGTCTCTGGTGGAGAGAGGGGAGCCAACGTGCCTCTGCATGCTGTGCTCAGCTATTAGGGCAGGTGTCGGGCCTCAGGTGAGCCCTCCTTGAGCCAGGTGATGCACTGAGACAGAACTTCAAAATTTCAGGCAGGGGTAGGAATAGAGAGTGTCCACACATGAGCAGATTTGCTTTTTGAAATGGCTACTATGTGGAGGGGAGCAGGTGGACCCAGGAAGACCTCTCAAGAGGCTGCTGCACTGGTCCAAGCACAAGATGACAGGTCTTAGACTAGGCAGGTGGCCCCTTTAGAAGTTACAATCTACAGATGTGCAGTAAACCACATGCCTCAACACCTTACTCCTGTCCCCACCAGCAAAATCTTACCTCCAGAAAACAGGAAAAAGACTTGCAGCAACAGCAAAGCGGGCATGTTGATAAAACTATAGGGTCAGACAAGGAAAAAAAAAAAAGCATCAGCAATTAGCTCTGTGAGCTCCCCAAGTGACATCCTCAAAGAAAATAACAAATATCAGCCTTTTCTAAAAGGTCCATCCTTACCATAATAACTATAGTAACTTGGAAAAGATCTAAGTTCCCCAAAAGTTGGGAAGACTTGACTCTACGGACTTTGATTTTCAAGGTCAGTCTGACACCTTCTTTAGACACCCATGGTCCCCCAGATCCTTCAAGGGTTCTGGCAAGGTGCACTCTGTCCAGAGTTAGGAGACCTGGGTCCTACTTTGGCCTAGGCCCTGACTATCCATGTGACCTTGAACAAAGTCATTTCTCAGGGTAAAGATTTTACTTTCAATGTCTATATCTGAAACCTTCTAGCAAGGTCACCAAGACTACAGGATCTAAGTTAACTATAAACAGCAATGTGGCTGAGGAGAAAGGTGAGTATTTTGTTTTTTTCTTGCCTAATAATGCTCATAGTTTGGCTAAAATTCAGTTCCATAGAGTCTTATTACTTATCTTTTAAGGGTGGCAAGAGATAGTTTAGAATAAGAAACTATAGGCTATAACTTGGATTCCATAGGGCACCTACCTGAGATTGCTTCTAATTTTATTCTTTTAAGGTTTATTTATTACATAGCATATATGTAGCATTTATTTTAAATAACATTATTATAAATGCTATTATATAGCATTTATGTATTTGTATATAGCATAAAAGACCTGGGGTACAGGCCAGAGGTGCAGCGGGTGGGGTGAGATGATTCACCAGAGACAGAGTGGGGAGCAGAACAGCTGGACTGAATGAAATACACTGCTGAGGGGAGCAGTGGGCAACACAGGAGGGGTCTGCTGCGCCATGTGGGTCAGCTCCCTGGCCAAGGATGCTGGGGATTGAACTCATTGCTGCAGTGGCTGCCCAATAGCTTCATAGTGCTGAGGCTAAACCCCTTGTGCCACCAGAAAGGCCCGCTTCTAATTTTAGTTGTGAGGTCCGACAAAGACATCATCATTTCAATCACAAAAAAATGATGCAGAATCCAGTCTTATGTAGTATATATGACTTAGGTATACTAGTCTTATACAGTCTTATGATGCAGAATCCAGTCTTACGCAGTATACAAACTGAAGGGGTCATACAGGATGAAATGGGGACCTTCCCCCAGGATAATTTAGCAAGAAAACATCCAATATTATTTTAACTATGGATTCTAGAAATTCTATAATTGCCCTTTGGAATCCCAAACATACAAGGGCCACCCTACATGAAACATGCATTTCTCACTTTAAATTTGCCCCCTAAGGAAAAGACTTGGAAAAGCAAAGCTGGCTAAATGCAGATCTTCCTAAAGTTTCCTTTCACTGAGCAAATGACACTGACACTCATTCAACAGCAGATTCCAAAAATAAAATCCTGAGCAGAGAAGTGGGAAAGGAAACACTGCAGTATTCTGGGGAATCCCAGGTTCAGGAGACACTTGTTTAGCGTGAGTTTCACAGGGTAGGCCAGAAAACTGACACCAACTCAAAGCGCCTCAGTCAGAAAGTGCCTTTAACCTCTTTGGGAAGCGCCAGTCTCTGCCTCTCAGAATACACTGAGCCAGGCAGGAGCACCAGGTCTTCCTTCGTGTATCTCAAGGATTAGGTCTCCCGACTCAACGCACTTCTAGAAACAAGGTCGGCTCAGCAACCTGTGTCATCGCTCAGAACCCCATCCAAACTGAGATGGCACACCTGTAAGCGACCACCTGACAGGTAAGGGCCAGCCTGCCCCTGGGAGGCAGAGAGCCTGCATCTAGCACCTGGGGGCCACTGGCTGGGCCAGATACTGCTAGTGTGCCTTCCAGCTGCAAATACCTTGAACTTCCCTCCACCACCACCTAGGAGGGTCAGCTCTCATGCCACTGTACAGTCAGCTCTCTGAATTTCAAAACATTTTGAAAGAAATTAAATCAGGGCCTCGCCTGGTGGCGCATCAGGTGAGCTCTGGGCTGCGAAGCTGCCCGCAGCCTCTGCAGCGCCCGTTCAATCCCCGGCCCCCGGCGAGGGTCCCACATGGCACGCAGACCTTTCCTGCTGCACCCACTGCTCCCCTCAGCAGTGTACTTCGTCAGTCTGCCTGCTCTGTCTCCTGCTCTGGTGAATTCTCTCACCCTCCCGCACTTCTGATTGTACCCAGTGCTTGTATAAATAAATAAATCTTAAAAAAAATTAAATGCCCCAATAATCAGCATAATCTTTATGCTCCCAGTGACTACGAGGCTTACATCTCCACTGAGTCGAAGAGAAAACGGTGAGATTCAATGTCACAGAAGTGAGAGGGGTCAAAGGGAGAGAGGTGGACAGGTAGAAACTGGGCAGTAGGGGGCTGCTTCCTGCCCTGCTAGCTTCCACCTGGCACATGCCAGCAAAAGAGATTCCTCAACCCAGCAAATGCTTTCTTTCCTCTTACCCCACAAAGCAGATGGAGGACAAGTCCCCGCCTGTTGCCTTGGAGCCAGGACAAGGCATGGGGATGAGGGACCACGCAGGGGAAAGATAAAGGGCTTCTTGATGCTGTGCAGTTCTTAGCTCAGGGGGGTTTCTGAGGCCCCAGCACAGAACCTGGGCATGCGCAGAACTCAAAGGCTCAGGCCTGCTGACATTTTATAAAACCAGAACCCTAGCGGCCTGCCTAGGGAACCAGGTGGAAAGCAGCATAGGTATCTGGGCTCAGTAAACACAGCCCCCTCCCTGCACCTGGAAACGAAGCCAAGCAACTGCCTCGTTGCTGTATGTGCCTCTGCTTGCCCAGGTGAATGTCTTCCCCGCTTCTAAGTTTCTGCTCATTAAGATGCAAGAAATCAAATGCTACCTCATGAGCCTCCAGATCAGTTGGTGCTGCTGCTGGGACCACACAGCCCCTCCCTTCCCTGTCCCTATTGTTACTGAAGGTGCCTAGCTCAGCCCACCGGCAAATACTCAGAGCTGGCCCACTCAGGGCTTCCTGCTCCAACGCTCGGATTACTTTGAAGTCCCAGAGGCTAAGAAGCTCTCGCCCTTCCCCTAATAGAAGAGGCAGTGAAAGCCGCTCCCACTCTGCAGAATGAAGATTGGGGGGCATTATTCAGGTGTAGAATGATCTGGAGAAATGTCCTGAGAAACCCATCTCTGCAAACATGAAGTCACCCCCTCTCCTTGGGGCAGCCAGGCCCCTTCCCCACGCCTCAGTTGAGGATTTAGGCCCTGCTCTCCCCAAATGAAAACAGAGATCCCCACGTACAACCAAAAGGATGATTCCAATGATTAAGTTATCATTTTTCATCATTCCACCAAACTAGCTGATGCTGTTTCAATGGCTCAGCCAGCCTGAGAAGAACGCAGGGAAGTGGGGGATTTTCCCCCGTGCCCCGACATCACACAACCCACACAGAAACTGCTTGCTGGTGTGTTTGTCTCGTCTGCCAGGGGGCAAATGCCTCTGGGGTTAGGGTCTGTGTCGTAGTCTCCCCTGAACCCTATCTCTGCGGATGCCATGTGTGCCTGGCACACAGTAGGTGCTTGCTGGATACAGGAAGCACCAATTACCTCCTGCAGATGGGTGAGAGGGCTACTTCCAAAGGAATCTTTGTGTTCACTCCTTTCTTTTTTAGACCAACTAAATGAACCAGATGCTATTTTAATACTGGTAAAGTATTAACAGCATCTTTACTAGTCCCATCCAGTCACCTCAAATATTCCGTGTACGCCCCCTCCTCACACACCAAAACTTTCGTGCAATACTAATTCAACATTCTAAATACAATCCTACACTGAAAAACTTTTTAAAGGACAGATTCCACAGTAAAAGTCACCAACTACGACCACCAAGTGAGCATTTGCTGGGTGTCTGGTGCCAGGCTCCAGACTGCAGTGTCTTCTCCCTCCTAATCCTCAGGGTCTGCCAGTGAAAGCACATTATCGCCATTTTACAGATGAGAAAACTGAGGCACACAGAAGGGAAATGTGCTGCCCCAGGTTACACCACTAAGAAGTGGATCAGACGCCATTCAGGCTTCCCCGCTACCTGTTCAATCTGTCACCTTCCTGATTCGGGAGGATCAGGAAAGAGAAACAGAAGCATAATTAAAAATAAGCCACCCAGAATCATGCCCTTTGGCAGTTTTCCACCAGCTAATACCTGCAGCCACTCCCACACTCCAGCACCCAAACAGAGATTTCTAGAACCTTCTGCATTCCTGTGCAAAGCAGTCGGGAGTGGTCTGCAACCCACCCAGAAAGATGGTCCTTCCCAGGTGCACCTGGCAGGCAGTTTCCATTACAAAACACCTCACTCAGCACATTTGTTCCTTTCTGTCCCATTACTCATGCTACTCCCCCACTCATTCCTGGCTTCTGGGGCTCTCTCACGTGGACTTAGGTGCCCCCCACTCCCCAATCTTCTCATCTGAGTGTTGTCTTTAAATCCTGGTTCCGTGCAGGGCACTGGCCGCTTTGGGGGCAGCAGGTGAGGGAGGTTTGCAGTCAGATGCTGCAAAACATACAGGCTGAAGTACCCAGGATTCAAGTTCCCATCACAGAGGAAGAAACCAAACAGAACAAGGCTGCTTTTGAAAAGAAGGGCTCTCTGGCAACAGCTAAAGGCATTTTTGCAGGACAATGCCTGCCTTCTCCTGTAGGACGAAATGAGTGCAGGGTGAAAAAGGAAACCACTTCCACCTCTTTATAAAAGGCCCCTCCAGCTCCAAATATTAGCTCTCAACAGCCTACTCTCAAGCAACAGGCTAGAAATCTGAGCCCTTTATAAGATCAGTCAACACCTGAACAGGAAGACTTTAAACTCCCAGGAAGCCCTTGGTGACTTTCGTTGTAACAATCATCTTCCTTATCCCTTTGACTTGGCCCAGAGATTCAAGGAAATGTTTCTGGTTTGATACAACAGGGGAGTCCTGCTCCCCTAAAGGAATTACCAATGTCCAGAACCCAGCAGTCTGAACCAGAAGTTGGCACCAAGGGGTGAAAGACAGTGGGCATCCTGGACGGTGGGCGAGAAGGCTGAGCAGGGGAGGCACAGAGGGAAGGTTCTCCCAAACCCAGCACTCCCACTAAAAGATATTTTTAATCCAGAGGAGATTTTGATGTTTTGATATTTGAAAATCCTTTAAGTTGTACGAGACCCAAATTCATGCCATGGGACTCTGGGAAGCGAGGAGAGGACACAACCAGAGCACAAGTCCAGAGACAGAACCCAGTCCAGGCTCTGCTTCCACCAGCCACCATCCCTGCTGCAGCTCATCCATCTGCCACACAGGGAGGATGTTTCACAAACACAGCGTTACTCAGTGAAGGCGCGTGTAAAAGGCCCTCCTACCGGGAAAACATTTTCTACATGTGTTAAAAAGTACTACATTTAGAAGTTTAACAATACTCATTACCCTGTAGCTACACGTGATCATTTCCATTTTTCCGAGATCAGACAAGATGGGGCGCGTTCAGGATGCTATGGCCGGAGACCATTTCCATTTTTATTCATGAAAAAATGGCCTTGGAGAAGCAGGGCACGGGCTTAGGAAACTACAACTTGGAGCGGAGGCCAGGTTTGATGGGTGGCTCGGCTGAGAAAGACTCCCACCGTGGGTGCAAGGAGATGGCAGTGTGGCCCTGTCCATCTTCCCACATCACTCGACTTCCTTCTTTCAAAAGTGGGGGTGAAATTAGGCATCCTCTTTACCCAGAAGGCTGTTGCCAGGATCACATGAGACCTCAGTGCAAAAGTCCCCTGTGCAAGAACAATGTTTCCTAAATGCATATAAGGGGGAGTCCAGTTTAAGAGAGAGGCTGGAGACCAGGACATGAAGTGAAAGATGGAGCACAGCAACCGCACACAAGAGGCCCCGCAGGCGACTTTATGGATGGAAGAGGAAGAGGCGCCTTCTGCATTAAAAGGGGACCTGCAAGTGTCCTCAGTTGCAGGGGGGCTGGTGTGGGTAGAGGCTGAAGCAGGGGCAACGCACAGGAGACACCCATGCCAGTGCTGTATCCCCAAGACACCTCCAATTGCCTGGTAGATGATGGGAGGAAACTATTTTATTTTTCAAAAGTATCCATATGTGGGAAATTAGCAATCAGCAATTCTGTTACAGTCCTGATCAAAACCATTTTTGAACAAATCTGTAAATTATAAAAGTTTGCGGGCCACTATTTTGTGGACCCATCTGATGACACAACTGTAAGCAATTTCACGTAGTCAGTAACACCATTAAGCATCTGCCCAGTGCCCAGTACCTGTCCAGGTGCTGGGGATGCCATGAAAGTGATTTAAGATATACACGTGGGGGGTGGGGAGCATTCTTAACAAGAGGCTTTTCCATTTTCACAGGTTCATCCTCAGCATAACCACTTGCCAAGCAACCACTGCGCTGTCCACGCAGTCATAACAACCTAGGAGTCCAGGCTCCCCATAGGCTCGGCCACGGCCCACCCTCCAGCAGTAGTCTGTTTCCTCATGGGTAAAAACCTGGGTTTCTGACTATAGTTCACTCCGGGCACCCTAGTCTATTCAGCGGAAGGGAAAAAGTTACTCTCAGTTCTGAATGGTAGATCAAAACCAGATTTAAAGCAAAGTCATTTCAGATAGACAGGGATGAAGAAGGCATGAGCTCCACTTTCTCCCCAGGATTTGCTGGGGGGCCTAGTCAGGGGAATTCCTGTGTCACCCAGAGGTGGCTCTGAGCTGGACTTGTACAGAAGAGGAAGGCCCATCACCCCCGTGACCAAGGGTTTGGTGAGCTCCCCACACCCTCTTCAGTGCGAGAAGGGCCAGCTTTTACAAACCAACGCCAGGGCCTCTGCCAACCGCAGTGAGACCCTCTGGCTTCCCACCCCCTGATTTGTGCCTTCTCTTTCCTCAACAGGTGCACATTTTTAAATAAACTGTCACGCTGGGAGCCAACAGTCCTTGACTTTCTAAATCTGGATTTACAAACCTTAGAAGTTCTAGGGGGTTTGCTTGCTCTTTTAAAAAGACAGCTTTCTTTCCTGCCCACTTGTGTCTGGGCAAGCGCCCTCTTTCCTTGCTCAAATGAACCTGTCCTTTCAAAATGTTAAAAGTTAAAGGGCCCATATTCTGAAAATTGTACAGGTTGGAATGACTCAGGTCCGACACCAGCCCACTGCACAGCGTCCTCTCTGGGCTGGAGAGCCTTAAAGCCACAGTGGAAGGCCAGCGAAGGGCCCACTTCCCCTCTCTGCCCAGGTACCCACCACCTTTTTAAATCGATGACTCCTGGCAAGTTTGCAAGACCCAAGTCAGAGACCCTGCCAGGTGCGTCCCAGCAGGTGGCCTACGCCCTTGGCTGGCAAGTGCTGGAAGCTGGCTGGGCCAAGTGGCCAGAGGTGCGGCTCCCAAAATGTGGAATCACCATGGAGGGCAGATCCCCGGCCTTCCCAGTGCCCACGGGCGCCCAGGGCAGACCCTTCCCAGCGCCCAAGGGCGAGTCTCCCGCCGCAGAAGACCCCTTTCGGGATCTGTTTGCAGGGACTTCGCTGGGAGTAGAGTCACCTTCACACCTGTGTGTTTGTAAAAGTGGGGAGAGGGTGTTCGGGCTTGTCCCCAAAGTGTTCAAAGGCGTCTTCTGCGTCGGCCAGGGTAGCTCCGACCGTGCCAAGCAGCTGGAGGGTACCACGAGGTCCCCTCCTCCACCCGCAGACCGCGCGCCCGTGCCCTTACCTGCGGCCGGCGCCTCTCCCTCGGCGCTCGGGAGCCTGGGGTACGCCGCGTGACCCCGACCAGGACCCCGCGGGCTCGCCGGGCCGCCGGCAGGCAGCGGGCAGGGAGGCGCACCCCGGCGCGCTCTTCCCGGGGCGCAGACTCCCCGGAGCTCCGCGCGGCCCCGGCGCTGCGCTCAGGTGGGGCGCAGACAAAGCGAACAAAGCCCGCCAGCCGAGGCGTCCACGCGCGGAGTGGGGCGCCCTGGGCCGAGCAGGCCCCCTCCCGGGAAGGCGAGGAGCAAGCGCAGCCCAGTCCCGGGGCGCCGGGGGCCCGGGGCGCGCGCAGCCGTCCGCGCCGAAACTCACCGGGACGGGGCGGCGAGGAGCGCCCCGCGGGACCCGGCGCCCAGGCTGCTCCGCGGGCCGGGGCGGGCTCGGGGGACCAGGGGGCGCTGCGGGCTCGCAGGAGGGGCGCCGGGAGGGCGGGCTACGTGGGACACCCGCGTCTCTCTCCGTGGGGAGGCCGCCCGCGAGGCTGGAGGCGCGCGCCCCGGGAGGTGCCTGCGGCCGCGCCCCTCGCCGTCTCCAGCCGGGCGGACGCCCAGGGGGTAAATGAGCAAAGGTGCGAGCGGCTGCGCCGGCCCCCGCCGGGGGTGCGCAGGGAGCGCGATCACCTGCTGTTGGCTCCGCAGGGTTTACTGCTCTGAACTATGGGAAAATGTTGACTTTGGCGGCGTTTCTGTTTGTCATGGCAACTGCCTTTTGTTTACTTACGTGCTCGTTTATTGCAGCCGGCGTTCATCAGCGGGCCTTCTGGCCAGCATCCTCACCCAAGACTAGAAAGTGCCTGGTGTTTTAGAAACTCAAATGCCACAAAGTGAAACAGCTCAGTGCCTGCTGCATGCTGCCCTGCGCATAGTAAGGGCTCAGGAAGCGCTGGCTCCTGTTGCATAACCTACAGTTTCGTACTTCATCACTCTATAATGGGGGCTCATCGCAAAAAAACATTCTAGAAAGTTGAAAAACCACTCATTCTACCCCCAGCCCACGTGAGGTCATCAGTTGCCGTCGTGGTGTATGCTTTTCTGGTGTGGTTCCGGGAGAAAAGCTACCTTCCTTTTACCTGTTCCACAGGTTCACTATCATAACCAGCTTTTCTCTTCCCTTTTTGAACATCTTTAAGTTTGGGGTCACCACTTAATGTTCCAATGCACTTAACCTGTCCGCTGTTGTTGGATATTAACTTTTCATTTTTTCAAGGATTTATTTATTTATGATACAAGAGCTGGGGCACAGGCCAGAGATGCCAGGGGGTGAGAGGCGCCACCAGAGACAGAGCAGGGAACAGAACAGGCAGATTGACCGAAATACACTGCTGAGGGGAGCAGTGGGTGAGCCAGGAGAGGTCTGCTGGGCCATGTGGGTTTCTCCCAGGTCCGCCGGGGATGGAACTCATGCTGCAGAGGCTGGGGATTGCTCCACAGTGTGGTGCTCAAGCCCTTGCGCCACCAGGGAGGCCCTAACTTCTCATTTTAATCCATTAGGTGCTTGTGATACTGCCCAATTACTTCCTTGGAATAAGCTGCAAGAAGGTAAATCTCTAGGCTATAAAGTATATGCAATTGAAGGTTTTGATGGATGCCATCAAATTGCCCTCCAGGAAAACTGGCTCTGCTTTTCCATGACCTCCCGCCACCCCATTTCTCTTGCAAATGTCAATCTGACAGCTTCCAGTGGAAACGCATATGGTAACCTACATGACATGAACCCACTGAAGAGGGGGCGGAGGACTCTGTTTTCACTTCACTTGTGCCTGCCAGTAACCCTGGCAACCAAATAGCAAAACAGCCCAGGGGAGCAGCTTCAGCAAGGCATGAGCGCTTCACCTGTGCAGGGAGCGTGTCTGCAGGCCTGATGCTTGAGGGCCTGGGTGTTCTGCGCTTTTAGATCAGCACTATCCCAGTTAAATGGTGACTTCAGAGGTCATAGTAGCCACATTAAATAGGTAAAAAGAGACAGGTGATCTTAATTTTAGTGTTACCTAGTAGATCCTGGTCTCAACACATAGCCATTTTATACTGTCTTCAAAAATTGTTTTACATTTACAGCACATCTCAATTTGGACTAGCCAAATACTAACTGTTCAGTGACCACCTGTGGCCTGTGCCCCTGCAGAGAGAGCAGCAGGGATGGGGGAAGGCTGACCCCAAGTCCTGGTAGAGGTGGAAATTTCACAGCTGATGGCCTCTCCCCCCACGTTCTATATAGTTAACATAAACCAGCACACCTTTGCCTAATTGGGTTCGCCTTTGAGAAGCAAATTTCAATTAGGGGTGTGTTGAGTTTAATCTACCCCACATGCTCATTCCATGGTTAAGTCTGTGTAAGGGCAGGAATGGACACTGAGCAGGTTCTCTGATCCACCAGACCGGGGTAAGGGAGTAGTCTGAGTCCTCAGTGGCTTTTGCAGGCTTTTACTGGGATTACCAGGTACACAGCAGGCAGGGGGGCTGGGGGGCCAGGAGGCTGGCAGGCCTCCCAGCCCCCAGCAAGTCTTCTCTGTCTGGGTTCTCTGGCCTTCTCTGGTTCTTCTGCTTTGCTTCTCTGCTTCTCCTGTTTCTCGTTCTGCTTCTGCTGGCGTCCCCGCGACGACCCCCCTAAAAGCCCAGTCTCAGCCCAGGTGAATCCCATCTACCTATACCCACACCCTACTCCAGGTGCCCGCCATCAGGCATGCATTCTGGACCGCAGGGATCTGTCATCCATCCTAATGGTGGGAGGGCAGAAAAGCCTGACACTTTTTACCTGACCCTACAGTCTGAAACTATACATGCTGCAGATACCAACTCTTTCAAACACATTCTCATAGATGCACAATGAGTCCACTCCAGATCCCTCTCAGGTCTTTTAGGCGTGAAGTGGGGAGCAGTGCAAGGCGGGTGGCTTGTACTCTGGAGAGTGGTAAGGGGAGCCTGGCAAGGCTGGAGGCTTTTTATAGAGATGCTAGGCAGCTGCTTTTGTCATCCATCACAACCCCTCCTTTGTGAAGGTTTGTGGAAATTTAAAAAGCAAAATCACAATCAAGGAGCAAATCCCAAAGGAATTATAAGCTCTTGCTCCCCAGGCCTCACTTTGTTCATCTTTACATCCCCAGTGCCTGCTAACTCTGCAAAGTGGTCTTTTAAAACTGGGTTGATCATGATTTACCCTGGACAAAGGAACAGGAGTACTGCCCTCTTAAAGCTAAAGCCCCTTAGGTTTGGGGTAGGCATGGGCTGTTCTAAGGTTTAAAGTTACATCCCAACTCCTTAAAAGAATTATGCTCATTTTACTAGATTTTCGTTCACAGAAGTGACTTCTGGCTCAAGCAAGTAAACACAATGTCTGCAAAGGCAAAGGCTTCTGTAGTGTCAGTCATTTGGGAGACACTGACAATGTGGACGCACTCTGCTCCGAACTGTCAAGACATGCAAATCCAATATACTTGTCACATGCATACACGTGTGCCATAACCTAGTATTTGTTGACTGCAATCTGAGAGGAACCTGGATGTACCCTTGGAGAAGGAAGAGCAGGCTCCTGCCTGAGTTACAAGCCTCCCAGTTCCTCTTACTCCTGGCCAGCTCATGTCCCAGATGTGGGCCAGGACTCATTGAATTTATCACAAGGTTTTAAAAAAATGGCATTATCCCAGGGTCTTAAGGTAAAAAAGGAAAGCACAGGAAAATGGCTGAGGCCAGACAGCTAAAGCTTTAAGTAAAGCCGAGACAAGATAGCATTTGAGAAACTTCCTAGGAAAGTTAAAACTGCAGTGCCTGAGTGCTAACTTGTACAAAGTTCAGGGCAATAGAAAATTTTCTGGGTGAGCCTTTTGCACCCTCACTGGTGTGGGGGAGCAGTAGTCTTATCGTACCAGGGGCTAGGTTAGTCCCAGCAAGCAGCCAGCCCTGCAACTCTTTTAACTGCCTGCCTGCACTGCAATTCCTTTTATCTGGAAAACAAAAATCTGCCCTTGAGACCATCGTTAATGAGGAATGACTACCTGGTACAGAATCTGGTGAGTTCCCAGGTGTCACCATGGCTAATTCCTGAAAGTTCAATTTGCCAAATTCAGAGGGTAGCTGTGCAGGTGACGCACCCACCAGCAGAACTACTGGTCTCCTGCTCAGGGCTGGCAGTGCTCACAAGGGCTTAATTCCTCTCCCGGAATCTAGCAGCTAAGGAGTCTAATTCAATGATTTTCTGGAGTGTTAATTATATAGCAAGAGCTCAAATTCAGATTAATCGCCCTCATTCACAATTTTGAGCTTTTTAATATTTCTAGCCACCCAGCAAAAGAAAACGCGTATCATATATGCCCTTTTTTCTCCCTGTCAACCCCTGTTCAGTACATAATCCATGATAGAAATCTCTTCCCTGGCAATACGGACCTGACATGTCTCAATATTGACACGGCCTTTGCCAAGGAATAAATACCATGTGTATCGGATACAGGGGCTCAGCTCTAGTGTACTTATCTGACTCAACTAGGTGTCATGAGGGAACCTGAAGACAGGAACTTGCAGGTGTGATTGATCCCATGTGGCCCTACTGAACAACACAACCCCTGTCACAATGCCAGGCATACAGCTGGCACTCAGTAAGTGTATGTTGAATATGGGGCCTCCCTTGTGGCGCAGGGGTTAAAGACAGCTCTATCAAGCTAGCTCCAGCCACTGCTGCAAGAGTTCAATTCCCAGCTGGCCAGGGAGCTGACCCACATGGCACAGCAGACCTCTCCTGGCTTGCCCGCTACTCCCCTCAGCAGTGTATTTCAGTAGTCTGCCTGTTCTGCTCCCCACTCTCTCTGGTGAATCCTCTCCCCCACCCCAACATCTGGCTCATAGTTCTTGTATGCATAAATAAATCTTTAAAAAATTAAGTATTTGTTGAATTAATGTTAATTAAAATAGGAATCTTCTTAAATCTCCTCAGAAATAAGAACTGGTGGCCCAGTTCGTAGTAATATGTCAAATAAATCCAGAGACACTTAAACTGCATCACCTGAGTAATATTAAACTCCATTTAAACAAATCTCTATTCAAGTTGTTAGCACCACAGAAAACTTTGGACTGTGATGAACTCTGACCTGAGATTTTTTTTGCTTTTTGATTTGTTTCCCTAATTTTCCTTAATAAAGAGGTCAATTTTGCAATGCCCTAGTTTTCATTTGCATTTTCATTATAGCTGGAGTTGAAGAGAGTAGGAAGAAACTAAACACCCAGTGCTCCTGTAAGAAAAGGAAGTTAACAAGGGCCTCCCTGCCAGCGCAGCAGGTTGAGCGCAGCCCTGTGAAGCTGTCCGCAGCCTCTGCAGCGCTGGCTCAATCCTGCCAGCCGGCGAGAATCCCACATGGCGAGGCAGACCTCTCCTGTCACACCTGCTGCTCCCCTCAGCAGTGTATTTCAGTCCATCTGCTTATTCTGTTCCCCGCACTATCTTTGGTGAATCCTCTCACCCTTCCGCGCCTCTGGCCTGTACCCCAGCTCTTGTATAAATATAAATCAATCTTAAAAAAAAAAAAAAGAAAAGGAAGTTAACCAACTGCTGACAATAAGAACACAAAGGAAATCTGGTTGCAAAATAAAAGATTATTACAGGGCAAAACAGCATGAATTTTTATCTATTAGAAGCACATCGATGTTTTCACATGAGCAAACAATCCATTTAATCTAACAGTAGCTGCTGCCCATCATTACCAGTAAAATTTTTTAAAAGTCTTAAGTTTTTTCTTGGACTTGGTGATATCCTCGTAGGTCATCCTAGTTTGATACTTGAGGAAAACATCCTTAGATTTTTAACTTAAATTGTATTTGTGCTTCAGAAAACAGTAAATTCTACCTATCCACAATAAAAAAATCTAAGTGATTTGAGACCTGGAAGGGTCTGAGTGGCAGGAGCAGAAAAGAGGTCGGAGCCAGGAGAGTCCAAGGACAGACTCTGCCCAAAGGCCAAAGGCGAGTGGCCACGTCAGAATGGAGACAAAGCAGTTGACCCCTCTGGGCAGACAGGAAGGGAGCAGACACCACAATGACAACAAACCAAAGAACATTTATTATGTGGGAGAGTCAGACGATGACAGGAAGAGCAGGGCGTATTTTATTATGAAATATTTCACACATACAGAAAAGTCTAGAAAGTAATAAAACTCATGTATCCATCAACGAAGTCTAGTGTAAACATGAAGCAATATTTTCTTCAGTAACTTGAAGTAATGAAAAGTTAAATACACAGTTGAACGCCTCCTACGTATCCCCTTCCTGATATCCCTAGGAATTAGGTATGAATCTTTTACGCAAGATTTACATGGGAGGAAACCTTAAGAGAACAAAAATAAAAACTACCCAACCTAATAGAAGAGTAGTAAGCAAACAACAGTGAAGGCATAACAGGTCATTAAAGAAAAAGCAGACAAAGAAAAGGTTCCAATAAACGTAAGATGCAGTACTTTCTCTCCTAAGTCTAGGCTGTTCCTTTCTCACAAGTGTCTAGCTCCAGGAGAGACTGTTCCTGAAAAAGAAAATCAACTATCATTATGCCTTCCCTGAAAACTCAAATCACTGTGATTCTTAATATCTATTAAGAATAAGCACACCAAATATTCTCTTTGAACTAAAATTACACATGTAAGTCAGATCTGCCAGTTAAAAAATATTCACCGCCATAACCGTGCTGTTTTATATAATTATAGTTCTCCTTTAAATATAAAAAATACTTTATATTAACACTGTGTTGAAGTGCTTGTTATTGTGGAGCAGTTTTATGTTATCATCACAACATCCTTAATTGTTAATCCTAAGAAAACAAGCTTCTCCAGAGAGGATGAAACACTTGAGTTTGAAACACATTATCTTTAGGGAGAATAATTTAAAGGCACAAATATTCAACTATATTTTCACCACAATGAAGGAAGTATGCTTAAGCAGCCACGTAAGTAATTTTTTTCTAATGATAAAACCCCTTAGTTGCACCCCCTTCAGAACCACTCTGAGCTAAAACCACACTTGGAATGCACACAAGGCAGCAGGCAGCTGCAGAGGGACCAGCTAGGGGACAGAGGATTGCAGCCTTGGGGGCAGCCATCTCTCTGAGCCAGTTTCCTCATTGATAAAACAGTGCCCTTTTTTTCCAAGGGGGTTTTGAAAACAAAATACGTGACTAGCTGTGGAAGGGCTCTTTCTATGAAGCATCCAAATATAAGGTATTATTCTGCATTCAAATATAGACAAAACATGTGTGTTTAATCCCACAGTAAGGGAAGAGCCAGTATACTATGCTTAAAACCAAGTTTTTTAAAGTACTGTCTTCAACCTATCTAGAAATGATAGAAAACATGGCTTTCCTCTGAAGTTGTGTGTGTAAGCACCTCAATATCAGTATGAAAGATAACTTACACAGGTGAAAAGATGTAAGTGCATAAAAGGTAATCATATTTGATTAGAAATATGATGACTTGGCATTAGAACTAAAATCCAGAAATCCTTGTCATTACAAGTTTCTTAAATTATGAACTTGAAATCATCATTAAAGATTTTAATTTTTTTTTTTTTTAATAGAGGCATGTTTTATTTATTTATTTTATCTGTTTGTTTTTGTTTTCACATGCACTGGGTACAGTCAGAAGCGCGGGAGGGTGAGAGAATTCACCAGAGCCAGAGCAGGGAGCAGAGCAGGCAGAAGGACCGAAGTACACTGCTGAGGGGAGCAGCGGGCGGCAGGAGAGGTCCGCGCGCCATGCGGGACCCTCCTCCGGTGGCCGGGGAGCAGCCGGGGATCAAACCGGCGCCGCAGAGGCCGCGGGCAGCCTCGCAACCCAGCGCTCAACCGCTGCGCCACCGGGGAGGCCCATTAAAGATTTTAAACTCAAGTACACAACCCAGGAGTCAGTATTAAAACGTAATGCACTAGAAAGGACTGACAATTGTAAATTGCAATTTAAAGTCAGTATTTATTAAAAATAAAATAAATCAAAACTTACAAAGGAAATAAATCATAAGCATCAAAATTGTGGATCTTGCACTAAGGACATCTAACTTAGGAGTTAGCTGCACTTTCTTAGAAACACAAAGATGACCAGTGCATTATTAAATACTGCCCCACCGAGCATGCGTGAACACAGCAGGGCCCTAGTGGAGAGCTGTCGCACTTGCAGAGGCCACAGAGGGCAGGGCGTATTTGCAAATGGCTTGATATAAACTGATTATGACCAAGAGGGGTAAACTTACAAGTCAATCAAAGTTCCGTTGCTTGTGGCTGGGCTTTTAATAAACCCAAAAGTGGTAAGGAACATTTCATTTTTCTCGTAAGTTCTAACTGGCTACTGGATCATAAAGTAATTTCTGAGGTTCACTTTAGAACAAAACATTCCAGACAGGAAAATAAGCGGACAGAATATGGGGTGACCTTCACAGAGAACACCCTCAACCACCAGACCACCACAGCCTGAAGGGGAGTATATTTTGCCTTGAAATGAAATGTACGATCCGTGGACTCTGCTCTCCATTCCTGGACCTTCAGAACCTCTTCACAAAAATTTCTAAACAGTTTTTAAAGCAAAGTGCACACAAGTGAGAGTTAATTTCACACCTAGATACAAAAAAACTTGAGGCTAAGCTTTACCTCACAATACTTTTTACAGGTTCCTCTATGTATCCATAAGATGAGCTTCTTAAAATCAAACAATATTAAAGAAAGGCTCCAAATAAAAGACAATCAAAATAAAAGCTTGGGAAACAGCAGAAACATTACAACCAGACTCCAGAACTTTAGGAACCAGGTTCATCCCCCCAACATGACCAGGCTGCCCAGTGCTTACAGAAGTGGCAAAACCATCACATTTGACTTACTTAACTTTTCAACAAATTTTTCATTTCAATAAATTTATTCTGATTGGCTGGATTGTTTAAGAGCAAGAGAAGAATCTGTTCATGTTTTTCAACCTATGAGTGAAAAAGAATGGTATTAATGAACTTCTGAGACTGTTAGGAGTATAATTTCACCTAGAGATGGTTTTACCCACCTGCTTCCGTAACTCGGTGCAGCAACAATTCACGCCGTGTTTATTCTCTAGAAGCAAGTGCAAAAAGCCATCAGAAAAGACAAAACTAACCCAAACAAGCCCTAGGAACCTGACCGTAGAACTGGGATTGCCAGAGGGGGAAGGTGGGGATGGGAATGGTTTTATAAAAAGCAACTCGATAACACACATTATAAATAATAAAAAACAACTTGGAGTCTGGACACAACACAGATCTGTCCCTCAAGCACGGGTTCTACTAGAAAGGACTTGATCAATTAACTTTTTAGTTAGGTTTTATTATCTGCTGTGCCCTACATTTTAGCAAATGAATGCCCTCATCTCCAAGGTTTCAGAGGGCAGGCCTGCCAAGTGACTGATCACCTTATGAGATACCGAGATACTGTAAGATCCAATTTCAAAAGTATAGGTTACTTTGATCAGTATCAAAAGTAAGGTGGAAATAACTTTGAATTCCTGACATTTCTAAAGCTCTCAACATGAATTCTACAGTGTTGATGAGCCTCATCAAGGAAAAGCTGGACCAGAAGAACTGCTTCCATTCGGGTGCCTCTATGAGGTGGCAGTGTGAACAGGCACCTGTAGCTGGATTCTGGGCGGGAGTGGGGGGTGGTGGTGTGAGGAATGAAGGAAGTGAGGTCACAGAGAAAGAAAGATCAGGTCAACAAAGTGGATTATATCTGTTATTAATTAAACTTGAAAATGTACCTTTATTTAAAGCACTTTGTTTTTCCGATGTGGTATTTTTTATCAGACCATACATCAACAACTTATCCCCTATATTGACAGTGCCACTGTCAGAACATTTCTCAACTGACACCATATGGACATTCTTAATGATTCCCTTTACTGAAAGCATTACAGTCTGATTCAACATGAAATTTTTTAGTAGTTCAATTATTAATTGTGAACAGCTTCCATTCAATTCCATTAGACCTGAGAATAAAAGAATATTATAGTTAATCAAAAAGATAAATTGAAAAACAGATAAATTATCTAAGGACAATAAGCAAAGGGCTCACTAGTGTTAGCTAGATTTGGGTGTGCTTTGATATACCATCGCTGTTGCATTAAAAAAAAAATCAAACTTATTCAATAAACAGTCAGTGATCACATAGTGTGTATCAAACACTAATCCAGATCCAAGGGCACGAAACAGACAAAGCCTGTCTTCATGAACATAAATTCTAAGAGAAGACACAACAATAATAGACATAATTTTCCAACTCTGTCTGTGGTTCAAAACCAGAGCAGACATTGTCATTTGAATGCTTCTAGTCTCCAGAGAGTTGTGGCAGAGCAGAAAGACTCCAGCTGATAGGTCAGGGCCCCATTCAAACCTGGCCATGCCTCTTACTAGCTGTGCAACCGGGGGCCAAACAGTCTCTGGACACTGCGGCTTTTGAAACTAATTGTAAAATAAAAATGGAGTAGCTTGAAGATAGTTTTTGTGTGAATAAAGAATAAAAGATAAAATTTCCTTGCAAATTTCGACAGATATTTAGAAATCTGGTAAGTTAACTGCTTTACCCATTTGACTCAGTCTTAGAGCCGAAAAAGCAGAGAAAATGAATGATACAGACTCCCAAATTGGAAAGTAACTTGTCTACCTTCAAGTGAACATTTGATGATTTGGAAAGGAAGCTCCAGGTGGCTGGTGGAGATGGGCTGCACTCTGGAGAGAGGCAAGATCTCGGTGTTTCCATAGTCGGCATAGAGGACCTTCACATCAGTCTCTGATGTCGCCAGGACAATGGCACGGTACCAGAAGTCGTCGTCTGGAAATACAATGGAATCTCAGGGAAAATGTTACATTCAAGTCCCTCCTCCTTTCAGAAAGTTATTCAGGTTACCATAAGTGGTCACTTAGCAATTCACACCAAGATTTCTGGCTCAGAGTCCAGATAATATGTAACTATCGGGCCTCCCCGGTGGCGCAGCAGTTGAGTGCTGGGCTGCAAAGCTGCCTGCAGCCTCTGCAGTGCCGGTTCGATGCCCGGCCACCGGCTCAGACCTCTCATGCTGCGTCTGCTGCTCCCCTCAGCAGTGTATTACGTCAGTCTGTCTGTTCTGCTCCCTGCTCTGGCTCTGGTGAATTCTCTCACCTCCCGCACTTCTGACTGTGCCCAGTACTTGTATCAATAAATAAATAAATAAATCTTAAAAAAAAAAAAGTAACTATCACCTCTACTCCCTTCTAGATGTTACTAAAAGAGAATTACAGGATTAAAAAGGCCAAAACTACAATGATAGAGAATAAAGGACAATATAAGGGAAGCTGGAAAAGATGCAAGAAAGGAAATGATTTAGAAGAGCCCAACCAAAGTTGGCTGTGGGGGAGCCAAGAAGCAGCCTAGTTTCCATCTCCCCAGCGCCAAACCTCAGTAACTGGTGCTACCCCTTCAAAGGTAAGACTAAAAGATGGAGCCAAAAATGGGGATCGAGGGGGCTTCCCCGGTGGCGCAGCGGTTGAGCGCTGGGTTGCGAAGCTGCCCGTGGCCTCTGCAGCGCTGGTTCGATCCCCGGCTGCTCCCCGGCCACCGGAGGAGGGTCCCACACGGCACGCAGACCTCTCCTGCCACCCGCTGCTCCCCTCAGCAGTGTACTTCGGTCCTTCTGCCTGCTCTGCTCCCCGCTCTGGCTCTGGTGAGTTCTCTCACCCTCCTGCGTTTCTGACTGTACCCAGTGCATGTATAAACAAAACAGACAAATAAATAAAAACATGCCTCTATTAAACAAACAAACAAAAAAAAATGGGGATAGAGTAAAGGAAGCAGTTTTCTTCCCAAGACACAACTAGACTTTAGTTTATGAACACATTTATATATAACAAGTAGGATAGTCTACATTATGATAAAAGTTGAAAAAGGACAGAAAGGGTCCATTGAGAGAATTTATACCAATGCAGAGAACAGGAGGAAATTAGTGAAAGTTTACCAAATACTAACAACAAAGGTGTCAAAAAAGACATGTAATTACAGAAAACTATGTGGGCAGGCTGTCAACAGTACTTATGCAGTCCTAATAAAGTAATAGAGAATACTTACCTAGCCAAAAAATATGACATACTTCTACTGGGAATAATGAGAACAAAAGTGCAGATCCAGTTGTCACACAAAAGAAAAAGAAAACTAAATAATAAATTTTTAAATTGCAAATCTAAATTTAAAAATGAATGCTATTTGGGCAAAGGTCAAACATATGAAATTCACCGCTGGTAAAGGTTGATGGAATTAGTCCACTGCCACCCTTCAGGCACGTATGAACATTTCTCTAAGAGGTCCAGAGAGAAGCATGCTTCCATAGCTTGTAAAACTATTTACATTCTTTGATTCAGGTGTTCCAGTCCTGAAAATTCACCTCAAAGTATGTATAGTTATCAAAATTCCTAGCCAATATATTCTAGCCAATAGCAAAGAAAAAGGTCATTTATATGAAATATTAAATAGGAGAATGTTAAAATACATCTGATTCAACTGGTCAGATTCCCTAAGACAATTTATTCTTTTAGAATATTCACAGAGTCCTATAAATTACTTGCAATTCCTCTCTATGTAAATATTACTGACCTGCCATATAAAGTGTGGTTATTTGGACCTGGTTATCTAGAAGTATAACAGATTTGTAGGTATCAACCTGTAACCTTGCCTAAATATAATCTATGGCTATTCAACAGAAAAGCTGAATGACACACATCAATTAAACCCATGACTTTGTTTTTCTTAATGTAGCTACCTAACCAAATAAAATGTATCTCTAAAGCAATTACCCATATAACCTCATGTAAAAGAGAACGGATAAAATAGCTTCTTTTTACTATTTTACATGAAAGAATCTTACTTGTGTATTTGGCACAGCACGCATCTCCAATTCTTGGTTTGTAGGGTGATGGACTTTTCTGAGCATTGCAATATTCTAACAATTCAGCTGTCAATATATACAGTTTTTCCTGATATTCTAAAATACAGTACAACAAATACAGTAAAAAAATCTTTTGAGAAATTTTTGATGCTATTCTTTTACAAGTACATAAAAATATCAAATCTAACCACTCAAAAAAAAATCTGTGTGTATTGAAATATACATTTATATTTTAAAAACAGATATACCACTATTGGTTACCTTGGAGGGAAGCAATACTAGGAGGGGGTAAGAAGGAAGTCTCTTGGTTGAGTGGCCATACTATTATGTTACTCTATGAAAACGTATTAAGTTGTATGTACTTTTGCAATTTTTCAGTAATATGTCACAGTAAAGTACTTCCAATTCATCATATCATACATACATTGTTGTCAGGATCACATAATCCTGTACCTTGCTTTTTACTATACAGAGCAAAAACAACTATTTGTAATGTTGGTGTTAAACTTAAGAGCAGTTAATGGTATCACCACAATTTCTGGTTGGCAACTGGAAACAAAGGTTCATTTACTTAGCCCTAAAGTATCTGCCAGTGATTTTGAATAGCCACTACCCAAACTTGCACTACAAATTCACATTCTGATACTACAAGGATAAACTCAAATACATCAAAGAGATGCAGTAAATTGTAAACTTCCATGCAATAAAAAAGGAAAATTAAAGTTAACATGATACTTTTCTTTCCTATTAGGTCCAGTGTAAAACATTTCTGGGTCCAAGTTTCTAAGCTATAGTAACAGTAGGATTACACACGAGTAACAAAGCAGTCTTTCAATGCTTCTAAAAGTTTCAGTTCTAATTCTCTTAAGTGAATGTAGAGGTCAGCTTAGTAAATACAATTCAATATATACAGCATATATATTAAGTCAGAAATTAAACCACAACTAAAGACACTGTTTTGTTTTAAAAGCTATAGAAGGTGGGCCTCCCCGGCGGCGCAGCGGTTGAGCGCTGGGTTGCAAAGCTGCCTGCAGCCTCTGCAGCGCCGGTTTGATACCCGGCCCCCATCGAGGGTCCCACATGGCGCGCAGACCTCTCCTGCCGCCCGCTGCTCCCCTCAGCAGTGTGCTTCGTCAGTCTGCCTGTTCTGCTCTCCGCTCTGGCTCCGGTGAATTCTCTCACCCTCCCGCACTTCTGACTGTACCCAGTGCTTGTATGTATGTATGTATGTATGTATAAATAAATAAATAAATAAATCTTTAAAAAAAAAAAAAAACTAGAAGGTCAAGACCAGGCCGAGCAGGTGCAGAACGTAGGGCGTTCCCCTCCTGTTCACACTGTTGTTTACAACTAAATTTGCCTGAAGGGTCATTATGATCAACCCTCCTCCAAAATTGTGAGTGAAACAAAAATCATCACTCTTCTCCCGCTCACTCCCTAAGCGGGTCAGACAGGCACTTTTCACCAGACAGTTAAAAAGATGAACGTTAGTGCCTCAAATTTTGGTTTCTTACCTTGCATATTACTTGGGAGGGCATAGAACAAGTGTGGATTTATGATTTCTAATATGCTTGCTTGTATAGTTTTATTAATCGGCAGCTCTACGGTTCTCCACTGATCAGCTGAGGAGATGACTGAAAACACAAAACACAAGTTTCGCATGAAACACAACAAATTTAGTATCTTTCACCAGGAATATATTTATTCACCCAATGATTTATTCATCAACAACTGATTATCAATCATCTCAATTCTCAAAAGAAAAATCTATTTTCAGAAAATGCTCTTTTCAATTTGAGGGATTTTTTTTTGGCATACAAAAAAAAAACACATGCAACTCCATTGAGAATCCTTTGACTGCACGCCTGTAGTTTATTTCCATTTCCGGTATACTGAATATGCTTCTTAAAATTTATTCAAACTTCAGGGGATAGAAAGCTGTTATGATGCAAGTTTAGCTGCTAAGTGACGACATTAAAGGTGAACACGTGCTTGTTTCAGTAAATTTATGTTAGCTTGAACAATCTATTAATTTAGTCCCACAGAACTATTTCTATAGGAAAGTTGTGTAACCGAGGATGAGAAAAAATTTCGTTGTGTTTGAAAACAAAGGATAACATCTACTTATATCAAACAAATGTTTTAAAAGTTTACCTTGAAGCCCTGGGGTGTCAATTTGAAGATCATGTTTATAAACAGGTCTGTTATTTGGCAAGTCTTTTTGTGGCGAACTAGATTTTAAAGCCAGATGTTCATTAATGAGAACATCACTAATTATTCTGGGATAAGAAGTGGAAAGATCAGTGAGTTCAATTCCCACTCCATTTTTAATGATTTCAACCACCCGTGCCTGGAGTTTGATGCCTGCAACACACATCTGAAATCTCGCGATGGCTTCTTTAGACCAGTGTTCATTTCCAGGCTGGACATCTGCAAATAAGAACAGCATTAAAGAGCATCCTGGGTCCAAAGCGCATTTTTGCTGCAGGAACATCCAGCACTGGGGTCTTGCCAAACACACCATGTGGGTCAGCGATACTCAGTATGTGTCTATGTCCTGCCTCCGTGCCCAAGTTACTATTGATGTTGCATTTGTAAATAACACTGCTCAAGTTTCAGAGGCTCTGGAGCTTTCTTTACTTTCTCTACTAACCTATCTTCCCTTGGCAAAAATAGGATGATTATTTCTTTCAGAAATCAGATGATTATTTCTTTATAGCCACGATGCCACTAAATTATGCTGGCAGAAAATGTCAACCATACACTTTTTTTTTTTTTTGTGGACAGTTTTCTGATGACAATTGCACAATGTCACTGTAACTTCCTTAGTCAAAAATCATTTTTCTTGGACAATTTTGGTTTATTCCCTCCTGCTGATACCAGTGACCCTCATGCCTGAATGTGCATCTGACCCATGAGGACTTGCACGAACATACCTCAGACCCCACCCCAGTTTCCAATTGAGTGGCAGTTCCTGGGAAAGGTCTGAAAATATGCATGTTTAACAAGTTCTCATATGAAAGCTGCTGGTTTGGGGGTGGCATTTTAAGAAGCATTGACAAAATATGGTCTCTGAAAACAATGCTCTGATATATATATTTAACCTAAGTAGAAAGAAAACATACAAAGAAAAAAAAGGCATATATGATTTCAGACATGACAACTAGTTTACATTTTTGTACCCAATACTTCCACAATTTTTATGTGCATATGGAAATACACACATACACATATATTATCTTTCTTTTACAAAGGAATTTTTATAATAGCAGCTATTAAGCACATAACACCAGGCACAGTTATATGCTTTACATTTTTCATCTTTTATATTTTTAAAATTATTTTATTAATTGAATTTTTTTCTTACATCATTTTAGTCCCCATTGTTCTCTCACCACCTTAATGACTTTTTGAGAAAAAATGAAAACATAGTTTAAATAATTTGCCTATGGTCTCACAACTAGTAAGTAACAAGAATTGGTTAAACACTGCTACCCTGCATCTCATTTATAATTTGCTTTATTCACTGAAACCAAGAGCAATTCTTCATACCTATACCACATATTTAACATCATTTTAATGACTATGATAACAGCAAACACATAGAACTTTCTAAGTGTCAGGCCTTATTCTGTATTAAATTTCCTTGTAGGCTAAATGAGTGCAAGCCCAATGATTATTTCTCTGGGATAAAATATTATCAGAAGAAAAGTTGCTAAGTCTAAAGGTTTGAGTATTTGAGGCACATAAGGAGTCCTGCAAAATGCCATGAAGAGAATCACATGGGTTTTCACTCCCATCATCAGCATAGAAGAGCAGCTGCTTCCCTACCTTGACATCACTGCAGACACTCTGGCCAGTAGCTTCAAACATATAATTACAAACTTCATAATATGAAGTAGAATCTTCTTACACAAAATATGCAAATTACAAACAATATTTAGTACTCTAAGTATTAGAAAAGAGTTGAGAAAATGTCTTATTCTGTACCATACCTATTAACCAGCATTGTATTCCTTGAAATGGAAGATTTAAAAAATTTGATGAGATCATCTGGAGTTCATCCGAAGTAACTTCTTCAGTGTTTCCATAATCCACAAAATGTACTTTAACGTTTCCATTTGGTAAGATTTCTTTGACTAAAGCTCGGTACCAATTACCATCACCTAGACGCAACACAGGGTAGTTCCCTTCTGTTAACATCTGAAACTCTGATCTCGAAAAAGACAAACTTTGTCTAAAGTAGTTAATAAATCTCTCCTTCCTCAGTGATATACCTTTAGTTTTTCAAACCCTTAGGATGAGAATCTTTAAAATCCATTTTTAGAATATCTCCAGATTTTTTTTTTAAATGATTTATTTATTTATTTATACAAGCACTGAGTACAGTCAGAAGCACAGGAGGGTGAGAGAATTCACCAGAGCCAGAGCGGGGAGCAGAGCAGGCAGAGGGACCGAAGCAGCGGGCGGCAGGAGAGGGAGCAGCGGGCGGCAGGAGAGGTCTGCGCGTCATGTGGGACCCTCCTCCGGTGGCCGGGGAGCAGCCAGGGATCGAACTGGTGCTGCAGAGGCTGCGGGCAGCTTCGCAACCCAGCGCTCAACCGCTGTGCCACCGGGGAGGCCCTATCTCCAGATTTTTTATAGCACCACTCTTTTACATCTGATAAAGATCAACACTTACACTTGCCCATATTTATAATCTGGAAGACTTATAATACCACAGTTGTGTTTATTGACAAGATAATATTCAAAAAGGGAAACTCTTGCAATGAAATTAAGCGTTTCATCAAATATATTAAGAGAGACATGCACCGCATGACCAAAGAATGTGCAGAATATTTCCCAGAACAAAGAAAGTGCAGTGAATAGGTCATTGCGTCATCAAATTTATTGTAATATTATGAGAAATTCTGGAAAGAAAAGCATTTATTGAAGTTTAACAAAGTTTAGGTAAGGAGGGTATCATTTGGAGAGTCCTTATTACAAATAGACAATAAAAAATATGCTACCTTAACTATTCATCACTGAATCTAAATTGTAAAAAGTATTTGCTTAAGCATTAGGAGGAAAATAAACTCTAAAAATAAATGCTGAGTGCCAAAGAACAAAAGGTTCTAATAAAGTCAAACTCTCACCAACTACAACTTACCAGCAAAAAAAGCACAACAAGGCTGTCCTATTTCTGCCTTAAAATCAGTACGCAACTTCTGCTGGCAAAATTCTCCTAGTGATTTATTCAACTCATTGAGTTTCTCTAAAGCTGAAAATATAATACACAGCATTTAATATTTTCTTAAAATGCAAAATAGTGACTTTCTGTTGAAGTTAGAAAAGTTAACAGTCAATGTTATTCATCAGAATGGCTCAAACAAAATGCAAAGAAAAGAAAGTGTGAGGAGGTAGAGCAACTGCAACTCTCAGACTGAAAACTGTCACAATCGCTTTGATTTTCATTAATCAAAGAGGAAAACACACTTAACTTTTCAAATATGGCCAATAACGTCATTCTAGGTATACAGTGAATGGAAATGCAAAAAATTATACAAGATTTCTCATACATCATTTTGTAGCTGAGAATTAGAAACAACCCCAATGTACAAAAGTAGAAAGGAATTGTAATTTGCAGTATATCCACACAGTGGAACACCATGCAGACAAGAGCTACATACAGAAATGATGCATTGATCTCACAGTGTGGAAAAGCAGGAGGGCCTAGAAGAGGGCTGGTTCAATCACTCCATGTACGCAAAGCTCAAAACCAGGAAAGACTAATCTATGCCATTAGAAGGCAGATTAATATTTACTTTTTTTAAAAAAAAGATTTACTTATTTATGAATACAAGAACTGGGGTGTAGCCCAGAGGTGTGGGGGATGAGAAGATTCACCAGAGACAGAGTAGGGAACAGAACAGGCAGATCTACTGAGATACCCTGTGGAGGGGAGCACCAGGTGAGACAGGAGAGGTCTGCTGTGCCATGTGGGTAGCTCCCTGGCCGGGGATCAAACTCAGGCCCTCGAAGTGATAGGGTTGAGAATGACCCCTCCGCCACCAGGGAGGTCCTTAATATTTACTTTTGAAAGAGAGAAAGGGTAGGGGTGGGTGGAGACATGAAAGAAACTTCTGGGTTACTGAAAATGTTGTATTTTTTGACTGTGATAATTGGTCATACTAACGCTTTGTTTTTTGTGGATAACTTGTTATTCTGCACTTTTACTTGTGGATTTATTCTATATGTCTGCTAAACTTCAGTGAAATCAACAATTTAACTTTCAAAAATGAATTTAGCAGACATTCTATGAATTCTAAATGGGCTTAAATGTAAAGGGAAATTGTTGAAAATAAAAATAATAGCTTAAAATGGAATAAATGGCAACTAAGTACCACCAAATCTTTCTTGGGTCTACTTACAAATTCCTACATGGTTCCTTCTAGGAAAGAGTGTACTTTATTACCCAGTAAACTCAATTTGATTTCTCTGCAGCAATGTATTAGTAAAAGAAATAAATGAGAAAAAAGTCCTCTTACCCTCATCTCTAAGCACATGACAGTAAAACTCTCCAGGACTATACAGCACACAGACCACAACGTCTACTGTTTGGTCAACAGCAAGTTTAGCCCATGTCCACTCCAATGGATTTACTTTTGTTTCAACACCCAAGGGAACTGTGAACATAAAAACATTTTGCAAAACAAAGGGGCAAAGTGAGGGTGGGAGGTGAAGTTGCTGCCCAGTCTATTACTGAAGAACTGAAATTTTAATGACTTTCTTGGTGACTTTATAAGAAAGTCAATCAATGTTACAATTAACCATTTCACTGACTTTCATATTTCAAATTCAGATAACTGTTCTTCAGCTGGCAGTAACTCACAACACTCTTGCCAGATTCTCCATTCTCATCCTTACTTTGATATATTTAGATGAATGCTTGATTTTAAAGATGACACATACTCAACTATCAATTCTTTCTGCAGTATGAGAATCAACACACACACAAAATCACCTGAACACGGGCATTATCTGGTTGGCATCGTACTTACCACTGGCTTCTTTCACGTCACTGGGTTTATCTGTTGCTGCCCCCTGCTCCCCCACGGCAAAGCCTGCGTCTATGAGAGCTTTTGTCACACTGATGTTGGGTGTCACTGATTTGTCTACAAGTTCCACCAATGAACTGTTTTCCAATTTTTCAGCCACTTTAACTGTGACCATTTTGTTTTGTACAATTTTTTTCATCAGACAAATAGCTTCTGGAGTCCAAATTCCTAATGATGGCTTTACTCCTAGCAAAGAATTTTGAAAAGAATGTTAAAATATTTCTTATAGCAAGTATTTAGAATCAAGCTCCTAATTTCAAAATTAAAGTAATCCATGACAAACACTGGAGCCAAAAGGCTCCACCTGAGGAGGATTTTATAAACGTGAAAATGAAGGCAAAATTACAAAGAAAAAATGTGCAGAAATTATCTATCCTTCTATCTAAAAATGCATCACAATTTTACCAGTATGAAATATCCAGAAATCTATTAAGTTAGAAATGTAGATTATTAGCTGCCTGGAGAAGGGAGATTGACTATAAATGGACACAAGACATCTTTTGGGGATGAAGGAAATGTTCTATAATTGGACTATGATGATTCTTGTACAAATAAGTAACTCTAATAAAAATCACTGAATTTTATACAAGTCCCACAAGGGAACTGTTTGTTTCCCTGTTAAAAGTTCATTTTGTGATATGTAAATTGTATCTTAATAAAACTGTTAGGAAATCAAGAGGTATAAAACAATCCAAGAAGAAATGATGGCATGAATACATGAATAAATAAATACATGAATCATTTGTAGCACTTCTGAAAAGGGCAACTGCAAATCAACAACCCCAAGTTTATACATAGTTCATGAAATATAAAAGCCATGTAATTTATTTTAGAAGGGTTTAGCTTCACTGGTATCAAGAAAATTGCAATGACTTCATTTTGAACTCAGCAAATTGGCCAAAATGAAATACAGAAATATCTACTTAGTACACCAATGTGTGCAGAAACTGACTTCCTCCCTACATTTTTGGTAAGCATATAAACTTCTTTCTGGAGAACAACCAAAATATGTATCACAGACAGGAAGAGACACACAGCCACCTGCACCCTCCATCCCTCCTACCAACATATATTGATTGATACGTGGCTGTATTTTGCAACCAAGCCTAAGGAAGTGGCCTTGGATAGGTTGTAAAATGTAGTTAAAAGAACTTTAAAATATCCTTCTGATAAATGGATGCTAGTAAGGTACATCTGAATAAAGCTTGTAGAAGCCAATTTACTGACGGGAAAGAAGTCCCTGGTGCCAGTAAAGACAAATATTATAGTAACTCCTAGTGATATGATCACAGTGATCATAATGTTCTTAATATTTTTACAAGCAAATTTTCTCATACTTCATATAGTTAATGGGCTTATACAATATTTATAATGTAGGCTGTAGAAATAGCAAAAAAGAATATTCAACTTTAGGCCAGAGAATCATTAAATTTTATTTTAATACATAAGCAAAACAGTCATCTGTAATCATTTTTAAGGATTAGTTTTGTACTAAGAAATTATGTCTGAACACATTCCTTTATCGCCTCAATAGTTAAATTTCAATTCTAATGTCCCTACTTTAGAGTTTAGTATTTTAAGAATATGGGGATCCTAAAAATTTCTTACCTGCCAGTACACACTTTATAGCTTGCATTGGCAATTCCAACAACTTTGGGGTTATGGGACAAAGTCTTGTCAGACTAATGATTTCAAAGTTTCCATAATCCACATATCCGACCAGCACAGAATCTTCGGAAGCGTAAGCTAACACGGAGGCCCGGTACCACTGATCATCCTCTGAAAAAGGAGAGCTTCAGGCTTAAATGACTTTCCAATTTACATGGGAACATTTTTCTCCCAAATTTAAAATGCTCAACTGTAGATTTTAACATAATATCAATTTTTGAACCACATACGCTTTATTCAACATTGCTACTTTTGCTTATCAGAAGTCCTCACCTCCCAAAATGCCACATTCACACCTAACAAACTACTCAGCCACTGGTGGTTATTATCACATTTCTTGTCTCCCCAGTGCCAGTTCCTCAGCCAGGGAACATACCCTGGTCATGTGACTCCACAAGATCTTGATCAAACTACAGGGCTGATAAAAACAATAAAAATCTTTACCACCCCATTCTCTGCGTGACCCTCACAGGTCATCTTCCCTAACGTGCTTTCAGTTTAACATAAAATGCAAGTGGTATCAAGCTTCAAATGTAGCGCCCCAGTGCAAACTACTATTTCAACTTTCTGCTTAGTTGTAAGTGAAGAATCTCAGCAATACCCCTCTTACCTGAGAACTGAGCACAGCAGATATCACCAATGGTTGGATAAAAATCTGAGCGTGGAGACACTTTACCACAGTACTCGCTGAGGGATGTCTGAAGTTCAGCGAGCTTATCTGTAGATATAGATCACATCTTCAACAAAAGAAATACGTATCTACACATTATCCTCATTTTTGCAGCCAAGTCTCTAAAAGAGTGTTATCTTGATAGCACTGACAAAGGAAATGTACTCACGTCCACTTTGCAGTTGTTGGCAAAAGAAGTCTTCTGGGGTCTGAATGTGCGCCACCACCCCACAGAACTCGTCACCTACGTTCAAAGCTAACACCTTGGGGATTAGGTCACTTCTGTCGATAACAACTTTGTTTTCAGCTGTCATTTTTTGAACATCTTCAGGATCACCTTATCAGTAAAGAGAAAAATAAGCCTTTTTGGTTTCATTATGCCAGTTTTTAAGCCCCAACCATCTCCTTTTATACATCTTTAGGCCTTAACACATGCTGTACTTCACCCCCAGGGCATACTCTCGATTCCAGGCCAGCTATTTTCTGTTCTTTGTGGAATCACTTTGAAAAGGTGTCTCTCCATGTCTGGGCCAGATGCTATCCCAGAGGCTCCCACTCTATCTGCCCTTGCTCTATCACCCATAGTGTAATCTAGCCTCTGAGTGTCTGCACTGTCCTCAGAGCACCCAGCACGGAGACACCTCCACAGGGCCTTGGACTTTTGTTCCACCCACTGGATACCCCTGAACACTTGCCACTGCCAATGGCTCCTTCCTAGAAGTCTTTACCCTTCTGTTGCTCTGGAAACATCTCCATGCTCTACTAGCCACCTTACTCATTACTCAATTTTGTAGGCCCCAGGTCTATCACCCTCAGTCCACACTCTCCCCAAAGACCCCACCAGCACTGTGCTGTCATCTATGACTACCACTAGGCCATTAAGTGTCTGCCTTATTCTAGAGGGCAAAGAGCTACGGAAAGTTTCCCAGCAGAGTTGCCACACCAAGATTTGTATGTTTTAGGGCTATCATACATGCAGTACTGTAAGAACAGAGAAGGCAAAAGATATAATTAGAATATTGTTGCATTTTTCCATGAATGATGAAGATTCTTGAATTCAGAAAATGATAGTAGGAAAAGGGGAAAAAAGACATATTAAAGGATTTTTAAGAAGCATAATCAATAAAGATTATGCAACCAATTATACTGAAAGAGCAAGCGACGAAAAGTGAGGGAGAAAGTAGCCTTAAGGATGGTTGGAGTTTATGCGACAGGATGTGTCTAATCACAGCACACTAATCGGGCAATCATCTCTGGATGAGTGACTGAGACAATAAAGTATATCTACATGTAAAGTAATTGGCAGAGGAGAAAGCACACTATGAAACACAACACGTTAAGACTAGACAGTAACAAAGTAAAATGCTGATAGCAAAAAACTACTGGGTTCTCATTAACACTAAATGAGAAACCACTCACACAAATAATGAGTAAAATTTTAAGAAGAAACGCCATTCTCCTAGAACAGAGAATTATATAGCCCTACTTATTATTACTGGAATACTTAACCAAATAAAGAAGAAAAACAAATTAAAGAAATGTTAACTAAAAATCCCTCAACTCAAACTATCCTTTTTAGCACTTTGTAACTGCTGGTAACTAACTATCAGGTCAAGGACTAATCTGGAAAACAGGGAAGGAAAAGGGGGAGCTTGCGATTAGGAACAATATATTACTAAATGAAAAAATATCATCTTTCCTATATAAAGAACATAAACTGGTCATCATTTCCATGAAGTCTGACAATGTGACAGTCGTGCTTTTCTTGTTTAGTTGAAAAGACATTCTTCAATAACTGAAGTCACTGTTACTTTAATATGTATACTTACTTTGATCTGCACTTTGCTTAGAGTTTTGTTCCTTTGATTGCAAGCCGTACCCCATTTCTACAAGCACATGGTCTAAGGGTTTTCCTAAGAATGATTAAGAAAATATATCTCCATTGAGATATTATACCAAGAGGTAAAGGAAAAGCAAAATAAAAAAAGAGTTCATAATCATACAATTTGTAGATTATATCTACTAATACACTGGCATATTTTTCACCAGTTTCTGTGCGCAAGATATAGTTTAGTAATGCTCAGTTTTAAAAATTGAGGAAAAATTCCCACAACTACAGAAAATTCAGTAAAAAGAAGACATTTCAAAAATTCTAAGCAACACAAAAGATTTAGTTATCACCTCACTGGCATTCTTACAATGATCATCAATAATGAGAAAAATAAATTTAAGACAGAAAATCACTTTTTTCCTCAAAATGTAAATGAAACAAGGGTTAGCCAGCATTTACATGAACTTGAAGTTCTTGGAAATAATATCAAAAAGCTGAAGTCATAACATAAAACATATAGAAAATTAAAAATATATGTATATTTCATTTTGCATGAGGATTAACTGATGAGAACTAACATATATAGAATATTAAACTAACTAAAATTAAACTAATTAAAATAAAACTTACACAGAAAATTTAAAAATATATATATTTTATATTTCATTTCACATCATGATTAACTGACTTTTCTACCAATCACCAGGCAACACTGGATTTCTAAAAGTAGAAGAGCAGTCAATAGAGCTGAGAAGCAGTAACATGCACACTCTGAGAAGCCTGTTCGGCTCCCCACTCTGTCTCTGGTGAATCCCCTCACCCTCCTATGCCTCTGGCCTGTACTCCAGTTCTTGTATAAAAAAAAAGTTACATTTCAAACAGACATAAAGACAGAGTGGGAGAACAGGATTCCAAAGTGTTTCCATTTTCTGAACATTAACAAAATACAGTTCTGTGAAGGCTGTTCAAAGAAAAAGCACTGATAAGAAATGGATGAATTCAGAGAAATTCTTGAACTTCTCAATACAAGAGTAGACATCAAAGTAGACACTACAATGTCTACAGTAAAAAGATACTGAACTCTGACTCCATTTACATCTAGCATTCTGATCCACCCAATTCTACAAATTTGTGTCATGTCTGACAAATGGCCAAATGCTAACACAGGCCCAAAACCACATTTTCTGTCACAGTATGAATGACTTCAGAGTAAAATTAATGTGACTTCTCTTCATGCTTCTATTTGGCTAATTAACATGTTAAATGCTCCTTTAAGAATGATTGAGCTCTTACCTGAACTTGGCAGCATAATATCAACAGCACAAGTAACCACTTCCTCCTTTAAGATGTCAACTATCTTCAAAGAGCAGTACTGCTCCATTAACAGTGATTTCACAGTTTTTATACAATCATTGCTCCAATTTCCCTCTGCTGGGATAACATTGGCTAGAAAGCACTTAATGGCCTGAAAGAGTGTGCAGAAGTTACTAAAAAAGTTAGTACTTGAAAATGGTAATTTCTAACTACTTATATAAAGATTTTTAAATACAATGTAGCTCCTCCTGGAAATTTTCAAACATCTTCAAGTACTAACTGAACAACTTTACGTGTAATTGTCTCTCTTGGTACTCAATCCACAGTGCTTTTCCTTTTGGGACTTGAAATTTTAAGACATTCACAAAAGATTAGCCCTTAGTTATATACCATAAATTCAAGTTGCTTTCAAATAATGTAGTAAATATAGAGGTGATTATTTTAAATGAACAGATTAATAAGATGTGCTTAAGGCAGTGCTTAAAGAAGGTCTAATACAATGGAGCCAAGAAAGCCAGTGTTTATCTAAAGGTAGAAAATATGCCAATAGGTACTTTTAAAAATAACCATGGCAGAATACAATAAGCAAATATTGTGTATCAAAACATTAAAAAACAACTCCTTTGGAGCACTATTACGAATGTAGAAAGCAAGAGACTCACACAAGGAGGAAACAAGTCAATGTTTCTGTTTAGTTGGTGAATTCTGTTTATTGGAATCATTTCTTCATTTCCATAGTCAATATATAAGACTTGTACCTTCTTCTGCAGCATATCAATATCTTGTATTATTACTCTGTTCCAAGTCTGAAAGTGAAATATGATGATACTCAGCTTCAAAATGGCATTTCACAATTTTAGGCTAAAAAACTCTCAACCAATTTACAGAACATGCAAAGAAAAGCCTTCTGCCCCAAGGTATTCAATTAGTAAGGTAACTTAATTTTTAAGAATCTTGCTAAGAAATCCCTACAAAAGTACATTTAGGTTGCTTTAATGTGCACAACTATTCAAGCTGTTCTAGCCCCCGGAGACTTGATCACACATGAATGCATTAGCTACACAAATAAACAAAGTTCTAAGACAAGGAATCCATCTGTAACTAGCAACTGGGGAGCCTTTCAACAGAGCAGAAGGCTGGGGCATGGCACAGACCCGGAATGACAGACGATTGAGGGAGAAAACTAGAGTGATCAGGTCTCACTTTAAGCCTCCTGATGCGTCATTAACATCTTTGGTGTAAAGTTGATATGACCAAAGTCAGTGAAAACATCTTATCAGGTAACTCACTTCATCAGGGGTTACCTGGTCAACAGTGTACTTGGCAACACAAATTTCTCCCTTAACAGGAATATAATCTTCTTCATGCACCACGTTTGCATATGTTTCCTTTAGGCTCGCAGACAGTTGGTTCATGTACTCTAAAACTTCTGAAGAAAATAACTGCACATAAAAGTCACCTGGATTTTTGAATTCAGTAACTGTGCCCTTTCAAAGATGGAAAAGATGTAATAATTCACTGAGAACACAAGCAAACTATCACAAGACACAAAAAAATAGTATACAGCTCTGCACTTGAATTCTTGATCAATTTCATTAATTGTATGTTATATTTTATAGCTATTTTATGAAGTTAAATTTAAAAAGGAAATAAAACAAGAAACAAGGCAATTAAAATCTATAGTTCTTTGGCTCTCTACAGATAGGAAACAACAAATACCTTTATTTCCATGGTTTTCCTGAGTTGCAGACTTCTCAAATCACAAAACATTATTTTATCAGCACAACTGGCTACTTCCTTAGTAACTCCAAGTGAGTAGTCACTCTGGTTTGAAAAAACACATGACAAGTATGATTTGATGATACTTTGGCCCCTATTAGCTGAAATAGAGGCCGAAATAGCCTGACTCTTAGGTGTGAAATAGAAAGAGTGTAGAGAACAACATACTCCCTCAAGAATCACTAAACCCCCTGTCCAGTTAGTGTACACAGCACAGGCATCCCCCAGCAATCAGGTGTGATGGTGACAACGCTGATTTGACCAAGCACAAATCACCATTTGTGCGATACAAACGATTTTACACCATTTGTGTGATACAAATGATTTTACCTACACCAAGATAAGCCAACACAAATCCTTTTTGGAAAAAGGCTAGGTATGAACAATTTTCAAAGATCGTCTCCCTGCTACAGTTTCCAAACCAATCACTAGAGTGTCCAGATTTATTCAACAGGAAGCTCTGTTTTCAAGTAAACACTACTGAGGTGTAAAGATGAGTTGTAAGTATTTTACCCAGCTTGCAGATCTTTGTAACTCAATAAAGAAGAGTCATTCAAAATACCTTTATTTTAAAGTAAGTATGCCATACCTTGTTCTTCACTTCCATGTTTGTTTCAAAAGGTGATTTATTATCTTCAGCTTTGTTGAGACTGCAATAAAGCAACTGATTACAAAACTTGAAGGTACCAAACCAAGAATAGGGGGTCATAAATTCCACTTATGTTAAATTCGCAATCAACAAAATCTAGAAAAGTATGAAACAACTTGTTCCAGAGCAAATCACAGTGGTAATGAAGACAAACCACCCAACGCTGCTCCTTCAATGGCTTATTCTGTGCTTCTACCAAAGGCTGCCTAACAGAAAGGAAAAATGGAGGTGATCTTTATACTACCCAAAACAGAGTTTTGAGGATCAAATGAGGTTGTATATTTGAAACACTCTGTAACTGGAAAATACTATGCTAGTAAGATTAATGTATTTTAAAATCACAACTCAAGATGAACTGTCAGGTCTACCCTATTAAAATTCAGGAAATTTTACAACATTAAAAGCAAGGCACTGTAAAATTATGGGGACTACACCTGAGGGGAGAAATCAAATACAGTGCAAAAATGAACAATGATGTAAGAAAAAAAAAAGATATATATGTGTGTGTATATTTATATATAGATATACACACACATATATATATATATGAAAGCAGCAAGGCATTTAAAGCTCTGATCATTAAAAAATTCCACTTAAGGTCCTAAATCTTAATATTCAGTATCTAATGATATTCATGAAACCTCCTATTTCACTTCAGATTCAGTCTGTTATACCTCAGTAAGTAAATGTAATGACTTCTACATAGCTATGGCCTGCTTAACTGATTTCAACTTTATATTATCCAAAAACCCCTTATTTTTAAATATTCTCTAATGAATAAAAAAAAAAATCACTGACTTTGGCTGAACGGGTTTGCACACGATGCTGTGTGCGGACCAGTCCCTCCGCTGGCACGCTATAGAGCAATAGTACGTCTGCTTGCACTGCGAGCATCTCAGGGATCCTGCAGAACAAAGCCCGCCACGTCCTCAGTGCTTTATGCCAAATATTTATTGTCTTACATTTATTTATTTATCTTATATTTATTATTTATCTTATATTTAATCCAAATATAAGATGTCAAGGTCAAGATATCTTAAAAACCCTGACATATTAAGCACCATTCTATTAATCACATCAAGAACATTATTTGAAGAGAATTACACTGTATATGAGGAAGAGTTAAGATTCAGCTTGTGCTCTCCAAATGCAGAGAAAGAGTGTAAAGATGACAGGAGGGAAGACAGACTGAAAACATAACTGACTTTCCTAAAGTAGCCCCCAGACACACATTATAAAAGGAACAATTAAAGAAATGGAAAATTTTATCCTCATGAAAACAAGACTATACAAGTGGACTTGGACAGGTTGAACCTTGGGCCATTTAACAAATATAAAAGAAAAACCAATGAAGAGAATCACACTTAGGGGGGAAAAAAACCAGCAATATTTTGATATAAAATACTGAAAACATCCAGATCAATGTCTAAGCAGAAGAAAACATCTTTTTAAAAAAGCTAATAAAGAAACAACAAACACAGGCTGACCTTCAGCCTTCCCATCGTAAAATAAACAGCAAAGACAAAGAAGCTAGGCATTCACATCGTTAGTAAGTTCATGAAAAACTGTTCAAGGTCATGGACGATACAGGGGACATAAATTAAAAGCACAGTGAGACACCCACTAACACCCAGGAGAAAAGCTAAAATTGAAAAGTCTGATTACACCAAAAGTCGACGAAGATATGGAGTGACCAGGATGCATTACTAATGGGAATGTAAGATCGGACAACTGCTTTGGAAAATAGTTTGCCGGTTTCTTACCAAGTTAGAATTAAACTGCTTTATTAAGCAGTAGCTGCTGAAGCTGAGAGATCAGTATATGGTGGATGTGCACTATTCCGTTTGTACTGTATAGGTTTAAACAGTCCTTAAATATGTAGAATAACCCTTTGACTCAGTTAATTCTCTTCAGAATGTGCTCAAGAGAAGTAAAAGCATGTGTCCACACTAAGACTGTGCAGGCAGCTGTATCACAATAGCCAAAGTCTGGACACAGGCAAAATATTCCCCTGGAGAGCATCTGAACAGTTTAATAATACAATGGAACAGTACGTGTCAAAACACAAAAAATTAATGACATGCAACAACATGGATTAATCTTAAATATATTATGCTAAATGAAAAAAACTTGTTATAAAAGAGTCATACTATATGATTCCATTCATATAAGATTTTGTAATTGGCAAAGTTAATTTTTCATGAAACAACAGTGATACCTCTGGGAAGTCCTGGATAAGGTGACTACAAGGTGTATTAGGGCCTTTCTGAGGATTTGAAAATATTCTTAGTCTCGACAGGGGTGTGGGTTTGTACAATTCAATGCATGTAAAAATAATAACCACATAAAGAAGCAGTAAAATTGGGAAGGTATGAATGAACAAAGAATGGCAGGATAGCAGTAGCTGCTGAAGCTGAGAGATCAGTATATGGTGGATGTGCACTATTCCGTTTGTACTGCATAGGTTTAAACAGTCCTTAAATATGTAGAATAACCCGACAGACATCTGAGAGCAATATGCTTACCAAACAGGCCACAGCGATGGCAAGTTGTTGACCGAACAGGCGGTCCTAAGGAGTTGAAGAGCGCTGGATTATTTATGGACAACGAATTCTCAACCAACTTGTATATATTTTTTGACTTTGCAGGAGGCACATTATTGCTAGGCTTCTATTAAGAAAAGATAATAATATTAAAACTTGCAATAATCTGTTTAAAAAGTATTAGACTTGGTACTTCTTTTTCTGGTAAGATGAAGTAGATGTACTGTCCCCTATTTCTTCCACTAAGAACAACTAAAGCCCCTGGCCTTATGTAAAACAAGCATAAGACACCTGTGAAAGAGGCAAATGGACTCGGAGTCTGGGGAGCCAAAGAAAGATGTGGCAACGAGTTACCTGAGTTTTCATTTTGCCTCAAATATCACAGACTGTGCGCTAGACAGCCTAGCAAGCAACCCAGAAATGCCCAGATATGCAGACAATAAGTCACAACAAAAAATCCCGTCTCTCCAGTTAAAAGATGACAAAAGAGGTAACCTAGCAGGACAAGAAAACTCATCAGGAATTGTTCTACTCCAGGAAAAGCAAAGAAAGAACAGAGAATACTGTGACCCCATTCCCACCAGTGAAGCAGAGTGGGGACAATGCAGACTTGCCCCTTCCCCAGGCACCCCCAGTCTCCCAGGGCAGTGTCAGGGAAAGGCAACAGAGTAGGGAGCCAGGGCTTCATCCCTGTGAGTTCTCCCTGTGAAGACTACTTGGGGAGCCCTGACTTTGACCTGGCAGAAACCAGTGCCCCTCTTTCCACACCATCACTCCTGGGCGGTGTAAGAGGAAGCCCAGCGGACAATCAGGACTTTGACTACCATTCAACAGAAATGAATGTCTCCAAACCCACCTACCTCTAATCTCTTCTACCTTCTTCCTCCCTCTTGCCCACCTGCTCACTATCTGATCTTGCCACTAATCCCTTAGCTAGGGAGGGATCAGGTCAGGCTAAGGTAGAAGCTGGAGTAGATTAGAAAACATTACCAAACTATATGCCATCTAAAGTAAAACCCAATTCAAAATAAAATAGACTGCAAGCAAAAGGATGGAAATGTCATCATTAATTAATCTAAAGAAAATCAGGCCTCCCTGGTGGTGCAGACTGTTGAGCACAGTGCTGTGGAACTGTCTGCAGCCTCTGCAATGCTGGTTCCATACCCACCGGCTGTGGAACAAACCCACATGGCGGGGCAGACCTCTCCTGTCTCCCCCGCTGCTCCCCAGCAGTGTATTTCATCAGTCTGCCTGTTCTGTTCCCCGCTCTGTCTCTGGTGAATCCTCTCACCCCCTCCCCCGCACATCTGGCCTGTACCCCGGTTCTTGTATAAAAAAATAAATAAATCTTAAAAAAAAATCTAAAGAAAACCAAAATGGCTATTTTGATATCAGATGAAGTAGATTAAAGAGGAGTGAAAATTAGCAGACACTGAGAGGGAAATTATGTGATGACAAAAGAGTCAACCAATCAAGAATATATAATAATCCCAAATGTGTATGCAGCAAACAACAGAGCTGCAATATGACAGAAAATCAGCAAGAATGCAGAAAAACTCAACACCACAATTTACAAACAGAATCACAAGTCAAAGAGGAAGTCTTAGTTCAAATACGTTGAACTAAAAGAAAATGAAAAAACTAATAGGATTTACAATCACTCAACAACAAAAAAACTTAGGGGTAAATCTAACAAAACAAGCACATGCTTATAAGTTGAAAACCACAAAGCAAAATAAATCAAAGAACTAAATAAATGGATAGAATATTGTGTTAATGGATTGGAAGATTCAACACAGCAAAGATACCAATAATTTTCTAATTGATATATAGGTTTCATGCAATGCCTATCAAAATCCTAGCAAGATTTTTCTTTTGTGGGCCTCCTTGGTGGCCTAGGGATTAAGACTCAGTGTTATCACCGTCATGGCCTGAGTCTGATCCATAGCCAGAGACCTGACCCACATGGCGCAGCAGACCTCTCCTGTCTCACCTGCTGTTCCCCTCAGCAGTGGATTTCAGTACATCTGCTTGTTCTGCTCCCTACTCTGTCTCTGGTGAATCCTCTCGCCCCTCCGCACCTCTGGCCTACACCCCAGCTTTTGTATGCATAAATATATGAATCTTAAAAAAAAAAAAAAAGCACGTACAGCATCCCTGTACTGATGGGAATGTTCTGTATTTGGGCTGTGTCAATGCCAATTTCCCAGTGGTGATAACACATCACAGTTCTGCTGCATGTTATCATAGGGAAAATCTGGATGAGGGCTACACAAGATCTCTATTTCTTAGAATTGTACATCATTTGTACATCTTTTCACAAGTACTTAAGGTGTTGGGTTTTTAGAGGCACTAAATTAAAGAAAAAGAAGTTTGACCTTGACTAAAATCTACAAATTTAACAAGTTCCTTATTAACACAATACAAAAATACATTTAGAATCTTTCCCCCAAATAACCAAAAACCCAACTTACACTATTTATTTCTTTGGGTGGTGAATTATTTCCAACATTTAATGGTGACACTGAGTTTCCTGGGGAGGAAAAACATAATACCTAATAAAAGCCAAATATTACCTTATTGCTGAAAGTATAAAATACCATAATTAGGTAACAGTCATATATTAAAGCTACAGTATAATGGTCTCAAAGCTGCACTATAAATAAGCAACATCCTACTTTTCCTAAGGAAAAATTAGGATTTTGTCTGAAATTTCCTTGACTTGTGGCCCCATTTGGTGAATGGGGCCATTCACCAAAGGCCCCAACCTATTTCTCAGGCTTCTTCATCTACCAATATTCACTATTATTAGAAATTAAAAATATAAATTTATAAATTTTATAATGAAAATTGAGAATTTAATTTTTTTAAACGTATTACATGTTGACAGTTTCTTTAAAAAAAAAAAAAAAAACTACATTTTCCAAAAGGAAAAAATAGGGTGGAAGAATGAGTTTTACATTTTCGCTAATATTCTCTAATAGTCTGCTTAACCAATGACAGTTGAAATTGCTTATCTGCATGTGCATTCACTATGTTGCGATTTATTTGTTTCATTGATGTATCTGAAGTACATCTGGACTCACCCAGATATATATGATTGCAGAAAGGAGAAATATTTAATGGCCACCTCACATAACTGTGAAACTTCTTAGCACAAAGAAACTCAAGGAGTAATTTAAGGGTTAATAACAATGTGGAATATAAAACCTTATCAAGAAAGTTTTCATACTGGTACATTAGAATCCATTGGTTTATCTTGCACTTTGAATAGATTTTACCCATGCCAAGACTAGGCAAAATCAGGACTTGGTCATTTGGCAAAGACTGAGTAATTTTGAGAAACACAGATGATCTACATGTTAAAACACTGCACAATAGCAAGAAAAAAAAAATCAGGTGGTTACTATCACCAACTACCCCACCAGAAAGCATTTTAAGTATTGGGAAGCTGTCAAGCTGAGAGATGCAGATGTTTCCTGAAGTTGTCATTTTTACTTGAATTTTATCATCAGCTACAAACCACAGTGAGCTGTTTTCCTTGAAGTGACAGGCTCACATTGTTCATTCTTAAGAAAATGATTACAAGCTCTCTAAGTCTGAATACCATCATTTGTCATTCTTTTCAAGAAAATACAATGATCCAAGAAAAAAGTTTCCATTCAGCTGAAATTCAGTTCACTATTCACATCCCTGCCTTCCATTTTTCAGTGTGCCGAAGTGAGACATAATTCCCATTTTGTTAAATAAAATACTAAAAATACCTGTACAAAGGGTAAAAATTTAGTACTAATTCTTACCACTTGCTTCATCAACGACATTCTAAAGTGAGACTGGCCTTTTGAGTTTTTGCATTAAGTACAAGTGCAAAGCAACAAAAACTCCATGAACACTGGTGCCCAGGCGTGGGCCCCACCTGCAGCTGAGTTAACAAGGCCCAGCATTTACTCACATTTTCTTAACACCATCAGATTAAAGTCAACACAATGAAAAAAAGGCAAATATTGTTTTATTATTATTAGGATAAAAGATTTGACCTGTTGGGAAACCTCAGTGACCTGAGACTGCATCACTGCAGTCTTAAAAGATCACATCTCATGTATAGTCACAAAGGCTAAGTTCCAGGAGGGCCCAAACACCCTGAAAAAATGGTTTTTAGAATTGGGAATAAAGGAATGACAAAATAAAAATTAAATGAAACAAGTCAATGTCCCAGGTAGATCTTTATGAGCTATGACACGCATAAAATTTGCAAAGTATTTTTAAAAAATGGACACTCTGTAGATGACCCATAAAAAGCCAGTGTTTCTTTTCTACATTCTTAGTACAGTTCTTTGATTGTGGGTGGAAAACTCATTGTAAATATTCTCTTCCCAGGTGTCTACTTGGTATGTGATTTTTTTTTTCCTTCTAAATATTTAAATGCACACACTGTAAGGTAGTTATCATTTGGCTATTGTGTTAATACGCTACTGGTGCGTGGCTGTGTATACTTACAAAGGGTAAGATACGCCATTTGAATCAAGTACTAACTACAGTTTTCACTCACCTATCGGCAATGCCATCCGGTCTCCTTTGGCTCCAATCACTTCTCCACTGATGCCATTAGGGTGGGAAGACACTGAATTGTCTTCCTGACTAGCCAAGTACTGTTTGGTTTGTTCACAAAGCAAAAAATTGTTCTTTTTGCTTCCATTCTCTGGGCTTTTCAACCTGAAGTTAGGATGGTTAGGATACCTTCCAGGACTTCTCAAAGAGTCATGTGGTGGAAGCTTGCTCTCATTTTTCTCAAAGGTAAATGGCTCTGTCATTTTACAAGTTGACGTCTCCACGTTAGTTCTTGAAATCATACTAAGCGGCAACTGAACACTCAGAGCTGTCTAAAGAAGAAAAACATTTAAAAAGCGACTTTTAATTACAGAAGCAGCACTACAGGCCCAGGTGATTTCTGTGCATGTAACATCGTTCTCACGATTGACCCTAAAGCAGACATGACAGTGATATAAAAGTCTGACCCAAAAGCACACACACGCACAAAAAAAGACTTGCTTAGTACAAACCCAAAGTCAAACAGAATTCAACAACAGGCAAACAGTAACTCAAGACACATCAAGAGTACTCTCAGAATTTGACGCTATTCCTTACTTTGGAAAGCTTTGAAACAAGAGACTTTCATGTTTAAAATATTTCAAAGCTAGAGCCTACAACTTAATACTGAAATACAACAGAGGTTATTTTCAGATCAGGTCATCACCTACCTGTCTTGCCCCTCAGAATCCCCACCTGCTTCTACTTGACACCATGCTGTGGGTTCCGACATGCGGAACCAATTACCCAAGTGCCTTGTGCTCTCCACTGAGAAATGCCTTCCTGCCTAGTCATCTCCACAACTGGCCTCAGCTGACCCCCCCACCTTGGGTTTGTTTTTTCCCAAGTCCTTTGCTTTTGATAATCTCCAGCTGAGGTCCCATAAATTATAAATTATATCTACTGTTTTTAGGGATTTGTGTGTACCTTTCTCTGAAAATAAAATAGATGTGTTGTTGCAAATTGCTTCTGATAATCCTCTAGCCAGACATTGTGCTGACTTGTACTTTTCCTCCTGAAGAATACTCCGTGTCCTGCCCAGAAGTGATAAATGTGTACAAACAACTCTTCTTTTTTTAAGTAGGGACCTATGGCTTTGTCACAAATCACCAGCAAAACTTCTACCTAGCCTTCTCAAACTGCTCAGAGTCGAAGCTAGCAGTATCTAAATGTTGCTTAACATTTGGAGTACAAGATAAAGGCGGAAAATTCCTCCTTTTTGGTGTCCTAAATTTGTCATCTCATTTCTGGCTTTAAATTAGGCCTAGCCTAATCCAATGACAAAAGAGAAGAGGCAATGAAATAATATAAAAGAAATACACGGTCACACTCAAAGGTGGCGACCTCTTCCTGGGCCACATCCGGTGAAGATCCCTAACACACACCTGCAGATGGGAGCAGTTAGTGCAGCAGACCCTGCAGCTGCCAGAGAACATACCCCTGCGGGATCCTAAAATGAAGGATCAGACTGAGAACTACAATAAAGGAAGCACAAGAGAAATAATGGGGAATATTCCAAGCGGAAGATAATCTCCAGAGGAAACTGAATAGGGCTATGACTACGGATTATCTCTAGACTCTGCACAAGAAATACAAAGAACCGGCATTAAAATACAGAGGTAACCACCAGAAAAAGCAGAAACAATGCATAACTTTAAAATTACAGAAGGGAAAAAAACTCAATCTAACAGAAATGCTTTTCTCTTAATATAGCAAAAACCGATTGATGGAGGGAAAATTCAGTCTACAGTAAGGACACATCTGCCTTAGACACTAGTTATCGGACAGTGAGTGACAAATACTTCAAATATTTCAGTGACAAATATTTCACAACATACTGGCTCTAATCAGGGCCCAATACAACTACGGATGTACATTTCTCCAACACTGAGCATATACTAGACTACAAAGCCTACGTCAACGAACTTCAATAACCTACTACCATCCAGGCCAAGTTTACCACCTAACTCCATCTCAGATTCTGCATCCCGGAGACTGAACTTGCAACCACCACACCAGAGGGGTAAAGGGTTTAAGTTTTTGTTTTTTCATTATCATTTTTAAAAGTGGTAAAATATCACATATGACAGCAAATATGACTAAACAATTAAAAACTTACCCACCCCCATAGTAAAGAGACCAGGAAATAAGTATTAAAAGAGAATGCATTTAATACCTTTTAAAAGTGGGGCAAATAGTAAAAAAAAAAAAAAAAATAGATACGTTAGCAGACAGTTTGGTTAACTGACCTAAATTCCATCTTCAACCTCTGATTTGCCAGCTTGAGTGGGTGACAAGAATCAGAGTTCTCCTGAGTGGGGCTTCTCAGGAATTTCTGTGCTTTTTCTGAAAAACAGGGAGAGATTTGGCCAGTAGGGTCCTTTACCCCTTTCCTTAGGCAACTGAGCCTGAAGTCTGAAGATGCATCACCCAACCTTGCAATCCTCAAGCAATCAGCATAAGAAAGCACCCCCAAAGGTTGGGGGAGCAGAAAACCTAGCAAAGAACCTAGTTTTTTAAACTGTGCCTGGCAGGATCCTGGAGACATCCCACCAACTCTAATCTACCTGCACAGAGTTGCTGTGATAAGCCCATGGCTTTTATGATACTTGCTGTCCAATCAATAGAGATAACATTAAAATAAGTTGTTAAAAGTTATGAACAGGGCCTCCCCGGTGGCGCAGTGGTTGGGCGCTGGGTTGCGAGGCTGCCTGCAGCCTCTGCAGTTCCTGTTCAATCCCTGGCCACCGGGCGAGGGTTCCACATGGCGCGCAGACCTCTCCTGCCGCCTGCTGCTCCCCTCAGCAGTGTACTTCCTCAGTCTGTCTGTTCTGTTCCCCGTTCTGGCTCTGGTGAGTTCTCACCCTCCTGCGCTTCTAACTGTACCCAGTGCTTGTATTAAAAAAAAAGTTATGAACAGAATGCACAGAGAAGGAATATTAGTTGATAAATATAATGGGGAAAATGTTTGACCTTAACTGTAATAAAAAAAAATTAAATTGTAATAACTGCATTACATTATAATCAGCCTATCATGAGTGCAATTAAAAAAGACATTTATAATTGAAGGGAATATTAACTAATATGCTTTTTCTGGCAAACAATTTGGTAATACATACATACAGAGGTTTACATTACTAGCCACTCACCTGATAACGCTATTTTAGAAAAATCATCCCATTGGAATAGTCCTAAACATTGAAAAATCCTGAACCTATATTCATTTAAAAGGGCAAAAAAAAAATTTAGGAAAAAAAAAAGTGACACCTTGACCAGGGTCCTACACTACCGTTTAGAATCCTATTTTAAAAAAAAAACTACACGTTCAATGTACATTAATGGGAAAAAGTAACAAAATTAAACATAAGAAATATAAATGAAAGCCATTCTATTCTAAATAACAATGAATGTTCTTTTATATTCTTCTTTTATATTCTACATAACAATGAATGTAGGTTGAAGGAATTTTTTTCATTTTCTAAATTTACTTAAGTATGAATTACTTTCACAGAAAAAAGATTTTAATGATTAAAATATTTCATATCTGGCAGTTTTAAATGGAGAATTACATCACATTGTGAGGTTTACTGAAGTTTAATACCAAAACTTGTCTTACAGTTCCCAAATTGGCAAATATATTTGACTTCAATAATAACAGTGGCAACAACAACATCAGTCTTAGACTCATCGTAAAGTTTAAGCAAAAAATAAAATGGATAGATACCTAATACCTAAAAGAAGCTCCATTTATGATAGAATATTTAGGATAGAAAGACAACTCACTGGCTTCACCCTATTCAATAATTTTCGTTACAGCTTCCAGGACAAGCAGGCATCTAAAGGAGTTGTTATAAGATACTTACATACTTCCTTTCATTTAGGACAGTCAGTACTTCTGCATTCTTCTTTGTAAAATAGTTCTCTTCCCAACTGACTGTTGTTGCTGTGGCCACAACCTTGCAAACATCTAACAAAAGGGGGTACCTGAACCTGGAGCCCCATGGGCTCCATGCTGCAAGGGGCATGATACGGAATAGGCTAACCTCACCCAGTTTTAAAACATTTTCTCCAATATCCAATACACTATTTTTTACATGCCACAGGTAGATGAAAATGTATTTTATGATCATCCTCAAACCCAAGTAGTTATAATGGCTCCTTAACTAACAAGAGGTTCATTAGAAGGCCCCTGAAACTTCTTTATGCTGAAACTATCCTTATATTTTTAGGGCTAGTATAATAAAAGAGCAGTGGAATGACAGCAACTAACTTCTGTAATTCTACAGGGAAAAATAAAGCCTGGGCTGTATTGTCTTCTTATTTAGTGCTCTGATTGCAGTAAGACACAAGCTCCCTAAGCACAAACCCTTTATTTTCCTTCCCTTGGGAATCCTACTCCTCTTCCCCCATGACCAAGGACATTCTAGGACACCCTGGGACCAGTGAAGCAAGCCCTCTCCTTTCCTCCCAGGAGACCACAGCCTAGTGGTTAAAGTAAACCCAGTGAATTAATTCCTCTAATACCAAAAGTGCTTACAGCAGATACTTGGTTCTAACTGTTTTCCTTCTCTGTCTGCCTTTGTCTTCTGGTAACCTCAGAAGAGGTTGCATTCAGAGAGGATGGCGCCTCCAAGGAAACACTCAGTTTTAAAGCAATGAAACTCAAATGGCTCAGTCTTTCAGATCCATGTCTGAGCAGTCTCCTCTTCCTCATGGAGCTATGTTGGCTCAGGCAAACCACTTCATCTTTCTAGAATTCAGTGACCATAAAATGTGGCCAGCAGCAGTAACTTCCTCCTGACTTACGATCATGAGGATTAAATGTGAGAGACTGTGAACTACCAAGCACAGCGCCTGGGGTTTACTATAGATAAATTCCTGGGAGGCAGCTATTATTTCTTTTCTACCACTCTCCGCACAAAGAAATTCTTCCATTCACGTGGAGCACGTTTCAGATGTTAAGTAATTTGAGGATTAAGGTATTCCTATTACTTTAGTCTTACAGAGGAGAGAGACCTGAGAAGGTGTAACTTGCTAAAGCCTCCAGGGCCAGCGCTTTACACAATTGAGATGAAAATTCAGGTCAGGTTTCCAGGCCGGGTAGCTCCACATTCAATGAGGAACTAGAGACATCTTCCCTAACTCTGATATATTTATAGCAGAGGCACTAGTACCAAGAAAATCAATTGACACAAGGCACACACGATGTGGACTTGATGAATGAGCTAGTGTCTAATTCACGGCTAAGCAAATGCTGCTGGGCCTCCCTGGTGGTGCAAGGGGTTAAGAGGCAACCTATGAAGCAATCTGCAGCCGCTGCAACACGAGATCGATGCCCAGCCAGGGAGCTACTCACATGGCGCAGCAGACCTCTCCTGTCTCGCCCCCTGCTCCCCTCAGCAGTGTATTTCAGTCAATCTGCCTGTTCTGCTCCCCACTCTGTCTCTGGTAAATCCTCTCCTCCCCCACACCTCTGGCCTGCACCCCAGCTCTTGTATGCACAAATAAATTTTTTTAAAAAATGCTGCCAAGCATTTCTGGGGGGTTGGGGGGGGGCGTCGAATAAGTATCAGTATTGTGTGCACTGCAGCTGCACGTTAAACAAAGGCACTGAATCCAAAAACCAGTTTCTTTCAGTGAGAAAGGGTGAAGGGATCCTCTAATGGGATGCAAGTGGCCCTTCCCGTTTCGGACAGTCACGCCTGCAGGTACTATTTTGCAAACCTACCGCAGGGCTTGACCCCAGGCTCAAGGCTTCAATCCCCAGGTCTCTGCACCCCCATCCTCAGTCTCCCCTCATCAAAATCTCCTGCCCTAAACCTGCCCTGCCCTGCCGTGGACAGCCCAGGCCCCCCAAGGGTTCCCCTCTCCCATCATTTCCAAGCCGCTCACACCGCCCAACGCCCGACGGCCTCAACGCCTGACCTCAACGTCCAGCGTCCAACGTCCGGCCCCCAACGACCGCAGCTCTGTCCCCCCAGGGCCCCCGGGGCTCCCCCTTGCGCCTGGTAACCCTGACCTGGAGAGAGACGAAAGGGCCGCTGACCCCCACGGGTCCCTGGAGCCTGGCCTTGGCGGCGCGCCCTGCCCGGAAGCCCGGCGTCGGGGGTGCTGCTGGGCCCAGGCCTCGCCCTCAATGCCAAGGGCAGGCCCACCCGCGCGCCTGCGCAGTTGGCGCCGCGCGCCCTGCTCGGTCACGTGGGCGCTCCTCGTGCTCCGGCCCTGACCCCTCCGGCCCCAGGGTGGGGAGGGCCGGAAGTTCCTGGTGGACACTTACTGTGGCTACAGCTCAGGAGTGGTCTGCAAAGGCGGCCCTGGGAACTCTGAGGGTGAATTTTGAACTTAAGAGCAGACCATTGTCTGCCCGCCAAGGTCACTTAGGTCATCTTAACCGCTCTGGGCTTAGAGGGTTACCCCAGAGAGAGCCCCTACTTCTGCCTGGTCCTGGAGACTGACCACAAAGATCACTTACTCCCCCTTCTCCTGACAGCGAGCTCGTGATTATATTTTGGTGTTACCCAAAGGAAAGATTCTTTTCACCTTAAAAGCAACAAAAATAACTGGTAGACGGGGCCTCCCCGGTGCTGCAAGGGGTTAAGAGGCAACCTGTGAAGCTGTCCACAGCCACTGCGGCCTGAGCTCCAGCCCCAGCCAGGGAGCTACCCACATGGCGCAGCAGACCTCTCCTGACTCGCCCGCTCCTTCCCTCAGCAGTGTGTTTCAGTCAGTTTGCCTGTTCTGTTCCTGACTCTGTCTCTGGATCCTCTCACCCCCACCACACCTCTGGCCTGTACCCCAGTTCTTGTATGTATAAATTAATAATTTAAGAACAAAACCCATAGAATTTTCAAGCAAATTAACAAGATAAACGGTTCTTATATGTACCCATCACCCAGTTTCAACATCAAAGATAATGATCTTATCTACATCTCTACTTATCCATTCTCCCCATTGTTTTGAAGCAAATCCCAGATCTGATCTTTTTTTTTTCTTTTGATAAATTTATAGAGTTGTTTTACAGCATAAATTGAGAAGACAGTATAGAAGTTTCCCAAGTAAGGCACACGTAGTTTCCACTTTTATTAACATAGAACATATCACAGCTTGTTATAATTAAGGAACCAATACTGATGCATGATTACCTAAAGTCTACCATTTTTAGATTTTCATTTATATTTTCTAGGTTTTATTTATTGTCCTTTTCTGAGCAGGGATCCCACAAGGACACCACATTATAGTTGTTGTGTTGTGTCTCCTGCAGCTCCTCTTGGCTGTGGCAATTTCTCCACTTTCCCTTGTCTTGATAAAGGACTGCTGGTGAGGCCATCTGTAGGATGTCCTAGTGTCAGAATTCACCTGATGTTTTGCTCAGAAGAAGCCTGGAGATAAGCATTATTAGAAGGAAGACAACCCAGGTAAAGTCATTTTCACTGCATCATCTTTCAAGTATACATTCTAGGAACATGATTAATGACAGCTGTTTTCTTCTATCACCTGACTAGGGTGGTGTTTGTTTATACTATGAAGTTCTGCTGTAACATTCTACTATAAAGTTGCTTTTCCCCCTCTCCCTTCTTGTACTATTCTCTTGGAATGAAGTCATTATATACAGTCTATACCTAAGTTATTTTGTTCTGCATTTATTCCATTGAATTCCATATAGTACTTTTCCACATCAGCTATTTGATTTGAGATTTAGTTTGTAATAAGAGAAATATGATGCTTTTTTAAAATCAATTTTCAGAGTATGATGATTCTGAGACAGGGCAAGCTAGGGTTATTAGGCAGTTTTAGGGATAGTGCAGGAGGGGACCTCTGAAAAATTTAGGGAGGCTTCAGAGATAAGGACAAGCAAGGGAAAGTAACCCATTCCATTAGGAAAAACAAACATGCCAGGACCAAGGACAACATTGTTAATGCTGGTCCTGGTTTCCTTCAGGTGGTAAAGGGAGGCGGAGATTGGAGAAATGGAGAGTGGTTTAATTTATGGTCACATTAGAAGGGCAGCTGTTTAACTTCAATGCAGGGATGCCCATCCAGAAGACTGGGCCATAAATTTAAAGATGCAACAAATGGGGAAAGAGAAAGCTGTTAGATAAGGAATGTGAAGATCCCCCACTCAGTAGCAAATTAAGTAAGACAGCCGAGAACTAACCAATCACAAAGAGACTGGTGAAGTTTTAGAATAATGAGGGAAAAAAGGTATATATTCCCTAAGACACGACTCTACTTTGGCTTCCTTGCCCCTCCCAGGCCTGGTTCCCTGGCCTGGGAGTCCCACTTTATTTCTGCTCTTTTTCTCCTCAATAAACTTTTTCTTCTAAACAAACCTGCCTCTTCTCGCTTGCTTGCCCGAGCGTCTGCGAAGTTCCTGCTGCGGCTTCGTGAGACACCAACCCGTGGGGGTCTAGCGGCTGGGGCTCAGCGCTGCCCTGCAGCCTGGAATCCGATCCTGGCTGGGAGACTAGGCCTGACAATTCCGGTATCAATTCCTTGGCATCCTCCAAAGGTGATCAATGTCATCTTTAAAAATCAATACACTCCTTGATTTTTAACATAGCAGACATGTCTCCATCAGTTACTGTTGTATTATTTTTGAATGCTAAATTTGTCCCTTCCTTTACCAGCGGGAGCAACTTTGATCTGACTCCTGATTCTTTTTGACACAATTCCTATTATCTTTACTTTCTGTTGAAATCAATGTGTCCGAGGCTCTCTTATGCATTTCCTGTACCACACTTAGAATCAGCCCTTACTCTCCAAAAGGAGCATAGATGACTTCTATGCTAAATTATATTTAGAGATCATAGTCTGGAGACTAGGGTCATGCATTGGGTAGGTCTTTGTTCTAGACCTCTTCAGTCTCCATTTTTGTAGTGGAGGAAAAAAAAGAACCATGAGTACATACAGGCATTTTTTAAATTCAAATTTAGGATTGGAGAATTTTCACTTAATTTTTTGATTTTGTTTCTCAAATTTGATTTTGATTTCCTTTCTCAAAGGCTGAAAATCTTGCCCCCCAAGCATACTTATATACTTTATACAAATGTAATGTATATCTCTCTTTTTCAGAAATAACAATACAAATGTCATTACTGATAATTTGACAATTGAAAAAACTTAAAGTTTCTTCAGTTTCTTTTCCCTTGGAATAATCTCACAGGAACTTTTGATCTATTTATCGCTGTAAAGTCAAATCATTGCTTTCCTAAGCCCCTTTAACAACAGAATGTGTTTTAATGTAGCTTTTTCTTGTAAGGGGAGAGGTGCCATTTCCTGTCGAAAAGGAAGAGGAAGAAAAACACAACGTTTTATTTATTTTTTAAATTTTATTTTTATATTCCCCATACAATTGCAATCCCCTCGTTTTATTTTTTTAAGTGACTTTTTTTGGTCAGCTGTATCAAAGAAACGAAACAGAATGGTATCTGACTTTACAAACTCTCATTGACCACTCCTTAGAATTAACTACTTTCACTCAAGAGTTGTGCATAAAACATCCTGAACCAAAGACCACACCCCACAAGACAGAGGACGCTTGCAAAACCTCCAGGTGTTGCAGAAATAAATTCTAGCCTTTTACCCAGGCAGGGGAAGAACAAGGCTACTTCAGGAACGGTGAGGTCAGGAGAAGCTTTATTACTCATGCATGAGGTCTCAGGCCTGGGTAGCCCCGTAAGGTCTGAGCACCAGTCTAGGGACAAAGGGTTTCTTTTTTACATAACCATCTTACATTGATAACATTGGTCAGTAAGCACAAAAGTTTGTGACAAAACACAGGTATTCCAGGATGCCCTGGGAGATCAACCAGCCTGGCCGGCTTCCTGACCTTGTTAAATTGTAACCTCGTTAAAGTAACCTCATCTAGATAGGCTTTAGAGAAGCAAAACTTGTTGTTTACATTTACTTTGCATTATTTACTGCACCAGACCTATGACTCTTTTAGCAGGAAACAGAAAAGATTTTATTTGCTTAGCGGTTCCCTGTCACAGGGACCAAATGTTCACTTTAATTCACCGCCACCGATTAGGTGACTCAATTCGAGATACTTTTTGTTGCTAAATCATGGAGCAGCTTCTTCGCATCAAACCCCACACTGGGTGCTGCGCTATCCAGAGGTCACTCCTGCGCTGGAGGCTCGAGGCGCTCACCCTTGGGTGCCCCAGACCAACGCGCCAACCGTCCATTATTAAACAATGCTTTGTGCTGTGGACACGAGCGTGGTGTTATGGAAACCCCCAGAGTCGGTCCCAGGGCAGCCGGCGGGTAGGCTGCGCCTGCCGGCCCCGCCCGCGTCAGGTGCCAGGTTCGCGTCTCTGAGTTGGGAAGTCACGGCTGGGAATTCTCTGGTTGCTCCTGCCCTGACTAATACAGGAAGAGCCAGGGGCTGGGGAGGAGCTAGATGCAGGGAGCGCGCCCCATAGGAATAACCTGCCTGGGGTGGGGGGTGCGGGAGGCGGGGCAGGACGAGCTGCAGGGGGCGGGCGGGCCGGAGCAGCCCGGCAAGGGGTCGCTGGCCGCCCCGGCCCTGGCAAGAAGGGGGGGATGTCCCCGGCCGGGGGGCGCGCGGCGCGGCCCCGCCCACTGCAGACAGGTTAGTCTGGGCGCCAGGTGCGCGCGTCATGTGCCCGCGCCGCGCGGATTGGCTCCTCCCGGGAGCCCCGCCCCCTCAGCTGTAGCCGGGCCGGCTTCGGCGTCGCCGCCATCTTTGTTGATGTGTCAGCTCCGCGGGGGTTTGGGGGAGCCGCGGCGGGGGGAGCGCGGGGTCGGCCCTGTTTCCCACCGCTGTCCCTGCCCGTCGTCCGGCCTGTTGTGCTCCGTTATGGAGAAGTTGGTTCCTGAGCTGGCGCTCCAGCGGCCTCGTTAGGGGTGCGGCCTGAGGCTCCGAGAAGTGGGGTGAGTGTCCGAGGGGCGTCCGGGGCAATCGGGGAGTCGCGGTGCGGCGCGGCTGGACTGCCCACCACCCCAGCCGTCCTGCGGGTCCCGCGGTGGGGGTGAGCCGGTCCCCGCCTGGCTCGGGGGGTGACGGAGACGAGCGCTGGGGTGAGGGGCGCAGAGTTTGGAATCCCCTTTTCGCCCTGCTTCTTTCTTTCCGTCCCGGGTCGCTGGGGGGCGGGGGGAGGCGGCAGAGAGGGGTCGAGGGGGGTCGTTGGGGGCCCCTCTTCCAGAGAGGCGCAATTTGGGGCCTCTGCCGGTCCAGTAAGAAGGGGCAGCTGAGCCCCACCTGCTCTGTGATCTTTCATAGACTCAGTCGCCTGTTTCTCTTCCCATCTCCAAGTTGACTGCGGTGTGTTTCATGTTTGCTGTTGGGGCCACTTTTTACCCTCCCCCAAACGGGGCCGTGACAGTGATTTTAAGTAACTTGGAGATGATTCCTTGGGATTGTAGATGTGAGAGCTACTACTCTTGGTTTTTATGTTACCTTTCTTCCAAGGACACCAAGGCATTTGATAATCCTTGGCTGCTGAGAATGGTACTTCAAATTTCTGTCTCTATCAAGCGAGTGAAATAGTAAATCCCCTTCTACCTGTCCCCTGCCATCAGTCCTGGAGAACAGTGCAGGTGTAATTATTTCTCAACTGCTAATAATGAGTAATTCAGCTAATATTCACATCTTGATTTTGTTAAGAGGAAAGAGGCCTGGATTTTGATTCGGAACATGTGGGCTTAGAATCGGCCTATTTCACTTCATTGTCTTGTTATCTATGGGAATTACAAAGTATAGCAAAGACAGTTCAGCCCCACACAGTTGGCAGTGTTGTGTGTGTGTGTGTGTGTGTGTGTGTTGGGGACTTGGGGTTGGTCTCTTGAGGCCCGGTTGTATTTTTATTTCTTCCAGAATGATAGTCTGGAAGTTTTCCTAAGGAAAATGTACAGTTGATCAGTAGAACAGTGTTGAAGTGTAGTAGTAGCCATTAAAAAACAAAACAAAACCCAGAAACCTATTGTGGGTGAAGTCTTCCTAACTACATCTTTATGTTTGTGGAGTCTTAATCTCATGGGAAAGATAAGAAATACTGATAGTGAAACTGAACTATCTCCTGTGTATAAAATATACTGTTTCCTGTAGAGCTGCAATTCTTTCATCATTACACAAATAGAAAACAGTGATGATTGGTATATTTCTTTTTTTTCTTTTCTTTTTCGTCTTTTCATGTTATTTTAAATTCAGTGAAGGTATTAAATGACTCACAAATTTTGCAGTACTAAGAAGGAAACTGCTGCTTCGTAGTAGGCAAGTATGTATAATTACTAAAGAATTTACCCGAAAATACCTGGCTTGTGTATAAATTGGTTTTATTCTTTTTAAGGTGTGTGTAGTCAGTTTCTTGCATATAAATTTTGAGGTTTCTTTAAACAGTGCAGATTCCATACAGTGTCAAAGGTATTTCAGAGTCTTATTCATTGCTAACTCTAGGAGTAGTATAGCACAGCAACTACTATTTAACCTTTTGTTCCTTCACACATAAATTCAAGAGTTGTCTTTTGATGCTGTACAATGACAGCATGACTGATGATGACTGCTTCGTACATTCAGTTTAAAAACATCCATTTACAGCCACCTGTGGATTTTATGGAGTGAAGGTAAAGCAGTGTAGTTGATTGTTCAGAGAGAGATGATATGCTGAAGCAGCCTTGTTAGAGGTTTAATAGTCATCTTTCCCTTTGAGGAATGTTTAGAAATCTGCACTAGTTTTCCAAGTTCACCTAACAGTTTCGTGTTAAGGCAAGAATCCGTAACATGCAGTTCTGGGTTTGTTTTTTTGTTGGTTTCTTTCAAAAAATATTTAGGCTTTTCTTCTCTTTTCTTTTTTTTTTTTTTTTCAGGTTTTTCTTTTATCTTCTATCTGTAACTTCAAATAACAGTCAGTTCTTGAAGTTCTCATCAACATGTCACTATGCTTATAAGATCGAGAACACATTATTTAGTATTCATTTCAGGATAACAGCGGGAGCATACATAATTTAAATTGACAAATTACTCTTTATTATTTCAAAATTCTCAACTTTTTTTTCTCAGCTACTGAGATTTTAAAAGTCTGCTGGGGCTGAGAAGTAAACAAAAGCAAATATTTGGGTGAAGGGGCAATAGACACAAAAGTAGAAATCAAATTCAGAAAAGTATTGTTTGAAGTGCTCATAGATAATATTCTTTCTTTCTCTCTCTCTCTCTTTTTTTTTTTTTTTTTTTGGTAAACTACATTGTACCAAGGTCAGGGCAAAAGACGGTCTCAGTTTTAAACAGAATTAAATAGAATTCCTTAATCTTAATATAGAAAAATCCACTTCTTTGTTGTTACTAAGCTTCCATTTTGAAAAGGGAACTACAGAACAAATATTCACCTTCTTTAGTTTTTGATATGGAAAAGAAGATAGCTGAAAATACTTTCCAATTTTCTTAGATTCACTAAGTAGTGAGATATAATACTTCAACATTTATAACTTTGTGCTTTAAACCTTTAAAAAGTTATTAGAGGTATATACAATTGCAAGGATCTGAGGTAGCAGGCTTATCATGTGACAGTTAACTTAAAAATGTGATATATGATGTGGCTGCTTAACTTTTATTTTTCCCTCGAAACCTGATGGGCCATATCTTGTTTACCTGACAGAGGGTGTAGAGGTTTGGGAGGGATCCTGCTAGCATGTATTGGCCCTGAGCCTTCTTAACATAGTCTTGGTGTCTGATACAATGTGCCTATCATAAAACTCATTCTGCCTTGAGTTTTAGGTGCAAAGTTAAACAAACACCCTTAGGAATAAACTTGACCTTGGCTTCATAGAACATACTCTCTAACTGGTGGACTGAAAGCGTCATAAAATCTAATGATATGGAAGCCCAATATGTTAAAGTTAAATTTTATGCAAAAAATTTAGAATGTGACTACCTTAAAAATCACTTCTTCCTTTTGATAGAACTAATCTGAAGTCCTTTGAAATAGCTCAGTAATTTTTTTAAAAAGATTTATTTTTATTTTATTTATGCATACCAGAGCCAGGGTGTAGGGCAGAGGTGCTGGGAGGATTCACCAAAGACAGAGTGGGGAGCAGAACAGGCAGATCTACTAACATACACTGCTAAGGGCAGTGGGTAAGACAGGAGAGGTCTGCTGCGCCATGTGGGTCAGCTCCCTGTCTGGGGATGGAGCTCAGGCCGCAGTGGCTGGAGATAGCTTGATTGCACTGAGACTTGAACCTCTGTACCAGGAGGGAGGCCCCCTTTTTTTTTTTTTAAAGTAGAATTTGACTTGCATAAATTTACCTTATGTGAAACTTTACTGTCAAGATACTTTAACCCAATAGAACAAGATTTTCATGTTTCTTAGAAGGATTTTTTTCTATTCCATTTTATTCTATATTTTAAAAACTATTCAGGAACATATTTGTATTTTGAAGTTAATATTTACCAAAGAATTAGGTACTTGTGATCAGGTTATATTGGACTGTGGATGCTTTTTTGACTTAACTGCTTCTGACTTTAATTGCCTATTGGAACTAGTCAGAAAGATAAGTTATACTTTTGTTTATGCTGCTTTCAAAGTGTATTTGGGGAATATGTAAAAAAAAAAAAAAAGCCCTTTGATGTACTTATTTTTCTTTCAGAGGACAGTGTAAACCATTATGTTGAAGGTCAGAAATGTTCTCAGCCACAAACTGCCTATATTAATGAACGTTATTTGAGAAATACATCTGGTATTCCTTGAGACTTAAAGGGTAAAGTTTGTAATTTTAAAATGTGTACTCAAATAATATTTATATTGAACTAAGATTTTTTTTATTGGATTTAAAACACTCACAAATAATTATAATTTCTGATGGAATACTGACAGATCTTCAGATTGAATACGAATAATAAATGATTTAATGTGGAGCTTTTACATATTTGTCTACTACCCTGAATGTAATCTCTGTAAGGGATGTCTGTGTTGTTTGTTCACTGCCATAGTCCCAACATGTAGTGCAGAGCATGAGAACGACACATGTTCAATATGTATTTGGTGAATGAATTAATATCTAGTGTGGAAATATACTTCTGACTTGGTACTTTTGTATGAGATTTATTTGATAACTTCTTACCAAATATATGGGGGTTGGATTGGTTTGTGTTTGGTTGAATAAACTTGAGTTTCTGTTGTTTAATTGTTGGGAAAACTAGAAACAGTACTTAGTGGTTTTTTTATATGGCTCTTGTAAAGTAGTTTTGTAGAATTGTGAGCTCTTTCATTAATAAAGTCCAAGGTGGATAATGGCGTAAGGCAAATAAATGTTTCTTGACTGGTTGCCTACAGCTGATGAGCTCCAGTAAGAGCGAAACCAGTTCTCACTCCACTGAAACAACTTTTGAAGTGTGAATTGGTCCTGTAGTACTGTGTCAGAAACGAAAAAAACTCTGGGAAAAGAAAGTGCTTGAATTAAGAGAAATTTTGTGGCAGTGTTATGTTTTAAAGACAGTATTTCCCTCTAATGAGTAAGAGATGCTAAAAAGTTAAATAGCCTGTTGTTTTGAATCGCAGAACAACCGATAGCTTTTCGTACCTTGAGTGTGATCATTATGCGTGTAAATTTGAGTTTGGCAAACCCTTCTTAACTAAAACAGTTTTATGAGCAAATGTTCAGTTTTACATCCTTCTCTTACCTACCCCTAGGCTATTACATCTTGAGTAGTTTGGGTGAACCCCTGTTAATCATGGACATAACCCAAGTTCATCTGCCTCCTCCCTCCCCCCATTCTTGTGTAACACATTAATTTTTGGTGACATATATCAATTATTATAGTTGTAGCTTGAGAATTTTGAAGTTTGGTCAGGTTAAAAATGAGTTTTTTTCCCTCTCCATGTAAGTGTAGAGATCATTTAAAAGGCTGAAGACTGTGTATTCAGAAATGTCACAAGGAAGGCAGTGTCTGTGTGCTTGATGAGTATGAATGAAGTATGTTTTTATTTACATGGAAGATTATTTGTGTATTTACTATTAGGAAAAATTTGGAGGGTGATGGGAGAGTTGATAAGTAGGCTCCAGATAGACTGAACGGAAGGAAATTCTAGGTGACAGCAAAACCATGAAATGTTAATGTGCAAGTTGGAGGAATCTTGACTAGACTGGTCATAACTGGTAAAGAGAAATACTGGAATTTTTGGAATGTGTTGGGAGATAATATTGGAAAAATAGTACAACTGGTTTATTGAGGAATCACGACTCTAGGGTATAAACATAAAATGGTTTCATTTTTCTCTTAATGGATCTCCAGTCATACTGTGTGAATGCCCTCTATCATCTCTACTTCCTTCTGAAGTACAGTCCCTTAATAATGTTTTGGTTTGATGTTGTAACTTTTCTGCCACTTTTGATTGTTAGTGAAAATTTACTCCAGAAATTAAGTCAGGTTTCAATCATTTAGACAACAAAAATAAAGCTACACAAATGTTAATCACAGTAGACAGTTTGGACCTGTTCTCAGCTGTTTGGTTTGAATAAGAGGTGGGATCTGGCTCTAAAGTGTGTGTTCCTTCTTTTTGGTCTAGCTAGTCCATTTGGAGTTAGGGAAAGAAGACAGCAGTGGTGGCAGAGTTGCATTATCTGAACCTTTAAAGAAAGAAGAAATAGCCCTAACCTCACTCTGGATTCTGTGGTTGGATCGGATTGTGGTTTGTGTGGAAAATTTAAGGGCAGTGCATAGCTCCCTGGTCCCCTCTGTCATTGAGGACCATTTTGTAACCAAACTCAATTAGTTCATTCTCTTGGCGAGTATCTGGGCTGAATAAAAGACACTGGCAAGATGGAGTGTACAAAGGATAAGTATTTCTTTTCTTTTCTTTTTTTTTTTTTTTTAAAGATTTATTTATTTATTTATACAAGCTCTGGGGTACAGTCAGAAGCGCGGGAGGGTGAGAGAGAATTCACCAGAGCCAGAGTGGAGAGCAGTACAGGCAGACTGACGAAGTACACTGATGAGGAGAGCAGCGGGCAGCAGGAGAGGTCTGCGCGCCATGTGGGACCCTGGCCCAGCGGCCGCTGGGGATTGAACCGGCGCTGCAGAGGCTGCGGGCAGCTTCGCAACCCAGCGCCACTGGGGAGGCCCGACAAGTATTTATTTTCTTGTGATGAGAAAAGACAACAGTGAAACTAGCATTTCCAAGGAATCTCTCAGAGAGAGAACAGTTTGGTAAAATGACCATGTATTGTTTAGTATGGGAGAGGGTCTTAAGGAACGTCTCTGTTCCTGGTGCTGGCATCTTCTGGTCCTTATCTTCAGCCAGGAGGTCTGTGTAAAAACATACGTTCAGGAAATGTTTTACATATCCGATTCTTATTAAATTTTATTTATGGTCAAGAAGCTTGTGTACAGGTGACCTTTGCCTGGAGGCCTGGGCCAACAGAGAATATTTAGCTTACTGCCACGCTCTCTCAACTTCATAAGGCAGTTCCTGTTCCTCTTTGGCAGAGACAATGTATTACACACTTCAGCTCCTTCTCTGGGTTGGGTGACACCTAGCCCCGGTGCTGTCTCAAGTCACCCACCCTTCCATTCACCTCTTTGCTCCTTCCTTCACTTGGAGTTGCACAAAGAAGAGCAAGTAGGAGGAATGGTGTGAGATTGAGAAACCAGCAATTCAAGATTCCAGGTATAAAATGATCTGGCCTGCGTTGGGTTGCAGACAGGGAATAGTGTCAGTAGAAAAGAGGGTGTCATGGAGGGAGACATGAAATCGGTAAAAGAATATGAGGACAAAGGAAAGGAAGGAGTTATGATACCAGTGATAGACAAAAGATTACCTGGGCTAGTCAATTGTAGAAACTAATTATGACTTTGAGTGTAGCCATTTTGAATTTGAGGTCATGTTGGGACATCCATGGGAAATGCTTATTATTCAGGTGGAGATTTTAATACAGATATGTAGAGTATAGCTGAAGAGATAGCTAATTCACCTGCAACTCGAGCTCAGGAATGAATTAATGTGGACATCAGGCTGTGGATTGTTCAAGTTATCAAAGTGGATGAATTCTAGGAGAGAAAATAAAGTTGAGGACTGAACCCTGGGGATATGAAAGGTGGATGAGAGACTAACCAGTATTTATTTAGTGCTTTTCTCTTGACAAAGCATGGCACACATGACAAAGCCATAATCCCCAATGATAAGGTTTCTTCTCAGTTGCTTTATGCTGGAGAGTCAAGGTGCTTTTATAATCTCACTCTCTTTCAAATAGATTCTTTATCTGCTATGCATTGTATTTTGGGCAGGTCTGAGTTCAGTTGATACAGTACTCACTAGTTATGATGATGATGTTTAAAACCACCCTCTTCATTAGTTTTTAGATTAATTTCTAAATTGAGATTTCAAATCCTGTGTCAACTCATTCACAGTTTATATCTTTTTTTAAAAAAAGATTTATTTATTTATGCATGCAAGAACTGAGGTATAGGCCAGAGGTGTGGGGGGTGAGAGCATTCACCAGAGACAGAGTGGGGAATAGAACAGGCAGACTGACTGAAATACACTGCTGAGGGGAGCAGCGGGCGAGTCAGGAGAGGTCTGCTGTGCCATGTGGCTTCCTGCCAAGGACGGGGATCGAACTCCTGCTGCAGAGACAGCGGATGGCTTCATAGTGCTGTACTTTATAAACCCTTGCGCCACCAGGGAGGCCCTCACAATTTATATCTTAAGTGAGCTACTATGGGAAAGGTAATGTGGGTGGCTAATGTCCCTGTTTAAGAATTGCTTGATTTTGTCCAATATTTTGGATTTATGAGACCTTTTATTGACTTCATTTATTTATATTATCTTAAACCAAACCTTAATGCTTGTGTGGGCTTTATCTTAGTTGTACCATATATGTAGTAGGTTGATAATGGTCATTTCTGTTAGTATATATTATAGAGATAGGTAGTAAAGTATTAAGGCCATTGTCTATTTTAGTTGATGCCCCAGAGGACAGTCTAAGATAAAAGACATGGTATTTAGCAAACTGATCTTTTACCTTGTAAAAGTTATTCTTCACATTTTCTGCATATTTATAGTAATGTTCCTTAAATACTAGTTTTATCCTCATGCTTCTATGCTTTAATTGAATAAATACTTGAGGATCTACTAATGCTAGAAACTATATATGATCATATGATAATATGATCGTGATTTATTGTCTTTCTTACTGAAATTCACTTCTACATGTCATTCTGAGGACTCTATTATCTTCCTTTACCCTTTTTTATCATCCTTGGACAACCGCCTCCGTCACAGATGAACTTACCGATCTTTCTGCTATTTAAAAATGTAATCTTTGTTTTGTTTTCCATAAGTACACCTTCCTTCAGAATTACTTCTTTCGTGTAGTTTCTGTCAAAACTATAATCTCTACTTTTTTAGCCAGCTTCATCTACCTGTAAACATGCTTTGTTGATATGTTACAAGAGGTGACTCTTTTAAAAATCAAGATCATTGAGATATTTATTATTATATTTTTCTGTCTCAGGATAATTTTTGAAGTTCTCTAATTTTCAGAAAATTACTAGGATAAAAACCCTCATAAATAGAATAAAATATATTCTAATGTTATTGACTTAGTTTTATAAATGTTGCTATTAGGAACTAGGCAATGCATATGAGCTCCACTTGAGTTGCACTGCACATTATTTATTCTTGATAAGAGTGTTTGGAAATCACCATGATACTTCCTGGATGCCTGCCTGAATGAAAAACAATTCCTCCCTGGGCTTCCTTCTGCCTCTTTCACCTCAGCTCTAGGTGTCTGATTTGCACAGGTAGCTGTGTTTTGTTACTGTTTAATTTTACTTCTTTGGAAATTTTTGTCATTGTTAATGTGCATTGCTTTATTTTCTTAGTTTGTTGCTTCTCCCCAGTGTGTTCATTTCTGTCTTATTTTCCTGATATTTTATTACAGATCCTTGAGATGCCCTTTTTGCCCTTCTGTAGCTGAAGGAATTCTAAATAATCCTTTAGCAATAATCTTCAGGTTAACTAGTAGTATCCCTTACCTGACACCAAACGGGTTGACTGGGGAATGCCAAATCACAACTGAAATGAGAGAAATGAACGAGTGAATTTTTATGGCCGAATTAAAGGAGGAAAGAGGAGACTTTGTAGTACCCTGTTGATTGTCACACACTTGGACTGATCAGTTTTTTTTTTTCTGTCCTCCCAGAATGGCTTTTAAACGAATGGTTTATGGTAAAATGGTGGCCGTAGTTATTCCACATCTTATGAGGTCATGGTTATTAAAAGCTTTTGGTTTTTGTTAAATTTTAATGTTTTGACTTTCATAGATGTAAAACGAAGATCAGGAACAGATTTGAAGAAATGCAGAGTGAATTAGTGCCTGTCACCATGTCAGAGACAGAGCACGTAGCATCCATTTCCTCAGATAAAGATGCTGAGAAAACATCTGAATTAAAGGAAGACTCTTGCACCTCGTTTTCTGGTGATGAAAGCAGCAGTTTAGGAAATGAGTCCAAACTATTGTCATTAAACTTTGATAAAGCTTTATGTCAGCCTGCAGAACACAGTCATCAGATTGAAGCACAGGAAAATTATATTCCAGGTCATGGCGGAGGTGAGGCTTCTTATCCTAAAACAGACATATGCCCAGAAAATTCTGAACAAATAGCTAATTTTCCTGGTGAAGATTCTTCAAAGCAAGTTTCCAAAGCAGATGAAACAGAACAGACAGTAACACAAATATTGGAGGGATTAAGATCATCTACATTTTCAGAAGCATCTAATCAAAAGACTTATTCAGACAACCCCTATGATACAGACTGCACCAAGAAACTTATTTCAAAAATAAAGAATGCTTCAGCATCAGAGGATTTGTTGGAAGAAATAGAATCTGAGCTCTTATCTGCAGAGTGCGTAAAACAACACCGAGCACCAAATGGAATGAATAAGGGAGAACATGCATTAGTTATGTTTGAAAAATGTGTGCAAGATAAGTATTTGCAGCAGGAGCACACTATAAAGAAGTAAGTTTTTAATTCTTTCAGATTATTTTTTCCACAGGGATTAGATTTCGTTCTTTTAAGATTCGGTATCATCTTGTCCACTTTTAATTCCACAGTAGAGCCATGCACATAGTAATTGATCAACAAGTATGTATTTACTGAATAATTGAGCAAATATCAAGCATGTTATTCAGTATGAAATCTAAAGGAATATTTCATTAAATAATGTAAATTCTTGGCGCGCAGCCCTCTCCTGCCGCCCGCTGCTCCCCTCAGCAGTGTACTTCAGTCCTTCTGCCTGCTCTGCTCCCCGATCTGGCTCTGGTGAATTCTCTCACCCTCCCGCGCTTCTGACTGTACCCAGTGCATGTATAAACAAAAAAACAAACAAATAAATAAATAATAAAACATGCCTCTATTAAAAAAAAAAATAATGTAAATTCTTAAAGATTAGGAGATTTTTATAAAGACAACTCAGATTTTTCACTTAAAAGACGGCAGAGCATAATCCTGTCAAAACTGATAAAGATTCCAAATGAAGTAGGAAAACAAAATTTTTTTAAAATCCTTGTAAATTCCTTGGCTTAAAAAATTACAATATATAGAAAAGAATTGATTGGTTATCATTCAGTAAATAACAACATAATTATTCTTAGACTTATTGGATTTGTGGTATTAATTTCTAGTTTAACAATACAGTTTAGTTTCTTTTTCTAACAGCATTTTTATTCTAGATTTATTGATGTGATATATATTTTACACACACACACACACACACACACACACACACACACACACCCCAAATATATAAACCTAAATAGGCACTCATAACCTTTAAGAAAGGCAAGTAAAACATGCTAGACTGCACTAAAACACAGACTGGTTCTCTTCTTTTTTAAATGATACTGTAAAAAAAATTTGGTATGGGAGGAAGGGGAGGAGGAAATCTGCATCCCAGGAGGATGACAGAAGAAAACATCATAATCCAGACGTTGCTGAGTATGTAATTTGGTTTGAATGATCTCGTTGCTGCTTCTAGTCTTTATTCTGCCAGAGTGTCTTACTCAGTGACTCGGTCTTCCCCAAGCCAACTCACCCTTCATTGGTTTGTACAGTGAACTTGAATCTCTTAATAATATCCAAGGCCCTTCTTTTCAATTTTTTTTTTCATTTTATGTGTTAGAAAATACATATAACATAAAATTGACCATCTTTTCTGATTTTAAGTGTATAGTTTGATAGTGTCAAGTATATTTGCATTGCTCTGTAACCAGGCCCCATTACGTTTTCATCTGGCAAATCTGAAGCTCTGCTCCCAGCCGCTGGCAACCGCTATTCTACTTTCTAAGAGTTAGGTTACTCTTGACATCACTTATAAATGAAATCAAGCAGCATTTGTCTTTTTGTGGTTGGCTGATTTCACTTAGATGTTCTAAGATGAATATTATCCTGTAGCATGTGTATCCCACAATTTATTTGTTCATCTATCGGTGGACATTTGGGTTGCTTCCACCTATTGACTATTGTGGGTAATGCTGTCATGTTGTGAATATGACAGTACCAGTATCTCCTGAGACTCTAAGGTCCTGATTTATGCCACCCCAAAACTGACATGTGCTGCTCCTACTCATATCCTTCCTAGAATACTGCTGTTAAATGAATAAACATACTTGAATGAACAACATTTCTATTCTTACTTTTTAGGGTGATTTCCTCATTTTCCATCTGTATGTATCTATCTTTTAAACCTGTCCCTTGAGATTATTTATCTTCTTTCCCCATTTTCCTTAGAATGGTGTTAATTATGTGCCTGGCACTTTACATATGTTAACACATGGAGTCCTCACAGCAACTTGATGTAGTGTGGACTGTTATTTTCCTTTTACAAACAAGATAACTGAAGCACAGAGAGGTTAGTTTAGGGTCACATACTAGTAAATGTCACATGCTAGTGAATATGAAATCTAGTTTTTAGTCCCACAATTTTTAAAATGTGGTTATTTGAAATGAACTAGTTACAAGTGTTAAATGTATCTTAAAATATTAGGAATACAGTGGAAAATGAATTCCTCTTTTTTCCTCTGCCCTGTCAGAAGTCAGTGGCAGCATGGTAGAGTTGGATGTGTGCTGGTCGGAAGCTTGGCATTGGAAGACTCCCACTGCTATTTGTAAACTATTTTGTTGGCCAAACGACCAACAAAAGATTTTTGAGTCAAAGATTTTTCATCTGTATTCAGGGAAACAAAACTGATACTATTTTGTGGAGATTAAGGCCTTATAAAATGTCAAATAGTACATTTAAAATCTATAGTCTTTTGTTATGCTTATAATGTTTTGTGACTCAGGCTAACTCTAAAACAACTAATTTTATTTTCTTCCGCCATCACTGAATTTTCTATAAAGACAAGTACCTTTCAAGTCTTTTGGCTTAAATTTTCATGAATGCATCTCTTTCCAGATGTCCTTGTTTATACTTTTTAACATCAATTTCATTGTCTAAGGTCCCAAAGAATTCTTCTTCTCGCTCTTTTTTTTTTTTAAAGTATCAGGAAGAATTCTTCCGAAGAACAGTAATGTGTATACATGATGTGCATTTGACATAATAGCAGTTTGAGAGCTTGCTGCTCTTCACTTCTTCCTCTTTAAATTGTCTTGTGTTTCAAGTAGTTTTGTGCAACAAATTGAGTGTACACCTTAATCATATAAATAATCTCAGGTCAAAAATGCTGGGCCAAAAAGGCTTGAATAAGCTTGCATTCTGTAATTTTTTCTTCCCCAAACACTGCAAGACTTGCTTCCTCAGGGCATTCCTGTGTGCCTCCAAGAGGCCTTCCCTGACTCCCATATCTAAAATCACCGCTCCTGACACTCTCTCTGTCTTCTTGCCTTCCTTTCTTTTCCTTAATAGGACATGGTCACTGCTGACATTCTATTATTTGTTTATTTTCATTTTCTCCCATGGAATGTAAGCTGCAGGAGGTCTGTGACAGTTTTCTGATGTATTCTCAATTTCTAGAACAGTATTGGTATAATAGGTACCCAGTAAGCATCTGTTGAGTGAAAGAAGTGGAAAGGTATGGGCTATGGACTAAGACTTGGTTCCAAATCTTTCTTACTAACTGTGTGACCTGGAGCAAATTCTAAGCTTCAGGTTTGTTTTGTGGTTGTTTTTACTTAGTTCAGAAGACATGAGTTCACAGGCCTCCTAATTTCATAGACTTGAATATTAAATAATGCACTTAAAACTAAGTAAAAGCTATATTAAGTAAATAGTAGTTGTGCAATCAATGTTAAGTAATAGCTGTTGTGATTAATAGTCCTAAAATATTAGCTGTAGCCTTACTAGGTATCTTTTTTTATAATTCTGAGCACTTTACAGATAATTGTAAACGTTTTATTTTTTTCTAGGGGGTCAGTGAAATTTCTGTTACACTTTTGTTATTTTATATTGACTAGTCCTGTCTACGAGTATATACTAGCTACGAGAATATTATTAAACTAGTAAAAGCTAAAGCAAAATTTCTCAACCTCAGCACTGTTGACATTTGGGGGCAGATTATTATTGTTGGTTGGGCTTTCCTTTTCTTAGTAGAATGGTCAGCAGTTTCTCTGGCCTTCATCCACAAGAAGCCAGTATTAATCCCTGCCCTTTGTGGCCCCCCAAAATGTCTCCAGATAATTGCTTGAAAAGCAAAATGGCTCCTACTTGAGAACCGCTGGTCTGTATGGGTTCAAGTGCTGAAGGAAGGAAGAGATGCCCAAGGTCATCTTCATTTGTCTGGTTATATATTACTTTGAGCCAGGAAAAGTTGATAGGCCAGAGAATGTTTTGTAAAGTATCTATAATGTGTCATTGCAACAGGATTATTTAGCAGTGTTCATTTATTAACCAAAAATATCTGCAGCCTAACCTGCAAACAGGTTATATTCCACATACTCGTTTTTAATTATGTTTTACTTATACTTCCCTTTTTATATTTAGGTTAATTAAAGAAAATAAGAAGCATCAGGAACTCATCTTAGATATTTGTTCAGAAAAAGACAATTTAAGAGAAGAACTCAAAAAAAGAACAGAAACAGAAAAGCAGCATATGAATACAATTAAACAGGTAATAAGAGAAAACAAAAATCTTTAAAAACTACTTCAGTTTATAGAATAAATGCATTTCTGAAAATTTGTGTAGAAATTGAAGTTCTTTCAGTTAAATCTAAATTTATTTTAAATGCAGGGGATTGCAGGGTATGAAAAGCATTCTCTTATGAATTGGGACTCGTAACTTGTTATTTTATATAAATTTATATTTTTTAATGATGTTTGTCACTTCTATATAGAAATAGAAATCTGAAAAAGAATTGATTTGACAATCAAACACTGTTTTTTCCAGTTAGGGAAGAAACAATATGTACCTTGAAGTTTATTTCGGGCATTAAAATATTTTTAAGTTACAGTTTAATATGGTTGCATTCTCAGAATATTTGTGAACTACACTATAAAAACTGATACTTGTTCTTCTCCTGCCCTCTCTCTCCCTCCTCTCCTTTCCTTTTCCTTTTTCCCCCTGTGCCTTCCCTTCTCTCCTCCACTTCCATTTTTTCCTGTCTTTTTTTTAAGTTAACAAATACTGAATATTTGGACTTGTAGCAAAGCAGAACTGCTCTTTTTCTGAGCTGCTTTTTCTTTGAATTGGATTAGAATCTTTCTAGCCTTAAAAAACCTTTCTTTTGGTCTCATCTTTTAGAAAGCTATATAATGAGAATAGTAAATATTTGGTAAAACTATAATTGAAATAGTAAAATAAGTTTCACTTGCTTATACTTGGTGCACCATTACTTAGTGGAAGGTAACTGTATTAGTAAATATTACGTATGTAATTTTTATGTGCTCTAGGACCATTATGTGTAAACCAAACTTAGAATTTTTTAAAGTATGATGGAGCCTTAATGATGGGCTGAATTTTGCATGCAGGTCGCTGTTGATGACCAGAAACTTTAAACTGAATAAGATGGGAGGGAACCAGAACTGTTCCTTTCTTGAGTATGTTAGTCACTGTGCCTTTTTTAAAAAGGAAATTGGATTTATATTTTATTGGCAAGTCTAGGAGGATTTTAACTTACATCCAGACCTGTACCATTCAGTATGGCAGCCACTAGCCACATACAACTACTGAGTACTTAAAAGGTGGCTATTCCAAATTAATGATACTGTAAATCTAATGTAAAAACTTCTTTAAAAAAATCCACAAACATTTAAAACTTTATAATTTTGTGGAAAGGTTTTAATTTATTCTACCTAAAGAATATAGTATGTAATGTCTTGATAATTACATAAAAATACTTTTTATTGACCAAAAAAAATCCTAAAATACATGCTTAATTTTTTTTTTATTTATTTATGATTTATTTATTTGTTTGTTTGTTTGTTTTGTTTATACATGCACTGGGTACAGTCAGAAGCGCGGGAGGGTGAGAGAATTCACCAGAGCCAGAGCGGGGAGCAGAGCAGGCAGAAGGACCAAAATACACTGCTGAGGGGAGCAGCGGGCGGCAGGAGAGGTCTGCGCGCCATGTGGGACCCTCCTCTGGTGGCCGGGGAGCAGCCGGGAATCAAACCGGCACCGCAGAGGCTGCGGGCAGCTTTGCAACCCAGCGCTCAACTGCTGCGCCACCGGGGAGGCCCTACATGCTTAATTTTGAGGAATTAATACAAAAAGTAAAACCTCATAATTTTTCATGTTGATTACATGTTGAGATGATGTTTTATATAAACATCATTATATAAACATAAACAATATTGTTGGTTTAATATTTCACCTGTTTTTTTAATATGAATCATAAATCAACCAATGAAGTAGAACATCTTTTCACATACTTGTTTGTTTTTTATTATAAGTCTTTTAACATATGTCTTTTATATATTTTAAATAGATATTTCCAGAGAAATAGCCCTTTAAGTCCTATTAATTTTTTTTTATGTTGTTGAGTTGTAATAGCTCTTTTTATATTCTAGATAATAAACCTTCATCAGATATATGACTTGCAAATATTTTCTCCTATTCTCTGGGTTCTGTTTTTACTTGCTTAGTAATAGTGTACTTTGAAACACAAAGTTTCAAATTGCCATGGTATCCAATTTATTTTTTCTTTTATTGCTGTCATACGCAACACTCAGTTGTCAAATCCGAGATAATGAAAATTTACCCCTATATTCTTCTCTAAGAGTTCTGTGATTTGACTTTCATATTTAGGCTTTGATTCATCTTGAATTAATTTGTTACATGGTATGATTTAAAGGACCAATTTCATTCTTTTGTAACTGACTATTCAGTTGTCCAAAACGAATTATTTGAAAAGTCTCTTCTTCCTCTGTTGACACATCCTGCCATCTTTATTGAAAATCAGTTCATATATGGGCTTATATTTAGACTCTCAGTCCTGTTTCATTGATCTTTGTGTCTGTTGTTAAGCCAATACCACACTGTGTGGATTACTGTTGTTCTATAGTAAGTTTTGAAATTGGGAAGTATGAGTTCTCAGACTTTGTTCTTTTCAAGGTTGTTTGACTATCTTCAAATCCTTGCATTTCCGTATAAGTTTTACTTACCAGCTTACCAGTTTATGCAATGAGACCAGCTGAGTTTCTGATAGAGATTACATTGAATCTGTAGATTCATTTGGGCAGTATTACCACTTTACAATAGTAAGTCTTCCAATGCACAGACATGGAATGTCTTTCCATTTATTTTAATTTTTAATTTTTTCAACAATGTTTTGTAGTTTTCAGAGTGTAAGTTTTGTACTTCTTTTGTTAAATTTGTTCCTAGATAATTTATTATTTTAACTGTCATTGCAGGTGGAATTGTTTACTTAATTTCACTTTCAAATTGTTGTTACAAGTTCATAGATTTTTGTTCCAGTCTGCCTCTACATTTTGATATGAGTATTTACTCTCATTTTTATGTTATTGACGGTTGGATTTATGTCTACCAATTTTTTCTATATTTCATGTCTGTCTTGTTCTCCATTCATCCTCTACTGCTTTCTTTCACATTAAGTAGATACGTAATATTTATTTTATAATGTTTTCACTGTATTTTGAGTTATTTCCTTTGTTATTGCTCTAGAGCTTACTTACACATTTCATCAGAATGCTTTAGATTTATATTAATTTAATTTTACTGAGATTTAGAAACATTGCTGGAATTACTTTTGATTTCTGGGTTGAAGTGTATTTACTACATCTTTTGTGTTTATTTCATTGTTGATATTTATCAGTGGTCTGTTTGTTGTAAATATAATAATAATATAGGAATAATTTTCTTTACAGTTAGAATCAAGAATAGACGAACTTAATAAAGAAGTTAAAGCTTCCAAAGATAAGCTAATAGCTCAAGACAATGCAGCTAAAAATGCAATTCAACAATTACACAAAGAGATGGCTCATCGGATGGAACAGGTATATTCAAGTTATTGACTTTATACTATGGTGTCTTATTTATTTAAATAAACTAACCCTATCAGATGATTTTGAACATTGGTGGTATATTAAGAATAGGTGATTTCATTTATACAAAAATTAATCTTTTTTTAAAAAATGCTATAGCCATACAAAAATATAGCCTAACTGCAAAAAACTAATAAATTAGGGGGTACATAGAATAAAAAGTGAAAGTCCCCTGTCTGTATTTCTTCCTCTTTATACCTTATTCTCTTACATCCCATTCTGTTCCTTGTTCCATAGCTAGTTATTGATATTTGGGTTTTATATCTTAATTCACATATGCATGTATAAATCATGCTTGTTTATGTGTACATATGCATAGACTTTTCCCCCATACTTGATTGAAATCTTGTGCTGCTTTTTTGGTAACTTTTTTCAGGTTTCAGAAGAGGTCATGTTAAGCATTACTTTTGTATTATAATTGTCTTAGCTTCTTGAGGATTGGACCTCAGTCATCTTCATTTCTGTATCCATGAAACCTAGCGCAATGTCTGACTTACAGTTGGTCCTCACTTCAAATTGAGTCCGAAAGGGCTAACTACTTGTTGAGTTAGTTCATTGAGATGGATCCTGTCCTTTCTACCTTGTAGCTACCTTTCCACCTTTGGTGGCTTTCTGGAAGAACTTTAGGAAATAGATGATCCTCAACCTTTATTTTTGTGATTATTTACAATATGCAGAGCCTTAGCATTTGAAATGTTAATATATTTCAAATCCATCCTTGAAAGTTTTCAGACAAAGAAATAATTGAAAGGAATTATATAAGACCTTAAGAAGTTAGTGGTTTTAGTGGACCCAAACATAGGTAATTAGAGATTCATCTAGTGAGCTTTAAAAAAAAAATACTCCTTTGATCTCACTATATTTTAAAATAAAAATAGAGTCATGAAACCTGGTAAATTTAGAACTGGAGACCCAGCATGAGGTGCATGTGTTCAAGTACACATACATACTCTCCCCAGTTAAATTTTCCAACTTGAAGTTTCCCCATGTCTCAGATTAGGTGACTAAGATTATAGATCTTGAAAATTGTCAGCCATATATTCAGGTTACTGGCTGAAATCAGTAACTGGTGATTTGAGGAGATTAATTTTTACTAAATTGTGGGCAAGGATTAAGGAACCTGAGCAAGGGGAACTGCAGAATCCTGGGCTATTGGATGATCCATTGTCATTTGGTGGACTAAAAGAATAAAGAAAGGAAGCAAGTAGTACAGCCCACAGGTTAGTTGTGTAGAGAGGTACTTTATAGAAGTACTGACCTTCAGCCAACTTGTGATGACTCTAAATCTCACTCTCTGCCTTTTGATCTTCTGCCTAGTGCCTCCACTTGACCAGCTGGAAGTACAAGGATGACACTTGTTGATAGGGTCCCTGATAGTCTTCTTTCCTGAGTACAGAGTAGGACAGGACAGAATGAGAACGTGGATTCGGAGTAGTACGCAGAAAATAGCAACTGTATCAGCCAGAGTAAAAGGAATAGGAAAAAAATGTTAAAAGCAAATACTAGTGGTACTAATTTGTTTATTGTATTGTTAAACTTTTGAATTTTTTCTTTCATTTTAAAATTTCATGACACATGTCCTTGGAATACTGTGCAAAAAACCAAAAAATACATTGGTAAAATTATAGGAAAATATTTATTTTGATTTATTCTTATTTTGATTTGAAAAAGTATTTTTTTTATTCAGCTAGATAATATTTTTTTCAAAGGCCAATAAGAAATGTGAAGAGGCACGTCAGGAAAAAGAGGCAATGGTAATGAAGTATGTAAGAGGTGAGAAGGAATCTTTAGACCTGCGAAAGGAAAAGGAGATACTTGAGAGAAAACTGAGAGATGCAAATAAGGAATCTGAGAAAAACACCAACAAAATGAAGCAGCTTTCTCAAGAAAAAGCACGCTTACACCAGCTGTACGAAACAAAGGTATAACCTGGTGATAGATCTTCATTAAAATTGTAATCTTTGCTTTTCTTTAATTACATGACAATATGATTAAACTACTCTTAATCTTAAAATATTTATTATTTTACCTAAGAACAAGAATGCTTCAGTGATTGCAGTATCTTGTTACCTGTCTGCAAAAATTTTTTTCTGGGAAAGTATTAGGCATTGACACATAAATTATTTATTAGATAACTTCTCTTTTTTAAAAAGATTTATTTTTATTTATTTATACAAGCACTGGGTACAGTCAGAAGCGTGGGGAGTGTGAGAGAATTCACCAGAGCCAGAGCAGAGAGCAGAACAGGCAGACTGTCGAAGCACACTGCTGAGGGGAGCAGCGGGCAGCAGGAGAGGTCTGTGCGTCATGTGGGACCCCCCCGCCCAGCGGCCGGGGATGGAATTGGTGCTGCAGAGGCTGTGGGCAGCTTCGCAACCCAGCACTCAACCGCTATGTCACTGGGGAGGCCCTATTAGATAACTTCTTGATAAATCTCTTTAAAAATTTAAAGTTCAAAGTTTATTTTTGAAGGAATGCATTTGTGCCTTGAAAGAAGATTTTATTTTGATAAAATATGTATACAGGTATACAGTGTGTCAAATATGAAGTTTTTGAGTCACGAGAAAAGTATAATTTGACCAGAATCCTAAAGTAAAACTTACCATAGAATGGAATTTACATTTTTCTTGTAGAAAAACATTCTTAGATGCTTTCCAAGGAGGTTTAATTACTGAGAGTTCAGAACGCTTGCTATTAACTGCCCCAATGGCATGGTCTCATTTCCAGTGGGTTATCATTTCTTGGTGATGAACGTTAGTTTTTTTTTTTTTTTTTCATTAACTCTTAGTTCAGGAATGTTGTTCTTGTTCTCAGGAATTCTGGCAGAACCAATTTAATTTGCATTTCATCTTAATGCCTGCTAGTTGAGAAGAATCATACAGGTATGCTTGTCCTCCCAGCATATCTGGTTGGTTCATATAGGAGTATCAATCATCTTCATGTCTGTTGATTGGATTTAGGATTTTGCTGTTCTCTTGTGGTTTGAACTCTAAATAAGTTTTATGGCTCGGAGTCCTTCAGCACACTGCCAGCATCTGAATTAGTGTTAACGCAGTAATCATTTTGAGGTGATGATACACAAATAATTGGTTTATTGGTTTATGACCAGTGATGTTATTATTTTAGGAAGGTGAAACTACTAGACTCGTCAGAGAAATAGACAAATTAAAGGAAGATATCAACTCTCACATCATTAAAGTAAAATGGGCACAAAACAAATTGAAAGTAGAAATGGATTCACACAAGGTGAGTATAGTAATAGTAGAAAATTATTAGAATAGCGTTAAGCACAAATGCAGTAATAGTTAATGAGGCAGTTTTCAATAGATACCACAGCCATAAATCCAAGAATTGGCTTTATCGTTGAGTGTGCAAAGAACTGTTTAACACTTTAATCTTCTTGCCTTGTTAGATGAGTAACTTCAGGTGATTTGCTGAAATCTCTATCAAATCGAGCTTTATTTAATGGCTCAGTTAACTCTACAGGCCACTTTAGCTTTTTTGTGAGAAACATAAATTGTTATTACCAGAGCAGTACCTGACCCTTCAGTGGCTGTGCTAGAACAAGAACTTTCCCTGTTCTCTGATCATTGTTCATGACATTTATCACATCATTGTGCTCAGCCTTGTTGTTTTCTTTATCTCAATACAGGAAACCAAAGATAAACTCAAAGAAACAACAACAAAGTTAACCCAAGCAAAGGAAGAAGCAGATCAGATACGAAAAAATTGTCAGGATATGATAAAAACATATCAGGTATGCTTAACTTTTCAAGTAGATTAGTAACAAATTTGCTAAATATCAGTATATTCTTGTTTCATTAAATTTTTGGATCTGCTATATTTGAAGTATGGAGTGGATTTGGTAGGACAGTTGAATAAAATTCAGATTATTTCCTTTGTTAAAGAAAAACTTGAAGTTTAAATAGAAATCTTGTAATAGTAGTAGTGTTTAGCCAAATGAAAACACTAGAAATTGTCAGAAGAATGAAGATTACAAAGAAATGTTCACTTAAAGAGTTTCATACCTTAAATCTGCTATTATTCATGCACAATTACCGTATTTGAAGGTTTTCAATGCAGACATCGCATTTAGGTGTGTAAACCGCATATTACAGTTAGTAAACTTAATTGCAAACCTTTCACTTTCCAAAGTATAACCTTTTAAAAATTGAATCATAATTTTTTCTTTGCATTTCCATTAGGAGTCAGAAGAAATTAAATCAAATGAGCTTGATGCCAAGCTTAGAGTTACAAAAGGAGAACTTGAGAAACAAATGCAAGAAAAATCTGACCAGCTGGAGGTGAGTGGTTTTGTTCTAAATATGCTCTAGACTGTGTAATAAATGTAGAAGAGAGTGAGTACTTATTGTCACCTGTTTTTGAGACCTTTGGAAGGTGCCAGGCAATACATTTTTAATCTAGTTTGGTACATAGTAATTGTGGCTTCTTTTAAACTTTTAATAAGATGCATCATGCCAAAATAAAGGAACTGGAAGATCTGAAAAGAACATTTAAGGAGGGCATGGATGAACTACGAACGCTGAGAACAAAGGTAATTGAATCTTTAGTCATGACTGTACGGTAGGGTAAATATATTGGACTAATTCTGATTTTTTAAATGTTGGGGAAAAGATATGTACATAGAAATTTTCCAAAACAAAAGAACTCTGAGGAGTAGAATGCCAGTTCTGTGCAACATAATCACCTTTGTCGAAATGAAAATGCCTTCCACTTCAGTGAGTGTTTGTCACACCTTCCCAAGGTGCCACACCTTGCCACACACGAACTTCATCGTCCATGACTTACCCTTGGTCTGCTGCCCTAAGGCAGTCTTACCAGCCAGTTAATTGGAAAGAATTGGTCTTTAGAGCTGAGTGTGAAAAAATAATAAAAAGACTTTCTTTATATTTCTCCTGGATATGTTTCACAGTCATGTATAGTTTTCATTTCTAACAATTATTAAATCCTTCCAGTTTTTTATAGTCTTTACTGTAAGAAAAGTATAGCTATTTACTATGTTATGTCCTCATGCATTTATTTTAAAAAGTCTTAAATCATCTTGAATTTGTGATCACTTAAGTAATTTTCAAAGTACTTTTCATGTACGCTTCTATTTGCTCTCTGCACTAGTCTGTCGGGTAGTAGGGAAAGATTATTCTCTCTTCTGTAAGAAAAAGATTGAGCAAAAATAAAGTGACCTGATAAAACTTCCTTGATTAAATCATAGAAAAGCTGAGACTGAAACACCAGGACTTTTAACTTCTCCTTATATTTTCTTCACATTAATATTGCTTCAGAATTCAGCTTAGATCATTAATAACCATTATCTGAAATGTTAATCAAGAACAAGAACATATTGTTTGTAGTTTAACTTGATTTGGATTATTTGATAGGTGAAATGTCTAGAAGATGAACGATTAAGAACAGAAGATGAATTATCAAAATATAAGGAAATTATTAATCGCCAAAAAGCTGAAATTCAGAACTTACTGGACAAAGTGAAAATTGCAGATCAGATACAAGAACAGCATCAAAGGTATAAAACAAGCAACATCTGTTTGTGCCAGCCAACAGACTTTAAATTTACCTCGATTCTATTTTAAAATGCAATTGTTACCTTAAGAATAATTTTACACTTTAACTAATTAAAAAAAATTTCATTCCTGTCTTCATTTGGATTTTTTTTTGGATTATCTTTGAAGTTCTCATCCTGGCTTCTAAAAACCAAAGTTTATATTCCCTAAACATTGGAAATAGCAATTTGTAAGACAGAGTGGTTTTAGTTTTTTTAATATGTTCCTTAGCTTTCAAATTCTATTACTTATGCAGACTACTTTTTCTTTTAAAAAGAGGTTATATAGCTTTGTATGTATGTAGCTTGAAATCAGGAGCTGATATTATTCTTAGCTTTGTGTGAAACCATACAGCTAAACACTACTCATGACATTATCTGAATGCAGAGCCTGCATTCAAGTCAAATCCAAATAACTTCTTTTTCTTATGTTCCTGATATCCACAACGCTCAGGAAATCCTCACCATTATCCAGCTTCTGTAAATTCATGGCCAGCAACCTCCACTGGGAATATTAGTGTACCTCTAGCCTTACCATCTGTCCGAAGAGCCTTCTCTTCCATCTTGCATATATTCCAAACCTAACTGCTTTCTTCACATTTCTGGCCTTCACTCACTATTTACTTTCCTGTTCCTTCACAGAAAAAAATAGGAGCTGTCAGCTTATAGTCTGTCAACTTCTTGCTGTCAGTCCTGTGAACTTGCCTGTATCTGCACCATTCTTCTTTCTTTTCTTTCTGTTGTTGTGGAAGAAATATTCTGATTTGAATTATTTTCTCTATGTTCTTTTGCCTTCTTAAGGTCTGACTTGATTATTCCTTCATGTCTTCACTTCCTTTAGGAATAGAGGGTGTATTTCTCTCTTCATTAAAAAATTTCTAGTAAATCCTTAAATCCAGTAGACACTTCTCAGTCTCAACGTTACTTGAATTTTAATTATTTTTAACACCATTGAACCTGTTTTTTTCCTTTTCATGCTCTGGTCTTTGGGCTTCATTTCATCATGCTCTCTGGTATTCTTCCCCACTTTCTGGCCTCTCTTTTGTCAGTCTCCTTGGCAGCCTTCTCTTTCTGTCTGAAAACTTTCATTTTATTCAATCCCTTGGTGATCCTAAGTATTTCCATTACTTTGCTGTAGGATCTTCAAATCATTATCATTAGTGCTTTTTACTGAGCTCCAGACACATAAGTATCAAAGACACCCCAAACTTTAACATGTCCAGAACAAATTAAACTATTCTACTCACAAATAGGCTTTTCCTTTGGTATTCCTGAGATGAGTAATGAATGCAGTATCCACCTGAATTTCCAGCCCAGGGACCCAGGGATCAGCTTTGACACTTACCCTTCCCCTCAAACATGTACCAATCACAAGATATTGTTGGTGCTAACTCTTTAATATCTCTCAAGTCCAATTTCTTTTTACGTCCCCACTATTGCTACCATCATCCTAGCCATCATTAGCCCTTAACAGGAAAGCTGTCACAGCTAAACTGGTTCCTCTGCTTAATTCCCTTTTAATCCATTTCCTTCAGATAGATAAAATCTTTTCCAAAAGGAAATCATTTCAGAACCTCTTAGTGATTTCCCAAGGATTGCCTAGTAGTGCAGATGCCCTAATGTGACTTGGAAGATCATTAGTGACCTCTCCCCTCATTCTCTCTCTGTGCCTTCTCCTTTTACACTCTGTGTTTTAGCCGTACTTGATTAATAAACGTTGATTGACTGACTGCTGTGTGCCAAGCTCTGGAGCTATCGTGTGGTCTTCTTCATCAGTATTGAACATCTCAGTACCAATAAAGTCATTCACTGTTCCTTTTCCAGCTTCCATATATTCTGCTTACTCCTTATCCTAGATATTTTGTTCTCTCAGTAACTCTTGCTTTTCCTTTAGGCCATGGATTAGCAGACTGTGGCCACAGCCAAATCTAGCCCATGGCCTTTTTTGTAAGAAAAACGTTTTGAACATAGCTATGCTCATTTCTTTATATGTGTGACAGCTTTCATACTACAGTGGCAGAGTCGTATGCTCCAGAAGCCTAAATTCTTCACTGTCTGGTCCTTTTACAGGCAAAATTTGCTAACCCCTACTTTAAGTATTAGTTCAGCATCACTTACACCAAGTTAGGCAACCTGCTCTGTGCTTTCATCATCAAAATGTTTTATCACATTCATATAATTTCCCTCCTTGACTGCAAGCTCTTTGAAAACAGGGGTCATGCTGGTCTTTTCGCTTATATTCCCAGCTTTTAGTTCTTATCATATATTGGGCATTCGTAAATATTTAGATAAATGAATAAATAGTATCTTTTAAAATCATTTCAGTCGATGAAGATTCCCAAACCATTAATGTCTTTTAAGAGTTTAATTTTTTTTCTTAAATATAAACTTTGTTTTTTAGAGGTAAACAAGAAATTGAAAATTTGAAGGAAGAAATGGAAAGTCTTAATTGTTTGATTAATGACCTACAAAAAGACATCGAAGGCAGTAGGAAAAGAGAATCTGAGCTACTCCTGTTTACAGAAAAGCTCACTAGTAAGAATGCACAACTTCAATCAGAATCCAATTCTTTGCAGTCACAGTTTGATAAACTTTCCTGTAGTGAAAGTCATTTACAAAGCCAATGTGAACAAATGAAACAGACAAATATTAATTTGGTAAGTATAAATGAACATTTAATTTTTAAAACACTTAGCAAGAGGCACAAATAACATTTCCCTAGTGGTAGTTGATTTAAACTCTTCTTTTTCACCAACTCTGGTATTTTATACGCTGTGAGAATGTCAGTTTTTCCCTTCAACTTATTGTAACTTACAATAAAATTCTCCCTTAAATGATTATAAAGAAGCACGTCACTTTTGAACAGAAAAACCCAGGTTATTTGTCATCCTAACTGGAATTACTACTTATTTTTTTTTTTTAATACTTTAAATATCTGTATGTTTTATAGTTTAAAAATGGTTTAATATTTTGAAGTTATGAGAGTATCAACTTAATCATGAAAATAATTTGACACTTCAGTCCAAAAATTCAGAGACTTCTATCACAAGTGATTTTGCATATATAGAACGGCAAATCCGCTAATGTAGCTCTCTGCATTACAACATGAGGAGTTTGAGGAGCTCAGTAAACAGACCTAGCAAGGAGTGATGATGATAGAAAGATCTGCTACCAAGGAACTTGTATTTTTAAAGTTTTAATTGTGAGCATTAAATTAATTAAATCTGCTATAAACATTGATGCTTTTTTATATTAATATTTAGGAAAGTAAATTGTTGAAAGAGGAAGAACTGCGAAAAGAGGAAGTCCAGACCCTGCGAGCTGAACTTACTTGTAGCCAAACAGAAGTTAAGGCTTTGACTACCCAGGTAGAAGAATTAAAAGATGAATTAGTCACTCAAAGACGTAAACATGCCTCCAGTGTCAAGGATCTTACCAAACAACTCCAGCAAGGTATGAAATCCTTCCACACTTAGGTCTTAATGATTTTGTTATTTTTAGTCATTAAGGGATTGTAGAAAAAAATGTTTTACATTGGCTTCTGCCACATTGGGTGGAACCCCATGTGCTCTTTATAAATGCATTATTCATAAGTCAAATTACTAAATTTCTCAAAGTTCTGTGAATAGCCATCTTACATGCTATAGGGCATTTATTCACAAACCATAGAATCTAAGCATAAGGGAGGTACTTTAGAGTAATAGTGCCTACACTTTTTTTGATCACATATTCCTATTAGTAACATATTTAAGCCTTTCCTCTCCAGTTTAGATGTATCTATTTGTAAATTGTAAGCATGTATTATCCTATTTTGTGTACGTTAAGAAACATAGGAAAAATAGTAATTAAAAAGATCAGGGTAAATTAAATTTATATTGAAGTTCTATGACAGCTGGTCCCAGAACTGAGGCTTGGGGTGAGTGGAGGGAAGAGAGCACAGTGGACCGTGGTGGAGGACTGCGGGTGCTTTGGTGTGGTGGGTGTGCTGCAGTAACTGTACCTGGAGCGGGAGATGATATACTTCCTAGGATCTGTTAGTGTTGGTTTACACTAACAACAGTGTAAACCAGTGTTACTTCAGTAAAAAATTTGAATTAAAAAATAAATATATTGAAGTTCAAATATTTTCTTATATATCTGTGAATTTTTTTGAGCTCTATCTAGGGTAGCTTTACCTACCTTGAAGACCTCTGACTTAGAGATTACTGGGACATAATCTTTCATCTTGTGGGAAACTAAAACCCAGAAAATTTATAGATTATCCAAACACAGTAATTAACAACCAGATTTGTTTCATTTAAAAATCATTAGGTGTTTGTGCTGTGTGCTTGGATACAAAGATGAATAAGATACGATTCTGACATCTTATTCTCTGCTGTACTCCCCACTGCTTTATTTGTGTTAAAATGGGGTGAAATATAGTAATAAAAAGTTTAACATAGATATATTCAGATTTGCCATAATAATTCAGTTGGTTTTTACAGGTATAACTGAAGGGAAGTTGGGGGAAATTTCTTTATAGATCTTCTAAATCTTTCTAGACTTCAATGGGTATATTCAGTGTATCTAAGTGTTGCCAGAATCAATTGTTGCATAATGTTTCTATGTATTTTGTATTTGACCTGTCCATTTCTACATGACTTTCTATATGATTGCACCTGTAGCCCTCCTGTCTAAAGTTTGTATTCAAGAAATTTCTCTCATTTTTATGCCATTTGGGCCTAAGTGATATTTGCAGTTAAAATTAAATATAGTGGGGGCAAATGTTCATGATAATTGTTGCAAATAATCCATTTCTCTTTGCTGTAGCACGAAGAAAATTAGATCAGGTTGAGAATGGAAGCTATGATAAAGAAGTCAGCAGCATGGGAAGTCGTTCTAGTTCATCAGGTAAAATACTAATGATTTTAGTTGCTACTTAGTGATTACCAAAAAAATAGCATTTTTTGTTGTTGTTTTAAAAGGTATATCCTTTAATTTTGAATTATTTAAAGGGGGTAGTTGTACATAATGGTAATAACTGTAAAAAATATTTCCAGTTAAATGCAAGTATGTCATGGGAGTCTATAACATCTGTCACCCTCTTTTTCTTACCTACCTTTTTTAATTCTGTGCAGCTTCCTCTTCCATTTTAAAATTCAGATACATATACACCCATATAGAGACATTTGGCATAATATGATTTCTGTCTCTTTCATTTTTATATTTTATCTCTTTGAGAACTAATGAAATGATTATTGTATATCAGTTGTTACTGTATGTATGTATATGTTATGAATACATATGTATTTATTTTATATATATATGTATTTTTTTAATTGCTTGACTTTTCTCATGATAAATATGCCTCTGTGGTGTAAAGCAAAAATAAACTGAATCTATAAAATAGTAATCAATAACTTTGTGCAGTGGTCTCATTCATAGCAGGAATCTAGAAAACCTAAATAACGGACCAGGAAAAAGAATAACTATAAGAAAGAAAAAATCAAAATCAATAAACAACTGTGAACCAGAGACACACTATGTCGGGGGGAGGCCGGGAAAAGGAGGGATGGGGTCAAAATAAGGGGGTTGCAATTGTATGGGGAATATAAAAATAAAATGGAAAAAAAATACAAAGGAAGAAAAATACCAAGGAATTAAAATGTTTAAATAAAAAAATAAAATAATTCATGCCAAAAAAAAAAAGCTTTGTGGAAATGATAGCAAGATATCAAAGCATTTACTATTTTTAGAATGCCAGGAACCACGCCAAATGTTTTAAATATATCATTTGCTCTGTACAACAGTCATGTGAGTTGAGTGTTGTAATTCCCATTTTACAGATGAGAAAATTAAGAGTCAGAGTGGTTCCATGACTCAGCCAGAATCTACAGAGCACAGAAGTTTAAGTAGCCAGAGTCACAGAGCTGCAGTTGAGGAGTAGGATTTGGACCTAGGGAGCCTGGCTCCAGAACTTAACCACTGGCTGTGTTCTGTCTTCTCTTTCTCACTCTTGTTCTTGCTTTCTGTTTAATTTTGGTCTCACTTCAGGCTTGTTATTTTAACTTGTCCTTGAGTTTCCTATTTCTCTATTGCCATTTCCTCATCCTGTTCCTGAGAGACATAATAGACTGTTTTGGTAATCATCAGTGCATTAAGAAACAGGAACTCAGGCCAGGTATGATTGTGTTCTGTGCCTAGCTCTGTGAGATTGAATATTTGAAAATGATACTGGAATAAATAATAGTTGCAATTAGAGATGATTCTAAATTAAGCTCACTATCTAAACTTATTTTTTTAATCTTCAGGGTCCCTTAATGCGCGAAGCAGTGCAGAAGATCGATCTCCAGAAAATACTGGGTCATCAGTAGCTGTAGATAACTTTCCAGAAGTAGACAAGGCCATGTTGATCGAGAGGATAGTAAGATTGCAGAAAGCACATGCCCGGAAAAATGAAAAGATAGAATTTATGGAGGACCACATCAAACAGTTGGTGGAAGAAATTAGGAAAAAGACAAAGTATGTTTATTATGGTAACGTAATCTGTATTTAAAATCCCATTATTCATATGGTAAGGTTACTGTTTTCAAAATTAGTCATATCAGGATCCTGGCTTTTAAAAAATAATTAAAGTTACTCAGTTCCTAGTTTTTTATTGATCACTTGTTATGTTGTAGGTTTTGAGACTATAGGAATGAAAGAAAACACAGGTCTTTCCTTTAAGATGATAGAGAATTTCATAGATGTTAATTTTTTTGAAAATAACTTTGGACTTAAAAAAAGACAGTGTCTAAGTAGTTTGTTATTTCCATAACTATGGCTCTAAGAAGATTTTGGGTTCTGGATAATTTGCCCTGTTGCATAGGACTCAGTAGGGTAATTTATTAGATATCTATACCACTGTGCCTGTGGCTTAATATTTCAGTAATCCCAACATCTTATTACGTCAGCTATAATCTCTTACTACTACTCAGGGAAAGAAGCCGCATTCTCTAATTTGGCAGATAAGTTAATGGAGGTTCAGGTTAAAATACTTAAAAGTTCCAGAATCAGCCCTTACACTGCAGGTGACAGACATAGAGCTGGAGATACAAACCAACTCTCACTTCAGAACCTGTGCTGTGCAAATTCCTCTCTCAAGAGCCATACTCAGTCAAGTAAGAGGGGTTGTTCCAGTGCAGGTCTTTGCCCCTGACTTTTTAGTTTTTATTTTAAAATAATGTTAGATTTAGAGAAACGTTTACCCATGACTTCTAAAAGAAAAAGAATAAAACACAAGTTTAGTAGCAGGAAAACAGAAAATATTAACTGCAATCAGAGCAATAATTTGCTCAAATATTTCGATTAAAGTAATAGGGAGAGAAATAGAAAAGCAATGTTTATGTCTTTAAATACCATCTTAGAACAGAAAAGGGATTAAGGAACCATCTGACGAAGGAAATTTATTTTCTAATACAGTTCTATCATTAACTTAATTAACAGTTCTGTTACTAAATTAATGCTTATTGTATGCTTGTAATTAGTTGACTTGTAAATTCCAGTGTTTTTTTCTGCAAGCACATAACTGATTGTGTCATTTTATTTTGTAGAATAATTCAAAGTTATATTTTACGGGAAGAATCAGGCACACTTTCTTCAGAGGCATCTGACTTTAACAAAGTCCATTTAAGTAGACGAGGTGGCATCATGGCCTCATTATATACCTCCCACCCTGCTGATGGCGGACTGACTTTGGAACTCTCTTTGGAGATCAACCGAAAGTTACAAGCTGTTCTGGAAGATACATTACTAAAAAATATTACTTTGAAGGTATTTGTATTTCTTACCTGCCAACCAATAAATTCATCCAACTGGTGCCCCTTTCATAGTTTAAGCTAGCTTGTAGACGGACTATGCCTGTGATGCAAAGTAGCCATTTTAAATAGATTTAAACAATTTTTTTCCTCTTTTGAAAAGTATAGTTTTTATTAGCTACCTGGCTAAGATAAGAGCAAAAAAAAAAAAAAAAGAATTTAGCTATTGACTAGACTAAGATGAGCTGTTTACTTTGCAGTGGGAGTGGGTGGCCTTTAATGTTATAATTGACTGATGAAACATTTTTTAAGACTGAGGCATTTAGTGTCTAGCTTTAAATAGCTATTATCTGTCCCAGCTCTTTGTGCTGTTTTGTCCTTAATAGAATGAATTTAAAAATTAAAGTTTTTAAGTAATACGTGTATGCACTAAAATTTGCTGTAGCTTCAGTAAGAAGGTTAAGTGCAACTCTGAAGTGTATGGGGTTGCTTCACTGAAAACAGCCGTGCATCTGGTTTAACATGAATCAGTCAATTTTGAAATTTAGGCAAAAAATTCAATCTTTTCACTTAAATTTAGTGGTTCTGTTTTTTCCCCTTCTTTCAATTGTTAAAGGAAAATCTACAGACTCTTGGAACAGAAATAGAACGTCTCATTAAACACCAGCATGAGCTAGAACAGAGGATGAAGAAACCCTAACACAAAGCTCTGATTCAGCAAACAAAAGCTGCACAGAAGCAGGTGCCCGGGCCCAGTACTTTTGGAAACTTTTCCTGCTTTCTGTGTCAGCCAGTAAAAATTTATTTTGCTTCGTCTGTATAAAAAAGTATCATTTTACAACAGGAATGTATTGCTAGGTATACTGCAAGAGTGTGAACATTAATGAAATTTGGTTCCGTATGGTGACAGCCTGTCATTGGATCAGAATTTGTTCATAGTCACAGAAAGTTCTGAACATTACCACAGGGCTTCAGAATGAACCCTTCACCATATTTCTTCCCTTTAAAATATACAATGTCAAAACTGATTCAGCTTTTTAAATCATGCATGAAAAGACAGTGTTCATGATTTAGTAATACACTATTTCTCCAATATGAACAAAACTAAAGTAATAAAAATTTTTGTTTTGCAACTCCACCATAACATTTGTTTTTGTTTTAGGGATGCCAAAGAGTAGTACTTAAAGCTTTTAATTATAGTTTGAATGGAAGTTAATAGGAAAGCTCACTCTTTGTGACTAGCAGTGGTCAGGCAGCGTATGCCTCTGTCAGCTTTCCTTACCTGTGCTAGGGACATTTTTTCAGATTCAAGTCAATGGTTGAGTTTTTTAATCTTCAATTAAATAAATATGATTTTAAATAACTTGCTCATTTAGAAAATTCCTGTGTACTTTAGTTATATTTTAAAATGTAGGAAAAGAATTAGTTATTTAGAACAGAGAAATAATCAATTATTTGAAACTGAAATACTTTAATTGGCATTAAGTGTAAAGATAAATGTTATGGTATTTGTGAAGAATCAGTTCCCAAGGAAATCCAATATGGCTGTTAACCATTTCATCTGAACACATTGTTTCCTAGTGACATAATTACTTGTTATCGTAGAGTGATCTTATGTCCCTAAATATGATGTGTTTCAGCATATTTATTTAAAACTCACAATAATTACATCTCTGTAACCAAAGGAATTTTAGAGTCAAATTTATATATTTTGTTGCATTTTTACAATATTTATTTAAGATGTGCACTTAAGTGTTGCCAGTCATGTTATCAGTATTTCTATGTCATTTTCTTTCCATCTCTTAAAATTTCTTACCTTTGATAATTTCTATGTGGTGTTTCACATTTCCTTATATTTATATCATTTTTATAATAGAATACCATCACCCACATGCTGATACTGTAGCAAAGCTCATTTTGTTTTGAATTTTTACATCCTCTTTTCCTCCTCTTAAGAGAAATAAACTTTGGGGTGATGGATCCAAAAGACTTTAAAATTTGTATGGCTCTAAAAAGTCTGACTTATAGTGGTAGTATATAACATTAATGTGTGTTATATAACATTTTTTTAAATTGATTTAGCATTATTTAAAAAGATTAGTAAGGATTAGATTGCTCAGATTCAGTGTGGTCTTACTGTGTCTGTTTATTGAGTTATCTGTTGTCTTCCAAAAACACTATTTTCACTTTGTGATGCCAATATTAAAGTTCAGAAATGTTTATTTTTAAAATAGCTGTACAAAGTATTAGTCTTACCATAATTTGTCTTGTTCTTTTTACCAATAATAATTTATCAAAATAGAGTAAGAGAGGGTAAGTGCAATCAAGTCTGAATTATTTCCTAGTTGTTTCTATACTATTGAGACTCCTAAAGACAACTAGAGTAGCCAACATAACTAAATTTTTATGATTTCTTATGTGATATAGATTCATACACTACAATATTTTTTTCCCTAAGGTACAAAAATTAATGGAGACCAGATAGTGATCAGATCCATAGTGCCCCATATCTGTACCTGTGTGTGTGTGTTTGTGTATGTGTATAACATACAAAACGAAACATTCCAATATTAACTTTCATTTGGAGTAGTTTAATGGTAGAACCATTTTAGAAGAGAGCTACTATAAGCCATATTTTTGTTTATTGTTACCTTTGTCTCCCATAAATGTGAGAAACTGGAAAACTTTTGATGAAAAGGCTTCATTTTCCTTTTGTTCTTCAGTAGCTTTTGTATCCTTTTTGTGTATGTGTTGGGACTAAGCAAAATAATGTGTAAAAATATGCAAACTTCAGATCTCTGTATTGATTCACAACTCCTGTTATAAGGATTTAGAGGGTCTCCTGTTCTTACTGCGTTGATAAAGAAAGAGAACAGGATGTCTGGGGAAGGGAAATAGTCTGCATAAACTGGAGATCTGAGGGAAATTTTGCTGTTTATGTTCATTATCACGTTTACATTCAAAGGCTGTTGGTTAGTTAGCAATATTTTGGTTTCTTTGAATAGGAAATGATTTTTCTGTGTGTATATTTGTGTATGCACTAGGTTCTAAATTTAAAGTGAATACTTAAACTGTGACTCCACTTTCCCATACCACTTCAAACTTTAGCCTTAGCCTATTAAGTTTTAAGGATTAAAGATGGTGGGTTTGGGAAGAAAGGTGAATTTGAACTTTTTAGCCTTTTTATTTGCATAACATTAAAAGCTATTTCTCTAGAAGCTTAATTTTACCAGGCTACCAACATACTACTTACTTGTCTGGTAAACACATTAATCGAAAACCTGTGATTGCCACGGACCATACAACATTGTGATTATGTTGGTAAACAGACCAGACAGGGAGTTCCTGTCCTCACGGAGCTTATAGTCTTGTGAATATACCAGGAGGCAGCGGGCCAGTCTGAACCTCTGTATCCACTCCCTGCAGCTGGTCTGGGAAAAGGGGTATGGCCTGGAACACACTCTCTGACGTGAAGCTTAGGGAATGCGTTCTTGCCCAGGCCTGCTGAGAGCAGCTTGCTGTTTTCATGATGGCGCTGCACATTTCCTGATTTTTGTCACAGTTTAATGTTCGATTATTCTTTAATAAAAAGGAAAACAATCCAAAGACCATACAATGACATTGGATTTTTGCCGTTGTAGTAAATTATCAATGTGTAGTTAATGCTCATAAAAATGAATCTAATCATGTTGCCAGGCATGTTTCTAAGCATTGTTTTGCAGTATATTTTCTAGAGATTTTTACATGTAAATTTTGACCAAGATTTACTGGTAGAAGAAAAAAAATATGAGCCATTTATGTTATATACACCACCCTGGTGAAAATATTTTATAAATCATGTTATTCGGTGTGGTTAATTTACTTAGTGAATATTAAACACATCAGCCTATTTTTCAATAACTTTTTTTAAACAAAAACAACTCCCCCCACCTTTTTTTTGACACTAGGATTAATTTTTAACACCAGTTGGTGGCACTAGAAACCTGAAGTTTTTCACGGTTGAACGAGAGAAATTAATTGAAAAAGTATCTAAATGGAAACGATCACCAGGAAAATAAATGAAAAATGTAACTGTATAGTAAAGATGTATTTTTCTTCTGAAATGGAATTCTTTTTTAAAATACCTTTTACTGTCCATTTTGATTGCAATGATGAAGCTTGTTTATCTTCCAAAGTTCGTGTGTATATGTGTATGTGTGTGCATCATGCAAATCTTTAATTTGATTACACTGTTTATGTTGTAAATATGTTTCTGTATAAAATGAAGCTTTTAACAGAATTCTATGTATATATTGTACTTATTAAATAGGTAATGCCTGTTTACCAAGTTGTATTTTAATGGTGTCCTTGATTATTTTATTAATACATACACCACTTGCCACACAGACTGATTCTCTAGACTATTAGGAAGGCGGACTCAAACTGCTTGAATTTTTTTGGCCAATCTAGAAATTTATGTCCGTATTTCTTTATCAGTTATCATTAGAAGTTAATAAATAATAGTGAGCAGGTCAAATTGAATGTCGGGTTGTAACTGAATTTTTGATAACAAAATTTGGCCTTTTCCAAAAGAAATTTTCACATGCATATGCTATAGGTATCATGAAAATTTCTCACTGACTTCAATAAGCTAGTGATATATTCAGATTTTCCACAAAATTGAAAATTCCAAAAGTTTGGAACTTCTCCAAGTTATCGGATTTTAATATACATATTCAATAAGACACTGAAAAGGCATTAATTTCATCAAACTAACACGTGATAGATTTTTATATCACAACATGTATTTACTTCCTGTGCCAAACAATTTTACCGTTGGAAAGAATCCCCTGAGATAAGGATCCTTGGAATAAAGGTAGAATGAATAGAATAGAGCAAGCTTTCCTGACATCTCCTTCTGCTTTCGGTAGGCTATGAATTTGTTTGCCAGAGAAAGGAATATGTTGAGGAAGAGTGAGGGAAAGACACTGACTTATGCTTCTTAATTGGTCAGTGTGACCCACAGGCAAGATTGGAAAAACCATTCCAAAGAACTTCTATCCAAGTCGTTTTTCTGGCAGTCCCATTAAATTGAAAGAGGACGCATAACATTTCTTCCCTATCAACAACTTGAGGTTTCCGGGTGACCAGTGCTGATGCTGTTTGAACGATCCTGACGACGGCGTGACCAGACGTGAGGTTCCTGCCCCTATAGAGAGGTGCTATTAATTCCTAAGTTGCATTTAAGAGATTTCCTGTTTTTCTAAATAATACATTTAAGATGTATTCTATTTCTGAGGAATTTGTAGCCTTATTTTGATTGCCCAAAGACCACAATTTTTTTTTTTTTTTTTTTAAGATTGATTTATTTGTTTTTACAAGCACTGGGTACAGTCAGAAGCGCGGGAGGGTGAGCGAATTCACCAGAGCCAGAGCGGGGAGCAGAGCAGGGGGAAGGACCGAAGTACACTGCTGAGGGGAGCAGCGGGCGGCAGGAGAGGTCTGCGCGCCATGTGGGACCCTCCTCCGGTGGCCGGGGAGCAGCCGGGGATCGAACCGGCGCCGCAGAGGCTGCTGGCAGCTTTGCAACCCAGCGCTCAACCGCTGCGCCACCGGGGAGGCCCAAGACCACACTTTTTATTTTTTTTTAAGACTGCCTGCTCTTAACCCAATCACTCCCCAAAAGGGGTAAGATATTTAAGAGAGGAATCTACCAATTGACCCAGTTCAAAAATTTCTCTTGAAAGTTTAGGAATTACTGAAATTTAAAACTTACCATGTTGATAGTCTCCTTCTGGTTACATTAACTTGGGGAAGACATACCAAATGGCTTTTCAAGTCATTCACTCTGTAATTTTCTTTGTCCTAAATAAATACCTCAGGGCAGGAAGTCTAGGGTGTGCATATGTGTTTTTGACACCCTCCTTCTGCTTGTCCCAAGAAATATCAGTCCTGCTGCACTACCTAGTGCTGCCTAGGCAGGTTTTCTCCTTATGAACTTTGACCAGGGAAGATACCCCCATATGCCGGTTACCCCTACTACTCTTGGTGTTGGCCCAGCTGTATTTCTGCTCATATGTATGGAAGAAATACTTTTAAATAATTGGCTACCACCAGCGCCCCCATTCATTCCCATCTCCCCAGAGATCTAGGTCCCCAGAAGCCCATACTAAATGAGAGTGGTCTTTGGGTTCTGAACTAGCTTCTCCCTGAGTTTTTTGTTTTGTTGTTGTGTCAATTTGGGGTGAGCGGAGGGAGGCCCTGCCAGGCCTAGCAGATGGGGAAGAATCTGTTCTGGTCCCTGAGTAAGTACATATCAGACTCAGAAGTGGTTCCTTTGAACAGTGGTATCCTATCATATTTTGTTTCTGAAAGTTTTTTTCAATGAGCATGTAATACTTTTGCTATAGTGAACTTTTAAAGTTTTACCCTATATTGCAAACATGGCACTATAGGAGGGCATATTAAAAAGAAAAAAAAAGGTTGTGTGTGGAGTGGTGTGTATATAGTCAAGGTCTTGAGAAGACACTGTGTAGGGTAAAGAAAATATCAGGCTTTTCTGCCCTTCCGCCATCAGGATAGATGATGGATCCTTGTCCTGAATGCATGCCTGATGGCGGGCACCTGGAGTAGGGTGTGGGCAGAGGTAGATGGGATTCAGCTGAGCTAAGACTGCTTTTAAGGGCGGCGTCACGGGGACGCCAGTAGCAGCAGTAGCAGCCAAAGCAGAAGCCGAAAGAGAAGCCAAGAAGCAGCAGAACGAACTCCAGAGAGCCCAGATAGAGTGAAGACTTTCACTCTATGAAAGGTGCAGCCAGCACCCCTGCCTGCCATATACCCGCTGAACCCCAATAAAAGACCTGCAAAACCACTGAGGACTCTGACTCCTCCTTTACCCGGTCTGCATGGGATCAGAAAACCTGCACTGTGTCCAGGTCCTGCCTCTACACACTGTCATTTGTTTTTTTGATTCTTCCACCCAAGTGCTGACCAGGCCCAAACTTACTTAAGATCACTCAGGACGGGGTATATTCACAGTGGGATGACTGTTGACTCATTTTTCTCATCCTTTTGAAAGACACTGAGTCTAGAAATAGGCAGTGATGTGTGTTGCCGAAGAGGAGTAACATTCATTTGAACAGTGTCCCCTGAGAAGATCTATAATCCAGTTCTCACTTCAGACCTTTATTTTATTTTCAGACAGTGGCTTGGAGACATCTGCCTTCTAATCTGTTTCTGATGGGGCAATGGTGGGCACCAGCTGCATTATGGGAATAAATACATGAGAAGAAGGAACATGCCTGGCAGAGGAGCCAGATTTCAACCCCATCCTGTCCTCTGTGTACCATCCCCTTAGGGCCAGCAGGGGGCGCTTTTAGAAGGCTGGGAGTTTCTGTTAATATTTGTTGGACCTCCTAGGGATTCTTTTTTTCTTTTTTAAAGATTTATTTATGCATACAGGAGCTGGGGTACAGGCCAGAGATGCCGGGCAGGTTGGGGTGGGGGGTCTGAGAGGATTCACCAGAGACAGAGTGGGGAACAGAACAGGCAGATTGACTGAAACACACCGCTGAGGAGAGCAGCGGGCGAGTCAGGAGAGGTCTGCCGCGCCATGTGGGTTGCTCGAACTCGTGCTGCAGGGGCTGCGGATTGCTTCACAGTGCTGTGCTTAACCCGTTGAGCCACCAGGGAGGCCCCCGCCTAGGGAGTCTATCCTCAGGGCTTGGACCACAGTGAACATACTGTAGTGGTTTATCCATTTGTAGGTACAAAGAATAAAAGGGAGGACAAGCACTATGGGGATAGGAATTTTTACTGTTATCAAGCAAAGGAGGTGCTTGCATGAATTGCACGCTGTATCCTTTCTGGACAAGGAGGTCTAAATGTCCCATTTACAGCATGTTCTGTTTACACTCCAACAACTGTGTGCTGATGAGACAGGGCAGCAGAGACTGCTGACTCCTAACCACGCCTCACCCTGCCTCATGCTTGACCCTCAGGTTTAAGAAAGCTCCATCATCAAATATTTTGTTTGGGTTCTGTGGTACTGTAAGGGCGGGACAGGACACTGAGCAGGTTTTCTGATCCAGCAGACCAGGTAAAGGAGGAATCAGTCCTTAGTGGATTTTGCAGGTCTTTTATTGGGATTTAGTGGGTACATGGCAGGCAGGAGTGCTGGGGGCCAGGAGGCTGGCAGTCCTCCCAGCCCCCAGAAAATCTTCACTCTATCTGGGTTCTCTCTGCTTCTGCTTCTCTTGCTTCTCTCTCGGCTTCTCTTTCGGCTTCTGCTGGTGTCCCCGTGACGCCGCCCTTAAAAGCACAGTCTTAGCCCAGGTGAATCCCATCTACCTATGCCCACACCCTATTCCAGGTGCCCGCCATCAGGCATGCATTCAGGACCTCAAGGATCCACCATCCATCCTGATGGCGGGAGGGCAGAAAAGCCTGACATTTTCTTTACCCTACAGGTACTTTCAAAGCAATACACATAACTCAAGCGCTGCTCCTAACTCAAATAATTTATGTTGCTAGAAATCAGGCCTTTGCTGTCACTAAGACTGGCCATTATGCTAAACAAGATACATGTAAATTAACTTTTCTATCGTTTTCTAGATTTTCTGCCTGCTTTTGGATTGAGTATTTTGTGGGGCTCGAGTTCTATCTCCAGATAGGTGTTATGCCTCTTTTTAAAGAAATGTTTGTATGCATAAATAAATAAATCTTAAAAAAAAAGAATTCGTACACATTGACTCTTCTGCCTTGGGGCATCCTTGGGCCTCATTGTTTTCTCAAGGTAGTTTCAGAAAGCAGGTGAGTTAAATGGAAACCTGCTGCAGGGTGTTATGGTGATTAGCAATTGCATCTCAAAGACTCAGCATGGAATGTTATAAGGTAGAATAAATTGCGCCTTTGAGAAGACATCTACCACCAAGCAGAGCAAATTTCCACCAGGTCAACAGACGCATTACATGTGGCTGCTCTACAGAGACTCATATGGGACCAGTGTTACAGTGAGACAGACCACAGATTTGAACAGGTAAGTTTTTTTAAAAAACAGTAAACTAATGCCCCCCAGACAAGGACTGGGAGCAATTTCATGCTCACCTCTCTTTTCTGATGACTTACAGAAGGGCAGAGGCACTGCCGCCTCTCTAGCTGTGCTAATTCATTGCTGTATACATGAAAAATGGCAGAGGCTCCTTTAAATCAGGTACTCCTTGCTATGGCTTATGTTTGACTCCTGCAAGACATCTGTTTTAGAGATGCACAAGCTAAGTAAGTTTAAATAATATGCTTGAGCCACCCAGCTGGTAAGCAACAGTCAGAATTTGCAACCAGGCCATCACCATCTGACTTCAGTTTATGCCTCCGGTCAGGACACCAAAGTCCATGTCACTGGTATGCTCAGCCCTAAAACAGTCAGGGTGCAAAGAAAGGCACAATCAGCACTTAGAGAATGAGTGAATGAGTTATAACATTCAGTGTTCTCTTAACCACTATTTGGCTAAGCAATTGGAAGACCAAATTGCACAGTGCCAAGAGAAAATTAACAGGCATATAAACTACCACAATAGATCTCCGTACTGGTCACATTTCCCCTGGGTAGATCAGATTAATTTGTGTAGTTCAGGATACAATTTACTCTGCAGGTTACTGGAAAAAAAAAAATACTTGGGTTATTATACAACAAAGGCATGTGTTTCTTGCCAACAATTTAGTGTCTCTAGGAAAGCATTTCACTCTTTGCAGTATTCTAGCTGGCAGGATATGGGCATTGACATCAACTTCATTAAAGACAAAGAACTGTTCTGGCAATGGGTTGCCCTTCAATATTTGGCCACATTTTAACTTAAAGGAAACAGGCTTCCTTAAATATACTCAAGGAACACTTTAATAAGGAGTAGAAAACAACTATATATGTATATATAAAACAACTATATATATATATATATATAAAACAACTATATATATAATTTTAAAATGTTTTTTCCTGTACTGAAAAGATCCTTTGGCAGAAATTTTGCTAACTCAATGCTATTCAAAAGATTTTTGCATCAACTAGTTTGATTGATTAGTCAACTGTCAATGTAAAAGCTCAGCATTCATTGGGTGGGAAGGATTATGGTTTATCATTTTAAAATTCTTATATATAATAAAATTATTGCCCAGATAGACCTAACATTTCAAGGTCAAGTACAGTTGCAGATTTATTGACATTTCTTATTCATTCTTATTCCAAGTCATTGATCAAGTGTCATTTGTAAGATACAGTACAAAGAAATATTCAAATAGCGAGTTCTAGAATTAACCATATGCATACAACCCAACACCAACATAGAAAAAAAACTTTAAGTAATCTCAATTGATTTGCATACAAGTTTTCTGGAGGATATTCCCCTTAATGTAATTAATTTTGACCATTCTCATTGCTATTCTCATAAGAGTGTTCTTCTTAATGAAACTCATTTAACATGATTTAAGGAGGGCGCTGGGGTGACCATAACACGGAAAGGCATTAGCAGTACTTAGCATGAAAACCTCAAGTGGCTTTAAAAACTGAAAGACAGAAAATTGACTGTCTTTATATCATTATTTTATGCTTGAAAATTTGTGAAGACTTTATGTTCAAGATTTTAAGTTTTAATGTTTCTTTTTAAAAAATTTTTGTCAAAAGAGTGATGTTCAGTAACTAGTGGTTAGGATCTTAATTTCTCTGATCACTTACAAGGGCCCGACTTTGGATTGGGCTTGTTTTTCACATCTTTACACCATCCTCCGCTGTCAAGTTCTTCTGAAATGGTTTTAGGAAATCTTTACCAAGATTTGCTAGTCTGAAATGTGATATAAGTCTCACATGTGTAGTTCACTTCCTGGCCTCTGCTTTTGTGCTAAGACACTTTGACAAACGTGATCCACGGACAGCCACCTCCTGGAATGAGGCTGGGGTTTTACACTGAGACTGTGTATTTATATGCAGATTATTAATCAATTTGATCAACTTAAAAAATTAGAGTTTTGTATCATCAAAAATTCCACCGGTGGGGACATGATATGAGCTTGAAGGAAGCTGTGGCCAAATGGTTGGAGTGTATATTTCTTGGATCAGACCCCTGGTTTTGATCGTATTGCTTGACATTTTGGGGCCTCAGTTTCCTCATATGCAAAATGAGGGTGGTGATCAGTGTATCTTCCTTGAAAAACTGTCATGAAATTCAAATGAGACAATGAGAGCCAAAGTCCATTATGTTTTCTTCACCACATGTGAGCACTGAACAGATGTTAGCTTTTGTAAGGGTGAGAGTTGAGAAGACCAGCTTTGAATGCAGCTCTTCCAGACTGGAGAACAGTGAATAGGCACTAGGAAGACTGCAGACATCAAAATGACATGATGCAATTAAAGACTTGACCTCAACTTTATAAAATAATTCCAAAAGCCATACAAATAGTAAAGGCAGAGTTGTGGACCTATTGTGGCTGGAATGCCTTGTGGCCAGTGATAAAAGTAGCAAGGACTGTTGGTTGTTTTTTTTTACATGCAAGTGTGCAAGTGTGCACACATATGTGTGTGCACGGATACTTTTGTGCTGTGAATCATTTATAAGGGAAAAAATTGTCACTTGTCACAAAGGGTCAGGTTAAATGTCCATGGGTAAAGTGGACAATGTATAAGCACATTGTCCAATGTACAAGCACAGATCTAGAGTCAGTTCTCATTGGTCTTCTCTTGAGCCTCATGAGGCATGTCTTCAGATGTGTTTGAGTGAAAAATAAAGGTAATTCATCAAAGTCTTGCAGATTATCTTCTTCCTCATATAGGAACTCCTAGAAATTTCTGTGGGAATTAAATCTAGGCTCTGAATGCCACTAGGTGGCAGAGGAATGTTATGAAAGCAGCCGATCATCATGGACTAGTAAGGACCCTCTCCCTAGCCCTCTCATCAGGCCTGGGTCTCAGTCTTCTGAGGCCTTGAGATCTTTTCTATTGGGCACCTCTTGTCTTTCCACAGACTTAGGCCCCAGAAGAGGCTGTGACCCTGCATGACCAACACTGGTATATTCTAGAGTTTGATGCTACTGTCGCTCAAATCCATAAACCAAAAAAAGTACCAAAAGCTTTCCAGTCATTCAATATTTAATTCTCAAGCCACTTGAGCTGAGCATTTGCAAGAAATAACAAGAGACCTGCAGGTGTCTTGCACGGCACTTGTTAGAATGGATGAACCCATGTTCCTTAGATCAGGCAGATGCACTTCTTTACCTTCCACTCCTAGGACAAACAACTCCATTGCATCAAAATCTTTAACTTCTTAATCACAGCAATTATTCTGTGTGGATAGTGAGCATATTTTTTAATATTCCAAAATCTGGGAGGCTAGTGTGGACTAAATGTGATTTATTTTTCATTTTTTTCTCAAAGATAAAGTTCCAAGTCTGAGCTGTAAGTTACTACTTTATTTCTGAGCAATGGCTTAGTTATATCCTATTTGGAAAGAGTTCAGGATGGGGTTGATCAAGCAGCCCTAATGTCATGTCACCACCACCTGCAGCAGAAATCCAGCAAGTTCTGCTTTTTGACTTAAATTTTTATTACATCCAATTTAATTTGCTACCAACCATAAAACTTTCCCCTCCATCTTTAATAACTGTCCCCCTAATTGTTCCAATTTCTGGAGAAAAGTCCAAGGTAGCTAATCGGGGCTCTTGCTTTTAGCATGGAATCCTTCCCTTCGTTTTCCACAGAGCAGGTGCTGATTTCCGATTGGCAGTGCCAGTTGGCACAACAGGACATGTGGCTTGAAAGACTGATGTAAAGCAATTCAGTTGAGGACCGTATAGTCTGAAAGGCCACTTTATGCAGGTGCCAGGAGACTGGCTTCAGAGGTGGCAGCTGAGAGTGTGTTCTCTCCCAGGTACCCCTCCCTCCTACCTGTGCCCTAAGCCTCTGTCGATTAATAGCCCCGGTCAGTCCTGGTCAGTCCCGGGTCTCCATCTCTCACGCAGGCATGTTCTTTGACGGACCGACCACCACCCTTGGGATTAGCCCAGGCTCTGGCAAAGCATTTGCTCTGCATCCAGACCTCCGCGAGCGATTGCTGCAGCGGCATAAACCTCCTCCGGGTGTGGAGCTTTCCAACAAAGGACCTGTTTCTTGGCTTTGGGAAGTAAGTGGGAGAGAAAACCCAGCTTCCAAATTAAAGGCAAATTAAATTCGGGGACTTCCAAATTAAGTCAGCACAAGCATTTCCTTCTTTAAAGAAGCCTTAGCCCCCGCAAGCCCGGAGCTGGAGCTGGGGGTTGAGCTTGCTTCCTACAAAGGCTTATTGGAAGCGCAGCCTCCGCGAATCAAAGGCAGGCGAGGGCGCGGGGCCTGCCCACGGTCGGGGGGGCGCGGAGGCGGGCGGAGGCTGGGGAGAGCTAAAAGGTGGGGGAGGAGCCGCACCCTCACTTCTGAGCCTTCTCATCTCTTTGTCTAAGTGTCTCCGCAGGGCTTTGAAAGGTGCCAGAGAAGTGGCGAGTGAGCTGGGAACCTCTCCCTCCAGGAGCTTCCAGCTGCTGCGCTCTGCGCAGGGGGAGCCCCGCATCCCAGCTCGGCCCCGGCAGGCTCCCGGCAGTTTGAACCACTGCCCCTGCCCATCCTTTTCCTTTCTGGAGCCCACAGTCACCTCCCTCAGTGCCCCTGCCAGCCTGTCCCCGGGTCCCCTGCGTGCGGGGTGCCCTGCAGCCCCCACGAGCTGGAGCAAGCTCCCGAGCCCCCGCGAGCCTCCTCCCTGCTCACGGGTTTCCTCTAGAAAGGAAAAGCGCGTGCATTGCTGTCTCTTCCATTCTAGACGGTTTCTGGCCTGATAGGAATTTTTTTCAAGGATCCCCGATCCATTTGGGGTCGTATATTTGCTTATGTAGCTGGATACTTTTCTGGAAATTTGGAAATAATACTGGGACTTACCTGTCAATGTGCAAACATGCTCGTAATTGTGAGTGAAAGCCATGGGTGGCTTTTCCTAGTAAGGATGCTGTCCTCGCGCATTGGGAACCAACGTGCACCCCCGGGAGGGGGATATTTCGAAGATGCATGATCACGCAGCCCCACACACCTCATTTGATGATGATGATGTGGGCCAGCAGGCTTACACTGGCTTTTCCCTCAAAGGTCACTGGAAGAGAGGGCAGGGCTGATGGCTTACAGCCTGCCTAGGGAAGGAGCCCACATCCAGCCTCTCCATTTGGCAGGAAGACCACAAATCTGGGGTTGGACTTTACTGCTGTGACTGGAATCTCTGCCAATTGTGCATATATTGATAAAGATAGATAGTAATGAAGATGCAAAGGAGTATTTTAAATAAGTCTGGTTAATACTTATTATTTCAATGAACAGGACCCAAATTCTGTAAACACTTAGATTTTGGTCCTGGAGCTGGGTAGGCTGCAAAATCGTCATCTAGAGCAGAGCGATCCTTAGCCAGAGCGTGGCTGGGGAGCTGGAATGCGCCTGCTGGCGGCTGCACACATGGACTGTGTCGCTGTCACTTTCAGCAGTTACTATTTTAACCTGGTAGTGCCTGATCTCTCTGCCTGCTGGGAACACAGCTCCCCCAAGCCCTCTCCCCTCCTCAGCACCAGCCCTTTCAGCAGGGGGGTGTCTGCCCAGATTAGGGATAGGCTCCCGGGTCACCCATTCCAGGGATCTCTTGGTGACCAGAGGCTCTGGTTCCTGGGCTGTAAAAAATCTACAGGAGGTCAGCCCAGTTGGGACACGGTGAGTGTCCCCTCCCAAGGCGGGAGGAAAAGGTGGAAAAGTGCTCCTGGCTCTTAAAGCAAACATTGCTCACCCCAAGCTTTAGTTCCCTTTCAGAAGCAAAGCAGAACAGCCAGCCAGCTCCAACCTGGAAGAGAGTAAAAGCCAGGCCAGGAAAGCACTAACAATAGAAGTTGGCCCAACTGACTGAACAGTCCCTCTGGGCAGGGAGGGACCGTGCACTTAGCTGTTGCCAAAGGGCACAGGTCAGGGTCAAAGGGCTGTTTTTAAGTGGAATTAGGTCTACCTGAAGAAGCCTGGTTGCTCAGATTCTGTCATTCCCTGCCTGTTACTCAAATAGGAAATAAGGATTTCGGAGTAATAAGGACAGATGAGGAAGGATGTTTGAGCTTTCCTGTGGTGGGGGGATAAGGAGTAGGGAGAGGGATCCCTGAATTATTTTCCAGTACTGTCTAGGATCAAGAAAAATTTTGCCGTATCAAACTGAGTCCTCTGATAGGAGAAACATAATTTGTGTCTCTGTGTGCATAACCCCTTGGGCAATTAAGCCGGTTGGAAGGAGTAAGGAAATCAGAAACCCATCAGCATCAGCAGGTGGGAGGCAGACATTTTGCCCCAAGTAAATTGTTTTATTTGATAAAGGATCTTCAAATTGGGGTGTGTGAACTAAAGATCACCTTGCCTCTTACTAGGTGTGGACTTTAGGTAAGTTACCTTCTTTGAACTTGGATCGGTCTTTACCTGCCAAAACAAACTCCCATAGGCAGGGAGGCTTAAACAACAGAAATTCATTTTCTCACAGTTCTGGAGGTTAAAAGTCCAGGATGAAGGAGTCCGTGATGCCTCTGTCCTTGGCTAGCAGTTGGCTGCCTTCCTGCTGTGTCCTCACATGATCATCTCTCTGTGTGTAGATGTGCCCAACTCCTCCTCCTCAGTATCCTCCTCATCTAAGGACACCAATCACACTGGACTAGAGCCACCCTGATGACCTTATTAATTTTTTTAAAAAGATTTATTTATTTATTTATACGAGCACTGGGTACAGTCAGAAGCGCGGGAGGGTAAGAGAATTCACCAGAGCCAGAGCGGGGAACAGAGCAGGCAGAAGGACCGAAGTACACTGCTGAGGGGAGCAGCGGGTAGCAGGAGGGGTCTACGCGCCATGTGGGACCCTCACCCGGCGGCCAGGGATCCAACCTGTGCTGCAGAGGCTGCAGGCAGCTTGGCAACCCAGCACTCAACTGCTGTGCCACTGGGGAGGCCCTGATGACCTTATTTTAACTTAAGTAGCTCTTGAAAGGACTTATTACCATCCCATTCTAAGGTACTGGAGTTAGGGATTCAACATGTGAGTTTTGGGGGGCTATAACAGCACCCCACTTTCCTCATTGTTAAATCTGGAATAAAATGTGTCCTCCTTGTTTTGAGACTCAGATGAGGTGAAGTAGGAAAAGGGACTTTGCAAGGGGTCACATTCTATGCTAAGTTGTTATCCTGGGGGGACAGGGAAGCAGGAGGACAAAGAGGGTAGGATAAGTTGTCCTGTGGGGTTGTGTGAAAGTCCCCAAGATTTGGGGGCCAAGTTCCCCATGAAAAGATGGATTGGCAAAGGTGCTACTAAATATCAAGCTTTCTTAGGAATTAGCACTTAAGGTGATGTGACTTGTCCATTTACTTCTCTACCAGGGCTGATTTCACACCTCTCCTGCCACTGCTGGATCAGGGTGCTCCTTTTAGCTACATCATGCAAAATGGCCAGTTGACTGGGTGAATTCAATAGGAAATTTCACTAAGTAGGGAGCAGACTCCCGCTTTGTCTTTCTAAATAGCTTACAGGGCGCTTCACTGAAAATCTCTCTTGCCTTCAAAAACTTGGCTACTCCCTGCCTTTCCTTCCTTGGTCACATTCCGCTGCTCAGAAGTTCAGAAGAACTTGGAGGTCACCCTGGCTTTGGGACCGGGGCCACATGGGCTAAACACAGCTGGAAAAAAAATTCAGATTCTGTCACTTTTAGAGAACGACTATTTGATACAGCTAGGCAGATCTGTGTTCTCCGAGTTCAGTCACACACACACACACACACACACACACACACACACACGTGTTACTCGGCAGTGGGTCAGTCTGTTTTCACTCAGCAATCCTTCCACTGTCTTAATCGTCTTGTTACCAGGCAAAAGGTCTAAAAAACTGACCAGATCAGAACCCCTCTTACAGGTTCTGGATCTGGGCAGTCATTGCTACAAATGCAAACAAAATGACCAGGGTACAGGGAAAAAGGGAAAAACTCTAGGAACAGGCAGGGTAGAGGGAGAAGGAGTAATGGTGCAAGGTGGAGCTGTACTTACAGGAGCCAGCAAGGTGTGGCTGAAGTTCACTGGTTTGTGGGCTCCCCACCCTGTCCGGGGGTCAGAGGGCTGCCACCTCCCACAGCAGCTCTGATGACAGCAAGAGCCCAGGGGCATCGCTCCCTTTAAAGGCATATAAAATGCTCGCTCAGCTCTGCCCCATCCCAGCAGCCCCCTGGCTCAGGAGGACAGTGGGGTTTAGACTTAGGCACTTCCCAGGTGGTATCCCCTCCCGCTTGGGCAGAGTTGGGCCCCTCATCTGTACTAGCTTGCTCCAACCTACACCCACCTGCACATAGAAAGTACAGAGGCCAGAAAATGTCATACCTGTCCTTGCACCAAGAAAGTACTTTGTTGTTACCATTGAAGAAGAGAGAAATGCCACCTTGAGTGAAATGCCACCTTGTACCTTCAGTCTCCTCCTCGTGGACCTTGGAAACCTCTTTCTCATTTTGGAACTTCACAGCTGAATGGCAGCCTCAAGCCCAAGCCTCCTCTCAGCGGTGGGATCCCTGTGCTGTGGGGATGGACTTCTGGAACAGGTCTGGGAGAGGTGTCAGAGGCCGCTGTGCCTTCTTGTCTTCCTAAGACCTAAGTTTGAGGTCTCATTTATACAGGAGGGGCGCCACGAAGAAATAAGAAGTACACGGTCACAAGACAAATATTGTGAGGAACCGAGGCGCAAACTAGCCTGCAGTTCTCAGGCTGGAAGGAAAAAGCAATAGGAATGTATGACAAACCGCATGAAAAAAGCCAACTTGCAAGACTGGGAAGAAGGACCCCAAGAATTTAGCTTTTTACCTTGGACCATCAGACTATTTTGTAGCTCAGAAGTGCCCTTTTTTGGTCTTTCATCTGACTTTATTTCCAAACTGGGACTGGGAATGGATTGATGAAGCCAAAAATACCAAACGGCCTTAGTTCTTTGGTTAAAAACACCAGCAGCAACACACGACAGAGCTTACCTCCCCCATTCTTGACATTTCATTATAAGAGGAAAACCACAAACCAAATCTAGCAAAGCTGTTATAATTAACTACCAAGCCCTCGTGTGCTTGTGAGTGGTTTTTGAGTCTCTGGGGCTCACTCAGAAGTGATGTAAGATGGTGTTATTTAATGTGTGTTATGGAAGGAGGAAAGAAAAACACATTTTAGTCTCCTCTAAACAGCACCCTGATTCCATTACATCCACTTCATTTAATGTTTCCAGTTTCCAGGCTCAAGGGAATCATTTCCACGTGACCTTTATCTACATAAATTTGGGATAAAAGGAGTTAACATGACTCAATTAGGGTTCTTAATGGCAAATGACAGATCACTTGAAACAGGAAAATAATGTATTAAAGATGGCTTCGAGAATCCCAGGAGGGTACGGGAATGTTGTTCAGAGACTGTAGTCAGCACCCATCCCTCACACAACTCTAGAGCCCTGACACTTCTCTACCTTCTTTCTGAGCAAAGAGACTGTGCAATGACCATTCTTCATACGGGACAACTTCTGGATCATCTATAAACTGGCCACAACAGTCACCATCCTAGCCAGCCTGCCCCCAAATCATAACCAAGAACCTCTGGTTTTCAAGTTCACTCTTCTCCAAAGATCTCTATGGGAACCCCTCTAATCCACCTCTTGGGGGAAGCTAACCTTATCCAGGGAACAGGGCTCATGTTCTAGAACTTATCCCCCACACATACACACACTGTACCCCAGCTGCTGTTGCTCAGGTTGGAGTCATTCTGCCTGGAGGAGCACCCGGGGCTTTAGCGCCATGGTCAGGATGTTTGAAGAGAGGGTGCAGACCCCGGGAGAGCTGAGTCCCCTAGGCTGGGGCTCCTTGTCCCCACTTCTGCCATAGGCAGGGCGGGTACTCTTGCTCTTTGGCTGCTTGACCTGTTGGAGCCCACTCACCCATATCTCCAAAGGAGAGACAGGTATTAAGCCTCCAGGGACAGTACAGTCTAGACTCATATCAGAAAAGAAAATTCTCACGTACCTTGCCAAGTTCTTTTCCTAAAGGAGCCACACTCCCCTCTTTCAACTATTTCCACGGACATCCCTGGCAAGGGCTCCTGGCTGACCATTTGTGGTTAGGACTTGCTTTCTTCTCCAGCTCCCTCCAGGGAGTGGAGCACAGTGCAGGGTCTGGAGCCAGTTCTTGCTTTACCGCGTCACGGTCACCCTCCACGCGTTAGGGCTGCAAGACCATCCATCGGACATTTAGGATGGCAGAGTCACCCGCTGGGGAGTTACCTATGTGTGTTGTTCACAGCTGTGGGTTCATCATGAAAGAGTGAGAAGTATGTTTCCTTCTTCCCCAGAGATGAGCCAGATTCTGTGTCCTGGATATCTGGACTTCTGTCTTGGGGGGATTGGATGACTTTGTTTTCAACATACTAGGTTCCTGAGGGGGACAAGACTCAAGCCACTGATGTGACCAGATGACCATGTGGTCAAAGGGGAGGGTGAAGAGATGGAGCCCCAAGGCCCAATGGAAGGAAGTGAGGTTTTGAAATGGTGAAGGTTGGTCCTGGCTAGTAGACACTGCCTCGTGAAAAGCGTCACCTCGGATGAGTCCTCCATCTGGAGGCCAGTGAAGGGTCAGGTGCAGAGGTGCAACCCTAACAGGTAAGCCAAGAGCCTGATGGTACCAAGCCTGGCATGCAAGGAAGGCAACACCCAGCATCGACTGACCTGGGTTAGGGGTCTCAGAGCGACCCTGCAAGTGGGTCCCCACTGCACAGAGCTGAGTCTCAACTCCAGACTTTGAGAATTGCCTAAGTCACTGATAAGTTATCCTGAGCCTTACAGAAAGCCTTATTTTGGAATAAGTTTAGATTTGCAGAAATAATGCAAAGGTAGTACAGAACAGTCATGTCTATCCCTCACCCAATTTGCCCCATGATAAACATGTCACATTTCCGTGGGACATTTGCCAAAATTCAGAAACCATCACTGCTTTGTTATATTCATCAACCTCCACACTTTATTTGGATGTCACCAGTCTTCATCAATATTCTTTCTGCCCCAGGATCCAATCCAGTCTTTGTGCATTTAGTTGCTATGTCTCCCCAGTCCTCTCGGGTTTATGACAGTTTCTTAATCTTCCCAAGCTTTTCATGACCTGGACATGAAAAGGAGCACTTGTCACTTATTCTGCAGAATATCTGCTAAACTGGGCTGATCAAACATTTTTCTTACAGTTAGATTTGGGTTATGGGATTTGGGGAAGAATACCAGGAGGGTGACCTGCCCTTCTCATGACATAGCATTGCATCAGGGGCCCACAGTCACGTCATCATCATCATTGGTGAAGTCGCCGCTTTCACCACCATAAAGTTACTATTTTCCTTCCATGTTTTACTCCTCATGAGCCACCTGACCTTTTATTTTTTTTAATGTGCACTAGAAAAATACAGAAATATGACGCTACATGCAACTGAGTGTCCTGGAATAATTTTTATCTGTGAATTTATATTTGAACAAGGGTTTTCTTGAAGCCCTCTGCCTCAACCAAAAGTAGCAGCTCTTAATGGTAGGAATTTCAGGCTCTGTGACAGTTGCGTGTGGGTGTGTGCGCTCAGGAGATAAATGTAAGCAGCGTTCTCAGTCCCAGCATCCAGGCGGGGCCCTGCTCCTCTGCCTACATACATAGGATATATAGGGCCAGAGCAGGAGTAGCCTCGCCATAGAATCCTGCTATAGATCTGAGAATGTAATACGCCCACACACGTGTGAAGCACCATCCTATTTTATTTATTTTCTAACGTGAGGTGTGAGTGCAGATTTAGAAGGGGTGATGATTGTTTACTCAGGACAAATTGAGCTTCTTGGGTTGAGAATGTAGAGAGGAACATGGTTTTCTTTCTATTTCAAGTCTGAAGTGTTCCCAGTGAGCTGGTTTTATTTTTTTTAAAGATTTATTTATTTTATTTTTAAAAAGATTTATTTATTTATGCATACAAGAACTAGAGTATAGGCCAGAGGTGTGGGGGATGAGAGGATTCACCAGAGACAGAGTGGGGAACAGAACAGGCAGACTGACTGAAAAACACTGCTGAGGGCAACAACGGGCGAGGCAGGAGAGGTCTGCGCACCATGTGGGTAGCTCCCTGGCCTGGGATTGAATTTGTGTTGCAGTGGCTGTGGATAGCTTCATAGGTTGCGTCTTAACCCCTTGCACCACCAGGGAGGACCAGTTTCTCCATTTTAAGAGCCAGCCTTTCTCCGCCTCTTTGAAATCAGAAGCTATGGGAGGATAGATATGAAAATAAGTGTCCCACCCCTAACCCAGGGTCCATGCGCAGCCAATGGAAAAGACCGTGGCTCCAGAGTCTGGTTCTGACCTGTTTTAGCACCAGATATCAGTGTAAGCCACTCATTTTCCCAACTGCTCCAGATGACCCTGAGAATTATGGATTTTCAGTTTAATGCTTTAGACTGAAAGTACTTCTGTGGTTGGCATCAGCAGAAAGACTCCATGAATCATTCAGCATATCTGAACAACAAAGTAGTTATTGGAATATTGCAGAAGTTGTTTACTGGGCTTCTGACTTGTAGAGAAGCAAGAAACTTAGCAACAGATTTAGAGCCATAAAACATGGTAATGTTTATTCACACTTTGTGCTGTCAAAATTAAAATTCAGTTCCATAAGTTTTTGCCTTGGGTCCTTAACAGAAATCATCTCATAATATCCCTCTAACATGGGTTGTGTAACAGTGGCTTTCCAGAAAGTCAGAGTGATGGAGGCTTTTTGAAGAGACTGTGGAGGTTATTATGAAGAGACCTGGGGTTGGGCAGGGAGAGTGGTCAGGTGAAGTGGTGGAGGTGAGCTAGGGGTTTGGGTGGGTTCTGAGTTCAGGAAGGCCCAGCTCAGCACTCTGAGGCTTCCTTGAGATCAAGGTTGAAACTCATTTCCTACATCCACCTCTCCCTGGCTGTATTTTCCCCTTTTCTTTTATTCAGTACCTTTTGTTGGAAGTCAGACTGCTGGGCAGAGGATGAGAACAAGGTTCTGCCTCTGCTCCTGAAGGGTGAGGGAGGGGATGTAGAAGGCAGAGGGACAGGTGGGCAATGAAACCAGGTGATGAGGTGGGTGGGGAGGGAAGGGAACTGTAGGCACAGAAAGAAGCACCTACAAGGATCAAAGGCAGGCTGGGCAAACTAGGTGACTAACCCAACCACCTTCATGAGAAAGCAAAGAGATTCTGCTTCTCTTAGGAAAAATTGACATAACAATTAAATTTCATGATGAAAGGTAAGCATGCCAAGAGAGCTAAAAGTTTTGGAAAAGGGTAATGAAGAGGGAAGGAGACTTTAACAATTAAAGGGGATGAGAAAACTGCTTCAAAACTTTATGCTATTGACAGTGCAGAGATAGAACAGAATACCTAAAGAGATTCCAGAACATTTAACTTCTTAGTAGACCATAAGGGAACCAAAGGGGGAAGATTTGGATTATTCAAATGGTGGTGGAGAAGCTGGTATTTGTAAATGATTGAAATTATAGCCGCACCTGTTTTGTTAAAATGCATTACAGATAGATTTGCATAAAGGTGAAAGATGAGGTCTTAAAAGCAGAAGAAAATATCAAAAGTGAGTACTTTGTGAATACCATATTAATAGAATAAATTATTATGAAGAGAATGAGAAGTTTCAATAAATTAAAAGAACTTCTTAGTAACCTAAACAAACACTAAACAATTCAAAAGCAGGTGACAAGCTGGCAAAAATATTTTAAGGTTGTGATAAAAGGTTAATATCCTGATTTTACAAGCCAATCTTATATGAAGAAAAAGTGCAAAATAAAAACAGATGGGCATGAAAATGTTTGACGTTAGAGGTAAAGAAAGAATGCACAATAAAGGAAAAGAACGCATATTTTCACCTGTCAAATTGGCAAGACTGTATTTTCTCAAATTGTATTAATTTATTAAAAAACTGTCATGTACACAACTATACAATTTTGGAGCGACAACCTCACACCTCCGATCACGCATGTGCTTGCCTCACTTCCACCAGGAGTCCAAAGCCAGGGTCCTAGCAACTCCGTCCTACTGCTCCCTCTTTTGTCTTTTTTCTCCCCCAAATTCCCTCTGATCCCCAGTACATTTTTCACAAAGCCTAAGAATTACATTTACTGTGCTGGTGGCAAAGATTTTTAAAAAGGAATTTTGGCCCTATGTACTATGAGAAAAGATGTTCATTGCCTTTGTTCCCAACTTTTACCTTTAGAAAGCTATCTGAGGGTGGATCAACCCCGTTTTAAAAGCAAATTTCTCCTTGCACTGATGCATGCTCACCATGACTAAAAAACACAAAATTATAGCCACACCCTCCTCTTTTATGTCATTTTACAATGTTGTAAAGAGAGAGGATTTGCTGTCAGATTGTTGTGTCATAAGCACTGGGACAACAGGGCCTCTCTGTAGTTGCCCTTAATCCCGTACTAAGATCTGGGGCCTCCTTGGTGTGTAGGGGTTAAAGTCTCAGCGCTATCAAGCTATCACCAGCCACTGTGGCATGGGTTCGATCCCCAGAGCTGACCCACATGGCACAGCAGACCTCTCCTGTCTCACCTGCTGTTCCCCTCAGCAGTGTATTTCAGTCAATCTGTGTGTTCTGCTCCCCACTCTGTCTCTGGTGAGTCCTCCCAACCCCCACTCCTCTGGCCTATACCCCAATTCTTATATGCATAAATAAATAAAAATAAATCTTTACAAAAAATAAACTGGGGTTTGGCAGTTAGATTAATTCTTTAAAGTATTGGAGAGCACATGGTAATCACCCAATAAATGATGCAGTCATAGTTTCCTTAACATTTTGGGGTCCCTAGATCCACTTCTGTCATGCAGTGACATTATATATTTAGGAATCTGGTAGCATAATGGAATCTGGCAGGAGAGGAGAGAAGGGAGTTTGGAAAATTCTAAGGATCTTGATGCTTGTTGAAGAGAAACAGAGGGGCACGAGGAGGAACAAACTAGTTCACAAGCTCACATGAAAGAGGGGAACAGAGCTGGAGGGAAAAGGACAGAAGCCTTGAATCCCTAGGAGTTTAATGTTGATTAATGCAGGCCAAAGTAATTTTTAAAAAGCAAGTGGTGGGCCACAGAGGTTTCAGGACACATCTATCTTGAAAGAAGCCACTAAAAATTATTGCCCCACTTGAACTTGGAAAGAAGTCCTGAGGCCCTCAGTGAGACTGTCACTCATCGTTTGTGTCAACATCATGCCCACGGGCCCCAGACTAATGGAGGAAACTCAAAGCTGGTGGAGACTTGGTTAACCGGACAACTTCTGGATGAAAGGATGACATCTCACTTTCTCCCAGATGCCCAGCGAGTGGGAACAGCCTGTCTTAGATCTGAAAAGTAAGGAAGAGGATCACCATGTCCCAGAAAAGGAGGGATTTCTCTTTCCAGCACAGACTCAACCAGATGAAAGGGTGATCCGATCCTGGGGCTCACAGTGTAAGGCAGACAGCAGCAAGCTCCCTGCCCCCAGAGACCACAGCCTGAAAAACTTCAAAGCCTGACCCACCGTATCTGCAAATTCCTGGGGCTTCTATTCTCACGGTCCCTCTGCCCTGCCGGCCCCTCTGCCCTTCATGCTGCCCTGCCTGGCCCCATATCAGTCTCGCCAGAAACGCAAACTCTTCAACACTTTTTGCAAACAATTCCCTCATACCAAGCACTTCATGAATTTAGTTATCTTAACTCAGTGGTTCTCTACTGGGGCAATTTTGCTCCTCAGGGACTTCTGGCCATGTCTGGAGACATTTTTGTTTGTCACAACTGGAGCAGGGCTGCACTGGCATCTAGTGGGAAGAAGTCAGTATGCCCTGGTGCCCAGGACAGCCCCCCATCACCCCCAACAAAGAGTTATCCAGCCTAAAAGGTCAATAGTTGTGACATTGAGATACTGGAGGGTCTGAAGGTGCCAAAGTCATGCACGGGACTTGGGGGAGCAGAGCATAGAGAGGGGTCCCTGCCATCTCTGGGACTTTTCTCCTTTTCCTCTCTCTCTGCTGCCTCTCAGGAGCAAAGCAAATTCCTTTCTCTGTCTCCTGGTCCGCAGTTAAGCAATGCCCTTTAGCAATCAGAACAAGCCTTTGGAGTCTCAACTACTCTCTCAGCAACTTGCCATATTATTTTTTCTAAGTGCTGGGCCTTCCTTGAGAGGAATTCTGGTAAACATCACCCCGCCCCCCATGTTATTACACACCATGTAAAAGCACCACTTATCTGGGAAATAGAAGAACTTAAACCCTCACCAAATCCACCAAATTCGAGGATCAGGGTTGAGAAGGAGAGTTCCAGTGTGGAGTGGTGGAGGCAGGCAAGGGAGACAGACCTGCCAGCTCTCAGAATCTTGGGAGCGGTCGGTGCTAGCACGCGAGTGGACAGCCAGGCCAGGCAGGGGCTGCTTGTTCAGAGGACACGGGCATCAGCAAAGCACGTGCTGCTGTAAACATGCCAGGAACCCCCAGCAGGTAGGTGAAGCCCCTGCCTGGGGGGCCCCCACCTGTACCCGCCCCCCCCCCACCTGCCATGGCTACCTGCTGTGCCAAAGCCACTGGACCTCTGGCAGCAAAGCACAACTGGAAAGACTCTCATAAGCTGTGTAAAAAAATTCAAACAGGGCAACCCATCATTTTAAAAGATTGTACCCAACCGGTCCATCAGGCTCTGCTCAGACAGGATGCGGATGCCACAGGGAACTCATCCAAAGAATCGAGCACATGGGCAAAATAACGTGAACTGAATTTGGTGCCAAGGAAGGAAAGAAGGCTCCTTTGTGTTCTCGATGAGACCCTCGGGGACGCTGAAGCTGGAGAGATGATCCCACTACCTCGGGAAGAGACGTCTGAGCCACCAGGGAGAGGGAGACAGAGGCCAGAGGCAACCCCCACCCACCAAGAGGCCCCAAGGCCTCAGAAAGGCAGAACTGTGAGGAAAAGGTAAGAGTAAGAACGTCTCCAGGAACCCAGAGGAAAAATAAAAGAGGGGCCTCCCTGGTGGCGTAAAGGTTTAAGCACCACACTATGAGGCAATCCACAGCCTCTAAAGCAGGAGTTCGATCCCCGCCGGCCAGGGAGCTACCCACATGGTGCAGCAGACCTCTCCTGTCTTGCCCCCTGCTCCCCTCAGCAGTGTATTTCAGTCAGTCTGCCTGTTCTGCAACCCGCTCTGTCTCTGGCGAATCCTCTTACCCCCCACACCTCTGGCCTGTGCCCCAGCTCTTGTATGCATAAATAAATAAATCTTAAAAAAAAAAAAAAAAAAGAGGGCCTCCCCGGTGGTGCAGCGGTTGAGCGCTGGGTTGTGAAGCTGCCCGCAGCCTCTGCGGCGCCGGTTCGATCCCCGGCTGCTTCCCGGCCACCGGAGGAGGGTCCCACATGGCGCGCAGACCTCTCCTGCCACCCGCTGCTCCCCTCAGCCGTGTACTTCAGTCCCTCTGCCTGCTCTGCTCCCCGCTCTGGTGAATTCTCTCACCCTCCCGCGCTTCTGACTGTACCCAGTGCTTGTATAAATAAATAAAATAAATAAATAAAGATAAATCTTTAAAAAAAAAAAGAATATGCTTTGAAAAAAAAAAAGAAAAAGAAAAGAGATTACAGAGCAATAAACATGACTTCAAAAAGACAAGGAGGAATAGAAGAAGGTGGCGTGGAAACAAGAAGGGGTGGAAAGGCAGTCTACCTGCTGGCCGCTTTGCTTTTCTTTTCATTGAGGTGACACCGGTTTGCACACTGTGCAGGTTCCAGCAATGCCTTCTCACCCCCACCCACCTCCACCTGCCCAGGGAGCACCCACCACCCATGGGCAGAGGGGACAGCCCCCTCTGCACACCCTCCCCCACCTGGTTCCTCCCTCTGGTTCACCCTACTCTGTTCTCAGAGTCTCGGGGTTCCTTTTTGCCTCTGTTTCACTTGTTCTATTTTTTTTTCTTTTATATTCCCCAAATGAGTGAAATCATATGGTATTTGTCTTCCTCTTTCTGACTTAATTAACTTAATATAATTCCTTATATTTTTAAAAAGGAGGGGAGAGGAATAAGCATCTTTCTAGAAAAGGAGAATTCAGACCTTATGCAGAAGTACAACTTGTCCTGGAAACAGGCAGAAATAGGCCTTATTAAAGCAAGATTCAGCAGAGACCCACGCTGGCTAGGCCTCCCTCTTCAGCCCCCCAGCATCTCAGCTGCAATATTTGAAAAGTGTCTGCACAGACCACACCATTTTTGTTTTCTTTTTAAAGATTTATTTACTTATGCATGCAAGAGTTGGGGTACAGGCCTGAGATGCAGGGGAGTAAGAGGATTCACCAGAAGCAGAGTGGGGAGCAGAACAAAGGCAGACTGATTGAAATACACTGCTGATGGGAGCAGCAGGTGAGACAGGAGAGACATGCACCATGTGGGTTTCTCCCTGGCTGGCCAGGGATCGAACTCATGCTGCAGAGGCTGTGGATTGCTCATAGTGTGGTGCTTAACTCCTTGTGCCACCAGGGATGCCCTGTTTTCTCATCAATACCCACAAGATCCCCTAATCTCAGGCTTTAGGAAGACAATGAAAAAAGATCTGATAAGAATTACTGTAAGTCATTGTTATGAAATGAGAATAGCTGTTGACTACAACCAACTGAAGAATAGTTTATGTTGTGCATGTGCATTTCCTGCCCATTATAACCTGCACTTCTAATGTAGGTGATTATTACCTTAATTTTCTGAGCACAGGGAGTTAGCAGATACCCTGTTCTGAGGTTTGTCTTGCTCTGGCCTGGTTTCCTCCTCTGCAGGTCCCGCGCTGGTCTGAGAGCAGGGCTGTCATCACTGGTCTCAGCCTCTGCTGTGTCTGCCTGCCTGCCCTCCTGCCTGCATGTGCCTAGGGCACTCTCTCCTGGACTGCTTGCTCTAGGGGGATGTTTAGCCTTTTGTAACATGCACAGAATATGCCAGTGGAATGAGTTAACTCTGTGTTATTTGATGTGGAAAATAAATCTCTCATTGGAATCTGATAGGAAGATGCACCCCTAGGCAGAGAGTCCTGGATCTGTGATCCATCCCAAGCATCATCTTGACACCCCCCTCAGAGCTGCAGCTGACTGGTTGGTGTAATTGGTGCCATACCAACAGGGGCATAACAGCATCGTTCAGAGCTGCATCTACGCATGCATTTGTCACCAGCGCCAGAGAATAAGCTTCAGGGTGACAGAAGTGAGCCTTTGCTCCAGAGTCCTAGAAGGAACATTGTGCACTTAATAGCCAATCACAAGGGATCCATCAGGAGAGGGCAGAACATCTTCTGGACCATGCACTTGGCCTCTGCCTGCTTCTGCAGACCCTGGGAATTCCTATTATCTTCGAAGCCCTGGATGGGAAGTGAGAAGGGCTTGGGAACTCAGATAATGCTGGAATGTCTTCAGAGGAAAAATCTAGAAGGGTAGATTGTGCAGATAGGGTTGAAGAAGTCACATTTTGCTCTTTTTTCTTATGTACTAGGTAGATATTTTTAACCAGGTGCAAATTTTATTTTTCTGTATCTTTTTTTTTTTTTAAAGATTTATTTATTTATTTATTCATACAAGCACTGGGTACAGTCAGAAGCGCGGGAGGGTGAGAGAATTCACCAGAGCCAGAGCGGGGAGCAGAGCAGGCAGAAGGACCGAAGTACACTGCTGAGGGGAGCAGCGGGCGGCAGGAGAGGTCTGCGCACCATGTGGGACCCTCACCCGGCAGCCGGGGATCGAACCGGCGCTACAGAAGCTGCGGGCAGCCTCGCAGCCCAGTCCTCAACCGCTGCGCCACCGGGGAGGCCCTTTTTCTGTATCTTTTAAGCTGGTTTAAACAAAGCAAAGATAAAGAGGGATTACTGGCCAGGGTCAAATTGGGTGCTAGGCCCAGGAAGCCAGGGCTGGGAGATGCATGCGAACAGCACACTGATCAGGTGGTAGCAGAGAGACTGGAGAGGGTGACAATGTGGGCAGGAGAAAGGGTCTGGCCCCAGGACCTTGAGAAGCCCAGTAAGCCACGTCCTGTGGTTTTGACCCGAGCTCATGTAGCCTGTCTCCATGCAAGAACATGTGGGGTAGATCACATGGTAACTGTCCTCAGTGAACCTACCTCACGCCCCTGGGACTCTTCTCCTACAGTGACTCTGGATTCCGCCATGAGACTTGCTTTGGCCGATAGGATCGGTAAACATGGCAGAAGTTTGAAAATTGTTTATTGGGGCCTCATTCTTTTTGAATGTTGCCTCCATGTGAGGAGACCCAGCCCAACTGTTACAGACACGTGACCCAGCTGACCATTAACACCAAGTCCAGACAAGCCTGGGAGGCAGGGGGAATGTTAGACCATCCAGCCCCCTGCTGGGCTGCCGGATAGGTGACTTCAGCAGTCTGAGTGACCCTAGGAACCACCAGCAGAAGAACCACTAGCTAAACCCAGCCCAAATTATCCATAGAATCCTGAGTTAATAAAGTAGCTATTGGGCCTCCCTGGTGGCGCAGCAATTGAGTGCTGAGTTGTGAAGCTGCCCGCAGCCTCTGCAGCGCCAGTTCGGGTTCTATCCCCAGCCGCCAGCGAGGGTCCCACATGGCGCGCAGACCTCTCCTGCCGCCCGCTGCTCCCCTCAGCAGTGTACTTTGTCACTCTGCCTGTTCTGCTCCCCGCTCTGGCTCTGGTGAGTTCTCTCACCCTCCCGCACTTCTGACTGTACCCAGTGCTTGTATAAATAAATAAACAAATCTTAACCAAAAAAAGAGTAGCTGTTGCTTTAAGCCACTAAGCTTTGGGTTGTTTATTATGTGGCAATATGTAACTGATATACCAAGTCAAAAATCTAACATTTGCATCTAGCAACTAGTTCTGCATATGATATGTGATCAATAGCTGAATCCTCCTGTAATTTAAGGAGGTACAGAATAAGAGAATAGGAAATTGTATGGAAGAGCAAGACCTTGTCCCCACACTGCAATTTAGTTAGTTCTTCTCTAGATTGGGGAACTCATCTTGTATCACCAGGCTTAGGTAGAGATGGATGATATTGATGAGTTGTTTTCATTCAGTTGCATCAGGAGTCAAGAAACATATTTTCAATATTCAAAAAAAAGATGTCTACCCAGTTCTCCACCTACATTCTCTTTTCTAATGTGAGGGTGTGAGAACTTTGGGGAGAAGCCTAGGTTTCCAGCACAGGAGCCCCCAAACTACTGGGCTGAGTCTTTCCTGGGGAACCCACTAACAATACTTACATGAGGCATTTGGCAAAGCACATTCTTAGATGCCATGAGTGAACTCACACATGCTTTCTTTCCTTGCCATAGAGAAGAAAGGAGAAAAATCACGCTTAATGCATGGAACTGCCTCTGAGTTTCATGGGAAAAGGAGGTTTTGTAATTTCAAGATACAGCCTTTGGTAACTCCTGAGTAATTTGTCTTTTGGCCCTGTGTTTGCATGTTATAATCAATTATTTAAATTTGTTAATGGTTGTATTTATAATGACTGACGAGTATAATTAAGGCATGAAATAGATTCTCTGTTCACTGGGGCCCTTTTCCAGGAGGAATTTATCAAAAGAATCATATCTTTCTTAATTGTTCTCTACAAAGCGGCCAACCTAGCTGCATTTCAGTCGCCAGGTTTCTTAAAAGTGGGTGCCCTATTTGCACCCAAGAAATGCAGTGAATGCACAGACCTGAACATTCTCTCCTGCAGCCTTGCCTGCAGCCGAAGTAGCAGCAGTCACTGAGGCAGGTGGCTGTGTAGGTGCTGCTTCTAGAAATCTTTTAACCGCCTCCTTGGTGGTGTTCTGGGAGAGCTGGTCAGCAAGGTGGTACAGGATGATCAGGTAGCAGGTATGGGGTCAACCTGGGTGGCTACTAGGCTGCTAGATACCTTTCACCACTAATGTATATGACCCAAGAAGCAGTTAATGAGTCGAGCAGTATGTGACTGAAATGCTAAGCGTGAAATATCTAAAGAGAACCAGAGGCCCTGGGCACAGTGTAGTGGAAACCTGGGACTGGGCTGCGTGGAGTCGTGGGAAGGCACTCCAGCATGAAGTGGGACACCTTCCAGCTGATGGTCCAGCATGAAAAGGGGAAGGTCTGTGTCCTGCGAGAAACTCCAGCCGAGAACAATGTCTATAGGGGTGGGGGTTGGGGGTTAAATGGTGCTTTGAAATCTGTCCTTTATCAGAGGAATTAAGGCCAAACAGCAACTCCTACACTGCTGAAAACAAAACCTGAAACAGACTCCCTCCCCCACCTCTCCACCCCCAGGCCACTATGCCCTGGATTTCAAGTTCTAGCTCTTATTTCTGTTAATCACTAGCTGAGTAACCACGAGTAAATCACCTTTTCTGGGCCTTCATTTCACCACTTTGCAAATAAGGAGTCTGGATGAAATGGCTGAAATTTCTTTTGCTCTAAAAGGCACTGACTCTTAAAGATAAATTATTGGCTACCATTGTAGATTTTGTCACCCCAAAAGGCACAGATCTGTAAACAAACGGTGACGTATTTGGGGTTTAAAATTAAAAAAGACAGACGTTGCTTGATGACAGAAAGGAAACAAGTAATTTCAGCCCTTAAAGTCCCCAGCAACTGGCGACAGTTGCGTGGATTTTTGGGTATGGCTGGGTTTTGCAGGATTTGGATTCCTAACTTTGGATTAATAGCAAAACCCTTGTACGATGCTCTCAAAGGCCTGGACTCTGAACCTTTGTCTTGGACCTCAGAATGTCAAAAGGCCTTTGAAAAAATAAAAGTAAAGTTGATTTCAGCACCAGCATTAGGTCTTCCAGATCTTAGGAAGCCATTCAAACTTTATGTACATGAGAGACAGGGTGTTGGCCTTGAAGTACTAATCCAATTGTTGGGACCAGAAATGCAGCCCGTTGCATATCTGTCCAAACAATTGGACCACACCACTAAGGGATGGCCTCCATGTTTGCGTGCTGTAGCTGCCACTTGTGACCTCCTACATGAGGCGGAGAAGTTTACATTGGGTCAGCCCATCACTGTGTGTGTGCCACATCAGGTCTTGACATTGCTGGAGCAGAAGGGTGGACTTTGGTTGACTGCCGGGCGAATGGGAAAATATCAAGCAGCTCTGTTGGACAATCCTAATGTGAAGCTGCAGGTTTCTAACTCCCTAAATCCCGCCACACTGCTTCCAAGCAATGCAGATGGACCTGAGGATGACACTTTAATCCACAATTGTTTAAAAACCATAGACACAGTGTATGCCAGCCGACCAGATCTAACTGACCAGCCTCTGCCAGACCCAGAGTGGGAGCTATTTACAGATGGCAGCAGCTTCATGGACCAAGGCCGTCGATGTGCTGGATATGCAGTGGTGACACTCCAAAACACCGTGGAGGCCAAGGCTCTTCCGGCAGGTACATCAGTGCAAAAACTGTCATACTAGACATTCATGGACAATGCTGCTGACTAATTGTTGCTTCTCTTACACACATTGTAACCCTAAAAAAAGACTGTCTCCTAAGACTACACCCTAACATTTGTGCCACCATAGATATGGTGGAATAAAAATTAAAAGGGGGGATTGCAACAGGGTGGTCCCCAGGAAAGGGGGAGGTTCCCTGCCCCACCCAAGGGAGGGTGGAGCTGAGCAGGAAGGGGAGAAGCTGAAGAAGAGACTAAGGAAGGAAGCAGGATGGCGCCAGGAGACCTGGAGGAGGTGCATGGAGCCTAGAGACACGTAAAGAAACTGCGCTTGTTTTTTGTTCGTGGACTGGGTGACACAGATGTGGGTGAGACCTGTGGGGAGGTGACAATGGCAGCTTTTATCTTGATGTTGATTTTGCTCTTTTCCTTCCGGGCTTGTCCGGTTGTTTGTGACCCTTTTCTGTGGGTCCCCACTGGAAGATGCTTTAGACTTGTGGCAGGCTTTGGGGCCTTGCTCTGGGCCGACCCCATATGGATGGAGTTTTACCCACGAGGGGACGGGTAACTTTGGGTGCTTCATTTAGAAACTAGACTCTTTGCCTTACCTGTATTGTTTCCTAGTTTTATTAAAGATCCTTCCCATTAGTCTCATGTGTTTTGTGTTGATGCGGCGGATGGCCGAACCCATTTAGAATAGGCAGGTTTGCGGGGTTTGGGCTGCCCCTCTCCCTGTCCTATAACAGATTTGGCGTCCAACGTGATTTAGGACAGAGCCATCCGTGGTTAGTCAGCCCCATGGGGAAACTGGGCTTCCCTATGGCACTGGCTACCATAAGCGCAAATGTGATTTTTGGTTTCTCCGGTGTGTTTGTTTCATTTGTCGATTTGCTGTTGAAAAACTGGCTTGGGCTTTCCCCTCTCCCTGTCCTATAACAGATTCATGAGCAGAAGAGGGATATGAGAAGAGTATTTTAGGAAGATTAATTTAATATGCAGGGGAGATTGAAGTTGGAAGACAGTGAAGTAGGAAGAATAGCTGAGAGGCAATTCCAGGAACTATTTCTCAAAATAATATCATTCAACTTTAATATTGTTTACTCTGAGTTTTATGTCAAAGTGTCAGGAAGCATGTCTTTGGTCCCCTTATATAAAAACTCCACTTCTTGGCCTCCCTGGTGGCGCAAGGGGTTAAGCACTGCATTGTGAAGCAATCTGCAGCCTCTGCAGCAAGAATTCTATCCCCGGCCCACCAGGGAGAAACCACATGGCACAGCAGACCTCTCCTGTCTTGCCCGCTGCTGCTCCTCTCAGCAGTGTATTTCAGTCAATCTGCTTGTTTTGTTCCCCATTCTGTCTCTGGTGGATCCTCTCATCCCCAACATCTCTGGCCTGTACCCCAGCTCTTGTATGCATAAATAAATCAATCTTTAAAAAAAAAACTCCACTTCTAGATCAAATTAATTTCCTGTTTTCTTGAGTAATTAAAAAAAATGCAGAGCTGATAGGATCTCCCTATACCTGCCTCGATGACGCAAGGCTAATGAATATTCCTCTTTCATATCTTTCATGACAACAGTTTTAAGAAAGTTTCCACTTAGGAGCGTATTTCTTTGTTACCACGCTCTGCAAAATATTCAGCACCGTCCACAAAAGTATGGAGACAGACAGGAACCTCCATACCTCATTTTTTCTCAGTAGTTGGGACGAGAGGACCTAATTCAAACCCTTAGAGTTAAGATGTTGACCCTTCATTGCTGTCCTACTTCAACAGCCACTGTGTTCTATCAGGCTTTATCCTGAATTGTAGAAGAGTTAGTTATTACAGCACTCTGCTTGATTCTTTTTTTTTTTTGAAGATTTTAATATTTATGCATACAAGAACTGGGGTACAGGCCAGAGGTGTGGGGGATGAGAGGACTCACTAGAGACAGAGCAGGGAACAGAATAGGCGGATTGATCAAAACACACTGCTGAGGGGAGCAGCGAGTGAGCCAGGAGGGGTCTGCTGAGCCATGAGGGTCTTCTCCCTGGCTGGTCAGGGATTGAACTTGTGCCTCAGTGGCTGTGGGGTAGCTTCATAGTGCTGCATCTTAACCCCTTGAGCCACCAGGGAGGCCCCACTTTGCTTGATTCTTAAAATAAAATCTCCACAGAGAGCTGAGTGCTCAGAATGCTCCGGGGCGGCAGGGGCAAATCTCTCTAGCATTGGTTTGCAGTTGGCCAGAAAGGGGAGCAGAATCTCGGCCACCTGGGGTGACTGCCCTGGCAGGGGTGCAGTGAGACAGGCGGGGTGGAGAGGACTTTTGATCCCTGCAACTGAATGCATTGGTGACCTGGCAATGCCAATTAGAGAACCATCAGGTTTCAGTCAGGGGCTAACTTGTCTTCTGAGGGGGAGGGCCTGGCCTCGATGTTGTCTGTAAAGGGCCTGAAGGACTGGAGGCTGGGAGAGGGAGGGGGCCTTGGAGTGGGTACCAGCCACTCCGGAATCCCACATCTGCGTCCTTGCCTGCTTCTGTCTGTGCCCTCATTCAGCGTCTGAACAGAAGAAAGATGTGGGAGAAAGAAATGGGGAAGCAAGTCAAATATGGGTGGGGTTTGAGGATCGGGAGTCTCCCTGATCACGGGCTACCCCCCACAGGCAGCACCCCCTCTTGTCTTTTCTCATTGCCAAAGTGTGGTGGGTGGGCAAGTGCTTGTCTCTGTGGAGATTTTTGATTGGCTTATTGATTGATTGATTACTTTCTATTTATTTTACAATAAGATATCTACAATGAGATAACCACAAAAATTAGGACAAAGCAAAACGTGTGTAACTATTTGGCATTATCCTAATATCCAAGCACATTTTTATTGTCCTTAACCAATGTGTCAGTCTCTGGTGGACTGGAAACCTTAAAAAACTGTGATTTATCACAGATGGTTTGAGAAGCACTGCAGGGTTCTCCATCACTTCATCTGTGAAATGTTTACTGAGGGTCTCCTGTGTGCAGGTGCCTGTTCTGAGGACAGAAATCTCGGAGTTGCTGACAATCTGGGCTTTGTAGGACTAGCTCATGGTGTAAAGGTGATGGTCTAGATTTTCCTAGGTACACGCAGATTCTGGAAGGAAAGTTATTATATCAGGATCCCCTACAGCGCTCCCCTACGTCTTTGGCATGGTGCTGAGAACAGAGTAGACACATAATAAGCAGTTATTGAATAGTTATTACTTTCCATTAGTGGTAAGAAAAACAAGATTAAAAATTTGTGAGCAGTACATGACTCTTGTTGGGAGCCAATCACTGCTCTTTTGCCTCCTTGATCTTTCTGTCTCCATTCTGAAGATGAACTTCTAGAATCACAAACATAGCTGAAAGAGGCTCCACCACTGGACTTCAGTAAAAATCCAAATCTAAACGTGATTGAAATCTATAAGGAGTCTCCAGTGAAAGTCAAACTCTTGCCTGGCAAATCATACAGTCTTGCTTATATGTTCATTAAAAACAATTGAAGGGGTGATTAGAGGTAACCATTTTCAAATAAATATATACCTTCGGTGCGAACAAGTGGCAATGAACTTGTGCTTCTGGGATAGCAGGAGCACCCACTAGTCTCTATAGGAATCAGCACAGGAGCTCAGAGGGGCTTCAGCAATGAGCTGCCCTCATTCTCTATTTTCACAGCAGAGGGACTGAGGTGCAGAGAGAGCAAGTAAATCATAATCATTTTCAAGGATTTATGATGCAAACCTGCTTTGGTAATATGAAAGTTTGATTATACGAAATCTCACCACTAAAATGAACTCAGTTGCAAATATAACCTCAATGATTCAGATATTTTTTCAGGGCAGTGGAGATAGAGTTACAAAGGTTAGCAGGGGTGTGTCCACACCCAAGAAAGAGCTCATGCTGGGAAGTACTGAGCTGAGGATCTGGGATTCCCCATAGTTGAAAAAAGGCTTAAGATAAACTGAAAATTGTTTTCTAAGTACATATTTTTCTAGTCTAATATAAGAGAGGATGAAACAAACTGGTAATCTTCAGGGAGGCCGTGTCTGAGTCTGGCCACCTGGTAGTGCAGTTTGTCAGCCTCAATGCAAAGAGCATTTGGGGATGGATAGCTCTTCGTGGTGGTGGGGGGCTGCCTTATGTGTTGAAGGGTGTTAGTAGCATCCCTACCCACTAGATGCCAGTTTAAAACCCCCAATGGGGACTCCCCAGTGGCGCAAGGGGTTAAGACATAATCTTTGAAGCTATCCACAGCCTCTGCAGCACGAGTTCCATCACCCAGCCGGCCAGGGAGCATCCCACATGGTACAGCAGACCTCTCCTATCTCGCCCGCTGCTCCCCTCAGCAGTGTATTTCAGTCAGTCTGCCTGTTCTGTTCCCCACTCTGACTCTGGTGAATCCTCTCACCCCCCCACACCTCTGGCCTGTACCCTAGTTCTTGTAGGCATAAATAAATAAATCTTAAAAAAAAAAAAAACCCAGTGGTGATAACTGAAAATGTCTCTAGACGCTGCAAAAGTGCTCCCCCTGCCCCCCAAAGAGCCACTGTTGTAGCGGAATGGATATACTTAAAGTTATGATAGAATTAAAAAAGTAATAGTGAGATGATAAGATGTTCAACATCAATTATTAAGGAAATACAAGGAAATTGAAGCTACAATGAGATATTGCCCACACCTATAGGAATACTGTGTTAAAAAAAAAAGAAAAGAAAGACAGTTCCAAATGCTGGCAAGGATGCAGAGAAACTGAAGGTTTTCTACCCTGCTGGTGGAAATGCAAAATAGTACAGCCACTACGAAAAACAGACTGGCAGTTTCTTATAAAACTAAATATACACATATTATATGGAGCAGCAATTCCTCTACTAAATATTTATACAAGTGAAATGGAAACAGTTTCACACAAAAACTTGTATGTGAATGTTTATCACAACTTTATTTGTAATAGCCAAAAAAAAAAAAAAAATAGAAAACAACCCAGATGTCACTTCATTTTCGTGTGGATGAACACTCTTTAGTACATCTATACAATGGAATCTTCTCAACAACAAAGACTAATGGACACAGGCAAGAATATGGGTGAATCTCACCCATGAGTGAAAGAAGCCAAGCTTAAAACTACCGGATGTGTGACCCCATTAAATGAAATTCTGGGAAATCAAAATTGTAGGAACAGAAAATACTGCAGTGCTTACCTGAGGGAGAAGGGGTGCCTATGAAGGACAAAAGGGGGATCTTTGGGTGATGGGACCCTTTGATGTCCTGACTGTGGATATGGTGAGTGGTATGCCTGTCTCAAAACTTGCAGGACTAACTGCTAAAAAGGATAAATTTTCCTGTGTAATATATGCAAACTACTGTATGCATTCATTTTATTTTAATTTTTTAAGTCTTTTTTTTTTAAAGATTTGTTTATTTATACAAGAAGTGGGGTAAAGTCAGAGGCTTGGGAGGGTGAGAGAATTCACCAGAGACAGAGCAGGGAGCAGAACAGGCAGACGGACTGAAGACACTGCTGAAGGAAGCAGCGGGGGGACAATAGAGATCTGCTGCGCCATGTGGGTCCCTCCCTGGCCAGCCGGGAATCGAACCCGCACTGCAGAGGCTGCGGACAGCTTCACAGCACGGCGCTCAACCCGCTGCACCACTGGGGAGGCCTTGTATGCATTCATTTTAAAACATGAAAAAAATGTGCCAGTGTTTTATCAGACTTAAGAAAAGTCAAAACAAATGTAGGTTTTTTTTTATATAATATATTTTAAAAAATTTTCTTACATCGTTGTTAATTTTTGAACAGTATTTAGCTTCTCCCCTCATGTCGTCCCCATAGTTCCCCCACCACCATAGCCCCCGTGACCCTGATAGTCCCTGTGCTCTTTCCTCCCCGGTCTAGACCCTTTTCTGAGGGGTCATGGATGCATCAGCTCTATGGCCAGCTTGCAACTCTTCTCTTTTTCCTGATCTTTTGTTTGGTTTCACTATATTCTACCTATAAGTGATACCATCTGATATTTATCTTTTTCCTTTTGACTTATTTGCTTACATAATCCCTTCCAGCTCCATCCATGTTGCTTTAAGTGGCACGGACTTATCTTTTTTGATCGCTGAGTAGTATTCCATTGTGTGCGTGCATGCATGTGTGTGTGTGTGTGTGTGTGTGTGTGCATGCACGCGCACCATGTCTTCTTGATCCATTCTTCTGTTTTGGAGCATTTAGGTTGTTTCCCCATCTTTGCTATTGTCAACAGTGCTGCAATAAACAGAGGAGTGCAGGTTTCCTTTCAGATTAGTGTAAAACAGATGTAGTTTGAAGTAAAAAAAAACTCATGCTGTTCTTAGTAAGCTGGGCAGAAAGCAAATGGTAAGATTTTGTTTCCATAGCAAAGGCCCAAATGTTGTGATTTGATGTGATTTGATGTCCCTGGTCACCAAGTAGCACATGGAAGACGGCACTTGTTACCCCTGCCAGTAAAACTAACCTTCAGCATCAGGCTCTGCCCTGGACCTGGACTTGCAGGCTCCTCTCTGTTTATGTCTTGGTTCACAAGAGTCTTGCCAGGAGGAAAGCCCTCCTCTCTCAACCTTAACCCTGTGGTTTCCAAGTCCCACCTCTTTTCTGAGATAGTTTTGAATACCTAGGCTGCTGCCTTCTCTTTTTTCCCCGAACTCCTGCAGTGTTAATTGCCTGAATCATTGAATAAACACTTCCCACATCAATCTCCTTAACCCTATTTTAAAAAATTTTATGTAAATATGTATGTGTCCTATAGTCACACACTATCAGAGACAGTTTGGGGGCAGGGCTTGCCTCTTACACTTGTATTGTAGTGTCCTGCAAAAAGCAGGTGTTTATTAATTAATTTTTTAAAAAGCAACTAAGTATTTCATGATGATGATGGCAGTGCCAGTGATGGTGTCAACCCACTGGATGATGTGGTCCTTTTCTAGTTTAAGAATATACTTTTGCCAGGCCTCCCTGGTGGTGCAAGGGGTTAAGATGTGACCTATGAAGCTATCCTCAGCCACTGCAGCACAAATTCCATCCCCAGCCAGGGAGCAACCCACATGGCACAGCAGACCTCTCCTGACTCGCCCGCTGCTCCCCTCAGCAGTATATTTCAGTCGATCTGCCTGTTCTGTTGCCTGCTCTGTCTCGGGTGAATCTTCTCACCTCCCCCACCTCTGGCCTGTTCCCCGGTTCTTGTATGCATAAATAAATAAATCTTTAAAAAAAAAAAACCATGCCAACATGGAGTTATCAGAAAGCTCAATTTGGCTGGAAGAAAAAGATTGGAAATAGACTCAGTCATCTTACTTCTGTGTATTTACCCAAAAGAATATGAAAATACAGATTTGAAAAGATACATGTACCCTATGTTCATTGCAGCATTTTTCACATTAGCCAAGATATAGAAACAACCCAAAAGCCTGATTGTGGGGGGGAAACTATTCAGACATGAAAAGATGAACTCTTGCCATGGATGAAATGTGTAGGAATGATGCTAAGTGAAATTAGTTGGAAGGAGAAAGACAAATATCACATGATTTCAATCATTGGTAGAATATAAAGGGAAAAAAACCCAGATTAACAAACAAAACAAAACCCCTCAGGCTCTCACAACAGAATGGTGGTAACCCGAAGGGAAGGGGTGGAGGAGGGAGCAGGGAGAGGGGGCTGACTGGGGCCAGCTGGGCGGTGACTGGATATTTGGTGATGGGTGTGGTGTCATCTGTCCTTTTGCTGAGGTGAGAAGTCTCACAGTATTATAAACTGATGTTACCTCAGAAAGAAAGAAAAAAGAATGGAAAGTGAGTGATGTAGAGAGACAGAGGGAGGCTACCCAGCATTCCTCTTAATCACCTCAGTGTGAGAAAGTTACACCTAGGAGAAATCAAGAATTTTAATTGGCACGTTTAACTCATTGGGAGATAAGAGAGTGATTCAGGCCCCACTAAGCCATCCTTAGGACTGAGATTGCAGCTTCCCAGAGGGAATATTTTAGCCTGTCTCTACTAGTGAGCTGCCAAGAGTAATGACTTTAGGTGTGAGACTAAAACTTCTCCCAGAAGTCTGTCTTCAAGGTCACGGGACCATCTGGAACTGAATTGAGAGACCACAGACAGGCAAGGCTGAGTGAGGTGGAGTTCGCGGGGTGGCTGGCCTCCTTGTTGAAAACTATTCCCTGTCATTACTATTCTGTTTTATCTTTTAAAGATGAAGATACAGAGAAAACTTTCTAAAACAAATGGTAGCGAGAGACATTATAGTAAAAGATACCATGCTAAACATAATTTCAATATGGAAAAAATAAAGGCCTACCAAAGGTCAGAAGAAGATCCTTCCATCCAACTGGAAAGCCTAGAAGATGCCAGCAAGAAACCCAGGCTGTTGAAGCAAAAAAATATAAAAGAGTTCTTAGAAGACCCAGAGGGCCAGATGAAAGGTCCTAGCACAGGGCTTGGGCCCAAGGGCCTCTGGCTATGGTTTTTCTTAGGCTTCAAGCACAGATGGGCATCTGGGAGGAAATACCCAGAAGCCTGTGCTCAGGTGCTTTCCCCAGCAAACCAAGGATAAGCAAAACTCAACTGAAACTATTATTAGCACTCTCTGTCTCTCTCTGTCTCTCTCCTCTCTGCCCCAAGCCAGTGTAGACCATGCCCACTCAAAATCACTCAGTCATGGGGGATATCCTGCATATTTCCTGTGGACCATGAATATTGTTGGCTGGCTTCCACTGAAACTCCAATGGCCTTGGTCACAAGTTAGAGGGCAAAACAAAAAGTGTCTTATAAAAGGAATTGCAGTGTTACCTAGAAGGACAAGCTTACAGTTCAAGGCCTACAAACATTTATTTCACTTCAGTTCCCTCCCATCTAATTCCACAAAGATCAAGTTTATCAAGACCCAGAGACTTCTCTCCAACATGGACAACATGCTGGTGCTTTCTTGAGGCAAGATGGGGTAAGTCTGGCCACTGAGTTCCAGCTCTCACAAAACTTGAAGATGATCAAGTGACATGTAGGAATTTAATTCACAGATTGCCCATTTACTAGTTACTGATAGATAATGATGCTGGCTTGTGGCTTCAAAGCACATGTCTTGGAAATTATGTAAATATATATGTTTATACAACGGATTATGAAAACCTTATAAAAACAAACTGGGGTATTTACATCACAGACCTTCAGACTCCAAAAAAGTTGTTATGCTCTATTATGTCAACTTCCATTCACCAGCAAGAGATCTTTTCAAAAAGATTGCCTTGCAATGAAATAATGAGAGAAAACCGCAAGAGAAATAGGGTTAATGAGCCCTCCCTCTCGAGTGCTACTCTTCATGATGTGAGGGGTAAGGAAAGAATAACTCTCCACGAAAGGAAATTACAAACTATGACAAGAAATAAGGAGAGAAAATTGAAGCAAGCTGAAACTACCAAAAAGAGAAACATAAGTATTTAATTTCTTCTACTTTAATGAACTTTGTGGGATGAGGGGTAGAATAGTTTAATTCTGAGAGGAAACAGATGTGCTTTTCTCTGCAAAACCCCTTCATTTGAACAAAATAGTTCCCTGAAATAAAAACAAAAGTACCTAGGCTGATTAATAATCATTGCAATATATTTTTTAAGATTTATTTATTTATTTTTTTATACAAGAACCGGGGTACAGGCCAGATGTGCGGAGGGTGAGAGGATTCACCAGAGACAGAGTGGGGAACAGAACAGGCAGACTGATGAAATACACTGCTGAGGGGAGCAGCGGGCGAGACCAGAGAGGTCTGCCTCGCCATGTGGGCATCTTGCCAGCCGGCCAGGATTGAACCTGCACTGCAGAGGCTGTGGACAGCTTCACAGTGCAGTGCTCAACCACCTGCGCCACGAGGGAGGCCCTGCAATATTTTAAAATGTGCTTTTTTAATTTGACAGATCAGAGATCTTCATGATATCCTTGGAGATGCAATTGAGTGTGTTTAATGCCCCTCTTTTTCATGTCTCTCTTCAATAATCATTAGTTTTAGCTTTCATTATCTAATAGGAGCATTTGCTCTATGGGAATCACTTAAAAGAATAGTATTCTAAATTAGTGGCCATGGGCCTCTAAATTGTAGAATACCAGATCTTAAAACATGGTAGCCAGAAAATAGAAATTGTAGGTACGTATCTAAAATAATGATGCCTGTGGGAGTTTAAGGATAACAAGACAATATTCTACAATGCTTCTCTGTGTTTATATAGGGTACGGCCAAAAGCCTTGGAAGGATGCTGACTAAGACCTAATGGAGGTTGCCTGGGCAGGGAGAGGGGAAATGGTGCTGGGAAGGGAGCCAAAGGGTACCACTTCATCTTCACTATTTTTCTTTGTAAAAGATCTTGAACTATAACCAAAGGTTAGTATTTTTTTTAAAGATTTATTTTTTTGGGTTTTTTTTTTTTTTTTATAGAGGCATGTTTTTTATTTATTTATTTGTTTGTTTTTTTTTTTGTTTATACACGCACTGGGTATAGTCAGAAGCGTGGGAGGGTGAGAGAATTCACCAGAGCCAGAGTGGGGAGCAGAGCAGGCAGAAGGACCGAAGGACACTGCTGAGGGGAGCAGCGGGCGGCAGGAGAGGTCTGCGCGCCATGTGGGACCCTCCTCTGGTGGCCGGGGAGCAGCCGGGGATTGAACTGGTGCCGCAGAAGCCCCAGGCAGCTTCGCAACCCAGCGCTCAACCGCTGCGCCACCGGGGAGGCCCTAAAGATTTATTATTTATGCATACAAGAACTGGGGTACAGGCCAGAGGTGTGGGGGTGAGAGAATTCACCAGAGACAGCGGGGAAAAGAACAGGCAGACTGACTGAAATACACTGCTGAGGGGAGCAGCGGGTGAGTCAGGAGAGGTCTGCTGTGCCATGTGGGTCACCTCCCTGGCTGGGGATCGAACTCTTGCTGCAGTAGCTGCGGACAACTTCATAGGTTGCATCTTAACCCCTTGTGCCACCAGGGTTAGTGCCACCCAAAGGTTAGTATTAACCAATTCTAGTAGGTAGTGGTACATAGAGATCTGTCACTAATTATTTTTACTTTTCTATTGTTTTTTTTTTTTTCCTGTTTCATAAATGGCAAAATTTTAAGGAAATGGAAACCCCTGTTGAGTTCAACTGAACCAACTATGGATGTGCCAGCCACTAATACAGTAGCTTTTTTGGGACAGACACAAATCCCACTGTCTGAGTATGAGGGCCTCTGTTGGATTCTTGGATGAGGATGAATCAGGCTCCCCAAGTAGAATCTTCCTGTGCTGCTGCTGGTAACTTCCAGCTGTGGACCTGGGCTTCCTTTCATTGCTGATGTACCTCTTTCCCTCTCTGCAGTAGCACCCCGTGTTTTCTGCATAATCAATATAACACCATAGTGAAAAAATATTTGACTGCTCTACCATGAAAGATCTGGGGGGGCAGACTAGATGCAAGGAGGTGATGATAGGGTTCTACCCTATTTTATCCTGATTCAGTTGAACTTGCTAATCACTCCTTTATTCCCACCTTAGATTTCTCTCTCCTGCTGTTATCTGTGCCTCTCATGCCAAGACTTGAGTTGACTTGGTCACTGCTTATGTGAGAGCATCCTTCCTGGCAAGAACTCCTATCCTAGCCCGCAGAGGGTTATTAGACTCTGTTCTCCTCTCACAGTGTCTATTTGATGTCACCTCCTGCCCTCTGAGTGCGTGTCTGCCTGGACAGACTCAGTCACTGTCTTGGTTTCTGGGCCTTTCTTCCTGTTGTGCCTTTGCAGTTTCATATCTTTATTCTGTCCTGGTCAGGTTTGTAGCCCTGCTGTTTGCAACTCTTTATCCTGTTTTATGGGTGGCTGGCAGAGGACTTGTTCAAATCTTCATGCCTTTAGAGGGGATTTTATAATATGACAAATGTGCTGGAATTTTCAGAAGTCTAGACTTTTCTATATAGAAAAGAAAAGTAGAAACTGAGAGGAACCGATATCGATAGTTATTGGGTCATCAAAAAAAAAATCAGTTTCTAGTTCACCCTATTAATAATCCATTTCAATCTCTTTACAACAGATAATTTTGCCCTAATCTTTTTCAGGTTTGTGTAAAGAGTCCAGCAGTGTGGTATGGTAGAAAGGGAGTAGAAGAGTATCATTTTTGGAGCCCAATGGGCCTGGATTCAAGATTTGTTCCCTAAATCTCTGGATTGCAGTTCCATCTTATGGAAGGTGGAACTAATAATATGGAAGCTGGAAATAATAATATGGGCATCTTTCTTTAAATATGGAATTTTTTAAAAAGTCTCTACCTCTAAGCTAACAACCTACCACTCAGAGTCAATCCAACTATCCAGCCAGAATGATCCCAGCCAGTGCATAACATGGGATGACATAGGAGAGGGATTTGCAGGGTATCCAACTCCAGAGGGTGGCCTCAGCTCAGCTGCCCTGGAAATCTTTCAGGAGAGTTCTATTGAAATGAACGATTCAAGCATGAGACACCTTGGTGTTTGAATTGGGACCATTGAGGTCCTTACAATCCTGGGATTCCATGATTCTGTCAATTTGAGTTGCTTTCTAGAAAGAAATTAATGTGTCACGTTAAATCTGCGTGCATTTATACCAAGTCACCAGACTCAGAAGTTCAGTTAGTTGACTGACTTGTGAATAAAAAAACCCCACACAGGTCTTGCAGCAATAGGGGCTGGACTGCTCCATGGAAAAGCTTATCTGCAGCCCTGCAAACTGAAAAAGGAATTCAGAAGTTCTCTGTGTACTGTCCTCTCCTGACCACATTTGTCTTTTCTTCGTCAATATCCGATGTTGGCTGTGAAGTTCATGAGGCTTTTTTTAAAAAAAAGATTTATTTATTTGTTTATACAAGAACGGGTACAGGCCAGATGCGTGGGAGGGTGAGAGGATTCACCAGAGACAGAGCGGGGAACAGAACAGGCAGACTGACGAAATACACTGCTGAAGGGAGCAGCGGGCAAGACAGGAGAGGTCTGCTGCGCCATGTGGGACCCTCGCCAGCTGGCAGGGATCAAACCAGCGCTGCAGAGGCTGCGGACAGCTTCACAGTGTGGCACTCAACCGCCTGTGCCACCGGGGGAGGCCCTCATGAGGCATTTTCTCTAGGCAATCATAAGAATCCTTTCTGTGACAGCAGGGCTCCCAAAAGATGCATTTCAGGAGAAGGGAGAGGAGGGGGCTCCTGTTATTTGGATTCCAAATAAAACCCCCAAGGACTGTCTCTTCCTAGAAAATGCATTTTTGAAATAACATCTAAGGAGCAAGTAGGTAATGAGAAAAACAAATATCTGCAATAGAAAGTACTATTTGTGGCTATAATAACTGCCTTTCTTATTAAATATTTCAATCTTGTTAAAATAGGAAAACAAATTCCAGAAGGAATGATGTCTTTACCTGATGTCAGACCTTCCCATAGATCATGATGGACTTTCGTTTGAATTTTAACCAAGAAAACAGCAGCTCACGTTATATAGTGGGTGCGGATCTAAAACAGGACAATACAAGCTGTTGAATCACTCACTTCCTGCCCATTTTCACACTTGATTCCAGAGCTAGCATTTTCCTTCATTATCCTGACTGCCACCAGACTGTAAATTCTTGGGAAAGATTTTATACTTGAGTATTCGGCACAGGCTTATAGAAACACTTAGCAGTATGCACTTCAGAAATGCTTTATATTCATTTCTTATCAATGAGTCAACTGCCTGAGTTGATTCCCCTCCCCCAGGCAGTTGTTAAGGATGTGCAATCCGCTGCTATTTAAAGGTCTTCTGCTTGATTGAATTCAACAGTCTACTCTGTCCTAGGGTTCTGTGGAAGTGCAAGTTTGAATTCTCTTAAATCAAGGGAAGCAGTGGAAAAATACTGTGGGGATAAGACCATGGAAATGGCTTTCATAGGGCCCAGCTCAGAAACAACAGCATGCATTCCCTTAGGCATGAGAAGAGAAACAAAGTCCTGGCCTGAAAAGGAAATTGAGTGAATGCAGAATGCTTAAAATAAGGTCATTGATTGACTTACCCACCTTTGCAGACATATTGAGTCATCACAATGACCCGGGACTTCAAGGCCCAGGGTTGAGGTAGGGAGAGCAGAGCCTTAAAGTAAACTGCAACCTTCATTTCCCGCTCAAGGGACATTTGGAGAAGTGCTGTCTTGATGAAAACCAAGCCACAGCTCCCACCTGACAAAGTGTGGTGGGAATCATGGAACCCAGGAGGGTGTGGGGACATGGGTTCCCACTTCAGTTTCCATATAAGGATATTCTCATGTCCAAGGCAGGGGACAGTCTGCAGTATAACGTGCAAGCAGACAAGAAGGCAGGCTTTGGAGAAAAGCCCTACCGCACCAGACAACCATACCCCGGCCCTGTATTCTTGGATGAGTTATTTGACCTCACCGGACCTCAGGTCCCTCACCAGCAATCTGTGATAATATAGTACTGGTCACGCAGTGTTCTTGCAATCGAGTGATGTAATCCAGAGAGCATTTAGTGTCTTGGTAAATAAGATACACTGAGGAACAATCAGCTGTGCACCTTTCCTGAGATATCACCCTACTCTGGAACAACCCCCTGTTCCCCACTCCCCAAGAGCACAGCTATAGTGACAAATACCTGGGGGTGTACTTTCTGCAGTTAAGGGCAGCCACTCCCCATTTCCTTATGCTGTGCCACCGACTTAGCCCTCTCTGGGTCCGAGGTACGGAATGAATTCAGATGTAATTAACATCTCCTGCTGTCACCCGCTTGCCTATTGTTCATAGTTTTCTGTTGTCTAATGACTACATGTCTGCAACTTCTATTTTTAACAAACATTTAAAACCTGACAGATGACAGCTCTTCGGTTGTAATTGTTCCTTAAAAATAGGATTCTCAACAGGTCGCTGTTAACAACAGAAGGGAGACTGATGTCTCAGGAAGGTCACCTGATGCCCGTGATTCTTTTGACATAGCTAGAAAACAGCATAACAGAGAAACAGAAAATGCCCAGTCCACACCAGCCACTCTCAATCAGATGAACTAAGAGCTGTAAGTTATGCAACAGACAGACACAGGGGTGGCAGTGCCAAGAATCTGCTTCAATCTGCCTGCACCCTGTTCTGAAACTGAGTGACCTTCTTGGAAGTGGGTGAATTTGCCCGGCTATTTCTGGCAGCAGTTCCGGTTCTCAGGCTTTTTATTCTACCAGTGGCACTTCTAAAGTAAGAAATATGTTGCTGCCTGATACGAGGCCCTCAGTGCCAAACACATTCTTTTCAGAGATATAGGGGAAAGTCCTGCATAATTGAACAAACTCAAACTATAAAGAGGAGAAGCTAACATTTTCCTAGCTGTTCTTGGTAGTTCACCTACCTTAAAGCTGATGTACCATCTGTTCCTGAAAACAGGAGGCATATCAGTCTGTCCATCCATCCATCCATCCATCCATCCATCCATCCATCCACACACGCACATACACACACATCACATATATGCAGGCATGTGCATAACTATAGCAAGTCTTCACTTAATGTCATGGATAAGTTTTTGGAAACTGTAACTTGACATGAAATGATTTACAATGAATCCAGTTTGACCCTTGGCTAGTGGATGTCAACCAGAGCTCAGTTCCTAAGGTGTAGTTCTGGTCACAAAAACACCACCAACTTCAAAATAAAAACCCCAAACACTTCTAGTCAATGGTAACTTGTATTCATTCATTCTTCCATCTGTTTTCCAACCCTCTTATTCTAGTTCAGGGAGGAGAGTTCAGGAACTTGCCCTGGACAGGATGCCCTTCCATACAGGGCACTCACACGCACCCACACTCAGCTGGGGCAATTGACACGCACCAATTAACCCCACATGCACATCTTTGGGATGTGGGAGGAAAATGGGGTATCCAGAGATAACCCATTCAGACGTGGGGAGAGAGTGCACACTCCACACTGGGTAGCCCCCACCAGAACCAATTTTTTTCCCTATCAGTGTTAGAATAAAGTGAAGTTGAGTGAAAGGCTGTTATTCATATCCCTGCTGTATTTAGTAACACTGCAACCCATATTTTTGTGTCCCGTTACATAAATCTATCTCAATTGGCTATAAGAAGAAATGTTTATCCATGAAGATATAAGAAATATTGTCACTTCCAAAAACAGTCTACGGAAAACTAGAAATGGCTGCTTCCTTTCTACCATTTGTCCTTCCCTGTCATTATTTTCTTACTTGTTCCACTGTGTTTTTGTGAGGGGTATTAGGAGGGTTAGTGGCTCCTGGGAGGTCCCACATCCCCTGCCAGCCAGTTTCCTGGTGCCCGTCTCTGCCTGGTGTCCCGGTCAAAGTCAAGAACCTCCACCGCCTCTCATCTGACTCCTCACTTGACCTTCCCCCCACGCAAACCTGCTGTGGGTTTGTCTTCCTGTCTCCAATTTCTGGCTTTCTCACCTCATCTTCACACACTCATTTCCCTTTTTTGAGTTCTTTCCCCACAGCGCATCCTCCCCGCTCTTGTGCAGCGTGTGTGACGGAACTACAGTCGGACTCAGGTTCATAAACCCTTCAGCGACTCTCTCTGTTCTTGAGAACAAAGATCAATATTCTTGGTAAGATGCATGAGCACCTTCCCAGGCGAGGCTTTGCCTGTTATTTGGGAATCTTTACCAGCTGCCTAGCCCGACAGCCTCCTGCTCCAGCCTTGCCAATGTCCTCTCTGGCTTCGGACTCCAGCCTGATCTTTCTTGCCTCTGTGTCTTTGTTAAGTTCTCTCCTCTGCTTGGAAGTCCCTTGGTAAAAACTGCGTATCAATCAGAGTTCCAATTCACTGGAGACTTGTGGGAGATGCTTTCCTTAGTGGCCCTTGCCAGTTTGAGAAGTGGTTTCCTCTTTGGGAGACTCATGGTAAACTCTGTGCAATTTTTTTATTACTTTTTTAAAGACTTATTTATTTATACATGCAAGAGCTGGGGTGCAGGCCAGAGGTGTGGGGGGTGAGAGGATCCACCAGAGACAGAGTGGGGAACAGAACAGGCAGACTGACCGAAATACACTGCTGAGGGGAGCAGCGGGCGAGCCAGGAGAGGTCTGCTGGGCCATTTGGGTCACCTCCCTGGCTGGGAAACAAACTCGTGCTGCAGTAGCTGCAGATTGCTTCAAAGTACAGACACTTAATCCCTAATGCCACCAGAGAGGCTCCAGCTCTGTGCAATTTGATTAGAGACCTGCCTTGGCTGCTGTTCCTCCCTTGGGGTGTGAATTCCTTGGGGAGGTTACGGGTTTCCATTCTCTATCGTAGTACCTGGCATCTAGTTGGCACTCAATAAATGTTTCTAGGTAGAAAATACATATTAATCAGTTAACGTTGATCCCTTTTATTTTATTTTATTTTTTTAAAGATTTATTTATTTATACAAGAACCTGGGTACACGCCAGATGTGTGGGAGGGAGAGAGGATTCACCAGAGCCAGAGTGGGGAACAGAACAGGCAGACTGACTGAAGTACACTGCTGAGGGGAGCAGTGGGTGAGGCAGGAGAGGTCTGGTGGGTATCTCCCTGACTGGCCGGGATCAAACCGGTGCTGCAGAGGCTGCGGACAGCTACACAGCGCTGTGTTCAACCTCCTGCACAACCTCTTAGAATGGGGCTACCTTAAAGGTATGTCTGAACTTTCAGGAATACAAGGTTAAAGGTAGAGAAGTCACTGCTACAAAAGATTCAACTGTTAGCCTACTCACCCAGCAGCTTTTTACAAATTAAACCTTGTTGTTAAGAGACACAAAATTGCTTCCTCAAACTTATGGTGGGAGGGGGAAGGAGGAGCAGGATAAAGGACATTAAAACTTGTGCTTGTCCCAATGGAAGTGTCCAGAATGGAATTATTTACAACATTCTCATGTCATAGATTTAACCTGCCATATGGAAGTGGCTAATCCTACAAGGTCATAAAAACTACTGTTTTATATAAATAAATACCCCAACAAAACCCACTATACTTGACCCTTATATAGTAAATCAGGTTGAAAAGAAACAGCTAAAAACATCAACAGCTCAGGCCCTTGGTGGGTATTATGGGTCATTGGAAAGGAGGAGAAGCAAGTAAGAGAAGTTAGGTTCAAGCAGATCTAGTCATCAAAACAAACTTTGGGGCTGCCTATTTAAACCACGTGAACCTCAGAATTCCACAGGAAAGGCTGCTTTCTCAGAGTCCTCAGGCCATGCCCAGCTCCTCCTGGAAGATAAAGGAACAGAGGGAAACAAACGCAGGAAGGCCACCCTTGTCCAACCTTTGAAAAGAAATTTAATTAGTTTAGGAGCATGCATTTATCTACTTAATTAAAAAAATAGCTGATTGTGTGTTGAGCAATAGTGCTGACATTGTCTTCTACAGATGAGGAAGTGAGTAGATGAAGAGGTAAATGATCGTCCAAAGGTCATGGATCAAGTGACAGGAAGCCTGGGACCTGGGTCTATATGCCTTGTAACCACTGGGCTCTGCTGCTGCTTCATCCAGGTGTTGAAGGGACTTGGGGCCTGATGTTATGGTGGATTAATGTGTCTTTGATTGAAGAGGTAAAACCCAATGCAATGAGGGCTGGGGGAAAGGTTTGGGAATTCAAGACAGAAGACTTGGTTCTAGTTCTGGCTGACACTCATTACTTAGCAGCACATTTTTAGTGGGAACGGTAAGGCATTGGGAGAAAATCAGGGATTTATTGGGTGCAGGGAATATGCTGTGATCACAGTAACTCATAATTGTGACCTCTCACATCAATGGTGACAGACCTCTTAACACCTCGAACTGAGACCTCCCCTGTCAGCAAGACTTAGTAGCTTCTTCCAAGAACTCTTCCCACAAGAATAAGATTGTAAACCAGTAAGTAACTGCACAGTTTGCTTCAGGGAATCCCTAAGAATCAATTTACTTAGGGCAGCAGGCAAGTAATTTGCTATCCCAATAACAGTTACCTTGTTAAGACCCCACTGAGCCCACCCATCCTACACTGATATACTACAAACTCAGCCCTGTCTTGGGCAGCTCCACCTTGAGAGATCTGTCCCTCATAACTGTGACCGGATGCCAAAACCCCATAAATACCCATTTTGTCTTCCCAGTCTGAGAGACGACTAACACTCTGTCAAGATGGCTTCCTTCCTTACCACTCTAAGTTCTTATAAATTTGGCTTTGTTGTTTCAACAAGTGGTCAGATGACCTTTCAGTAAGTACAGTACTAAGGTACTTTTAGTCTTTTTTTTTTTTAAGATTTATTTATTTATACAAGAACTGGGGTACAGGCCAGAGGTATGGAAGGGTGAGAGAATTCACCAGAAACAGAGCTGGAAGCAGAACAGGCAGATGGATAAAATACACTGCTGAGGGGAGCAGCAGGCGAGACAGGAGAGGTCTGCTTCGCTATGTGGCCAGCATGGCCACATGTACTATCTTATCCCCCTGGCCGGCCGGCAATTGAACCCGTGCTGCAGAGGCTGCGGACAGCTTCACAGTGCTGTGCTCAACCTGCTGCGCCACGGGGAGGCCCTCAACCTTTTTTATTGATGTGGAAACTGAGGTTCAGAGAGATTAGGTAACTGTACCCCAATCACACAGCCAAGAGGCCCTGGTCACAGGCAAGGTGAAGGGAAGCCCTTGGAGTCCCTCGGCCACTTCCCTGAGGGAGCCCTGTTACTGTCCTCAGGCTCTGGGCTCAGCCTGGTTGGCGATGTGTGAGGGAGGGAAGAAGCCAGCCCTCTGATGTCTGAGCCTGTGTTGACCTACATGGTCTTAGGATCCTCTTTGTATGTATGTGGAGGCAGCCTGGGTTGTTGGGTCAACACTACACTGATAAAACAGGAGTCATCAAGCAGGTTCATAACGCAGGATGCTGCTGAAAAGGAAGATCCTGGTCTTTCTATGGATAGAACAATCATACAGCAACAGTTGTGACGGGAAGGAGGACATAGAGAGAAGGGCGGGATGAAACTAGAAAAGGTGCTCTGACATCTATACTATCAGGGTTGTGAGTCTGCCCTCCAGGGACTTCTCATCTGCTTGATGACTTTGCATTGTAATTGAGATCAAGCTCTAGTTCCCCATCCCTGGTTTCAATCTTATCCACTAGGCTTTCCACTGATCAGCTTCTGGGGTCCCTTGTCATACATCATCCTTGGCCCCCCAGGTGTTCTAGACATGCCTCGTGATGCTTAGGCATCCCAGAGTGATCAAGCTTTAAGCTCTTGGTTGATTTGAAAGCCACCTTGTAAGGTTTGACTCTGACTCATTGACCGGGCAGTTCTGACTTTGTATAGGAATGCAGAACTGCAGGTAACAAAATGGTGGCCGAACGGGCCGCTTAGGATTAGCAGACCCGCAGTGGGTAACTGTTGGGTGAAGCTGAGCAAGAGGGTGAGATTTCAGCTGGGTAAGCGTTCACCCTTGGGACAGTGTATGTTCAGCTTCGCCAGACTCAATGGAAACAGGCTACAAGGATTTTATTGTTGTTTGTGCCTGGTGGAGGTCATTGCTCTTGTAATTTCTCACGCAAACCTAAGTGAGGCTTTTCAAGGAGATCTTGAACTTCATGTGGTCCTTCGCACCCCAAGGGGCGGGTGTTGGAAGTGGGGCTCCTTTGTGGACAGTTCAGATAAGAGCACAGAAGGAAATGCAGACTTAACACACCCTAGCTCCTCTCTTATCTGACACCCAGAAACACCAACGAAAAGAGATCGTGGGCCTAATACTGACAAATCTGAATCATGATTTAATGCTAGAGATGAATACAAATCTTTTCTCCGGTGACAGCTCAACACTTAGAAAATTTACTTCATCATTTCCTTTCCCAGTTAATGTCAAATTGAAAATTGATGCTTGATGTATGTACTACTAGGAAATTTTATGTCTTTTCCTTAGGGGATTTCATTTTCATTTTTTTCTCCCCTGAGTTATGTGTGATGTGGGATGTAAAAGTACAAAAAGAAAACTAAAAAAAAAAAAGTCACTATGTTCCCTCTTTTCACCTCTAAGATAAAGACAAAGGACCACCATGGGTTCAGAATATACTATCTTGTAAATACTGCGCAGGAAATCCTAAGTTGAGATGAGTGTCAGAGAAGCCATTGAAACAGATGACCACAGTCAATTTATGAGGCCACTTGAAATACAGAAGCTCTCCAGGGTGCTAAGAGTGCTGTGAAATTAGAAAACATTAGCTTTCTTTTTAAATACGGTGAGCATATAATGCAGGAGTTCTGAACTCGGGGCTAGGAAAATGAAAATGATAGTGATGCTTTTCCTGTCTGTGCATCTTTCAGGGGTGAAGAGCAGAGCCTCTTTTTTCTTTTCTTTTTCCTGTTGTCATCTTTTTTTTTTTTTAAATATTTTATTCATTTATTTATTTATACAAGAACCGGGGTACAGGCCAGATGCGTGGGAGGGTGAGAGGATTCACCAGAGCCAGAGCGGGGACCAGAACAGGCAGACTGATGAAATACACTGCTGAGGGGAGCAGTGGGCTTGACAGGAGAGGCCTGCCGCGCCATGTGGGACCCTTGCTGGCTGTCCGGGATCGAACCCGCGCTGCAGAGGCTGCAGACAGCTTCAAAGCGCAGGGCTCAACCGCCTGCGCCACCAGGGAGGCCCTCCTGTTGTCATCTTAAAGGGGTTGGTTGGTGACCCAAGGATCTAAAAGGTGGTTGGACTATGGTGATTTTAAAGGTCTATTTTAATGGTGAAGTTCTCTGAAATCAGCCATATGTTGATCAAAGATATCTTCTTCTCTGATATGTTGCCTCTGACAAGCAAAAAATTGGCTATTTAGCATAATGGCTCTTGTTGATAGTTTTCCAAAAAGTTGTACATCGATCATGATCGTACCTTTGGCCATTCTAAATCCGCTGAGACTTAGAGGATTGAGGATGAAATAGCTCAGTTATTTCAAATATCTCCATAACTACCACCGTTTAGATAACTGTGTTACACTTACAAGCATTTGTTGGATATTATTTGTTGGTGAATTGTTTTAACGAGTCTGTGGGTTCAAATGTGTTTCGTTGCTTTCCCTAAATAGCAGATGATGTTCTGCGAAGGGACATTCCATAACTCAGGTCCCAATTTCTCATTCTCAAGTCCCAAATCCAGATAGCTGGGAAGACAGAGTTTTTCCATAACTCATGTGAGAGTAAATGTGACCTCACTTGAACCCATTTGGCAGCAAAACCTGACCTGAACTAGCGTGAGGCTATTTATAGTCATTATTTATCTACTTAGTAGAATAATCACACATTTCATTGCAGACATTAATGTTTGATTATGGAATGTTGACCTGGACCTTGCTTAGGGTATTAGATTATATATAGTGTATGCACCACATTGCCTTCCTAAAACCCCAAATCATTGAATTCCAAAACATATCTGTCCTCATAAATCCTCAGTTTGTGAACTACAATGTGTATTTTTTCTAAAAAGAAGTATAAGTACACACATATATAATACAGGCGTGTGTAAATGTATACCTCTATAATAGATGTTATGTGTCCCTACATTTGAAAATATGTGTATCTTATATATGTACCTTATGTATGTCTGTGTGATCACTCATTTTTTTTTAAAGATTTTATGTTTTATTTTATTTATGTGTACAATAACTGAGGTACAGGCCAGAGTTGTGTGTGGTGGGGGTGAGAGAATTCATCACAGACAGAGTGGGGAGCAGAACAGGCAGATCTACTGAAATCCACTGCTGAGGGGAGCCGCGGGCGAGACAGGAGAGGTCTGCTGTGCCGTGTGGGTCAGCTCCCTGGCCGGGGATCGAACTCATGCTGCAGTGGCTTCCACCAGGGAGGCCCCTGTGATCACTCTGAAAAAGGAGCAGAATACTTTTCTTATCTCTCCAAACCAGTAAATTATTTCTTATCTCTGATAAATGGATTTTTAAGAAGTACTTGTTCCTCTGTCTCAACGCTTTGAAAATGTGAGAAACGTAAGCAAGACTTGTTTTGTTAGGGGGAAAAGGATGTCCCAAAGCTAAGGGGGAAAAGGATGTCCCAAAGCTAATTCCATATAGGCTTTGTGGACTCCACCCCCACCCCAGGTCAAAGTTAAAGACACTGGGAACTCCAAATCCCATCATCACCAAAGGAAGGTGGCTGGGACCTGAGGGTGGGGTTAAACAGCCAGGTGGATATAAAAGGCAGACACGTGGGCTTTGGGGACCCCATTTTGGCTCTCCGCCAGCTCGCAGCGCCCGGCCAGCTCTGAGAGTGACTTTGGGTTTCCAGGTCGTTGGATCGCGTAGAACGCATTAAAGACTTTATTTCCCTATTTTCTCCCTGAGTTGTACATTTTCCTTATTTCCTTTTCTCTTGTAAATAAACCTTTTATTAACCTTTTGTGTGTGTGTGTAGTAGAGTATTCATAAGTCCCTTTAAAGCGCGCGGGTGAGGACCCACAGCCAGGAACCCGTTTTAATATCGGGGTTGCTCTATAACAGTTTGACACTGAGGATGGTGTCTGTCTTGTTCTATAGTCTACAGGCTCAGTGAATAATAGGTAAAAGAAAGGAATAAACAATTATAAATTGATTTTCAATTCAGTAAAATGACAGTACATCATCACATTTGTTGAAAACAATAAGTTTAAGAGCCTTTTATACCACACATTTTCCAACTTTGCTCTACAGCTGTTTTGGTTCTGGAACTAAGCCCTCTGTGCCACCATGAAGACCATCATTTTTCTCCCCTGAATAAACATGATTCAACTGTTAGACATCTGTCTGGAGCTCCAGCTTAGGGTCACTAAAGAAAGTGACATTCCAGGAGCAAACTAAGCTTAAATGTTTCTACAACATGGATCAGGAACAAACACACAGAGTTCAAAATCATCTGATATGAAAACCAGAGAAAGAAACATTGGAATGTTTAGCTGGATCTATTTAATGTATTGAAGGGCCCTATCATTAAACGAAAAAGAAATAATCCTTTTGCTGCTAGCAAGATTAACACAAACAAATACCTGTGTTCTCACACTGTAGAAATGGAAGCAGGAGCTTTCTCGGGGGATTGTGATTCAATATCCTGCCCACTCCTGTCCTCCATTAACTGGCAAATAATGGATGAGAGCAGAGAAATGCTGTTGTTATAGAGACAAGCAGATCAACAAGACTTAACCGTGACCTGCTTAGGTGTCTTAACTGCTGTAAAGGAAGAGGGCATCTGTTGTTGTGGGGGGAGGGGAGAGCCCAGTGGCTAACTGTGATAGAAACGGAGTCAAATGTTGGTCATGCCCATTTAAGCCCTCTCCGGGAGAGAAAGGAGAATCAGTTTTAAAGCCAGCAGGCTCCAGTGTTCCAGCCCATGATAGAAGTGGATGCATTAGGAAGTCTTAGTGTGTTGCTCTTAATTTTAAATTTTGCCACCAGCTTCTCTTGTTCTGACTTGTGGTCACTAAACCAACTTTTCCCCCCCAAAGATTTACTTTATTTATGCATACAAGAACTGGGGTGCTGGCCAAGGTGCATGTGTGGGGGTGAGAGGACTCACCAGAGACAGAGCGGGGAGCAGAACAGGCAGATCTACTGAAATACACTGCTGAGGGGAGCAGCAGGCGAGTCAGGAGAGGTCTGCTGTGCCATGTGGGTCAGCTCCCTGGCCGGGGATTGAACTCATGCTGCAGTGGCTGGTGGTGATAGCTTGATAGTGCTGAGACTTTAACCCTGTGCCATCAGGGAGGCTCTAAACCACCTTTTGATTATAATTACCTTCCCTGGTACAGAGAGACTGTCTCATCATGCCCAGGGAGGGTTAATAGGCTCTGGGACAATGACATTGTTGATGATTAAATCACTTTTCTGGTTTTATATATCAGTCTCAGGAGCTGATCCAGAGAAACGCCTTCTTTCTAAATAGGTTTCTGAATATTTAAAGGCAAGGGCCTGTCCTGCCTCCCATGGGCGTCTCCCGCCAGTCTCTGCTTTGCCCTCTACCTTCCCAGTCTTAAGCCTCAACACTGAGTTTCTTGCAAACAATAATCTTGGTAAGATAATAAAAATATAATACTACTTAAAATAAGCTCTGCAATATTAATTTTAATGATTGAAAAAGAACACCAGCCGAGGTTCTGTTGCTTTGTGAAAAGATGAGAAATCATATAATGTCCCCTGAAAAACAGTTGAAGATTCATCATGATCTCTCATTCTTTTTTTAAAATGGGAAGATAATAATTTTGAATCTGTTTCAAGTGGAGAAGACCTAAGTGGGATGTGCAAACTTGGAGAGAGCTATGATGTTTGTTTGTTCCTGGCACAATTTTTATGACTATGTTGTCATTTCTTACAGCATAGACATGCAGAAATAACATTTAAAGCGGAAATCAACATGTAGCTGAAACAGAATTGGATCTTCTTAGCCATGTTGACTATTGGGGTCTACCCCTAACCTGGGGTAGGGAGGGGCTTTTCCCCTTGTATGGATAGGGACCTCCCAGTTAGAAAGGAGAGACTCCGGTGTAAGATAGACTATATTAAGTTCCACAAGTCAAGTATTTTACTCATTGACGTCAGTTCTTATTTAACAATTACAGAAATGCCTGTTCTTTTTTTTTTTTTTTTTGTAAAAGTTTTATTTATTAATACAAGAACCAAGGTACAGGCCAGATGTGTGGGAGGGTAAGAGGATTCACCAGAGACAGAGCAGGGAATGGAACAGGCAGACTGAGGAAATATACTGCTGAGGGGAGCAGCGGGTGAGACAGGAGAGGTCTGCCACACCATGTGATATTCTCACCAGCTGGCAGGGATCGAACCTGCGCTACAGAGGCTGCAGACAGCTTCACAGGGAGGCCCAGAAATGCCTGTTCTTAAAGAGTAATCATGTGCAATTTCATACAATGCATGCACCCTTCATACTCACTGAATTCATGTTGCCAATATTCATGCCTCCAGCAATCTAGGGGCCTTTTCTAGAATTAAACTCTCTTGGAAATACTTGGGAACTGTCCCCCTGTTTCTGGTGGCACTAGCAGAGGTTGTTGCTTTATGCTTCTTGTTATTTGGGGTATTGTACCTCTTTTGGAGACACTGTTTTTTCTGTTTGTTTTGTTTTGTGCCTGGAGTAAAGCTCTGGATTTACAAAGGAAAGAGAGCATCACATCTCAATTTCTGGTTAGGCCTTTTATCACTCTGCACCTGGATGTAGTAGAAGGCAGAGAACTTGGTTCTTGACCTCTCTTAAGTTCAGTTAATGAGCATATGGAATGCCTACCTTGTGCCTGGCAAGGCGCTGGGTATTAGGGAGTCAGAAAGTAAAGGACCAAGTCTTTCTCCTAAATTCAGTTTGGTAGAGAAAGGACAAGTCGCTTGGTGACAAGAAGTCACCTAGTCACCAGGAAGGCAGGCCGCAGAAGTGATCAAGACCGTTCACCATTCCCTGGAACAAATGCCCTGAGTGTGAATGTCTCACCTCCATGGAGGGCATGACCACTGGGCATTTAGCAGGTGTTAGCCTTGTGTACTCAGAAACCTATGTGGTAAGGACTTATTTCTCTGACTCAGCTCCCTAGCTTGCTCTATAAAAGACAAAAAGCTGTTGATATCTACTATATGAGATGGCGTAAATCTTAGTTTTGTTTTTTTTTTTAAATTTGTGCAATGTGAATTATTTTGAAGAGTCAGATGTTCTATCCACCTATCACGCCTTCTAATGCTAGGTTAATCGTTTCGAAACACTTTTTCTCACACCTCTCTTCCTCACAAATCCGCACGCTTTCAAAAAGGTTAGAGTTCAGTGCATTTGTGTTAGCTTCTAATTTCTTTCCAAACTGCTCTTCCAATTTCATCTTCTAATTACTCCATCAACATGAACTGTCTACTATTGGCAAGCCATTGTCTGAAAATTGAGCTGGGCTACCTCTCCTTCTATGCTTTTTTTTTTTTTTTAAAGATTTATTTATTTATTTATACAAGCACTGGGTACAGTCAGAAGCGCGGGAGGGTGAGAGAATTCACCAGAGCCAGAGTGGGGAACAGAACAGGCAGAGTGACAAAGTACACTGCTGAGGGGAGCAGTGGGAGGCAGGAGAGGTCTGCGCGCCATGTGGGACCCTCGCCGGTGGCCAGGGATAGAACCGGCACTGAAGAGGCTGCGGGCAGCTTAGCAGCCCAGCGCTCAACTGTTCGCCACGGGGGAGGTCCTCCTTCCTTCTATGCTTTTGATCGTGCACGTCTCTCTCCCTTCTGAGTTTGAGTGGAAATGCCTCTTTTCACGACACTTTGCCTCCTACTCCAAGATCCACATTGTCACTAGGAGTCTAGATTACACCACCCACCACTCACGTCCTCTTCTGCACTCTTGAGCTATAATGTTAACACTGGCCCCATGTGCCTCCTGTATGTGAAATGTGGTGAATCCCAATGGGATGGACTCTTAGTAAGTTACATCCCAGATTTCAGAGGTCTATAGTATTAAAAAAGGGAAATCAGATATCTCACCATTTTACATCGATTACATGTTGAAATCACAACCCTAATTCCACCTGCTTATTTTTACTTTTTTAATTATGGCTATAAGAAAATATAAAATAAACTACATCTCTTGCACTGCATTTCTGTTCAATAGCATCCATCTGCCTTATTTTAGCCCACGTTTCTAGCATCCACCATACCTGCCCCTGTTCTTCATCACTCTTCGTGGGTGGGTATCTACTCTCCCCACCTAGGGGACAGACCGAGGCTAGGCTAGCTGGACCCCATACATCACACCCAATCGGTGCATGGTATGCTCATTTTTTTTAACAACAGTTGAACCTATGAATCACAACTTGAAGACAAATCACAGCAATCTTCCAAAGAGGTAAACCTCTCAAGTGGCTTAGCGGTTTCTGAGTATATCTAAAGTGAGAGAAAAAAAAAAAATTGTTCCTACAGATCTTTTAACATGCAAAAGACTTGAAGAGCTGTGAAAGTCTGCCCTTGGGGGAGGGAGCTCTCCCCGGGTTGCCTGTCTTAGCCTGTGCCAAGGATGCTTTTTGTAGCATTGGAGGGCCTTACTCGCTTTCCTGTCATACTCTGTCACTTTATATAGTATTTTTTTTTAATCATCTTCAGACTTGTATAGCTCTGGTGGGTGTGAAAAAGTTAGCCACACTGTTGCAGGAAGGATAACAAGTGGATGCCACCAGGCCAAGTGTGCCATGGGCACCTTTGTACAGTGCTATGCTTTGTTCTGGTTCCCAACCAGGGTGAATCTCTGTGACTGGGATGATGCCCATTGAATAACAGAGAGAATGGAAGGATTTGAAGTTGTTCGTAAGAGTAAATAAATGGAGGGCCTCCCTGGTGGTGCAGGAGTTGAAGTCTTAGCACTATCAAGCTGTTGCCAGCCACTGTTTCATGAGTTCGATCCCAGGTCAGGGAGCTGACCCACATGGCGCAGTAGACCTCTCCTGTCTCATCCGTTGCTATCCTCAGCAGTGTGTTTCAGTAGATCTGGCTGTTCTGCTTCCCACTCTGTCTCTGGTGAATCCTCTCACCTTCCTGCACCTCTGGTCTACATCCCAATTCTTGTATGCATAAATAAATAAAAATAAATCTTAAAATCTTAAAAAAAAGAGTAAATTGAATTAGTCCATAAAGTTGAGTAGAGGTGTCCCTGTATTTCATACAGATCATTGGAAGGATCTTCATAGTGGGTCAGTTAATGGTGGAATCAGTTTTCAGGTTCCATTGAGATCACTTATGAGTTAAAAGAGCAGGAGGGATTTGGGTCAGCTTGAAGGGAACACCAGCTGACAGCGGGGTTATTACATGTAGGCCAGGTCTTTGGATTTCAAATGGAATCTCTTTGGTTTGGTGGTCCCAGGTAGAGCCTTGCTTGAGGACAGGGGTATTGTTTACTAGACATAGCAAAGCCTTCCCATGGTGAACATTCTGGAATTTTCCAAAGTGACTCAGTTTTACTTAAGAGAAAAAAAATATTTCACAATTGATCACAGACCCAAGGACAGAGAATTCTTTAAGAAGATCAAAGTATAAAGAATTCTTTAAAAAGAGCATCTTACTAATAGGTTACCTTTGATAGTTTTATAAAAATCCCAGGAGTGCAGAAAACATCATTGGAAAAGCTATTCAAGCTCACTCTTGAAAAGTATTTTTAATGAGGACCTCAAGATTGCAGGTGAGTTCCTGTAGTTAACAGATATTTTAAGTGACTCAAGTTCCTGTATATTTGTCACTGTTTAATAAGTCGGGCAACAAAGAAACCTGATACCCTGCAAGCCACAAAAGAGAGGTAAGCAAAAAAGACAAATCCCCATCACCCTCAGCACTTTCATCTCTGAATTGTTATTCCAAGAAAAAGAGAATAATCTAGATCTTTGCTTTGAGTGTTTACAACTCAGTGTAAAAATGGTGGCATTGAGTAACTTTCTCAATTGACTTACTGTCCTCAAAGTGGCTGTGGGTTAAGAATCATTAAACAACCGCTTTTGCTTAGCACATAGCAAACAGGTTTTTTAATCCCAGGTTTGGGAAGATTATTTTATTCAGTTGTGGTTTCTGCGGAATGTTAAGTGTAATAACAAGTGAAGGAGTACTTGTTTGCATGCATAGGGTATTATATGTATTTTTGCTATTTTTAGTTGTTCTTTTCACTAAAAAACCAGGGATTTTGTGGGTGGAGTTGCAAGGAAGGGAACAGAAGGCGAGGAGGAAATGCTGGTTGGATAGACTTTGCAGAGCAAAGAACTCCTATCAGAGCATCTCAAAGGATTTACAAACAAAAGCTACTGATCAGGCTTTGTGGGAAATGAACCTGACTGCAGGGAAACCAACTGACTTCCCCAAGGTCACTGGACACAGGACAAACACAGGGAAGGAGCTGGAACAGCCTCTGTATTTGGACCATCTGCTGGAGCACATTTTCTGCTCTCCTAGAGTTTTACCCACAATTCCTACAAAACAGGTAGCCAAATACTGACTAGGAAAATGAATTTACAAACAGCTGAAGGTGGAGTGGCTAATGTTATTGTTTGAAATCAGGACAGACCGACAAGGTCATACAGTGCAGGACTGAAAAATAAAATAAAACCTGTAAAGAAAGCCCCACCGGGGCCTCCCTGGTGGCGCAAGGGGTTGAGCACCACACTATGAAGCAAACTGCAGCCTCTGCAGCACTAGTTTGATCCCAGGCAGCAACCCGCATGGCTCAGCAGACCTCTCCTGTCTTGCCCGCTGCTCCCCTCAGCAGTGTATTTCAGTCAGTCTGCCTGTTCTGTTCCCCACTCTGTCTCTGGTGAATCCTCTCACCACCCTGTACCTCTGGCCTATACCCTGGCTCTTGTATGCATAAATAAATAAATCTTTTTTTTTTTTAAAGAAAGCCCCACACCTCAAATATTAAACTCAACATGAAGACCTTTCATAGGGAAAGAACAAACAATAGTTTAAACTTTTTTTCTATTTCTAATTATGAGTGATACTGAAATTCTCAGGAAGAAATCCAAACTTCAGACATTTAAAAATACATACTAGGTAAGTTTTGTCATAAATAGGAAGAAAACAGAGTGATCTTGCTAATTAACAATTATGAACAAAGAGATGTAGAGAGAGGAAAAAAGAAATTGTAAGCAGTGCAGGATGTCAAAAGCCAGAGCTTCAGGAAATATTCATGCTGCTATGAAGACAATGCATCTAGATGTTCTAGATGCATCTAGTTCATTCAATAAAAACAGAAGAAGAGCTCAAGAGAAGTGCTAGTGTCTCTGGTGAGAATTCAGGTATGGAAGGTAGAGATAAGTTCAGGATGATTTTTGCCCAACATCCAGGTGAAGGCAAAGGTTTAAAGGGTGGAGACAGTTCCTTCTGGTGCTTTCTTGTCTGCTGTTAACATTGCAAAAATCATGCACTAATATTGCCAGTAAACCACAACCTTCTCCTTGGAGCTGCTGTGCTTCTAGTCTGGCTTTAGGGCAATTAGTTTGGAAGCGTATTAACTGCTTCACCAAAAGACCAGATCTTAATGATTCAGAAACTATCCTCCTCCTCCCACAAAGGGGTAAAAGGGTATCGATGAGTTAAATTAATCCAGAGTATCTATTTATAGTAGCAATACCTTTGTGATTAACTTATATGGAATATTTATGCCAGTCTTTTAAAAGAGCAGGGTGAAAGTGGGAATTTCAGGAGATGTGTGTCCTTCAGACTGTTCAATCCTTGGCTTAAAAATCATTGCAATGTAGCAATGGGACACACTGAATCACAAGTTATGAGATTCAGGAGCAATATTCTAGATGGAAATGAGAAAGATGTGGAGGGTATGTGTGAAGGGGAAGAAGGAGAAATTAATTTAATTCCATTTGCTGATGTGACTGTAGCTCAACTATTTTTAGGTATAATCCAAACAGTGCATATCGTCTCCATTTTGATTAGAAGCAAATTGGCAGAGAGTCAAAAGAATTAGTATTTCTCAGCACATTATGCCAGAAACATACAAATAAAGCTAAATTATCTGTGCCAATGTGTTTAATTTGAATTACGGCTAAGGTTTTAATATGTTTTCCCTCAAAAGGACTAATGGGTCCAGCTTTGTCCAAAAAACAAAGACGTTTTTAAAAGCCTGCTCACAAAAGGCAGCAAAACTTAATAGAATAATTACTTTTTCAGATCCTTGCTTAGAAGCCCTTGCTGAAAACCTAACTGTTAATATTATCCTGATACTTTGGTTACAGAATTTCCGCCTGGCAATTTCATGTATTGCCAGAGGAAGCCAGAACATTCAACAAAATGTGAAATTAAAATAAGTTAGGAAAATGTGCTTAACAAGGAAAGGTTTCACAATAGCCACTTAGAAGTTATTAATAAGTTGAGTTCCAAAGTAAGCCAGGACCAAAATAATAATAATAATAATAATAATAATAATAATAATAAAAAATTTGATTTGCAAAGTTTCATAGAGGTGGGTTTGCCAAGGGCCCAAGCCATGTGTTCCACCAGATATAGATGATGGAATATCTTGTTACATATTTGAGAACTTTACAGCCAGCTACCTAAGGGTAACTTCTATTTTAGAGAATCACATGAAAGTACATTGTTTTAATTTTAGGGTTTACGCCTTTGGTATTTTGTTACACAAATGTATGGGGTGAGGTATGTCTTCTGCATATGCACTCCTTTGCTCTTGCCATTTCTACAAGGCGTTATCTCACCCAATGAAACAGGATTGGCCATTTTCCCCTCCCACTGCCATGGCTACTGGGATTCGCCGTCTAGTATTCCCACGTTTCTATTATAAATAAATTTTTGTCTTCTTCAAAACCACAGTAAGTGCTGTTCACGGGTGGCTGCACCACGGTCTATTTCTGAATCCTGGAATCCTGAGTTAGAGAACTCAAGGGATCACAGAAAAATCTTTTTTCTATTTCCTAAAAATACATAAACTGACTTTCTTCCTATTCACTAAAAAGTTTAGGCCTGTCTACTAACTCATATTCTATTGGTTAGCAAAGGATGTTCATGACTTAAATACCAGAGGTTTGATGGGCCTATATGATAGGCTTGGGAAAAGAATTTTGCTTTTTAATTTGAACATTTGTCTAGACAAAATAACAAAATAAGTAATCGGAAAATTGGGAAGTGAAGAACTAATGGGATACTTCAGGGTTCTTCAGATGAAACTAGACATTAAGTGTATTAATTTTCAAGTATAAAGAAATAAAGAACAAAATGCATTTTCATGGAGAGGGATAGAAATGAACTGTTTTTAGTTCATACAGGAAAGTATAGTGAGATTTCATCCCGACATTGATTTTACATTCACTAAAATAAATTTTAGTATATTTATCTTTTATTTTTAAAGAAATTTTTCCATCTTGTCCTACTCCCCTACCCCCTTTATTTTTGCTGGAGAAAGAGGTTAAAACTTTTTAGTAAAACTTTTTAGTAAAAACTGCTGCTGTTCACTCATCCAGTAAATCTTCTTGTCTCTCAAACATCTATATTCTTAACCTTTCTCAGAAGACTATCTCTTGGTCTTTAGAATATCCCGCTGCACAAGATAGATAATCAATCTTGACTTTCCCTAGCACAGAATAGTTTGTTCTTGTTCAATCTCAGTACAAACCATACTTTATACTCTTCACTTTGGTTTCTTTACTGTACTATCATGAAATGAAAAATTTGTTTAAAGATACAAAGACAAATACTTACACTTATTTTGGAGAATGCAGAATTAATCTCAGGCTGGAATTTCACTAGAATTTCTTTCGGAAATAATTTTATGAAAAATACCCATAATTAGGAAGTTAAAAATTTTCACGTTTGCTTTTACCTGTGACTTGCCCACCCAAATCTTCTGCCAAAAGGATGTATTTAATCACACAAGAAAAAATATTTACTTAAGAGCCCTTTTATAAATTTTGGCTTAACCATGAAAGCATTTTACATTCTAAGCAGATACTGGAGAAAAATCTGCACACCGATCATCTGTGATTTTACCGAATTCCAAGTAGGCAAGTGATTGTTTAATGAGCTAGTCTTCTTCCCTGCATTTCTGTGCAAAGTTGCAGCTGAGTTCTCTGTCCCAATCACTTCTTTCAAGGACGATACACAATCCCAAATGTTACGTCTTAAGTGTAGCAGATGGAATCTTGAAAACACCTACAAGTAGCCTGGAATACTTGAATCTGGCTGTGAAAATTTAGAGCAAGTCTGTAGCTCTCAGTAGGTGCCTGCCTTATTTGGTCTAGAGGCATTTTGCTATGTTATTGAGTCATGAAAAGCTATTAAAAGAGCTCTATGGGAAATTCAGCCTATATCTTGAACAAAACAAACTGTCTTTCCCATCATAGCTGACCACTTACAGACACACGGTACGTATCTTGATTGTGCTTCATTGGTATTTTATTGCACATGGACCAATTCCTCACACAGTAGTTAGTTGCACCAGAGTATAAATACTTGGTAAAACACTCAAGGAAATAGAATTTATACACAAGTGCTAAATTTGACCGGATTCACATGGGCACTTGGACATACAAAAATAATAAAAAAAAATTCTGAAGATAATTATATGTGTAATATGGATACAATTACAGTACCATGATAAAAGAGTATAAAAGGTATGTTTCCAATAAATCATTAGCTCGATAACATAGACAGCAGAAATAGAGTCTGAATTTTATTTTCGTTTTTTAAGATTCCCCCCCCCATTAAAAATATGTAATTTCTTTTTGTGTAAGTAATCTTTTGTGGACTTTACAATTCCTAACACTGTGCAAAAATGGCATTTTGACCCACTCTTTTTTTTCTATTTTTATTGTTTGTTTTGACCCATGTGTGCAGTAATCTGAACTGTTTCCTCTTTTTTTTTTTTTTTCTTCCTTTTCTGTCCTGTCTTCAATGGACAGTCACAAGGTACAGAGGCTCAGCGCCTGGTCCTTCCAGCTAATATTGATACACAAATATGCTGTTTAATATAAACAAGTCTTTCTATCTTGCTGTGCAATGTGCACAAAGTGAGGTAGAAACCCCCTCGGCCTGACCACGGAGGTGCAGGGACAGCAGGTTCGCCCTAGGAAAAGAAAGCAAGGTGAGGCGTGTGCCGAGAATAGCTTAAATTTCCCCAAATGTGATTTGATTCTGCATTCATCCTTGTGTTTACAGAACAGGAGAACTCCTTACTCGGGACTTACACTGAAATCTCTCTGAAAAGCAAAAGAAAACGTTCTGACAAACTGTCACCCCCTGTCCCCTTCTCTCTCCAAGACTGCATCCCGGGAACAGGATGGAAGCCAAGCGCATAGACTTGTACCCGCTACTGCTTCTCCTCTTCCCTTCCCCCTCCCTGGTCCCTGCAGAAAGGGTCAAAAACCACCTGAAAAAAAAAAAAAATCTAAAGATGCATAACACGAACACATAAGAGAAGGCCGAACCACAAACAGCACAAAGAACCCAAGCAAAACCCGCAAGCCACGCTCCCATCCCTTCCCAAACTTTCCTTTCTGTGCAACGGCCGTGGCTTCTGTCTCGGGTGCCTCACGCGCGGCGGGTTTGCGGGTTTGCAGTTCACCTGCTCTGGTCTTGCGTAAACACGGCTCTCCTTCCCCTGGACGCCGCTCCGGGGCGCGCGGGCTCGCCTCCTCCCAGGGCGCAGCGTCCGCGTCCGGGCCAGGGAGGTGGCCAGGTGTGTGCACAGGTGGGGAGCCGGCGCCCGGCCCTACACCTTGGATTCGGAGGAGCGTCCGGGCCGGCGGGGCTCGTCCAGGCTGGAGTCGCTATCCGCCGCCGCCCCGCCGTTGCAGCCCGCCCAGGGCTCCAGGAGGCGCGCGGGGGGCGCGGCCCCGACGTCGTCGTCCTCGTCGTCCGAAGCGGCTCCGGGCGAGGGCGGCGGCCCGTTCCCGGCCAGGCAGCCCGCGGCGCGCGCCCGGGGCCCGGTGGCCGCGTGGCCCCTGCAGGCCGCCCGGCGCGCGCAGCAGAGCAGGCGCTGGAAGGCCCTGCGGAAGTCGGGGCTGCGGCAGTAGATGATGGGGTTGAAGGCCGAGTTGGCGTAGCCCAGCCAGTTGAAGAAGACGAAGAGCTGGTCGGGCACCAGGTCCCGGTGGAAGGCCTTCACCACGTTGGCCAGGAAGAAGGGCAGCCAGCACAGCGTGAACACGCCCATGATGATGCCCAGCGTCTTGAGCGCCTTCTGCTCCCGCAGGGCCACCAGGCGCGAGGGCCGCCGCTTGCTGGTGCGCCCGTTGGCCAGCGGCGCGGCGGCGGGGCGCGGGGACCCCGGCGAGGGCGCGGGCGAGGGCGGCCGCGCGGGGCCCCCCAGAAAGCGGCGCTCGCAGCTGTCGATCTTCTTCACCTGCTTCTGCGCCTCGCGGAACACCCGCAGGTACACGAAGGCCATGATGCACAGGGGCACGTAGAAGGACACGACCGACGAGGCGATGGCGTAGGCCCGGTTGGTGACGAAATCGCAGCACTTGGGGTCCTCGTAGCAGCGGTTCGCCTCGTCGCTCTCGGCCCGCCACCAGTGCATGAGGATGGGCAGGAAGGACACCAGCGCCGAGATGGCCCACACGGTGCACACGAGAGCCCGCGCGCGCGCGCGCGTCAGCAGGCTCTGGTATCGGAAGGGCGACGTGATGGCGAGGTAGCGGTCCAGGGCGATGACACACAGGGTCTCGATGCTGGCCGTGACGCACAGCACGTCCACCGAGGTCCAGAGCTCGCAGAAGAAGGAGCCGTACTCCCAGCCGCCCCACACCACGATGGTGGCCCCGAAGGGCACCACCAGCAGCCCCATGACCAGGTCCGCGCTGGCCAGGGACATGATGAACAGGTTGGTGAGCGTCTGCAGCCGCGGCGTCTTGGCGATGGCCACGATCACCAGCACGTTGCCCGCCACGATGAGCAGCACGATGAGCGCCATCAGCAGGCCCATGCCGGCCGTCCACTGCTGCGACAGCGGCGCGGCGGCCTCCCCGGCCGGGGTCAGCAGCGAGGCGGCCGGCGACGCCGGCACCAGCAGCCGCGCCGCGGTGGCCGCGCCGTCGGGGAGCGGCGCGGCGGACGACAGGTTGCCCGGCTCGGAGGCGCCCAGGGCGAGCGCCCCCGCGCCCATGCCGAGCTGCGGAGGCCGCGGGCGGGGGGTGTGGCGGGGCTGGGCCGTGGCGGGGGGACACCCCAGGGGCCGGGGCGGCGGGGCTCGCGGGCGGAGGGCGCGGCCGGGTCAGGGCAGCCGCGGCGCGGGGCCGGAGGCATGGGCGCCGCGCGCCTTCCCCGCCGGAGCCGAGCGCTGTCGCCGCCGCCGACGCCGCTGCTGGAGCCGCTGCCGCTGCTGGAAAAGCCGCCGGGACCTCAGCATGTTTCTGAGCGCGCCGAGCCCGCGGCCCCGGCACCCGGCACCCACCCCACCCCGCTCCCACTTCCCCGAGCCAACCTCCGGGGCCTCGCGTCAGGCTGCTGCGGCCAATCCGGGCAAAGGCACGCCCCTATCTGGTACCCCCCCCAATTCCCCGCACCCCCTCCCCCGCCCCGGCAGTTCGGCGGCTCTGGGGAGTCCGGAGCAGATCGCCCTGGAGCGCCTCCCTGGCGCCCGCGGGGTGCTGCGCGCGCCCTTCGCGAGCCGGCTCGCTCCTGCGCGCGGTTCGCCTTGCGCTCCCGCCGCGCTAGGTGGCCACCCGCTGCCGAGGCCCCGCGGCGGTCCCCACTCTCTCCTGCGCCCCCCTCGCGGCTCGCCCCCCCCCGCGGCCCCTCCCCACCCTACCTTCGGCGTCCAGGTCCCTCCCAGAGCCGAGCGCCCGCTCCCTGGAGCGCGGAGGGGGTCTCCGTGGTCTCCAAGCCCCTGAGCCAGCCTGTCCGCGGGGCTTGGAGGGGTTTGGCTGCGCGGTGGTTCCTGCGCTCGGGCAGCCGGGCGCAGCGTGTGTAAAATCCTTCCCCCGTCGAGAGGGGACCCAGCCAGTCTGCGTCTGGCCAGCTTGGGATCGGAGGCGGGTGTTAGTGGTTAGAGGAAACTTTCCAGCAGAACGCCTTGCTAGAGCAAAGCGTGCAGCTGTCAGGACTCTCTCTGGGCGCAGTTCTTGCGAGGAGCTTCTGCTGTTCCAGCGCGGTAGATGCAGAGGGGAAGCCGAGGTCTGTGCCTGCACAGCTCCTGCCCAGGACCAGTTGGGAAAACACACACTCCCCAGTGCAGCTCATGAATGTGTGAGTATGATGCAACAGTGTGTGTCGTTACTATCAAGAGGCTTGAGGAAACACAGCGTTCTCACAGAGTAAATGACCCCGCCGCGAAGAAAGCCCACACTTAATTCCATTTAGACTTTTCACGTTCAGAAATGACACCTGTATTTTGTGTTTTATTGCTCATGTGATTTTCTAATTTAAGCCGGGCCATACAGGCAAACACGAAAGTGCTGTTGGCTTGGGTTGATGTAATGACGTAATTCCAGCTATCTCGGTCTGCAGGAGGGTTTTCTCCTTTGCCCAAGTTCCCAGATTCTCAAAACTCTAGGATTAGATTTGGAAAGATGAAAATACGCAAATACTCAAGAGGATTAAAATCTGATGGTATTTAAATTTATATCAGGGGTTTTGAGTTGGCAAATGAATAGGTTTGATAAGTGAGGCCTGAACCCAGCTGTGGATGGGTGATATGAGGGAGCTGGGTATATGGGGGGGGGGGGCGGAGAGGGTCCCTCCACCGGGTAGCCACCAGGAACACACCATGAGGCAGGCTTTTCAGCCTTGAAAATAAAAAGCGTTTATGGAATCTTTGAGGAGTAAACAGCTTCTAATGACCCATGTAAGGGTACATAAATATGTTATATAATGCTCACAGGTTTCTAGCATTGAAAGGAAAAGAATAACTCCTGGAAGGAACATCAATATCTGGAACGAACTCCTTCTTACCTGCCAGACTGACTTCCACAGCTGTCCAGCCAAGAGCTACAGGCAGTGCTCACTCAGGTTATAAAGCCAGGGAATGTTAACCGCTTTCTCTTACTCAAACGCAAACATTTAAATTTGCTTTAGGCCTAAACTTGATCATCAGTGTTACAAGGAGCTTGGGGGTGGGTGCTTGATTGCTTTATGCACCTTTGCTCTAACACTTGGTGCTACGGGCTTGGAGAGGTTAAAGAGAGGAGTCAAGGAAAGACAAGTGGCTGGGGAGACGGGAGGAAGGAGCTGTGCCCTGCCTGAGTTCAGTGTAACCTCCAAGTCTTTGCAAATGGGTTTCCTCTTCCCACAGCCTTCTTTCCCTCTGCTCTGGCTTCTCCAGGAACACTCTCTAAATAGCCAAGGGATTGAATCTGATGTTGCCCAGGAAAGGGGTTCTGCGTGAGGCTTAGGGAATGTGGGGAACAGGCTTTCTATCAGACGCCATCTTGCTGTCAAGTGGTGTTACAGGAATAGTGTGTGCCAACCTTAAGTGCCCCTGAAGGGCCAAGGGATTGCATTTCTGACAGTGATAAGGCCAGAACTGGGTTGTAGGCCTCAGTGCAGAAGCTTGGATGCCGGGAGTATGGATATATGTATGTATTTGTGTACCTCATGTATACATATAGGCATTTGGTCCCGTACGTGTGTATATAAACATACTATGCATCTGAGCATGACATTTGGGTTGTCCCAGAACTGTTCTGCTCATTCAGAGATATATCAAGCTTCTCTGATTTTCTGGATAATACAATCATTAAATCATAAATCATCCAAATCAGGTCATTTTCATAGGCGTCCTAATACAGCAGGCATAAAAGGACCCCAGAGATTCTAGGGACTTCCCTTCACTTGTACTGATGGAAAAGTTTTTAACTAGAGTTAGCTTTGCTTTTGGAAAACCGTTCTCAGATCTTCTGTAATTCTTATATTTCATGGCACTTTTGTTTTTGAGCTAACACTTTCTGTCCTTAGATAAGGATATAGGATCAAGAAGAAAAAATTCAACAGAGCCACTCATACAAATTCAAAACAAGTAATTTTTTCATTTCCAGTTTCCCATGTGTAACTGTTGAAGTGAACCAGTTCTTAGGAACCTGCAAATCTGACAATACTTTAGAATATAACAGACTCGCAGATGATGTGAATCAGCACAGTGACAGGGAGTGGCTTCTTGCCCAGTGTTTGTACCCGTCCTCCATCTTTCCCACTCCACAGCAGTGACCACTGCTCTCCCGGATTTGACATGGTTCTCGCTGATCTCCTGGCCTCTATTTTATCTGGCATAGCATAGCCAAATCCATATTTCTAAAATGCCGCTTTGACCAAGATGCTTTTCTGTTCAAAAAACGTAACTCCTCAACTTGGCATTCAAAGCCCACCACAGTCGACTTTCAAATAGCCTTGCCAGCACTGTCTGGCGCTGGGGCTCCCCATGTCACCCTAGCTTGCAGTTTTGCTTTGTTTTTCCTTTTTTTGGATCTTTACTTTCCCCCATTTTTTGGTGTCTGTTCTTTCTCAGTGGGTTCATTCCACCAAGAATCTCTTTCTCTGTCTCTGTCTCGGTGGATTCAGTCTTCAAGATCTAGATGGTATATTATATATACAATATATATTATATATATATGCATATACATGAAATGCATATCAGCAGACTAGTATAGGTAGAGAGAGGAGACATAGTTCTAGCAGCATTGGGCTATATATATAATATAGTCATCTCTGCCCTATGCTGCTAGAACTACGTCTCCTCTTTCTACCTACACTAGTCTGCTGATTTCATGTGACAATTAACAATATATGGCCCTGTGACAGCTCCCATATTGTCATTTAATTTTTATGTTGTTTTCTTTTGTCACATAAATTGTTAGCTCACTGAGAACCAGGACTCTACATTTTTATATCTCCCATATTTACTAACATCTATTTAATATTAATTAACGTTAGACTTTGTTCATAAAAATTTAATGCTTAATTCAGTAAGTCTCTTTTTAAAAGTATGAGAAATAATTGTTTTAAAGTTATAATCTTTACTCATGGTGATAATTTACAGTAATAATTCATATTCCTGTAGCCTAGCCAATATTTTCAAAATACCTTTACAAGATAGGTTCATTACAAATAAATTTATTTCACACTTATTCCATAGTGAACAAGTAGGACAGAGGTAAGAGTCCTTCCAGAGGGGCAATGCAAGTTCTCGTTAGTGAAAAGTGCTACCTAATCTTAGTCTTTATTTTAAATACTGTATGTCCAGGCATTGCTGCCTTGGGAGAGCCTTTAATCTGGTTTCAGTGCTAGAGCAAAGTCGTGGCCTACACAGCAGTAATTAATGAGCATCTTAATAGACATCCAACCCACCTATGGGTGAAAGCCATGTAGAACTTCTCTTTCTCCTTGTTATCATCATCATCATCATCATTATTGAGTTGACTTTGCTACAAAATGAGTAGCAAAAATAACAGTGAGTAGATTAAGTAGACAACAGCTAGAAGACAAAGGAAAGGCCTAACAAGTGTATGAATCAGGAAATTAGCAAAATTTGCCTTGAGACTTGTGAATCAGAGTTCAAGTGGCTGTTTCAGAGTAAAGAAGTACAGCTTTTCAACAAAGCAATATTCCTGCTAAAGTGTTCCTTGCTAACTAACCAGAGAACAGCCTGTGTGTGCCAGTGGCTAGCACTTAAGGTCACATAGTGGTTTTTCAGCCACAATGACACAGAAACAAGCAGCTCTCTAGACCGTGATAAGAATGCGCGCAGAGGACAGTGGTGTAATCAGAGCAAAGCACGGACTATTTGGAAAATTAAAAAGCGACGTCAAAATTAAAAAGCGACGCCCTCTCCCACTTCCTCCCTCTGCCTCCTCCTCCTCTTCCTGGTGTGTCTGTGAGTACATTGAACAAAACGGGAGCCAATAATAATATTTTTCAAAATTCGGAGTTATTGGAAAGGGTTCAGGCCTGGAGATTTGTGTTGTGACTTTGTCACTTTTCAGTATGACCTTCAGCAGTGGCTTCATCTTTAAAATCAACTCACCATTTGCTTTCTCCTGGGTTGGGCAATGATTAGATGAGATGGTGTAGGCACCAGGTATTTGCACGATCTCTTCTCCAGCCATGACATGTCACATGGCAAAAGATGTCAGAATTTGCTTGCGTGAGAATCAATAAACTTAAATTAGAGACTTTATCAGTTTGACTCCTTTCTCACCCTAAATATTAATGTGACTTAGAGGCTGGATAACAGTGAACTGTTTTAAAATGTTTTTTACCTTTTGGCAAATCATCTTTTTCTTTTTTTTAAAGATTTATTTATTTATGCATACAAGAGCTGGGGTGCAGGCCAGAGGTGTGGGGGTGGGGGGTGAGAGGATGCACCAGAGACAGAGTGGGGAACAGAACAGGCAGACTAACTGAAGTACACTGCTGAGGGGAGCAGCAGGCGAGCCAGGAGAGGTCAGCTGAGCCATGTGGGTTGCTCTCTGGCCGGCGGGGGATCGAACTCGTGCTGCAGAGGCTGCAGATTGCTTCATAGTGTGGTGCTTAACCCCTTGAGTCACCAGGGAGGCTCGGCAAAGTCTTTTAAAAAGACTTCTCCTTTTCTTATGCTCTTCTTTAGTAAGTACCATATCCTTAAAAAAAAAAAAAGACTTGTTTACATAATTCTCTGAAATTAATTCCTTTAAAGTATTTCAGTAGTGAAATGCTAGCAGGGACCTTTTTTTTTCTCAAGTCCGTGATTTAGAAGGCGGTACAATATAAAATTTAAGCCAACTTTCAAAATTTCTGTTCTTGTTGAGTTGTATGATGAATAAGATTGATTGGGCATCAGCAGACATGTGCCTTATAGAGCCTGGGGCAATGGGAGTATTATCACTGCCTTTGAAGAGCATTTGGCTAAGAGTCATCCTTCAATTTGCTCAAATCCAGAGTTTGTGATGACAACAAACTGGGCTCATTATGCAAACTCGAGGTTTTATTTTAACGGAGACTTGCTGTGTTCAGATAAAACAATTATGTAGTAAGAAAAAAACCAGAGGCATTTGTAGCAACAAGAATCTCCTGATTGAAGTTTCTGACAGGTAGAAATGATACCTTTTAAACATTTTAGTTCAGTTTATTCTGACCATGTAGTTGATACCTCAGAAGTTCCTATGAAACTGAGGAATCACTTAAAAGATGACAAGCAGTAGATTCTCTACAATGAAAGGAGATCCTGTATTTAACATTCATCCATGGATGATGGCATTGGCGACAGAATGGAGTCACCAAAGGGCGCCGTGGAAGGAGGTGGTTTGTCCCTTCTGCCAATGTCGATAGACCAAACCATTTACATTTCTTGCTTTTTCACTCACTGCTTTCAGTAGACCAAACAGCTGTCTTCCTTCCCATGCTTTCCATTTGTGGTAGCCTATAGATATTTCTGTACTCAAATTACTCCTTTTGTCTGAGTGGTATAAAGCTTACCCCAATTCACTCAATAGATATAGGCATGGCAAGTCCCAGCTCCCAGAAGGACAGTCTGAAGACATGGGAGATACAGTCCTTTTTCTGCTTTAGTTTAGATAATCACTGTGGTCAGACTTCTTGATCTGACAAGGAATACCGAACCTTTGACGTGACGTTTGTTTTTCATAATGTCTCTGCTTTGCAGCTCCTTGAATAAAACCTATTAGAGACCTTTATCCTATGATAGCTTTCTGTTTTCCAGAGAATTATCCCTTAATTAAGTGTTAAGGGAGCAATGACCTTCTTTGCAGACTTCTAAATATAAATTACTTTTCACACTGGCAGAGAAAGGGTTGACTTTTTTCCTCCCCATTTTCATGTGGAAAAACTGAAACATGGGGAAAAAGCTGTGCTTGAGTCTTCAAGGAAAGAGGAAGGGGGTCGGTCCTTCACTTTCTTGTGTTCTCAGCTCACTTTTATTTACCAGGACTTGCATCTTTAACAGATTTTGACCCACCTATTAACCTGTTAGCACAATTTAATTGTGTGATATACTTGGGGCCTTGGAGCTGTTTGTGGAGTAATTTTTTAAATAGATAACTCTGAACAAGTCAAGAGAATCTCTCAGGCATTGTTTATTTGTGTTTTTCAATTGGTTTAACTATAATAGATCAAGAAGAATAATCATATTTATCTACACAAATGAAATTCTGATTGTTAGTACATTTCAATGTGAATTCCCGAAAGTGCCACATGAATACTAACTCTGAAGACAAAAGAAAACCAAAGAAAAGTGATGCAATTAAGTAATTTGGCTTTTTGTTTTGTTTTTTAACTGTCACTGGAAAAAGACTTCATAGAAAGAAGACTCTGACTGAAAATCAAAGACCCAAAAGCGGTGACAACCATGAGGATTTTCTGTAAGAGTCAAGATGAAGCTGTTTGGGAGTTTGGAACAGAAAATCAAAAAGCAAGCGCCTTTGCTTTGCCTATTCTGCCTCATATGTGTTGTTCCAAACCAGGTTAAATCATACACATTCAGCTTTGAAGCTCGCTGGAAAGCCTGTAATATGCACTGAAATGGTACTGGCCTCGCTCACCCTGAAAAAGATTTTGTTCTTATTCTGAAAATGTCTAAAGTGATGATTTTGCATCGAGTTGTCACCATTTCCACCCTACTCCCTATCTTTCCTCTCGCCTGCTGCCAACCACACTGGAGTCATATGCTGGCCCTGTAGTCACAATTTACACAGGGATATGCATTGATGTTTCCCCATATTCCCAATTAGCAGAGATTATGTGCCTTTTCATAACTCGATCTTGACAATAACAAACTTAAAAAAAATCCCACACATGTATACTCTAATGTGTGCTTTTCATAAGTAATCACCCTGACTGTGGATAAAAATTATTTATTAAGTAAGTTAAAAACCCATAGTTAACCTTGCAAGAAAAAGCCATCTTATCGTATAACCAGTCTTGGAGACTTTGAAAATATCCCTGGCCCTTATTTTTGTTTGAGATGCTTATATGCCATAATTCCAAATTACGGCATATAAGATGAATGCATTTTCATTATTAAATTTAGTAACTAGCTTGACATTTACCTCTCTCTCTATCATAGTGATTCAGAATACAGACTCTGGGACCAGACTGGCTGGGTTAAATTCCAGGTTCTTCCAGTTAGTAGCTGGATGATTGAGAACAAGGTATTTGGATACCTCAAGCCTCTGTTTCATCACCCTTTTTGTTTTTTGGTTAATGATACCTTTATTCATTTTCTAGTGTGAGTTATCACTGTGATAAAAGCATCAAAATATATAGGAAGATTTGGGAAGCGTTGTAAAATTAGAATGCGGAACAACTTCTTTGAAAGTTTTTTTTTTAATTAATTAATTAATTTATTTATGTATATAAGCACTGGGTACAGTCAGAAGCACGGGAGGGTGAGAGAATTCACCAGAGCCAGAGCAGGGAGCAGAGCAGGCAGAAGGACCAACGTACACTGCTGAGGGGAGCAGTGGGCGGCAGGAGAGGTCTGCACCCCATGTGGGACCCTCCTCCGGTGGCCGGGGAGCAGCTGGGGATCGAACTGGCGCTGCAGAGGCCGTGGGCAGCTTCGCAACCCAGCGCTCAACCGCTGCGCCACCGGGGAGGCCCGAAAGTTTGCTTTTTTGAATTTTTCAAGTTTTGTGAAAATGGGGATAATCTATTTTCTTTTATTATTTTTCAATTTTGCCAACTTTTTAATTGAGGTATAATTGATATACAACATTATTCTATTTCAGAGGTACAACATAATGATTTGATATTTGTATATACAGTAAGATTATCATCTCTAAAGTCTGGATAACATCTGTCACCTTACATAGTGACAAATATTTTTTTCTTGTGATGAACGCTTTAAAGTTTACTCTCCTAGGAACTTTCAAATATGCATGTTTCACCATCCTATAAATGGAGTCATTGTTATAGCCATCACCATCATCATCAGCAAGCCTACTTCTGAGGTGTCTGGGAGGATCCAATAAGATAAGCCATCTAGAGCAGTTGCTATAGTGCTTACCTCATGATAAGAACTTGATAAACATTAACTTTTGTCAACAACATCACAGAAAAAGAGTGGCATGCAGCAGAAAACACTTCATTCTGTACAGAACTGGGGATGGTGAAGAAGGCAGCTTCCCATCCGCAGAAATTGAATAATTGAGTACATGTGTTCTTTTTAAAAGTGAGAGGATGCAGTAAAGAATCTAATTTGGTAAGGACTCTTTTGATTTCAAAGGCAAGTTTGTTCCTTTGTGGCCATTTAATCTGATTTATCGTTCCGTTTGGGGAATTAGAATTTCCCAAACTAATTTGACATCATGGAAAGCTCATTCCAGAGAGCCCCACTCTATGGTATAACCATATTCCACGCCTATGAAACAACAATGACAAAGTCCCTCTGGGCTCTTAATAGGCCTGTTTTCTGAGCTCTAGTTGATCCAAGATGCTTCTTTTTTATGGTATAAATTCATCAGATCTTAAGGAAGCCTGAAGATTCTGACCAGCCTTGTGTCAATGTGTATTACACTTCAGTAATCCAAGTCCTAAGGGTCTGACACCACGCTTAAAGAAATAAGCAGTAAAAGAACTCTCCCCCAGCCCACGCCGTTTAATCTCTCTGAGTCTTTAGATCCTAACTCAGAACTTTCCAATGTCTTGTCTGTCCAGTTCCTGTTCTTTCATAACAAAGTAGGAGAAGCCAATTAGAGGAAGGAGTGAGGATGATTCAGGGGGCAGAAGGGATGTCTGGGGAACAGGAGAAAACGGGGTACCAGTGATGCCATTTCCTGCAGAACCAGTAGCCCTCAGTCACCGGTGTCCTGAGTCACTAAGAAAGGTTTAGTTTATGTCCACTGTCCTCAGTTTAGGAATCTGAGGGTGTGTTCCAGAATCATTCTAAATAAAAAATAGTGGTATGAAAATCTGGGAAGTTTCTACTTTCCAGAACATTATCTAGAAAGTCAATGTATAGGGACTATTTCATTCTCTTGTGGTGCTGGATCAAAGGCATGATTTCATTCGCTAGAAGTCCCAAATCAAGGTGTTGGCAGAACAGGGTCACTCTGAGGGCTGTCAGGAGAGCATATTCCCAGTTCCCCCTGTGGTTGGTAGATCTTCTCCCTTAAGTCTGTCTGTTTCTTGTCCAAATTTTTCCTTTTCTTTTTTTAACTTTTTATTTTATTGTATATATTTTTACATCATATTTCATTTTTGCACAGGCACCAGTCACATTGGCTTAGGACCCACCTAATGACCTCCTCTTATCTTGATGACCTCTGTAAAGACCCTATCTCTTAGAAATGTCACATTCTGAGGTCCTGGGGATAGAACTCCAACATATATTCTTTGTGGGCTATATTTCAACCCATAACAAGGTTTTGTGTATGTAAGAAACCTCGCTTCCTTGTGTGCGATCTTTACTTAGCAGCATCTCGCAGATTCTGTTTGTTATAAGACTTCAGGAACACAAGGTGAGCTTGATGATCTACATCTCACACTAAAGATCGCCTCCCAAGTGCATGACACCCATACCCTGGTGAGAATGGGCAAGTTTGTTACAGGGCTGCAGACAATCACAAGGTCGTGAACGCCACAGGCTGGGTGCAGTCAGATCAGTTTCCCATGGGTGCTGGGTGAGTAGCCTGGGCCTTCGCCTGGGGGGCTGATAGAGGTGGGAGGGTGGAGTGGAGGGCATTTTCCTGTTACATTTGTGCTAAAAGAGGGGTTAAGTTACTGCTCTCTTATAGCTTTCATTACAAACCAAGAAACTCATCTGTCTTGCAAATGGAATAGAAAAATTCAAATTCCCTTTAATCATTCAAAATAAAGGAGAAAAATCAGCTAACCATCTCAGGTGGTGGTTGTGTCCAGAACGTTTCAGCAGGCTATTTTGACACTGTGCAGACACACTCAGAGTTGCTCTCCATGCCTGCAACATGCTTGTTATCTTTCCTGAGCTAGAATTAGTGTAACGGACAGCAAATAACTGGGAAGGAGAGAGACAACAAGCCTTTAGAACTGAAGAACAAAGCTGGCCTTTGAGGCAAGATAAAGCCAGGGACTCACTCATGTAGAATCCATTGAAAAACAGGATTTTCATGATCTTGAAGAAATGATTTTGATTGAGAGAATGATTCAGGTTCTTAAAATATTGGCTAGCAGAAGGGTGACTAGGAAATAACTTGATTTAAGATGATGGACTCAGAAGTTCATGAACTGCCTGGTTTTAGGCATCCCTAAGCAGCAATTGTCCTCCATTGATGCTGATGACAGAGCTAATGATATTTTTAACCTATACATGGCCATGGACCAAAGGAACTTGATTTTTTTTTTAAAAACATATTGCTTCTTCTTTTTTTTTTTTTAGATTTATTTTTATTTATTTATACAAGCACTGGGTACAGTCAGAAGCGCGGGAGGGTGAGAGAATTCACCAGAGCCAGAGCGGGGAGCAGAGCAGGCAGAAGGACCGAAGTACACTGCTGAGGGGAGCAGCGGGCGGCAGGAGAGGTCTGCGCGCCATGTGGGACCCTCCTCCAGTGGCCGGGGAGCGGCTGGGGATTGAACCGGCGCTGCAAAGGCTGCTGGCAGCTTTGCAACCCAGCGCTCAACCGCTGCACCACCGGGGAGGCCCCTAAACGAACCTGATTTTTATGCCAAAAAAAACAAAGGTCAAAACCCCCCAGCTGATTATGGTCCAAGAACTCAGTCTGATGATTTGTTTTGACATTTGACATTGAGTGGCTTGCAGCTGTCCTGGATCCTTTGCTGTGGGAGCTGAATGTGGAACCAGATGCCTAAGTAAGAAAAACCCCAGAGTCTCTTTAACATAGTATGACATTCTATGTGCAGCGAGGCCAACTGTTCCTCACCGATAAATCTGCCACGTGTATGCTATGTAAACAGTGTGGCATTAGATGTATAGGAAATGGTATTTTTTTGGAAAAAATGTCATTTCTAAGTTTTTTTTAAACAGCTAGGTTCATTCAGTATAATAATCTTACATAAGATGGTACTTAAAGAAAAGCTGAAATCTGTGGGTCTGAGTATTACTTAGTCATCTGTTTGTGCAACTGTATTTTTAACTTAATTTATGATGAGCAAATAGTTTTTCTGAACTCTCAAGCTGTGTTTCCATACTTCAGTTTGGTTTATTTTCCTCTCAGTTTCCTTCAGGAGACATTACAGAGAACTTTCTTTGGAAACTTCATAAGGCTTCCATGAGAGAGAGCAGCGTTCACTAGAAAGCACCCAATACAAAATTAAAGACTTGGAATAGAATCATGGGACATATGTGTTTTTTCCAATGCAGTTAATAGAAATATACATCTATGTCACATTCACCTGCTTCCCCCCCCCTCCTTTTAGTTTATTGAAAAGGTCATCTGTGGCCATGTAAGACCTCTCTGCCAACACTTTTACATTTTTGTTAATTAGGTGAAATTATTGTCGTAGTATCAACAGTAATGGGCAGCTGAAAAAATTCACTTGCTACAGGATAGAGGATAGTGAGTACAAAAGATGTGGACTTTGTCCTCAAGAAGTTTACCTTTGGAGAGCTTTTTAAAAAAACTTGAGAGGTGGGCCTCCCCGGTGGCGCAGTGCGTTGAGCGCAGTGCTCTGAAGCTGTCCGCAGCCACTGCAGCGCGGGTTCGATTCCTGGCCAGCCAGGGAGCAACCCACATGGCACAGCAGAGCTCTCCTGCCTTGCCCACTGCTCCCCTCAGCAGTGTCTTTGGTCCGTCTGCCTGTTCTGCTCCCTATTCTGTCTTTGGTAAATTCTCTCACCCTCCTGCGCCTCTGGCCTGTACCCCAGTTCTTGTATAAACAAATAAATCTTAAAAAAAAAAACTTGAGAGGAATAATTGGTGAATATAACCATACATATATAAAGTTTGTAATGTGATGATTTGAAATACCCATATATTGTAGTATAATTACAAAATGAGATAACTGACACACTCATCACCTCATATTAACTGTAATCACCACGCTGTAACTTAAGTCCTCAGAACTTATTCTTAGAACTAGAAATTTGTACCTATATCATCCCATTTCTACCTCTCCCCAGCCTGGCAACCCGTTTCTATAAAATTATTTTTGTGTTAGAGACACATACAGTGTTTGTTTTTCTCTGTCTTGTTCATTTCACTTAGTGTAATGCCCTCCAGATCTATCCACAATTAATCCCTTTTACCTGATATATCTACCCTCCTTCCCTTTCTCTCTAGTAATCACTATTTTGTTCTTATAATCTAAGAGGTTTTTTTTTATATTTATCTTCCTCATATAAATGAAATTGTGTAGGATTTGTCTTTGACTTATCTCATTTAGCACAGTGCCCTCTGGGTCCACCCATATTGCAAAGGGCAACATTTTTATCATGGTATTCCATTGTGTGTGTGTGTGTGTGTGTGTGTGTGTGCGCGCGCGCACATGCATAAACATACCACATTTTCTTTATCATGTTTGGTGTCATTCACCCTGTCCCTCCCTTCTGCCTCAAATATCCTCGAATATAAGCTGTATGAGAGCAGCAATTGTCAGTTGTGCTCGTAGCTGTATCTCCAGAGGCTAGGTGAGTGTCTGCAACATGCAAGGCACAGAAAGGACACTCAGTGGATGCTGTGAAGAAGGACAGTTCACCCCTCACCTGGCCTTAGACAAATCCTCCCACCACACTACCTCCTCACATCTCTTTCCCACTCCTTACCAACATACTTCTGGAAGGAATCATCACACCTAATGCATTTATTTCATCTTTGTTCTTTCCCTCTGTAATCCTGAGCAACACAGCTTTTGCCACCAGTCTTTGAGGAATTCGAAAGTGCTTCCTCAAAGACTCCCGGGAACCCCACACGCCCTGTGCCCTGTGACTTTCCTATAGCACCAGGCTATGTTAACTTTGTTCTACTCATGCATCTTCCCTTGACATGTTGTCCCTGGGAGGCCTGGGTCCTCCAGGTGCGGTAAACCTGGGAGTACACCCTGGAGTCTCTCAGGCTTATGCTGGGGCTACAGCCACTCCCATGGGGTGAGCAGCCTGGCTCTTAGCCAGATGGCCCAGATGTGTTGGGATGGGCCAGTGGTATAAAGTCCCCATGAAAAGAGCAGGGGTTGCTGAGAGGACTCTGACCTCATTCAGGTGGCCCTGGGGCGGCACTCCAGGCTGGGTCCTGAGGCCAGGGAAGGTGCCTGCCACCAAAGTGGAGCACTGAGCCGCCTGCTCTGTGACTGTCTCTGGGCTGCAGGTCACGTGGGCCCTTTTCCCATGCTGATGGAATTTTTGGATCCATTCTAAAGGTACACCTTCACAGCTAGTCTCTTTTTCTAAGTTAGAACCCCTGGCTGACCGCACACAGTTCCCACTTTGTATGAGGGGCGGCATTCTGGAGTGCCCACCTCTCCCATCTATTAGCTGCATGACCTTGGGCAAAATTACTGCACACATGAAACCCTCTAGCACTGCATCTGGAAATTGAGCAGGACCACTGTGACCCCACGGGGTTGTTGTGAAGATGGAAGGAGGCCATGGTCCAAGACATCAGCCCGCATGGCCCCCCACGTACCTTGTAATGAGCCCCGCCATGTTCCTTAATAGTTCCCTGGGCTCTCCCACAGTTCCACGCTCTCCAGCATGCCAGGTCTGTGCCTTTGCCCAGACTTCTGTTGCTTATGGGACATTTTTCTATGTAGTCTATACTTACAACAAGAAACATGCATTAATTTTAAAACCCAGAAAAAACCATCACTGTTAATGTTGTTTGAACACCCACCCTTATTTTACATTTGCGTAAATTCTTCATCATTTATCCTCTGAGGTTGCTCAAGTCTTTGAGTCACCATTGGTTTTTCTAGTCACCTTCTAGAGCTCATCATACTGGGCCTTAAAGATACTAAGTCAATGGGCCTCTCTAGTGGCTCAGCGGGTTGAGTGTGTGCTGTGAAGCTGTCCACAGCCTCTGCAGTGCCAGTTCGATTCCCGGCCGGTGAGGGAGATTCCCACATGGTGCAGCAGACCTCTCCTGTCTCACCCCCTGCTCCTTTCAGCAGTGTATTTCGGTCCTTCTGCCTGTTCTGCTCCCTGCTCTGTCTCTGGTGAATTTTCTCACCCTCCCGCACCTCTGGCTTTACCCCAGTGATTGTATAAATAAATAAATCTTTAAAAAAAAATACTAAGTCAAGTACATATGGGGCTGTAATACAAATGGGTATATATAATATGGGGGATATAAATCAAATGGAGGATATATAATACATATGGGGATATATACAACCCCATTGTTACAGAAATTAGAATCATAAACTCTCTGAGGGCAGATCCTCATTTCCCCCCCAGTGAGTATTTCCATGGTGGTGACTGGTGACTCTCAGCTGCCTTGTCCACGGTCTCAGTAAATATTTGTTTAATTGAATTGTCAACCACTGCATGTAAGAACAAGCAGGACCTACATGCCTCATCTCTTATGAATAGAATAAAAATAGCCCATATTATTCATCAGATGAACTGATAAAAGGTTTTGTTCTTTTGCCTAGCAAGAGGGCTATAAAGAGATCATTTAGAAGCCTTTTCAATTCCAGCAGTTCTCTGCCACTCAGGTGGATGAGGAACAGCAACAGTCACCATGATACACCCATTCCTATCTCTCTTTTGCTTTTTCACCCGTGAAAGATACTGGATGTACCTCATAGCGTCCAGGGCCTGCAGAGGGGGCAGGTACGGCCCACACTTCTGCCTCCATTGACAGACGGCACAGGCACCAGGGCCAGCTCAGAGGCTGTGTCGTTTGCATATTTTGGTTGACCTGCCTCTCACCTTCTGTTGTGGAACAGCTTCATTATGAGGAGATGAATCGCTCCTACAAATTTTCAGTTCCATTGGATGGTCGATAAGGGGGAGCTAAGTATTGTTTTCATCTTACTGATAAGAACGGAAGGGCCGAAGAAGACAAATTATCCACTGTTTACATGGCCATCTGTTTAAATTTTCCATTTTCTTTAGAGGGGAGCCAAAAATTCTTGTGACATTTTTAGTGATTGTGATCATCATTGAACAGCCTTCTAACTAGGCACCTTCCTGTTGTGAAGTCTGTACAAATTAGCTTAGTTCTGGTCCAAAAGGAGCTTGTGGCTTAAGGCAGCAGAAAGGCCTGTGTTTCTCAATGGGGGGCAATTTTGCCCCCCAGAGGACATTTGGTGATGTCTGGTGGTACTTCTGGTTGTCATATCTGGGAAGAGTTGCTACCAGAATGTAGTAGTTAGAGACCAGGGATGCAGCTAACCATCCTATAGTGCATTGAACAGCCCAAAACAGAATTATCTGGTCCAAGATTTCAATAATGCTGAGGTTGAGAAACCCTGATATAGAAATATGGATTAAAATGCACAAATGAGGGGCTTCCCTGGTGGCGCAAGGGGTTAAGACGCAACCTATGAAGCTGTTTGCAGCCTCTGCAGCACGAGTTTGATCCCCGGCCCGCCAGGGAGCAACCCATATGGCATAGCAGAACTCTCCTGTCTCGCCTGCTGGTCCCCTCAGCAGTGTTTCAGTCAGTCTGCCTGTTCTGCTCCCCACTCTGTCTCTGGTGAATCCTCTCACCCCCCACACCTCTGGCCTGTACCCCAGCTCTTGTATGCATAAAATAAATAAATCTTTAAATGCACAAATGTTTAAAAAAGAAAAACAGTGATGAATTAAGAAATGTCTGTGCCACATAGACAATGGATCAGAAAAACCCTGGATAACTGGATGCCAGTTACAATAGCCCTGGGCATAATTAATTTCCTTTCTCCCACTATCTAAGCAGTTTTCTGAAAGGGACAGAGTGTGGGTGAGTGATCTGGGAGCGAAGAGGTTCTCAGGAGAGCACGTGACAAGTGAAAATCATTCTGATTTTTAACATTGGGATCTACTGCTGATAAAAGTGCCAGTGATTAGGACACAATTGTTCCCAGCAGAAGCGTCAAATTGGAAGACATGGACTTCCTTCTGTGAAGGGACAATTCCTCGTGAAGGCCAGAATCAGCTTCAAGCTCCCCCTCACAGTTGTTTGAAGACCAAAAAGAGGAACCCATTCAGTCAGTTCAGAGAAAGGATTGAGTCACTTCCCTGTGTGCTATTCAGGTTAAAAATAACTTCTAATCCTTTACAAGAGTAAACTGTCTTTCCAAAGAGAATTAGGAAATTAGAGTGAACTTGGAGGGCAGGGCAGAAAAGGAGCAATTCATCAAGGGAGAAGTTCCTTGCCGTGTCTCATTTCTGAATGACGAAAAGAAAGATGGCAGTGAGGGAATTTGTGCTGTAGGGGGGCAGTGGGAAGAAGCAGCCTCTGGAGGTGTTGACGTGTTTTGTGTGTGTGTTGTGGGGCTGGGCACCGAAAGCTACCTGAGATAGTGCTGGCTGGCCAAGGCTTCTGAAACTATTGGGCAATTGAATTTTCTTTCATTTTCAGTCTTGGACAGTCTGCCTTGGTCTCAGATGTTCACAGAGAGAAGGTAAACCACTCTCCCGATGCCTTCTGGGTCATGAAATGAACATGGGAAAGGCTGATCTTCCACGGAGCCCTAAGTCATCCCAGCATGTCAGCATCACCACCACACACGGGGGCAATAGTAGGCATGCTCTTCACGGAACCCGCCGCACAAGTCGCCAAGGAGTGGGAGGTAAGACCTGGCCAAACCGAGGAGACTTTCTGACCTTTCAGACTAACTGTAGGTTTCAGCCAGCTGGCAGTTGCCTCCTCTTTGCAGGAAGCAAATACCCAGTGGAGCTGTTGTACATGTACCCTGAATTCTCATCCTAGCACACAGATAGTGCCAGAAATTATCAAGGGTTGGTTATATACTCTCCTACTTTCTCCACCCCCCATTTTATAAGTTGGGACAAGCCTTGAAGCCCTGGAGGCAACCCCAAAAGACTTCTTCTCCCCATCATCTCAGACCCACATGATTATGTATGTTGTAAAAATCAGCGCTTGAAAGATTAAGGATTTCTTTTTTTGAGGTCACATCGTACTGAAGTCAAAGAAAATCTACACATTTGATCTTCCTTTTTGACTTAACTCAAAACCACACTGACTCTGAGAGTGGTTTCAGTACACGGCAGCCAAAGTCTCCTATGTAATAAGCAAAGGGAAATAGCAAGAGGAACATATTTCTCAGAGCTCTCTAACCCAGCTGATGGACTAGCAATTATTTCATCAACAGACTGGAAATAATATTCTTTCTTAGGGCAGTGATGTGAAGCAAATGAGGTCACGTGTGTAAGCACCTTGCACCGTGCCTGCAGCTTAAATAATGTTTATTATTTATTATCATAAGTCTTTGTGTTAAAAGTACAGTATCTCTAAAGATGCCATTCCATCAGCAATTATGTCCCATTAAATAATTGCTGCAAAACCATATAGTCAACAGTAATGAGTTAAGCAAACTCCAACATATTTATTATTACCACTATCGCCAAAACCCTCTGTGTGCACTCACCAGGTAGACTTAAAACTTATTTACCTGCTTGCAATTTCTGTGAATAGTGGGAAATCAGAGATATGTGTGCACACATAAATGGAAGTCAACCATTGAAAAAAATGTGCCATCAAGAAAATGACATCATTTCATCTGAAGGCGAACGAGGCTTGGTCAGCAGAAGCAGCAGAAGCAAGAGGTTTGGTCCCAACAGCTCAAGGGAGATGCCGGGACGCCAGCCAGTAACTTCTGACCTACAGATAGAAAAGAGACTCTGGGAACTGAAAGGCCTCTTATCACATTTTAATTCAAAAAATGAAATCTTACACTCAAGAGCCAGAATCTATAAATGGAATAAGATATCAGGGAAGAGTAGTTTCCAGGTGATAAATAGCACATTTGGCAAAGTGCTTTCCAAGTGTGGTATCAGTGAAATACAGAACTCTTTTTCTGTCTGTTTCTACCAAGCTTATTATCAAAACTGATGGGTGTCTGGAACTTAATGAGAATGCCATGCATTTATGTAATAGTTGAAATACCAGGACACCTAGACATAGAGGACCTTGAAAGTGGGAAAAATTATTGACTAATTGATCCATCCACCCATCCACACACCCACCCACCCATCCACCCAGCCATCCAATCACCCACCCACCCACCTTTTTACCTACGTACCTACCCACCCATCCATCCATTTCTATCTATCCCTTCATCAATCCATCCACTCAAACAACATTGAGGTAATGAGCACTCTTTACCAGGTCTGGGCTGGAGGCCAAGGCTATGAAGGTAGAAAGGCACACTGTGGCTCCTCAAGGAGCTTTCAGAGCACTGAGAATCTGAAGCGGTCAAAAAGGAGGTTTGTTCAAAATTCAGTGTGTTACACCAGAGTTGGTTGTACAGCAGACTTTTAGTAACCACCGATGAAAGCAATGGAAATAAACCACAGGTGTATGGTAAGAGGTGCCGTCACCTGCACTCTTGGCATCATTTGGTATGAGAGTAAGGAGCTCTGTGTCTGACCTCTGGCAGGTGGAGGGGAATAACTGTACCAAGTAGGAGGCTCTGGTGACTCTTTTAAGCCCACGTTCCTCTTCTCCAGAGAGAATGGCTTCTGTGGCTTGCAGCCTTTAATGGAGCCAGCTCTCCCCCGCAGGCTGTCTTCACTTACGTGAGGGAGGGCTATTTACTGCGTGCTTCCTCACTGACGATCCCAGTGGACAGAACCCAGGAATCACATTCCCTTTCGGCTGCTGAGTGGGCTGGCCCCCGGCCACCCGTGTCTCCCCTCCCTCCATCTACTGCGTGTGGATGGCGCAGCCAGGGGCCTATTTTAAAAAGAAATACTCAGAAAAGTTAAAAAGTAGCAGGAATGTCATCCTCGGTTCAATATCAAGTTGTGATTTATTGTTCATTCTAGTTTGTATTTTGTGCATTTTGCCAAGAGCTTAGCCATGCGTTTTTGAATTAGAATTTCAAACCATGTGGCGGACTATGGTACCATTTTTTTTTTAAGAAAAATAAACAAAAATGATTCCTGCGTGTGTCTGTTTTAAACATTAGCATCACTGCAATTGATTTTCAAATAATTGGGAGCTAGGATAACTTTCACCTACTTGGATTTGGTTTGCAGTTTTGGCGTGAATTGGTGAGAGCTAAAAAATTAAGCTTTTTTTTTTTTTAATTTTCTGGTTTGGATTTGGGAGTTTCTGGAGGTTTGAGATTTGAAAGTAATCATTATAAAACTTATCATCATCAATCAAATTACCAAGACTACGGTGAACATGATGTTCCATTTCAGGCTGAGGGGAGTCGTCCCATCAATTCTGATCTGGCCATTGTCACGGGGTAGACAAAGAATCTATCAAATCAACAAGTATTTATCCAAAGCTTATTACGCACTTCGTACAGCTCTGGGGTACTATTTGGAAGGGGTGCAAGAGAATGTGGAAGATGTGCCGCAAGTTATGTGAACAAGTCAGGGGTAAACAGCAATTGTGTTCTCAAATTGCTAACCCTTGGTGTTCACTTAGCTTTGAATAACCGTGTGATTTCAGGTTACAAGGTGGAAGATATTATAACTACTTTATATTCTCAATGTGAGATGAGATATTTGGAGGAGATGAAGCCCTCCAACTTATTACACTTGTCCGGCATTTTATTTTCACAATTGCTGCTGATTTTGGCAGCATGGAGCAGACCCTATAGCATGTCTGCTGAAGCGCACATGGGCAGAGAAAAGGCTTCAAGGGAATTGTTTCCTCCTTGGCATCCCCACTGCTGAGCGAGCGGACAAGTAGCAGCAAGGCCCTGCTGGCCAGTTGTGCTGGTTCTAAGGCCCATGGAGATGACCAGCAGGCAGATAGAGACACTGATGTTCTGTCCATATTCCTGGAAACGGGGAAGTGGCGAAGTTATATAATAGTCTGACTTTAAGAGAAGTCAGCTCCCTTTCCAATAAATAAAACCACAACTGAGATGCATGAGGGAATTTTCTCCTGTCTGCCAAGTTCAGGAGGCATTTCAAAGGACGTCTGATGTTCCTAAAATCTTCACTGAGGTATCACTTACACAGCATAAAACTCAGCCATCATCAGTGCATGGTGGAGCGAGCCATAGTAAATGTTGTGCACCCATCACACTAACCCAGTTTTAGAACACTTCAACACCCCGAAAATTTCCCTCAGGTCCATTTGCTCTGAGTCCTCCCTCCTACCTCAGGCCAGGCAACCTCTCATCTGTTGTCCAGAAATGTCATATAAGTGGAATCACATTATCTATTATCTTTCACATCTGGCTTCACTTACTGTTCTTAAGGTTTATTCATATAAATCATGGAATTCATCAGTAACTTATTCCTTTATTTTTTGAGTAGAGCTCCATTGTATGGATAGACTGTTTTGCTGGTCTGCTCATCAGTTGAAGGACATTTAGATCCTTTCTGCTTTTTGTTGTAATATCCACTGATAGTTTGAATAAGATGGCATAACATTGACATAACAATTTGATCCACTCCTGATTTTGAGTTATTTGTGATCTGAATAACCAGAATATTATATTCAAATATTCAAAATATTAAGAATTCCTGGAAAATCAGCACCAGTTCTAAAATATTCTATACTAGGTCACGTAACACAAAGCACATGAGAAGGGGGATGTTATCAAGTGGCAATTTTGTCCAATTACGACTTGACTTATGCCCAATGAAACAGACCATAGAGGCTTGACATGAACCATTTGTCCCCCAAATAACAGAACTTGTCCAAAGGCATGTCTGCTTTTTCTCCTTCTTCATGCACTTCCTCTTCTAACTGCCCTGCACTTCATTCATTCATGCACACACTGATTCCCTCATCCCTATCATTCCACAAATACTTAGCAGAACTCGTGTTCAGGTACAGTCCTTGGGGCTATGACAGACATAAAAAGGAATCAAAATGAAATTATAATGTTGTGACACAGGTCCCCCAAGTTAGGGTTTTGAACATCTTCCCTGAGACCCACAGTAAGAAGTATCTCCCTCTGCTATATACATCACAGAGATAAGGGCTCATAAGATAATGCTTCCCATCATGGATGTGATGCTCTATGTCCTTTTCTATAGAATTAAAAAATAGTCGATTGCAATAGTTGACTACAACCCCTGAACTGATTTGACCAACACTAACAGGGTATTTCACTAAACTATGAACGCTTTCGGGTAAAGAAGGAGAGGAGCTTAGCACACAGGAGGCACAGGAAACAGGAGAAAGGCATGACCTCGGGTGCACAGGACCCTAGAAGTAGGCAGAGCCTACTACTCAGCCATATAGACACAGGTCTGAGCCCCCGTTGGTCTAGTTTCCACCATGGCTTGAACCACAATCCTCCTAACAGAGGACCCTGCACATGGAGGAGGCAGGACCTCTGTGGCTGAGCGGAGGCAGGTGACTGAGGAGACAGCAGCAAAGGAATTTTCCTTCCTTCTCAGCAGCCCAACTTCATAAAACAAATATGCCCTCATTTATTCCAGCTTTATTGCCCTTGGATTTGATAACACTTCTTTGAGAGCAGCTAAAACTCGCACAAACGGACCAGATCTCACGAACTCCCTGGAAGAGTAAACACTTGGGTTCCATTTCCTTCTCCCAAATCAATAATTATCTTCGGCTTATTTCTCTTTGTTCTTCGTTCAATTCTTTAAGCATTCCTTCTCCTGCCTGTTTCCTCTCTGCTGTCTTTGTTAGGAAATAACCAAAACTGGGGACAGTCATGAAACAGCTCCTTTTGTGAAATGCACCCCAATTCTTACTTCTCTCCTCCCCTGAGGGCTGAGTGTGACAGGGATGGCCCCAGATGTGGTTTTTCGAGAGGGAGGGGAAGGATTTTTATTATCAACTTTGCATTTTACATACTTTTGCATTTTACATACTTTTGCATTTTACATACTTTTGCATTTTACATACTTTCGCATTTTACATACTTTTGCATTTTACATACTTTTGCATTTTACATACTTTTCCCCATTCTCAAAATGACTCAATGAAATAGACACTCTGACCCCCATTTCTATAGAAAAATGGGGCTCAGAGAGGGCAGCTAACTTATCCAGGATCACAAAGCTATCAAGTGGTAGAGTGAGAATTCCAGTTCAGGTCTTCTGACTTTGAAGTCAGTGGTATTGACCCAGCAAACATGCAGTGACAGTCTCTGATGTGCCGGCACAACCTCTGTTCTAAGGAACTCCTGGAACTATAGCACAGTGTGACCTGGAGAAGGTACAGTGACCAGCAGTTATGGGGGATCTGTCTGGAGGTTTGTTCTGTTGGAAGTAAGGGGCCCCTCAAGGCTTTGGAACAGGGGAGGTCCCTTGGCAGATGTCAGCTCCCCCAGGCAAGATGTCATCACCAGGCAAGAGGTGATGGGCACCTGGCTCAGGAAGCCTGTGGCACCTGCTGGCTAATTCTCTTCAGGCACCAAAGCATCCATTTATTCTCACAGCCCTCGTGGAAGAGAGTGGCCCCTTTCCACCCACTCAGGATAACTCTTGTAAAGACCCCAGGCCATGGTTGCACCTCAGCCCTGCTTTAGCGAACAGCTCTGTCTTCTAGCCTCTCTCTGGCTGCTGTGGAATTTGGCCAGAGGCCCACTTCCTTGGGATTCTGACTCATTAGTGTGTGTGACAGGTTTAATTGCTCCCGGCCACAGCACATTAGTTCACATTTCTCCACTTGCGTCCAGGTGATTTTGGAGCATGTGGTTTCCCTCGTATTGGTCCAAGTTCCGGGGTGCCCGCAGCTGTCATCCTGTTGCTGCAATGTGCTCTCCCTGCCCCCACCTGCCGCTGTTTCCCACAGTATTTAACTTAAATCATTTTGAATTTAGCCTTCCACATCAGCAGATTCCCATTTTCAACATCTTCCTCTCTCTATGATTTCCTTCACCCATGACGGGATCCCGTGTTTCCAGAATGCAGGCTGAGCCATCACTTTGACTGTGGTGGTTTTTGTCTGGTCTGTGTTTGGTAGCTTGGCCCTTCCAGCCATGGTGCTTGCTGGTCTACAGGAAAGAGGTGAAATGGTGAAGGTACCCCACAACCGGGAAGAATCGGGATTTTGAAAGTTAAAAACAATTAGGGAAGAGCTATTGCAAACTGGACCAGTTCTGCCTCTGAGAAACAGCATGCTGAGACCCTTTGTTCTGATGGCTTCCCAGCCACAGACAAGTTGCTACAACAGGCCACTGGAAAAAGCTGGGGTTGATGAGTTGACCTGTGGTTCATTGGCCGAGGGGCCTGCAGAAGCCAACTTCACAGTCTCCAAGCCTCGGGTTCCTTGTCTGTGCAATAGGGACAGAATGTGCAGCTGCCTCTCTGGGGGCGGCAGTGCCAATGGGGGTGAGTCCACCTTGCACCTGTGCAGGTGGGCCCTACTTGTGCCTTCTCGCCCCTTGGTTGCCACCCTGTCTTCAGCAGGGTCCTTGACTGCCTACCTCCTCCAAGGTGGGCTAGTGCGGTGGTGAGGAAGGAGACCCCTAGGATTGAACCGTTGGGGTTTGGATGCAGCCTCTGCTCACTAGTTGTGTGTGACTTTGGGAAGCTGATGGCAAAGGGCAGTGCCCCTGAGAAAGCGGGCCTGTTGTGAGCATGAAGTGAGCTGATCTTTACGAACTTGAGTGTTCAGAGTTTTAGGAGCCACCAGCTGGAAAGGAAGCAGGCCTTCGCTCACCATCCCTTTTCCTCTGGTGGCCTATTCCTTCTTTCTGATCAAATATAGAACACCACTTGGAATTCAGCTGCAGCAAGATCTGTGATCGGTCCAATGGGTGACTCTCCAGAAAGCCACAGAACATAGTCTCCAGATTTCACTGCTCTCCTCTGGACACACTTCTAAGGCAGCCACAGGCTTTCTGAACCAGCTAACTCCCATCCAGGAAACCAGGTTAGGGAACTTTTTATTTTTAATTTCTTAAAATTGTGGTAGAATATACTTGACCTCAAAGTTGTCACCTTAGTGTATTAAAGCAAACAGCTCAGTGGCGTTAAACTCCTGCACACTGTTAGGGGGCCTGCACCACCATCCATCCACAGAACCCTTTCATCTTGAAAAACTGAAACTGTGCCCATTAATTTGAAACTGTGCCCATTAAACAGCAGCTTCCCAGGCCCCTCTCTCCCCCATCCCTGGCAACAACTATTGAACTTTTTGTCTCTGAATTTGACTGTTCTAGGTAGCTCATATAAGTGAATCATACAGTATTTGTCTTTGGTGTCTGGTTTCTTTCACTAGGCATAATGTTTTCAAGGTTTGTCCACATCACAGTAGGTATCAGGATTTCATTCCTTTTTCAAGGTCAAGTAATATTTCATTATGTGTATGTATTGTATTTTATCTGTTTATCTGTTGATGGATAGTTAAGTCACTTCCACTTGATGGCTGTTGTGAATAGGGCTGCAATGGGTGTGCAAATATCTTTGAGGCCCTGCTTTCAGTTCTTTTGGATATATATCTATAAGCAAGCTATTGAATCACAGGTTCTGGTTTTAATTCTTTGACAAATATCTCTACTGTTTTCCCAACCCATTGCCACATTTTGCAATCTCACCACTGGTCCACAAAGATTCCAATTTCTGCACATTTTTGACAATAGTTGTCATTTTCTGTTTTTCCATTAGCAATCCTAGTGGGTGTGAGGTGATAACTCATGGTTTTGATTTGCTTTTCTCTAATTAGGAATGTTGAGAATCTTTTCATATGCTTGTTGACCATTTATATATCATCTCTGGAGGCATGTCTATTCAAACCTTTTGCTTATTTTAAAAAATCAGGTGATTTGATTTTTGTTACTATTGAAATGTAGGAATTCTTCATATATTCTGGATATTACCCCCTTAAGATATATGATGTATGAATGGTCACAATTTTCTCCCATCCCCTCCCTAGTTGGCTTTTTCAGGCTCCCGATTGTGTCCTTTGACACACAAAAGTTTTTAAGTTTGATATGGTCCCATTTTGCTAAGTAACATTATTTTAAAACAAAAAGAAATAAGGTTATTTTTTTTCCCAGTGTACATGTTATATTCTACGTAAACTTAGATTCTATGACCAGTGTAACAAATCTACGGCAGTAGTCAGTCAGAGTCACAACATCTCCATAGTTTTTCATTTCATGACATTAATTTTAGAACAGTCAGAAATTGGGGGAGGCAGCTCAGGGGTGAAGCAGGTCTCTATAGTCTGGTGGGTTTTAGGCCCAAGTTCATGCTCTCCTTGCATGAACCTGTAGCCTGAATAGTTTAGCCAGTTCTCTAAGTTTTAAACCTTCATTTTTAAAATGAGATATGAACAGCTTTTAGAGTATTATGAGAATTAGATGAGCTCATGTCAGCACTGTGCTTGACAAAGCACCTGTGCAAAGTGAGGATGTGTTTAATAAACCAAGATCATTGCTCATCTAATCCAGCCTGACCAGTGTTCCTGACTGTGTCAGACAGAAGTTTTCAGAAAAAAAGGCATAATGGCAAAACTACAGCAACATTAGAAAGATCTGTGGCTGGCAGTGCTTCAGGGACAGGCAGATGAACAGGTAGATAAATAGGTGGGACATTGCGGGTCTGTATGATGATGGAGGATACATACCATTATGCATTTGTTGGCACCCACAGAATGTACAACAGAAGGAGAGAACCCCCATGTATACTATCAGTTCATCAACTGTAACATGTACCCATTAATGCAAAATGTTAATAATAGGGGACTCTGTTGAAGGGAGAGGGGTTACCTGAGAATTTTCTGTACTACCTACTCAATTTTGTTTTTGTTAATTTAAAGCCACTCTAAAATAATTAAGTCTGGGCCTCCCTGGTGGTGCAGCGGTTGAGCTCTGGGCTGCTAAGCTGCCCGCAGCCTCTGCAGCGCCGGTTCGATCCCCGGCCACCCGCGAGGGTCCCACATGGTGCGCAGACCCCTCCTGCCACGCCTGCTGCTCCCCTCAGCAGTGTACTTCATCAGTCTGCCTGTTCTGTTCCCCACTGTGGCTCTGGTGAATTCTCTCACCCTCCCGCGCTTCTGACTGTACCCAGTGCTCATATAAATAAATAAATAAATCTTTAAAAAATAAAATAATTAAGTCTACTACGTATTTTTAAAGGTATGGCAATAAACCAAATACAACATTCCATCATACCTCTCTTCCTTCCATCCTCGGGGGACACTGGTCCTCCTGATATGCCCACCTTGAATTTCCTTTGTGGTCTGACTGTCTACCTCCCACATTTTATCCATCATGAGGTTTTCCTCCTAAGATGCCATGTGATGGGCAAGGGGTTCCAGTTAGCTCTGCCAGCACTAGAGAGGACAGGACTCTCCTCTTCTGGGTGACCTCTCCTTTCACAGGGATTATTGTGAACAGCCTTTCAATAGACACCCCATCAGAAGATGGAAACTGGGGTGAAGAGCGAAAATTCATACTTGACTCTTGGCTTGCACTTCAAACAAAACAATGACTAGTAGATTCTTGTCCTAATGCGAAGCCATCATCTCTTACTAGCTGCACGACAGGGCCTCAGTAACCTGAGATAATGGCTATTTGGGTCTCACCTGGGCTCATTCTAGAGCCTTCTCTCACATGCTGCTGCTTGGTTTGCCTTGCAAGCGTTTGGGCTCTTCAAGAGAATACAATTGCCATTTTCCCTTTTGAACCAAAGAAAAAGAAGGGGTGAGAGTACAGCTTGCTTCTGACAGCGGGGAGCCCTCTTGGCAGCACACTCACACGGGGGTGTTCTGGGTCGAGCAGGTCTGCCTTTGGGACTCAGTGCATCACACAACACTGTCACCCCAGCCAGCTGTGCCTTTTGAACATTGTGGTTGTGCTACCTTGACAGACAAGCGTATCCAGCTGAAGGTGAAGAACATCCGTGTAGAATACGTGTGGGTGTTGAGAAGTGGACGTCATAAATAATGTGAGGTTACGTGGTTGAAGAGCTCAGGCCTTTCTCTCCGGGTGCTCAGCATAGCCATCACTCTCGACCTGTCCCACGTGCCCTTTCTCTAGAGAGGGTCCCCATCCTCAGCCCCCAGTAAAGGCAGGGGCCCATGTGACAGTGTTTGCTTTATGGGACAGCCTCTGATCAGTGCTGATTGGGCCACAGGCGCTCCTGACCTCAGAGCACCATAAGCCAAATGAGGGGATAGAGAAGCTGGAAGATACTGGGGGCCCCTGGAGCCCTAGGGTCATGTGAAGATGAGGCTTGGGCATGTGTCAGGGGAAGCCAGCCACTTAGGTTGGGGAATGGAGAGCAGAGGTTAAGCGCCTCACGTGGGGTGGAGCAGACGTGCAGGGAGAGGCATAGACAGGACCACACTGCCCCAGAGAGAGGGATAGGGACAGGGTAGCAGCCTGACGCCTCTCCAGGTCCCCGGAGGCCTGCTGAACTTCCTGTACCAGCATCCCAGGAGAGGCTGGCTTGGCCTCATAATAACTCTCTTCTTAGTTGTGCCTATTTTTAGGAATCGATATCTATTCCTTGCCACCAAATGCTCTGCGTGGAAAGCTCTCTGTGCTGGGTGTCTGTCTGTCCCACCAAAAGCAGACTCTTCTTGTAATTCAATTCAAAAAATGGGCGAAGAATTTTAATAGACATGTCTCCAAAGAGGACATATACAAAGGACCAGACAGCTCATGAAAAGATGCTCAGCATTGTTGGTCATAAAGGAAATGCGAATCAAAAGCACAATGAGATGCCTTGCACACCCATTAGGATGGCTAGTATCAAAAAAGTGGAAGGAAAATAACAAGTGTTCATGATGAAGTCAAGAAATGAGCACACTCATGTGTTGCTGGTGGGGATGTAAAATGGTACAGTAGTATGGAAAACTGTTTGGTGTTTCCTCAGAAAATTTACCATAGAATTGCCATATGATCTAGCCATTCTTCTCTTAAGTATAAACCCCAAACAACTGAAAGCAGGGTCTCAAACAGATACTTGTAGATGAGTATTCATTGCGGCATTATTCATAATCACCCAAAGTGGAAACAGCTGAAATGTCTATCGATGGATGAATGGACAAAACAAAATTCATCCAGTGGAATATTATTCAGCCTTAGAAAAGCAATGCAGTTCTCATGTGTGCTACAACATGGATGAAGCTTGAGAACCTTATGCCTAGTGAAAGAAGCCAGACACAAAAGGACATTGTCTAATTTCATTCACATGAGATGCCTGGAAGAAGACCAGTTCATGGAGATGGAAAGTAGAGGTGGCCAGGGTGTGTGTGGGGAGAAGGGTTATTGTTTTATGTGCTCAGAGCTCCTGTTTGGGATGATGAAGTTCTAGAAAAGGAGAGTGGTGATGGTTGTACAACATTGTCCGTGAACTTAATGCCACTGGATTGTATACTTAAGATGGTACATTTTAAGTTTTGGATGTTTTACCACAATAAAAACAAACAAATCAATAAAGGGCAGTGGTGAGCAGATTCCTTTCCTTCCTTCATTTTGTCATGGCCTTTGAGTATATACAACAAGCCACCCGGTGCTTCCTTAGCAGTAGCTTGTGGGTGAGACTTGGCAACCTGAGAGAAGTGAGTTAGTTGTAGTGGAAGCCAAAGTGTTTTTCAAAAACAGTTGCAGTGAAAACCTAAAACAGTAAATAATTGTGGACTGATTTTTGGCTTAGACAGTAGAACAACTGCCCTGGAGAACAGAGGGTGAAATCTTCTGACACTTCCTGATTATTGGGTGCCATATCTTTCCTTATCTTTTAGTAATTCTACCCCACACTGAACACAAAGATTCCCCCCAGGTGCTAAAAATAAGTTAGGGAGAATATTCCTCACAGAATTATTTATGATAATGAAAAGTAGAAAATAATCTAAAGGTCAAAGGTAGGGAGGTAGTTAATTATGGTATTTTCACATGATAGAATATTATTCATCCATTAAAAATCATGTTTCTGAGGCTATTTAACCATGTGAAGAAATGCTCACCCTAGAATGGCAAGTGAAAAAGCATGGATTTTCATCATGATTCTAATTTTGTTACAGCCATTTTCATATAGAAAACTGATGTAAGGAAAAGCACTAAAATGCTAACAGTGATTATTTCACAGCAGAAAGATTTTTTTGGTAATTAGATTTTTTTCTTCAAACTTTTATTTTTTCTAGAAGGCACAAGAAGTTATTTTTTATATTTAGCAAAATAAATATTACCTTTTTTAAAAAGAAAGTGAGGTGATTTGGTTTTTCTGCATAAATGATTCTAGCAGAGTAGTCCTAGGTTGGTGTTTTGAAGACCCAGATGCCCTTGACCCTTGACCTTTGACTTGGGTCTGGGTTCCAGCTGTCACATGTATTGAGAGCACTCCTGAGCCCAATTTCTAGCCCACTGTCCCCTTGGAGTTCTCAGCTGGTGACTTATTTGTCTTTTTGTCAGTGGTCAGAAGTGAAATGCAGCCACTTGATTCTTTTGCTAGCATTTAAATAATGCATTTAAATAAAATTTTGCTAGTATTCTTTTGCTAGCATTTATTCTGAGTTGAATTATTAACTGTTGTACTTCTCCTCTTTCTGGAGGTTTCATTATCTGTCGGATGTACCTGCTGCTCGTCCACAAAGGCACGGGCATAACTTCTATCCCAGGGCCCCTCTCTCCAAGGCTTTAGAGTTCCTGATTACTTACTCAAAATGGCAAGTGATTCATGCTTGGAATTCCAGTGCTAGTTTATAAGCTACAGGACAGTTATTTTGGGGAACTTTGAATTCATCTTGGTTTGAGTTTTGCGGAAAGGAATAGATAATCCTTCCTCCCCAATAAAATATGTTCCCAACATGCTATTGTATGGAATCCTTAAATAACAAACAAAATAAAAGCTAGTGACAGACTTCCTGGTATTGACATCACAGGCATTCTTACGAAAGGAAAATGAAGTCAGCAATTCAATAAAGTGGTATTTTATACTACTTACTATTGCTGTTTTCTTGATGAGCATAGTTCTTAAGGATTTGTGGAAATTGTTATGTTTGTGTGTTGTAAATATAAACCCTGTCATGGCCTAAGTGGCTTCCTATGTTAGAATATTTAGAATGTTTAGTATAATTTATGTATCTTTTGCACTACATAGATTAGTGTGTGATTGTGCAAAGTTAATTTAACTCAAAGTTATCAACATCTGTAACCACGAGGTGCAGTGTATGCTTGCAATGAGTCTGGGGAACATAGTGTTTTTTGGCTTTGTTTTAAAAATAATAATGGCTTTTCTTTGCACACTTAAAAAATCATCATCTTCTTTGAGGATTTTGGAAACAAATCTCTTTCTTTAGCCAAAATGGAAGCAACCACATCATTAAAATGCTTTTCCACTCTGAAAACGGAAACTGTACAAGACTGAAATGGAACATACTCCTACAGTCCGCTTAGAAGAGCAAAACCTCAAAAATTAAACTCAAAGTCTTGCTAGAAAGAGCAGCCAATGTCATCAAATTCAGTTTCACCAGCACAATGCACCCTTGAGAGACTTACTTGACATTGTTGAATATTATGACTATTTGGCCACAATTATGGCTATTGTTGTTCACTGTTCTGGCATGACATTAAACTAACAACATGCTTGGGCTGTCATTGTCTCAAGGTCAAATTCAGACCACACCAGAAAGCTTAGTGGGTAACAAGACGCAGTACAAGATCAAGACCACTTAGCCGCAGTGATCAAACTCTTCCATTGTAAAAACATGCTTTTTAATCAAAGTGACATTTTATCCATAAGTGGGGAATAAATCTAAATATTGAAAAACCTAAAAGAAAATGATATCCAGTAGGCAGAGGCCATGAAATTCTTCCGTGCTCTTTCTTCTGAAGGGCCCAATCAGGAAAACCCCAAAAGGCACAGAAAATATCTAGCTTTGAAATCACTAGCACTTTGACTAATGTTAAAATATCCACCCTCAAGGCTGACCAAGAAAGGTAATTACAAATGCACACTAGACTTCGGAATGTAATCCCCCAGTTTATAAACATTAACTTCGTAGTGAAAATCTTTCTATGGATCGAGTTCATGCTATTAAAAAAATCTAAATAGTGATGATGGTGTTTAATAAGACAGTATTGATTTATTGACTTTAATGTGCTGCCTCCTCTAAAAATGGAAAGAAATAATTTAGGGGAAGTAGCATATGGATACTGCTTTCAACAATTTTATGAGTTCTAAGTCTACCCACTTAAAATGTACAATTTAATGACATTTAATATTTCACAGAGTTGGGAAGACATCACCACAGTCCACTAGAGAACATTTTTATCACCCCAAGAAGAAGAAATCCAATGTCCCCCAGCTGTTATTTCCTAATAACAGCTCCCCAGCCTTAAGCAACCATAAATCTACTTTCTAGCTTTATAGATTTTGGAAATTTTGTACCAATAGAAACAATACAATTTTATGTGGTCTTCTGTGAGTGTTTTCTTGTGCTTAGCATAAATTTTATGATATAGCCATGTTGTAGCCTGCATCCGAACTTCATTTCTTTTTATGCCAAATAATATTACATTATATAAATATACCATATTTTATTCATCCATTTATCAGTTGATGGACATATGTATTGTTTTTTCTTTTTAACTATTATGAATCAGGCTGCCATGGTCATCTGGATATGCATCTTCATGTGGAGACATATTTTCAACTCTCTTAGTATCCACCTAGGAATAGAATTGCTAGGTCATATGGTAGCTCCATTTAACCCTTTGAGTAACAGTAGCTTATAAAGATGATATTAAAATTTTATTAAACATTTGATACAGTAAATACTTAAATAAAACTCAAGCAGATAACAATAGAACCCTCATTATAACTGTAGTCTATCCTGCTAAGGCAATTGATTCAGACATTCCTAGGACCCATGTCTCCTATAGGTGCCAGAGTCTTCTATGACAGCTCTCTTCAAAATGGCATAAGGTGATTTCTGAGATATTATTTTGCTTATTGGAATGGCAACTCCAAAGGGAGGAGAGTCAGAATCTGGAGAGACACTGAGTTGTTGAGCTGCTTTCTAAAAAAGTCAAGGCTGGTTTGTGGTGACCTGAGAGAAGATCCTGGAGCACCTGGTCACCACAACCTACACCTGCAAGAGGCGACATACACACGTGACCTCCCAGATTACTATGAGGAAGAGTTTTTCTCTTCATGGATTTGAGTCCTTCTCATTTTTCCTTCCTAGGAATATTGACAGAGTTTCTAGGTGTGTGCGCACATGTGCACCATTTAGCTTGAAAATAGGTGTGAATTCTCTCCTTAGGTAGTTCCATGTAAATACTTCTTCAGTGAAGCTCAGTGATTTTAGGAATGGGAATGTGTGTCAGCTTTGTGGAAATTTTAAGCAAATATTTTTCATTAATTTTAGGATTATGCTTTTATTTTCCCCTGTAAAAGCCAATATTTTTCTATAAATATTTATCTGAAAACTTTGTATCAAGGTTTATTTTCTTGTACACATTGACAATCATTTATTTTATTCATTAATTTATTTAACTCATCCCTTCAAAGCAATTCATTTATTGAAGACTAAGGTAGCAGAAGCAAGGTCAAAAGAGAGAGAGAGAGATTTGATGGGATTGGAGAGGTGGGCAAAGTGGATCTTCTAGGACGCTGCAGATTTGATAGTCAGGAATTTGTTTCATTCTATGTTCAGTGGATTTCAAAGAAGGAAATGATAGGATATGTTTCTAGAAGATACCTCGGGAGTACTGGAAATATAGAGCCATTGCAACAATCCAGAAAAGAGATGGTGGTGGCTTGGATTAGATGAAGACAAGGGTGGGTGAGGGATATATTTTGGGGTAGCAGTAAGAGATGAGAGAGGGAGACAGATGATCAAGCTTTACTCCAGGTTTCTGGTTCAAACCAAGAAAGATGAATGTCGTGAGAGCGAGGCATGGAGGGAGGGCACATTGAAGGTCTTAACAAGGGCAGTTACAGTGGAATGACAGGGTGATAAGAGGAGCTGTTGGATGGTGGTGGATTAAAGAGTGAAAGGAGGTGGATCCAGCTGGTGCCTGGATGATTCTTTTCAGAAGTTTGGAGGCTTCTTTTACAATCAGAAATGAGTGCATTTGTTCACTAATGGGGATGCAGAGAGAGTGAGAGATTTCTGGCTCATTGCTTTTATGTTTTAAAATATGTGTGAGATAAGATTAGCAATTGAGAATTTGGGTGTTGAGAGAACAGAGAGGGAAAGGATTGGAATTATTATCTTGCTCAGTTGGAAGATATAATTACTAGGAAGAGGAGGAATCAGGAGTTCAGGCTATGTAGAGGACCGTTTGAGATAATTCATGTAAAGTGAAATCAAATTACACAATGATTGCAAGATGATTTTCAGTGATGCAAAACCCAAGGCTAAGGAGCGGTGACTCTCAGAATGAGACCATTATATTCTTTCCTAATTCTCTTGGCATTAACTAAGGAGAAAGACTCAGTGTCGTGTGAGGGAAAATACAACATTTCTCTAACTTCTGCTAATGTCCCTTCTTAAACAAGAGAGGGCGGTCCTCAGACTTGCAACTTCCATGTGAAATGACATCACCAGGCGTTGAATATCACTGTCTTGCTCTTGTCTTCTTTAATTTATATGATTTTTATAGTTCTGTCAAGTGATTCTGGTTTTCTATTTATGTTGGTGATAGGCAGCTTCCTTTAAAAATAGAACTATTTGAGCTTAACAGTAAGACAAATCTGTGGTAAGCAGCAGTAGAAGGAGCATGGGACATGAACAAAATGGCATAGGAAAGACAGAATTGGGAGAACACCCTGATTTTTATAAGGGTAATAGCTTCATCCACCCCTGTATGTTAGTGTCAAAAAGATGAATCTTAAAATCTCTGAGGAAGTGTGGGCAGCTCTGTGTGAGGGGAACCATACAGAGGGAACCTCACGGCCCAAAAACCCCCATATAGGCCAACCTAGTGGCCAGTGTGCTTGTCCATGAGTTAGCTGGTTGGCGAGACCACAGGAGAGAAGGTGGTTGCGTGCAGGATGCTGGAGGATGCCCTGCTCTCCCCACTACTCTCCTACCCAGCTGATGCCTCCTGTTATGGAAACCCCACCTTAGAGCCCCCCCCCCAAGCCATCTGCCTCCACCTTCCCTCTCTAGCATTATCTGTGTGCATCAGGAGTGTTTTCGTAGCCTTTAGTATTTATTAGCCACCTGCTTGGTCATGTGGGAGTGGCCCTTGAGGACACACTCCCCAGCTGTCCAACTTCACCATTAGCCGCTGGATTTTGTGAGGGTCTGGGCACAGCCATTGCATGAATCAGAGACTCTGGGATCGGCCCTGTGTTTAGGGTTCCTGTGTCCAAGCCCAGTGAGTGTGTGGCAGCTTCCCCTCAGCAGTAAGCAATTCTCAGATGCCAGCAGAGTAGCTAACAATTCAACTCAATTGTGGCGTTATCTACCCAGAGGTAGCATCAGGTTCACAGGTTAAGGACTCAATCTCCCCAGGTTGTCCCCTGCTTTAGGGCCTGGTTGGGAGTACTGCTTCCGACCTGTGCTTCTTGCCCCCTGACTAAAGATCAAAGGTTCCCATGACCTTCTCAGATTTGATTAATTTGCTACAACAGCTCACAGAATGCATGGAGCCCATTAACTCACTAGGTCACCGGTTTATTACAAAGGATATTATTCAGGAACAGCCGGATGGAAGAGAGGCCAAGGGCGAGGTATGGGGGAAGGGTTTGCTGCTCCCATGCCCTATCCAGGCATTGCCATTCTCCCCAAACCTTAACAAGTTCACCAACCCAGAAGCTCTCCAGAGTCATGCCTTTTGGGATTTTCTGGAGGCTTCATTCATAGGTATGATGAGTTCATTGACTTGGCAATTCAGTGCAACCTGGAGCCTCTCTCCCTTCCCAGAAAGCATTTTGGTTTCCTAGGTAACCAGCCCTTATCTTCAAATGTTTTCAGAAAGTTACTGTCACTAACATAAGAAGAGACACCATTAACATCCTCAACTTTAACAAATTCCAAGGCTTTTGGGAGCCAGGAACTGTGGGCAAACACCCAATATGTGTGAGAAACGGATTTGGTCATCTGAATGACCAAATAGTTGTATATTTTCTATAAATCACTATCTCGTACCCAGCCCATGGTGCTCTAAAGGGGCATTTCCTAAACTGAGACTGTGCCTTTCCTGGTAGAAGGTAGAACTTCTAAGTGCCCCAACCATATATGTAGACTTGCTTCCGGCAGAATAGTATCTTGTGGGGTAACCAGCTTCCTTGTTTGCCTGGAACTGTCCTAGTTTTAAAACCGAAAGCCCCACATACCAGGAATCCCCTCTGTCTTGGCAAAGTTGGGATGGATGGTCACTCTCATCTTCAATCCAGAGACAAGTGTGCATTCAAGGGGTGATGTTTCTCTTGGACACTATGGAATGTTTGAACGGTTGTGTCCAGAGAACTGTTTTGACAAAGTCAAAGGGTATTAAGTGATTTCCTCATTCTGATTTAGACCACAGTGAAAATATTAAAACTGTGTTGTTTTGTTAATACAAGTTATGTAATGCTCTAAGAGAAGGGTTTGTTGCATCAGCAGTGGCTTTAATTGGGCTCAGCCAGAAAAACCTGCAAAGAACCATTCTTCAAGGCATGTTTATAAAACCTGCTGTGTTCTGAGTGAAACATAAGCCCCAATCAGCTTCTTACAGGTGGCACTGATCCCATGGTGTGCCTCTCTGCAAAACAGACTGCACTTACCCAAAATATTTGGGATTTGCATGGTGTGTTACCTTAAAGTAATGCTAGCTGCTTGATCAACAATCCCCAAATGTATAATTGCTCAGTGCAACAGAAGTTAACTTCTCACTCACATATAGATGAAAACAGATGTTATTATTTGACTGGTGACTCTCCTCCAAGAAGTGATTCAGGGATCCGGGCTTCTTCCATTTTCTGGTATATCCGACAGATGACTTCCAAGGTTGTCATGATTATCTGCATCTAGTTAACGGGAGGGTAAAGTACATAGATTAACATGTGTGGAGGTTTGAGGGAGGGGGCACCTCATTGGCTCACATTGCATTGGCTGCACCTCCGGACACACCCAGCTGCAAGTCAGTCTGGGAAATGCTGTTGAACTGCTACCCAGTTAGAAGAGGAAATGAATTTGGTGAGATCTAATGTCTATATAACAACATCTTGCGCTTCTTCTCACTATAACCAGAGACAAATGGAAACTGAATCAGCAAGAATCCTGGGGTGGCAGACACAGTGGGATTGAATTCTGACTGTTACTCTTCCTCTTTCTAAACATTCTCCATATTCACACATGAGTCACTACATATTTTTCCCTCCAAAACTATAGTGCATTTGGGTCACATAAAAGTAGAGGCTATTTCTTAACCCACCATCTTAAACACTTTAGGACAGTTGATGAGGTAATAATTATAAACAATTACTCTTGGAGTCTGTCCTATTGCTGCCACAACTGCCACAAACTTAGTGGCTTAAAACAACACATGCAATTTGTCTTAGGGTTCTGGTGGCTCTGGGCTCCAAAGTGGGGTTCCCATATAAATTATAGGACACTTGGTTAAAATTCACATGTCAGGGCCTCCCTGGTGGTGCAGCAGTTGAACGCTGGGTTGCGAAGCTGCCCACAGCCTCTGCAGCACCGGTTCGATCCCTGGCTGCTCCCCGGCCACTGGAGGAGGGTCCCACATGGCGCGCAGACCTCTCCTGCCGCCCGCTGCTCCCCTCAGCAGTGTACTTCGGTCCTTCTGCCTGTTCTGCTCCCTGCTCTGCCTCTGGTGAATTCTCTCACCCTCCCGCACTTCCGACTGTACCCAGTGCTTGTATAAATAATAAATAAATAAATCTTTAAAAAAAAAATTCACATGTCAGAGAAACAGCATATGCCTTTTAGAGTAAGTCTGTTCCCACACAACATTTGGGACCTACTTATATTAAAAAATTATTGTTGTTTTTCTGAATTCAAATTTAACTGGGTGTTGTGTGGTTTTACTGGTTACACCTGGCAACCCTGTTCCCAGGTGCAGGTCTTGAGAGTGCTGGGCAGCAGCTGGGCGGTCTTTGATGGCTTCATCATAGCAATTGTTTAGCAATTTTCTGCCAACCCAGTTAGGGGGTGTCAACATCTCATTGTAAGCTGTCACGGTGATAGTGCTGAGACTTAACCCCAAGACCAACAGGGAGGCCCAACGATTCATTGTAAGGAGAGCACATAGGGTAGGTGCTTGTATATATTCACTGGTGTGGCCACCTTTGTAAAATACAATCCCTTAAAATTTTTATTTTTTATTAAGCCAACATTGATTTACCATGCAAAATATAATCTTTAGAATGGCTTCTTTGTACAATGAGGAAACTTAAGTATGAGGACATTCAATGACTTGGTGAGGTGATATTCCAATAAAAGGTAAGACCAGGGTTCAAATGGCTGCCTGGGTCCAAAATCCATTTCTAAACTCCTGACAGGCAAGGAGAGGAAAAGTCTTCTAGTTAAAACACAGAATCTAGACTTTAGGAAAGATTTTGGAAGATTTCCCAGAGATCACCGGAGAGCTCGGACAGATGTCACAATCAGAGTCTTTTAGATAAATGATGTCTCCAGTGGGTTGTGGCGCTCTCAGAAATGTCTTCTGAATCTGCAATTGCAAGTGATCTTGTGGCAGAAGAAAAGGGAAGAGCGCGAGCAGCACCAGCGGCTGCACAGGAAATCCTCTGGTGCTCTCAGACTTTAATAGAGCAGGAACAAAAATGGGAAGGAAGAGCACTTAAACAAGGACAAATAGAAATCAGTGGTGGAGAATTGTAGGAATAGCAGCAGGAAGTGTTACACCCCAAATGGTCTGGGGGAGAATGTTCAGGAAAACAAGGAAGGGATAGTCTTGCTACTTTGGGTCAATGGGTAATATTTATGTGCCAGAAAAAGAAGAAACACTCCAAGACAATGACCTTGAAACTAAAACAGTCTGGAATGCAGGAGACAATCAATATTAGTTCAATGCATGGATGAGCGAACATACGTTTAGGAGGGAATATGAAATTATGCCAGGATTGGTCATAGCAAGAAAGCCCTCGATTCTTCTTCAGTGGGCTTCTGGTACAGATCTGCAGCCAGGTGGGATGCTAAAAGTATGCACTATAAAGGAAAGAAAAGTAAGCATCAATCTAATGTATAGAAGGAATAGCTGACAAAATGACTTACTGTGCAAATGCTGGACCACTACTCCATGGCAAAAGAATTGGCAAAAGAAGTTTTGACTCAGAAGTATCTTTGCTTTGCAAATGTGCAGAACATGGATATTTGTTTCAAGGGATGATCATTTTTAGCATAATTGAAAAATTCTAATTCTCTATGTTCCTGCTGGGAAATAAAATGTTACATCAATATCTTGCTGGAGAGGTAGGGCCAAATTGGAGTTGCTGAAGGCAGAGCTCCAGGGGACCCACAGTGCTATGTGTCAGCTGCTGTCCCAGAGCATGAGCCAGCAGGTAACCAGCCTGGTGAGCGAGCTGCAGCAGCGCCTGTGCCCTTGCAGCAACCTTCCTAGCAAAAAAGAATACAGTCGTGGCTTCCTCTCTACCTTCTCAGGTCATGTGAACCTGGAAATAGACATCAGGGAAGGGAGTTCTAAGAGGTCCAGCTCAGTTGACTTGACATAATACAAGTCCATCCCTGCTTGTTTTTGGAAGAGCACACTGACTGGGTGGCTACCTCCCTCCACTTTGCTCACTTTGCCTCCTTGTGCATATCTGTTCTGTACTGCAGCCTGCATCCAAACCGTACTCGTCCAATCCCCCTCCAGTTTCCCTACCTTCCATCATCCTCATCACCTTCTTCTACACTAGATCCCTGCTTAGCCATGTAGGCTATATTCCCAAGCCCCCCTGTGGATGCCTGATACAGCAATAGTGAAAAGCCCTACACACATACACACACACACACACACACACACTATGCTTTTTCCTATATATACACACATCTATGGCAAAGTTTCATTTACATTAGGCACAGTAAGAGATTAATAATAACTAGATTAATGAATAACTAATTGAACAGTTATAGCAAAATGTTAAAATAAAATGAAATCATTGTGGTCTCTCTCTTTCTTGCTCTCAAAATATTTTATTGTATATTTTTGGACCATGGTTGAGCACAGACAACTGAAGCCGCAGACAGAGGCAATGGCTGTTATTATTATTGCTTGTTATCATGTTGGGTGCTTGTTGTTTGTTCCCCACCAGCAGAATGGAAGCTTCGTGAGAGCAGACCTGTTTTTCCCACTCTGTCCCCTGAGGTGTCCCGAATGCTCAAAAGCCCTGTCACACAGCGGGCACTGATAGACACTGTTGACAGAGAGAAGGAGTTACAGAGATGAGTCTAGAAAAGGCAGCAGTAACCAGGAAAAATAGCAGAAATTTTATTTTAAATGTGGTGAGAGCCGTTGGGAGGTCTTCGTCAGAACTCATGAGTTCTGTCTGATATTTTAAAAAATCACACTGAGTGTTTGGGCATGAAGGGCTGGGCTGAAGGGTGTGGGGAAGGGTGGGCCCTGAAGCAGGGAGACCAGGCAGGAAGTGAGAGCCGTTGTCCAGCTGGATGCCAGTCACTTGGACTCTGTGGCTACAGAGAAGTGGAGGCAAGTGAGTGGTCAGTTTCACAGTAGAGATGTCCGCACTGGCCAGCAGGTTGTCTTTGGGCATGAGGGCAGCTCGGCCTTTTATCCTGATCACTGAATGGCAGGTCCATTGGCAGAGATAAAGCCAGGAGGAGGAGAAGTTTTGAGGACTGAAACTAAGATTTTCTCTTATTCATTCAACACATTTTAACTGAACCCCTACTCTGTGCTGGGCACCGTGCTGAGTTTGGGGACACAAGAGTCAACAAACAGAACAATAATCCTTGTCCTCAGCGAGTTTGTAGGCCAATGGGAAGAAGAAACAATGAGTAGAAAGGTCAATAAGTTAAAGAGGTGAGAGGAGACAGGGAAAGGGAGGGAGGGTAGTGTAGAGGGAGGTTGTGACTTATTATAAGGAGGTCAAAGGAGGCCTCTTTAAACAAGGGACCTTTAATAAGGACTTGGAAGAGGGGAGAGAGGAAGCTGTGAGGATATCAGGTGAAAGAACTTTCTAGGTCAATGGAATAGAAGTTCCCTGAGATGGAGCCTGTCTACCATGTTTGAGAAACCACAAAGAGACCAGGATGGCAGAGGGGGAGGGAGAGAGGTGAGGGGGACGGGGGAGTGATGGATGTAGGTCAGACAATTTTATGGATCTGTAGTTGGCATGAGATGAGAAGCCACTGGAATCAGAGGAATGACTTGAGTCACCAACCTTTTGAAAAGTTTGATCTACCCACTAGATGGCTAATGGAGACGTCATGGAAGAAGTGGAATGGGAGTCGGGGGCTCCAGGAGAAATCTCAGCTGGATTGGGGTGCTGCCAGTGTACAACAGGATTTAGCGCCATGGGACTAGCGCTGGATAAGCTCATCCAGGGAAACACTGTAGATAGAGAAGAGCAAAGAAAAGGCAGCACAAATCCCAGAAGGCATCATGCATGGAGACGCAGCCCAGCAGTGGTTATTCCTGAGTCTGGAGACTCAGCCCAGCAGTGGTTATTCCTTGGTCTGTTGCACTTACATTGGAGGATGTTTCCATTCCTGTATTAGAGACAATGATTGATGTGATTCTTGTGCAGTGCTCTGGAGTTCCATCACACGAGAAATTTACAAATCCAAAACGTGCATTAAATGTGTGTGCATACTGTATCCCTCTGTAAGAAAAAGCTGAGGTGGTGTCCTGTGGGCAGATGCAGCAAAAGGTGACCATAGCTATAGGTGATAGCTACCCTTTGCTCCTGGGCCACAGGCTGCCATTGGCAGGAGCTGGTGCCTTATGCAACAGGGCCAGTTAAGGTCACAGTTTGCTTGAAGATTTTGCTCAGAAATTCCTCTTGCCTGTCCACAAGTCGTCAGATGCTGGCAGTAGTATTCTGTTTGCCCAGCTCTCAAGGATGGGGTGGGGTGAGGGGAGTGCTGATTTGCCATGTCTGCCAATTTCTGTGGTGTAAATACTGTCAGCACAACCTATTACATGTTACCAAAGGGTTATCAAAATTCCTACAATTTTCCTCAGTGTAGAGCAGCTGGCTCTAGTATACCAACTCTTTTTCTCTTCCTAGTTATACTCCCAGGATCCATGCCTCCAATTCCCACTGAACATGAGTGAGTGCCTAGGATGATGGCATTTGCCTCTCGAATCAGGGGCTCCACCTCTGTCATAGTCACTTTTAGCCAGGGCCTTAAGACAACATCAGCAAGGGTTTCCCGAGTTGAGCCGGATGCTTCCTACGGCAGGATGGTTGTCTTTGCTTGGGGTGGACCAGATATGCCTGTGTATGTGAGACTCAGTCTGCCTTCTTAAAAATTTTGGGACCTCCCCCCCCCACCCAAACTTGGTGCTGGAGATACAACAAATCTGTCCTCCAGGGTCTTCTAGGAGACTCAAGATAAGTGGAAAAATACCTAGAAAGCTTATGATTATTTTTAAAATTTGTATTGTTTTCAGAGTCAGCGGACATTCCATGCAAAATGTGGGCTCCAGATGGTGACTGCCGCAAGAGCTCACACAGACCGACTCCGGCAGGCTTTCACGGAGGGGCTGGGGCTGGCATCTGTGCTCGCACTGAGCGCTTTGCAAAGCTTGGGGCCGGGATTGCATTTGCTTTTCTCACTTTCATTTACCACTTTACAGCAAAGGAAATGCCATTCCCCGCAGCACTTCAACCATCAGCAAAATGCCCTGGACCCTAGGCTTATGCATGGGAACAAAGACAAGACATATTTATTGATTGAATAGATGCCCCCCTTTCCTTACTCCTACCCCAACATTTCATCCCCTTTCTAAAGTCATACATGAACATGCAGCCGCCTTTGGGACTTGTTGCTACTTAGGGGTGGAAAGGGAACTTGTACTGAGCGCCCTTTCTCCCATATGTATATTGTGTTTGGAGAAATGAGTCAAGCTCCATTCGTCTGTCAGCAGGTTCCCTGCTGGCCAGGGCAGTGTCTCTTGCAGCTCGCCTGGCAGGAAGCTCTTAGGTGTGGCTGGGAGAACAAAGTGCCTCCACTTCTAGGTCTCCAGGAGATGTTTCGTGGTGAGTGGACGACACGAATGCCCACCAGCGTCCTCTGTGTAGATGTGGTGGTGACTTGGGGACACACACACGCACACCAGAAGACAAGCAGACAGAAGCCGTTCTCTCAGTGACATTTGTGCTGCATTCTTCCTCGCCCCTGGTGTGCGTTGCGACACTCAGGCCGGTGGCTCTGGGAGCCAAGTGGCTGATTGGGAGCCCCAGGAGGCAGCAAATACAAATTAATCTTCGGACCCCCCAGTTCCTCTGAAGCACACCACTTGCTAAATTCTGTCTTTCGTGCCAAGAGCAGCAATTTTCCACAGCTGAGGTCTGGAAAAGTCTATGAAACCACAGAGGTCAGAAAAGCAAAGGTGGATTTTCGCTATTTTGATGGTGCACCAGAGGGACAACTCCAAAATTCCAGATGTGCTGCAGCTGGAGAAAGAGTCTGTATCTCAAAGCCAGCACGATGCTCCACAGCCTCAGGAGAAGACTGCTGGAGGCTGGAGGCTTCTAAAAACGGACTGTTTTTGACAACCTTCTCTTTGGCTCTTTTTTTTTTTTTTTTTTTTTGAAGCTTATCTGAACCTCTGGACATACTTAATTGGAAAGAAAGAGAAGAAAAACCTGTGACCCGTTGTTTTTCTTTCTCAATTTTCTTGTCAAGTGACTCATGATAAAAAAATGTCAGTTTCAATTCTGCAGAACAGAAAAATAGAGAATTTATAGACAACTATTGGAAACAAAGGGACCATCTGCTTTTTTAAGGATCATTTTTCTCTGAAACCATTTTCTTTAAATTCTAAGATGTCCATCCTTACTGCACCACTGTGGACATCCCATTTTCCATACAACCAATGAGTTCCACAGGGCGGGCTTCTTTATAGAGGCCCCTCTTCCGTGGGTGGGTGCCTGTGCCACAAGACCTGGGGTGGGGTGGGGGTCTGTGTTATCATGGAAGCAGCCCCAGTGGCCAGGGAGGTCCTCTAAGCCTGCTAATTCTAGATCATTTGTCATCGTTTAGCAACAGTTTTCACTTTCATCTAGCCATCTCCAGGGAGGCTTTACAACACTGTGACTAAACTTAATCACAAGCTGGTAACTTCCTTAGACTAAAGAATTCCTCCCCCCAAAGCCAGAGGTGGCTTCATCAATGTAACCATGTGACAACAAGTTGCCTTCGGGGTCCTCCTTCCTTCAGCATGGGCTCTCTGGCTCTCGGCCCCAGCCCCACCCCACCTTTACCAACCCTCCCACGCTCCCTCCTCCATGGTTTCCGTAGGTCCCGAAGCAGCCTGGTTCTGCTCCCCAGGTCCGCCTTCGATGACTTCTTTAGACTTTCTTGCTTAGCAGCTTACCTTCTTGAGTCCACATCCACTCAGATGTGACGGCAGCTCCCTTTCCACAGACAGCTTATCCCGAGGCTGTGACACTTGGCAGACCGTCCTTGAGTGCTGGGTTTCCAGAAGCCAAGGTGAAGTCTTGGTGTCCTCGTCCAATGTCTTCTCCACTTCTGTGTCTGTCTCTCTTCAGGGGCTGGTGGCCAGAGCTGGGACCCTATATTCATAGGGTGTGACTGGAGAAGAGGTGAGGGCGGAGCTGGAGCCAGAGGGAGGTCAAAGCTGAGGCCTCAGAACAGCTACAAAAGTTTCAGATGCCTGTTTTGTGACTTTTTTTTTTTTTAAAGAAATGTTTTTTTAAAGATTTATTTACTTATTTATAGAAGCACTGGGTACAGTCAGAAGCGCGGGAGGGTGAGAGAATTCACCAGAGCCAGAGGGGAGAGCACAGCAGGCAGAGTGACGAAGTACACCGCTGAGGGGAGCAGCGGGCGGCAGGAGAGGTCTGTACGCCATGTGGGATCCTCGCCCAGAGGCTGGGGATCAAACTGGAGCTCAGAGGCTGCGGGCAGCTTTGTAACCCAGCGCTCAACTGCTGCGCCACCAGGGAGGCCCTGTTTTGTGATACGCCAGAATTAGCTGTGAGTGCTGGGAGGGAACCACAAAGCCATGGATGGTGTGATTGTGGCGCTCAGCAGTTGTGTTCTCAGTACCGTGGTCAAGCAGAGAGGCTGAGAACATGTTCTAGAAGAATGATCTTGCAGGGCCAGCTCAGTGCCAAGGAACCAAGAAGCAGGGTCAGGTGGCTTTAGGAGGAGAAGCAGGTCCTTCCTTGTTCCCATGAAATTGGCAGCAAAAGAAACCCCTCAACTTTATTCTACTTTAGATTCTATTTAAAAATTCCAAACACCTTACTTTCATTTCATTTTTTTTAAAGATTTATTTATTTATTTATACAAGCACTGGGTACAGTCAGAAGTGCGGGAGGGTGACAGAATTCACCAGAGCCAGAGTGGGGAACAGAACAGGCAGACTGACGAAATACACTGCTAAGGGGAGCAGCCACAGGGCAGGAGAGGTCAGCGCGCCATGTGGGACCCTCGACGGTGGCTGGGGATCGAACCGGCACTGCAGAGGCTGCGGGCAGCTTCATAGCCCAGCACTCAATCACTGTGCCACCAGGGGAGGCCCTTACTTTCATTTCTTCTAGAAACCTCTGCTGTGCTTTTCTATTTTTTAAAATAAAAATAAAATCACTGATTAGTGACAAAGAAGCCACCTAACACTTCAATTCTGACCCATGTGAGGTCTTAGACTAAAACTCAAATTCTGACCTGCACTTGAATACCCTGGGAAACTTGTTAAAATGCAAATTCTGATTCAGTGGCTCCAGGGACCCGAGATTCTGCATTTCTGATGGGCTTCTGGGTGAGGCTGAAGCCGTTGTTCTGTGGAACACTCGTTCAGTGGCAAGACTGGGTGATCTTGTGGGTTCTACTAATACCTTGTCCACAGTTCTGAGTCAGGGTGGAAGGGTCAAGATCACCAGGACCACCAATGACAAGTCAAGAAGTCTGAAGGACCAACAGAGAAACAGTATTTCTATTCCCTCCTCTCAAGGTTAGAGTTCATGCTTCTGTAACTGGATCTGAGCTGCTGATGTTCATTCTTCTAGAATGTTCTTATCCATCGAGGATGGAGTCACTTCTCCAAACCCTTTCCAGTGAATAAGAAGAGCAGCTCTGAGTACTGAAATAGTGTTTCTTGAACCAAAGTTCTATGGCCTTGGCTTAGGGAAGGAATTACTCTTTTTATATTGCAGAATGGTAATATGATTTATGGAGGGACTGCCTGTTACCTTGTTTATTTCCATAACAAATCTGCAAGGAGTTTTTCTTATCCTCAGTTTCAGCAGAGGAAGCCCAGGCTTGGAGAGAAGTCAGGTCACATGTCCAAGGTCATGCAGCTGATCATTTGCAGAGCTGGTACCACAGGCTGCCTTCCTCCACCACATCTGTTGTTCAATTATGTAGTCATTTGAGAAGTTCAGGGCTTTCAGACCCTGAAATCCATTATTTCTGACCCTGCTACCAAACAGAGTGACCTTAAATTACTAAAGACAGGAGATGGACAAGGGTCATTAAATACCAGGCAAAGTGTTTACATAGCCCAATTGACTTGCTGTAATGATGTTTTCTGAATTTTCAAGGGTAAGTAGCATCTACATAACTTTTAGGGGAAATGTTTATGAAGCAATTATTTTTACATTTGGCCAAGTTAATGTTCACACACACATACAAAATAATCAGATATTCTAGACCTCAGAAAGTAAACTACCTACATGCCATGTCTGAAAAAATTTGCATGAAGAAAAAGTTCAGTTGACAGATGAAGAAAGACAAATAACTTAAAAATGGGGAAGACACAATATAAGCATATAGGTGTTAAACTATGAGGCCAGTTCAATGTAAACAACTCTCAATATTTACTGCTTTTGTGGATATAAAACTTAATTTGAATATCAAAATAATTACTGAAAGAGAAGATACATATTGTTAGTAATAATAATGTAAGCCAAAAATTCTTTATTATGTAATGATATATGAGAATGGTTGAAAGGAGAAAGTAAGTAGTAATGTACTAACTATTATGTCTTACGTAAATGAAAGGCATTAGGTGCTATTTCATTTTTGCTATTGATAATTAGATAAAAATGATTTAAAATTAACTAATAGCACGGTGAAGAGAGGATGTGTTGCATTTATTCCAAGTTTGTAGAAAGGGGAAAAAAAACAGATTAGAAAAAAATACCTCAAAATGTACATGGGGTCTCTTAACTACAATTTTATCTAATTTTATTGTCTTCTTTTAATTTCTCCCTCAATATTTCTAATTAACATGAATTATTTTATAATACATAAACAAAATCTACAAAGTTATTATAGCAAAAATTTGTTCATTTTTAAAACCACTCATAAAAAAAATAAAACCACTTATTCACCCAATAAATGAACTTTATTTGGTTCATTATATAAACCAGATAGACAAGATAACTGGATTTTTCTCCTTCTTAGTCATCTGTAGTCCCAGTATGAAATCTCTCTGTTTCAAAGTCTGGAATGTGGCAATGAATAATTGATAGCCCTGGAACCGTCTGTGAATGTGTGAAATGACTTTTGCTCTTGCAATTAGGATCAGATGAAGGGAAAACTCAGAGAAAGAGGTATCGTACTCAACATTGAGACCTGTAATCACTAAACCAGCTACACAGAACTTTCTCCTTTAAGCAGAAAAAAAAATTAAAATTATTATTTTTTTATATCATTACCACCATCACTATATCACAACCACCATCTTCGTCACTGTCTTCATAACTGCCTTTATTGAGTACCTCTCATGCATCAGCCTAGATACCAATAGCCTACACACCTCATCTCAAGTCAATTCTTACTAAAGTTCTACAAGTTTAAAAATTCCTTCTTCTTGGGCCTCCCTGGTGGCGCAGGCGGTTGAGTGCAGCACTGTGAAGCTGTTTGCAGCCTCTACAGCATAGGTTCGATACCCACATGGGGTGGCAGACCTCTCTTGTCTTGTCCACTGCTCCCCTCAGCAGTGTCTTTTGGTTAGTCTGCCTGTTCTGTTCCCCGCTCTGTGTCTGGTGAATCCTCTCACCCTCCCACACATCTGGTCTTGTATAAATAAAAAAAAAATCTTAAAAAAAAATTCCTTCTTATATCTGCTATTTGATAACTGATGACCCAGCATAACTTACAGTGATTTTTAACATTTATAAAACATTTATTTTGATAATAAAATAGATACGACAGACTTTTGGAGATGAGAAGAAAGAAAATGTCTAATTCCATGGCCCTCACAGAGCTAGATCACATAATAAGTAATTAGGTTCCTGGGGTTCATTCACTCATCCTCTAGTTTGTTGAGAAAATAAAAAACATCTCATTGGTGGGAGCCACAACCCTAGGAATTGGGAGGTTTGCGCAGACCAGAAAGTCAATTCCTAGGACAAATTTAGGAGAGGCAATAAGATAAGGATAACTGACTGCAAACAAGTCCAAAAGTGGCAAATAGGCTAACAAATGTCTGATGCTGAGAGTTTATTTATTTATTTTTTGAAGATTTATTTATTTATACAAGAACTGAGGTACAGGCCAGAGGCGCGGGAGGGTGAGAGGATTCACCAGAGACAAAGTGGGGAGCAGAACAGGCAGACGGACCAAAGACACTGCTGAGGGGAGCAGCAGGTGAGACAGGAGAGGTCTGACGCGCCATGTGGGTTGCTCCCTGGCTGGCTGGGAATCGAACCGGCACTGTAGAGGCTGCGGACAGCTCCACAGCACTGAGCTTCAACCAGCTGCACCACCGGGGAGGCCCCTGAGGCTGACAATTTAAAGAAGAAGCTACCAGTAGGGGGTGATGACTGGTTAAGGGAGGTCTTCAAGAAAGAGAACCATGTATGTGCGTGCGTCGACTTGAGCGGCCACTCAATATATGTGGGAATGAACCATGGTTGGGGGTTTGCAGGGCAGCAGGGATTTGCAAGGACTCTAAGCTGGCTGGAGCAGCATGTAGCTGGGAGAGCTGGGAATGATTGGTCTAGGAGGGCCCTACATGACTCATCAGGGACATCAAACCTTATTTAAAAAGTGCTGGGGACAGGCTGTGGGGCAGGAAGTCAGTGGTAAGGTGTGTGTGGGGGGTGTGCGGTCAGACCCAGAGTGGGAAATGGAAGCAGGAGCTCCAAGAGGGTAGACCCTGGAGGTGGGATGTGTGTGGGCACAGCGGGAGAACCAGGCCTTCAGCTCAAGCCTGGGCTACAGGCCACTCTGGGGGCCTAGAAGTCCTGCCACTCAGGCCCCAATTGCCTTGGGAACTTGCTTCCTTCTTGTGTCTCCGAGGCCACCACTGCATTTTGGCTTCTGTAAACTCTGTACCCAGAACTTCCCCAGCCATGAGCAACTTGATCTTGCCTTGGAAATTCCTCCCAAATTATTTGCATTCACTCCCCAAATGTCCTTGCTCTCCCCTTCAAGTCTTTCCCTCTGTCAGCTTCTGGTTGAGCCCCACCTGACCAGCTCTCTCCTGGGGACCCCCATGCCTCTGTCTCGCCACGTTTTCTCCATAGTGGACATTACTTAGTAACGTACTATTTATTGACTTATTTACTGTGTGTTATTGTGAGCCTCTCCTCACCAGAATGTCAGCTGCCTTCCTCCTTCCTTCCTCTCTCTCCTCCTCTTGCTCCTCCTCCTTTTTCCTTTGCTCTCTCTCAACAAATGCCTTTTAGCAGCTACATTATTTTCCGAATGGACACCTGAACAGTTGATCTTCCGTTATCAATAAAAATAGATGCTTGTATAATATCAGGTCATCAAATTGCTTGAGCATTAAGTTGCCTGGAACTGTATGAGAGTCAGCGATGTGTAGTCCATTAGCTGTACCACACGCTTAGCCTCCCCAGGAGGAGTGACAGTATAAATGAGGTTTCTTCTACCCTAAGCAGCAAATACCCAAAGGCCTTTGAAGAAACCACCTACGTGAAGTCCTGGAGCTATAATTACTCGACCCTCCAATTAAGCAAACAGAAGTTTTCTTACAATACAATCATCTCCCAAATAATGGTCCCTCCTGGCAGGAGGCAGGGAGATTGTGGGTTCATGGATTCAAGACAAAGACGTGGCTGATTTGGACACTGGAGCTGCTGCTTGTGAAGGCAAGTCCTGGTGTTCATCTTGGCTGGGGTCAGGCATTGTTGCTGGCTGTTGTGAGGTCAGCCTTAGCCTTTCCGGGTCTGCCTGTAGAGCAATGAATTTGCTAACTTCTTGGAAAAGTGAAAGGACACAATAAATTTAGTTGCTTCTAGTTCCCTCTGGCTTTTGTGAAAAAATAAAATTCTGTATAAAAAGAATCCAGTGCTACGTAGCTATGCAGCTGTGTGGATTGCCTTCCCAGAGGAGACAGAGACCCTCGAATTGCAAAAAGACCCACAGGTCATCAATTCAGTCAAGAAGGCAGTGGATTCACAGGGTCCCCTGGCCCATGACAGCTTGCCTCATCTGGCAGCTGCAGAGCTAAAAGGGACCTCCGCTCCATCCTGCCGCCTGTTCCCCACACACACCTCTCCATCTGCCTCTTCCACCTCCCCTTCCCAGGATGCTCCAGGGCCTCCACACCTGCCCAGACACACCTCTCTCTACCGCAGAGGTCTCTCTCTCTCTCTCTCTCTCTCTTTTGTTTCAGTTAATGAACGGAAAGCAGTTCTTTTCTCAAATATTTATTTAGAACTGGGTTTAAGTGGCCACCCCTGGTAACCACTAGCATTTTCTAATTAAAGAGCCATAAAAATAAAAACAAGATTCATGGATGCTCTCTTAGGTTCTCAAAGCTTTAATCTTGTTTAAAGGGCAGAAAAGAATTAGAGAAGCTCCCATGTAAAGAACTCCTTTCTAAAAAAGTAGAACGCTCTCTCACTGTTCTCACTGCTGTCCCCAAATCTCACTCTAGAGCACATAATGGCTGGACCTGCTTTGCATCCAGAACCCAGAGGGGAGGCTGACAGGGAGATATTGATTTTCATTTTTCAGCCTTGGCATCACAGACCTAGAAAGGGTGGGAATGACTCTAGCAGTTGGTTCACCCTGACCCCCCACAGATGGGAGCCTAGCCAGCTCAAGCAACAAGAGTCATGCCTTTGGTTTGGTCAAAGAGCAGAAGAGAAGCTTGCTCTGGTTCCTGAGGATGTGAACACAAGAAAAGGTGGATTCAGCTGCTGGATGCCATCCTGACATCATGTAAGGTCTGTCGATGAAGCTGGTGCTTCTGCAGTGGAGAACAAAGCCAATTGGAAAGATCTAGAAAGACCTGACCTTGCGCATGCTCCTTGTAGGCCTGGAGAGAGGAGGCAACTTACTCAAGGTCACATGCGGTGCAGGGCGGACCAGGATCTAGAATCTCAGCCACCTGACACCCAGGGCAGGCTTTCCCCACCTTGGGGTCCATGGCCTCCACACAGAGCCGGCGCTCCCTTCCCTCACCCAGCAGTGCTCCTCCAGGCAGCCCTCCGGTTTCCTAGCCCTTGTTGATGAAATGAGCTGACTGATCTGATCCTCTGGGCAAAGCAGAGCTGCCTGCAGAAGGGCCTCGGTAGCAAAGCATTGGGAACACATTTCCTGGCAAACTGGCAGAGGCTGGGTGAGTGTGAAGAACTTATAACTGGAGGCTGGCTAGTGTGGAGTTCAGAGCTGGCTTTGAAAACACCCTAGGGGTTCTCTCCAAACTGGCATGCTGAAATGCAGCCACACCGGTTCAGGCTATTTTAAACGTTGGAAACCAAGGGAGGTGAGGCTGGGGGGGAGCAGGCAGGCTCTGAGGGCAGATAGGTCCAGGCCAGCTTTCTTGGGCAGCCAAGGTCACTTTGGGCCCTGCCCCTTCACCTGTGACCTTGCTTCCCACTAGCCTCTAATCCCGGGAAGGATGGGAAGGGTGGAGCTTTGCAACTTCAGAGGGAGGGAGCTGGAAAGGTGCAACAATGGGGGTTGGGGGTGAGGGGCACTGCCCCTCAGACAGGAAGATGGCACAGGTGTCCTCTGAGAGACCTGCGTGCTCCCCTCCCCCACACTGACTGACTGATGCTGACTTTATTTAATCCTCACATCCGACCTTTGAGGTGATAAAAACTGTTATCTCCTGTCACAGGAAGAAACAGAAGCTCAGCCCAAGGAAGTGGCACCCCAGTGCCTGGGGCGACAGAGCAGAACTGGGGCTGGAAAAGGGCAACAGTGTGTCCCTAATTTCTATGCCCTCTGGTCCAAGAATGATCAGAGTTGCCTTCCCCATGCAGATGTGGCTTTCTGTTCCTCCCGGCAGCTCTGGAAGTCCCCTATTTTATAAGCCCCATTTTTCATATAGGGAAACTGAAGCCCAAAGAGCTGAAGAAATCTGCCCGAGGACACACGAGGACCCACGGGTCAGTGAGTGGTACCAACCTCTCTTCTCCCTCCGTGGCCAGGCCTTCCACCACCTTTGGTTCCCTGAAACAGTTTCCCTGGCTCTCATGGAGACCCCCTTTAATCCCTCCTCATTATCGTTGTCATTAGTATTCCTCATTAAACCAAGGAAACTGAGGTCCTACTAGAGCGGGTGACTTGCCCAAGGTCACACAGCTAATAGCCAGCTGGGTGAGACCCCACACTCTGGGCTCCTCAGCTGCGCTTAAGCAAACACTCATTTCCCTCCTGATGTGACACTTTCAGGGATGTTTCTCAACGTTTTTTAGCTAATCTACATCTGCCAGTGACTTCACCACTTTGACTTTAGGTTATTTTGTCAAATTGCCTTGTGCTCTGGTGAGTGCTTAATGGTCTGTCATGGGGCATCAAGAGGAAGTTCTGTGACTGCGGTGGAGCCTTCAGCAGGAGAGCGCTCTGTTTCAAAGCCGCAATCCTCCTGCAAAACAGCGTTGACATGTGTCCTCTTTTGCCATCGGAGTGGCTCAGCTCCACTGAAACATAGACGACAAAATTCCTCTCTGTAGAAACTTTTTTGTATTTTCCTTACAAACACCTGCTGGAAGGTAGGTGGGAGGGGGTCTGGCAGCGTGAACAGTGGGGGAACTAGGAAGCCTAGAACCTGGGAGCCAATAGGCACCTGATACAATTGGATATTTAAGATGATCCACTTTTTTTTTCAATTTTGTTCTTAACTGGGGTAAAAGAGATGATACAGCTCCAAATAGTATCACAAGTTTGACAGAAAGCCATATTTTAATTCCTTGATTTATTCAGCCCTCTTTGAAACCAACACATTTACCAAACTTCTCTGGGCCAGGCAGTATGGAAGCCAGGTGCTAAGAATCCAGAAATGGATCAAACCAGGCCTCTGCCTTCCAGTGTCTGGTGAGCACGCATATGGGCTGCACAGTGCGTGCACAGGGCTGCGTTGGGATCCTGGTCAGTGTCAGGACAAAGCACGTGGCCAGCAGCTCTTCCTTGCATGGGGTACTGTGGGTGCCTGAGCTTCCCAGAGGCCTAGGAGTGTCTGGGTGGCAGGTGGGGCATTTCAGGCAAAAGGAGTGACTGTATGAAGTCCTGGAGCTGGAGTGAGCGGCCTGGGGAATTGGAAGTGGTAGTGGCAACTGGGAGACTGTTGGGAGCGAGGGATGAAGTTGGAGAGCTTGGCAGCTTTGGTTTTGAAGAGCCCTGCATTTTTATGGAAAGGAATTTAAATTGTCTCCTGGAGGCCACTGAAAGCTATTGAAGAGGTTAAGCAGGAATGTGACATGACGGGGATTTCTATTTTAGAAAGCTCTGGATGCCTCGGAAGGATGGACTGGATGACCAGTGAGACCAGCAGTGTGGGAGCCATTTAGGGCAGGATGTCAGTGACCAGAGAGAGGCTGGATGCAGCACCAAGTGTCCGCAAGACCCAGAGGGTGGAGGTAGAGACGAGAGGACACACGAAGTGAGGCATTGAAGAAGAAAGCAGTGAAGAATAAACATTTTTTTTTTTAAACTGGGTGTTTGGGTGGCTGATATGCTAAACCAGGAGGGGAAGGGTCTTTTTAGAAGTTAAAAAAAATATTGTCAATAATTACAGTATACATGGAGCTAGGGAAATAGGAAAAAAGCACCAAGTAACTCCATCATCATAGCACAACCAGTGTGCGCACTTTGATTTATTCCTGCCCAATGTTTGCTTCTACTTTGTGACCCAAAGTCAGTTTCTTAGAGGACACTCTGTCTTGTGTGTTGGGTGGTTGATGGGAAACACCATACGCTTCTTCAAGCCTAGGACTTACTTTTAACCCAGTGCTGAAGGCTCCATCTTCTTTTCTTCTTTGCCTATCAAAGAGCCATTCACTTAGATCCAGGACTTGGCCTTGAGTGTTTTGCAGTTCTATTTCTTCCACAGCTTGGTGTGTCCAATTATCTGTTCCTGTCGACCTCTCCACCGGACATAAAAATGAGCAGATGATGGAACACCTCATGCGTTGTGTCCTGGAAAATTCAGTTTGAGATGCCAAGACATGACAGCTTTCAAATTAATCCTTGCAGTGGCCTGTGAGGCCCATGTGTTGGAGTAGTCGATGGAGAGAACACAGATTTTTCATTTAGAACTCTGGCATTTTCACTGCCAGGATATTCTCGGAGCACAGTTCGGTTTTCAGCCTTGCTCCGCAGGGAGTATCCAGCCTGGAAAATGAAAAGTAATTGATGAGAAGCCTACAGAAAAGTTGTCCTGGCTCTCGCTGGCTCTCCTGGGTCAGAACAATGCGCTGTTGGCAAGCTCAGTGTTTTGCATAGGCATGGACGGAGAGCTGCAGCCTTCTTTGGGGAAGGTATTATGCAGAATGTCAGCAGTCTTGGCTTTAAATGAAAGGCCTTGGGGGCGGGGGACAACCAGACAGTGGCCTTATTCTGTGTTATCAGGCTGAAGGGTGATCTTGGGCAAAGGAGATGTTTGAGGAGAGAGGCAGGCCTGGAAGAGGAGCCAAATGAGTTGCTAACCCAGGGCGTAGATGTGGTTTCAATGGAGCGTTGGCAAAGGCAAAGCCACGGGATTCATTCCTTGCATTCTCCTGCCTTCCATGGCTACCAGGAGGCTTCCCTTTCCTGACCAGCCTCTGGGAGGAAATGAATGGGGATGGGTGAATCGAGGGCAGGGGGAGATTAAAAGCAGGAGATGGATACTGGGGGACTGGGAAAACTCTGACAACTGAAATCAGGTGTTGGAGCCATTTTTATCTCATACGCCTTTGTGCAGGGGAGCAGGATGGAGTCCAACGCTGTGTTTTCTGGGGCTTTGCCAGGCAGTTTTACATGACAATGGCTGCTCTATGCTCTTTCATAGAGCACTGGATGACTTTGCCGGCCCCTTGTGGCCTGGTGTCCAGAGTTGGAAAAGGCTCCCTGTTGAACTTCCGGCGGAGACCAGCAGCCAGAGAGGAACACAGCCTGCTTGTTACCCTGGAGGCCACTGGTCTGCCAGAAGAGGGGCTTTACCTGTCACAGAAGGGCTGTCCAGGGCACGGTGATCACCCTCCTTGACTACTTTTTTATGCTGAAATGCAGGTTGGACTTTTCATTCCATGTGGGTCTCTGGGAGGTCTTTCAAGACATCCTTGTTTGTGGCTTCCTGCTGGTGAGCCCCTGGGCTCTGTCCATGTGAAAATACCCACGAGTCAAGCAGGCTGAGGCCAGGTGAGCAGGAGTGGAAGCTGAGTGGTCATTGAGCTGCAGGCTGGTTTTGAAATTTACTGGTCTCTTTAAAAATAGATAAAGAAAACTAAATGCCTTTTTTTTTTTTTTTTTGAAAGGAAACCACCGATAAAGGAACGGTGGCATAAACAAAGAAAAATGTAAGCGCTCTGTTCTGAGAGTAATAAAGACAGTCAACAGGGAAATGCCAGGAGCTGTGACCCGTGGTGCAAGCTCTTCCCGCGTGCACACAAAGGGGAGACTCTTGTTTTTAGGTCTCTGTCGATAAAAAAAAAAAAAAACCTATAATTCAGAGGAGGAAATGAGCTATAATTACTACGATTATTATTTAGTTTGATCTTTCAATCAAAATAGCTCTGGAGTAGAGTACCTGCATGCAACTTAATCTCTTATGTCAACAGGCCTCTGGAGAGCCCTCACATTCACACCCAGGGCACAGGCATCTGAGGAAGAATCTAGCCATAAGGAAGTGAGTTTCCATTAACCCCTGGCACCTTCCTCTTGCAGGGCGCCTAGGTGTCCTCTGCTTAAGCCTGGTTCCTGAAGGCTGAGACATAACTGAGTAGAGAGCTTCCTGACACAGTGGCAAGAGACAGAAACCATTGAACCTGCTTTATAGGCACTCAAAAGAGGGGAGGAGGCTTGATGTAACTGGAAAGAGATAACTCCTTTCACCTACCAATTTTTATTTCCAGAAGAAAGGGGAAGAGGCACTATGTGGGCAGAAATAACAGACGTTCTCCACCATCCCTGCCTTAGCTCCCAAAGGGTACAGAAGCTTCAACCTCCCCTCTCCCCCTACTCAGATGCCCCTGCTTCTCTCTTTCACTGGACCCTCTCCCACACCAGAGTTCTTTGATCACACCTTTTCTCCTTTGTTCACATGACAAATATCCTAGTGAAATCCCTCCTCTTGGTAAAGCATATCCTATGAAGACAAAGGCTCACACTATAGTCTTGGATAACCCAAGAACACTGAATATCTAGGATCCTGCAGTATTAGAATCTTGCATGAGGTTGAAGTTGGTGCAGTAGCAAATGCGACTGAAAGTTCTTCCCTTTCCATCTCTCTGAAACCACCTGTTTCCAGGATCCCAAGGAGTAGGCTTTTAACTATTGTCAGTTTGCACTGCTTCAAATCATCCCAAATCCAATAATTATTGACTGCTTTCTGTGCTGGTGGAAGTAAGAAATAGAGGATACTAAGTGTTTCGGTTTAACTTTTGATTGTCTGGAACAGAGACCTGTGCAGGTAAGCTCAAATAGAAATCGCTGTGGTACAATTTCATTGCTCAGGATCCAAGACCAACAATGCGTGAATACTGGCTTTCACAGAGAATGGAGACATGCTGGGCATGTCCACGCTAGGTTGCTTTTTCCTATACTGTTTACTGGAGGTGTGTGTGTATGTAGCTCTATACTCCTGCAGGTACAAGCAAGGTGTTCATCTTGTTCATAGCTGTGTCCCCAGCAAGCAGCCCAGAGTATGACACCAAGGAAGTGCTCCTTGTAGTATTGGTCACTGAGTTCATGGTTGTCACCTTCTGCTCTGCCCTATAAGAGACCAGCTAACCTTGTGTCTGTTTCTTTTCTTTTCTTTTCTTTTCTTTTCTTTTCTTTTCTTTTCTTTTCTTTTCTTTTCTTTTCTTTTCTTTTCTTTTCAATATTTATTTATTTATGCATACAAGAACTGCGGTACAGGCCAGAGGTGCAGGGGTGAGAGGAACAGAACAGAGACAGAGAGGGGAACAGAACAGGCAGATTGACTGAAATACACTGCTAAGGGGAGCAGTGGGCGAGACACGAGAGGTCTGCTGCGCCATGTGGGTAGCTCCCTGGCCCGTCAGGAATCGCACTCGTGATGCAGAGGGTGCAGATAGCTTCACAGTGCTGTGCTTAACCCCTTGCGCCACCAGGGAGGCCCACCTTGCATCTGTTTCTGTCAGGACTGCTCTCCTTTGGTTCCTCTCTTACCTAATATTTTTCCTCCCATAATTCTGAATTGCAACTGACCCAGCATGATATTCTCAACCTCTTCTCCATCATGACCTTTTGATTTTAGCTTCTGCCTCCAACTGACAAATTTTACCCTATTTTTTTTTTTTTTTAAGTTTAAATTCTTGAGAGGGAGAGCCAGGTCATCTATTTGCTCTAGGCCATAGGTCATGAGCCAACCAGAAGACTGACTTGACTGTCTTTGGGTCTGATGCCCAAAGAGGTAAGGGATGTGAATCAGTGTCAACTGGTTCAAAATATAGGCTCTGGGGCAGCAGGGTCTTGGGGCAAGGCAATTTCTCAAAGAATGAAGGATGGTCATGGCAGGCAGTGTGACCTCTCCTATAAAATGTATTCTCCGAAGAACTCACTTTAGCTAGAAAGGTAAGATTTAAAGGTGGATCCATATGAAGCAGTGTAGACTCCAGTCTTGTTGCCTATACAGTGAACTTTCTCCCTTCCTGTAAGAGACTCGGTTGGCCACAGCAGAGTTTTGGTGACCTGGGATGCACTCATCATTGGATTTCAACTCACTAGCATAATGATTGGGTTGAGGGTGAACGTGAGACACAGACAAGCCAGTGAGTCCTTCCTTAAAAATTTTAACAGTGGATCTGGAAGAGAGCAATTCTTTCCTTCTCTCTGACCATGGAGCTGCTGGGCTAGAGGATGAAACTGCCTGTAGCCATGTCCTCCCTCCTGAGGAGGACGGAATCCAGTATCAGTCAGTCAGAAGTGGGGACACGAGGCTGAGAGAGAGAAGGTCTGGACAGTTCTCACTCCTGACAGTTTAAAGGTGAATTCCACCCTTGTTCCTGTTCCTCCCTTTGTGTAAGAGGTCCAATAAATATTTCTCTGTCTCTCTGTCTCTGTGTCTGTATCTCTTTCTTTCTTCCTTTCTCCCTCTCTCTCCTCTCTCTCTCTTTCCTCTCATTGTTTCAGCTAATTTTTCTCTTGCAACCAAGGTAATTCTAAGCCGCTTATTATACAAAATCCTTGAAAACAATAATCCAGAATGAAGGTGGTCAGGGCTGCTGCTTGTTAATTGTGCAGAAGTGTAAGAGATGCATGCAGAGTTGTCTCTCAGCAGGGGTTGGGTGGTGTGTTTGGATTTATTTCTGTCTCTGAGGGTGTATTAGTTATTGATCATTGCATAACTCATTCTGCCCTGTCACCAGAAGGGACTCGAGCAGCTCAGATATAATTGCCTGATGGTAACATGAACAGTGGCGTAAGGACTGGATGAGTCTGGATATAAGATGGCAAGGAGAGAAATGTGCTGACTTCCAAGGAGGGACAATAGAGGTTCAGTACAAAGCATCATAGGCCATCGTCCTGCAGGGCTCTTTGATTGCCTTGCAAGGTAACTCCAAAAGAAGATTCTCAAGCTACTTTTAGCAACGACAGTGATTCAAATAAAATAAAATAGGTTTCCCAGGGTGACTACTTTGAAGAAGTACTCTTCACTTCACTATTCACTTATTTGGGATTCAGTATGATCATAAAACAGGAAAGCAGCAAGCTCATTGAGTTATAATTCTCTCCTATACGTAGTGAGAGTCCACCAGCACTAGCTTGTGAGGGAATGGCAGGCAGAAATACGGACAAGGGATAAAATCCCGGACAAGTAAGAGCACCACGTCACACCTGGGATGTTGACCTGGCAGTGGCATAGTCACCGACCGTCTGTCAGTGATCGATGGTTTGCTCCAGGCCTTGGTGGGAGCAAAAGGCTCTGGAATTTAGAAAAACCCTCCCCAGTCAACTGTTCTGATTTGTTGTTTCCATATCTCAGGTGAGGCACTTCCTCCACCCCTCTCTGCCTTTGTGGAGTATTTTACCATCTGCCAACCCACACGGCCCCTTGGAGGCTGGCCGTGCTCAAGCCAAGATGGAGTTACCCTTAGACAGGGTACAGCCAAAATGCCCGCTTCCCACCTACTCTATTGATTCCCTTGGTATGAGGCCAAACTTGATCAAGGCAGAAAGCTACTAAATTAAAGCAGAAAAAAAATGCAGGTGTAGTTAATTGATAGAACTAGGAGAAGGTAGAAGAGGAGGAGACAGGCTGCAAAGTAAAGAAAATCTAAATGGCCTTTATTGATTTTATTTTATTATTTATATATATTTTACAGCATTGTTTCATTTCTAAACAATGTTTGCTTTTTTAAAAATCCCCCACCCCCCTCAGGTGTAGTCCCCACGGAAAAGGGACTGATCACAAAGATAAATTGCCTTTGTTAATTGAAGTAAAATATTTCTGACTTTGGTATCAAACCCAAAACAAACCCAGCCCCTGAATTGTGAACTTTCTTTTTCCCCTTTTTATTTTTGAGAGCAAAGCACGTGTTTCCCCCTGCGTCAGCAAGAGAGACAAATGCTGAGGTTAAGGCAACCAAGGGACATGAACTTGAACTAACGCTTGAAAATATAGACTGTCCTAGATAGACTCTCAAGATTAGGAGACATTTTGATATAGAGCTGAACGTAAGTCTTTTCTCTCCAAAGAACCAGTTACCCTTGTTCTGGAAGTAGAAAGGGATAGTCTGCATTTCCCAGGGTGAAAAAAATCAGGCTCCAATTGAGCAAAAATCAGAGTTTTCCCAAGACTTATTTTGGTTCTTTATCTTGGGAGCAGGGAGGACATTAGACCTTGAGTTGGAAGGTGACTTTGTAAGGGTGAAGGTGTCCCTAGAGATGGTGCTTGTTGGTTTTACATAGAATTTCCTAGAAATGCACAATGACCCTTGATGGCTGTGGGTTACCTTGTCCGGTGTGGCAAAAGAGTCATGTAGGCAATGCAGACTAGAGAGCCCCCCCATGCCAGCTCTGCTCAGATCCTGATGAAAGGGACTTTCAGCCCTTAGTCTGCTCAGATCATGGGCTTCAATTTTCAGAATGAAGCCTGAGAGTCAGCTGGCCCAGAGGACAAGTCGAACCCCAACTGCAAAGTCAGTTTGCACTTGCCTCTAGCCCAGCTATATTCTCAGCCATATAGAACTTCTTACTTCACAGCTGGGCATAGTGTGCCCAGAACACAAGAGTTTTACCCAAAGCTTCGTGATCACTGTGTTAATTGGATCTAGTCCACCAATAAGCAGACTCCGAGATGGGACTTATTATGCCAAAATTTTATTTTATTTTAAATTTTTAAAAAAGATGTATTTATTTATACAAGAACTGGGGTACAGGCCAGAGGCACGGGAGGGTGAGAGAATTCACCAGAGAGCGCGGGGAGCAGAACAGGGAGAAGTACTGAAGACACTGCTGAGGGGAACAGGGGGCGGGACAGGAGAGGTCTGCCACGCCATGTGGGTTTCTCCCTGGCCGGCCGGGAATCAAACCCGCGCTGCAGAGGCTGCAGACAGCTCCACAGCGCAGCGCTCAACCCGCTGCGCCACTGGGGAGGCCTGCCAAAATGTTATTAAAGAAAATATCAGGGTGTGGGGAAATGAGAAGGGAGCCAGAGACGATTACGATGTAAGTCTGATTCTTCTCCAAGAGAAGGAGAGGAGTTGGGTGGAATCATCTTAAGCTACTGTGCCATCAAAGGAAGGTTTGGCAAGACTGTTGAGGCCACGTTGGAGGGTCCCCCAGCCAGTCAGCTGAGAGAGGAGTCTCGCATTTCCCAGAGAGAGGACTACCTTGGAATCCCTGCTATGTCATCACTGGCCATGAGCAGCCAAGGGGATGTGTGGCTTCTGTGCAGTTAAAGGTCTACTGACACATTTTTCACAGCCTACTCAATGCAGCTGCTCTTGGAATCTCAACTAGTGAGTCAACTCCTCCACTATCCATCCTGAATTCCTCTCGCCCTCAGCTATCTCCATGATGGGTCTTGGTGGTGTACTTAGTAGTATGAAGCAGACTTTCATTCCTGGTGATGGCTGAGAACCTTGTACTCTGGGCTTTTGGGGGCATGAACTGCTGCTTATGTGTTCTCATAGTTACAGAGAAGTGAGGGAATACTGGCTGCTGGCACCCATGGGAGCACCTGGTTGCACACACATTGCTCTCTGCCCCATCATGTGAATGTAACTTGAATATAACCCTCCACCAACACTCCCTGCCTGTGTAATGACTTATGTCCTTACCTACTGGTCCTTGGGCTTGAGGAGTTCAAAGGACAATGGTGGCAGCCATAAATTCTAGTTCAACTCGGTCCTGTCTGTGTCCCCTCACAATGCCGGGATCTTTTGGGGGATAGGACCTGTCAATCAGGCAGAGTCCAGTGTTGCAGGGGCAAAAAACATAAGACCCGCAGGGTTCATTGGGAGTGATGGTAGGTAGGGCCACTGTAGTTTCTGTCGCTTGGTTTCTGAACTCAGGCGTCCTTCCTACTGGAGACACAGTGCCATTTTGAGGTCTCTGATTTAATAAACATACTGCAAGGTGGGGGGTGCATCCAGCTTTCCAAGAGTTTCTTCTGAGCTGGTACTTCAACTGGACCTTTAGAAGATTGTTTTAGCAACCCGGTAAGCTGTTCCAGGAAAGATGACCAAATCAGATGCCCGAGTAGATATCCAATTGTAGAATGACATGCCTGTGGCTCTCTTTTGCTTGACTTTTAGGAAAGGTGTTATAACATCTGTAATGTACTTTAAAAGACTCTACCATATACCGTGTGATAAATGTGTGGGTGTTGGTGTCAAACTCAGGGAAATTAGTGAATATTTGAAGTATGCTAATTAGGAACACTTACTCTAGAGACAGTGAGTTTGCATTTGAGAATCTTTTTTTTTTAAAGATTTATTTTATTTTATTCATTTGTTTATTGATTTATACAAGCACTGGGTACAGTCAGAAGCGCGGGAGGGTGAGAGAATTCACCAGAGCCAGAGTGGGGAGCAGAGCAGGCAGAAGGACCGAAGTACACTGCTGAGGGGAGCAGCGGGCGGCAGGAGAGGTCTGCGCGCCATGTGGGACCCTCTTCCGGTGGCCGGGGAACAGCTGGGGATCGAACTGGCGCTGCAGAGGCTGCGGGCAGCTTCACAACCCAGCGCTCAACCGCTGCGCCACCGGGGAGGCCCATGCATTTGAAAATCTTAAAGGTTACCACAAACCTTCAACCATTATGCTGGCTGACCTCCAGAGCCATCCTCTGTCCTCTGCACTGATGACATGGACCCTAAGAGATGACCTTTATGAACAGTATCAACCCAACTCCCTTAACTCTGGCTTCCTTTTTTTTTTTTTTTTAAAGATTTATTTATTTATGCATACAAGAGCTGGGGCACAGGCCAGAGGTGTGGGGGGTGAGAGGATTTACCAGAGCAGAGTGGGGAGCAAAGCAGGTGGATCCACTGAAATACACTTAGGGGAGCAGTGGGCGAGTCAGGAGAGGTCTGCTGAGCCATGTGCGTAGCTCCCTGGCTGGCTATCGAACCCATGCTGCAGGGGCTGCCAACAGCCTCATAGGCTGCGTCTTAACCCCTTTTGCCACCTGGAGACCCCAACTCTGGCTTCTTATAGGGTTCAGCTATGGGAGATACAGCAGGAGACTGAAGGTTGGGAGGAGAGGCTGGGTGCTTACCCCTCGTCCCCATCTACAACCCAAGCAAGTCCTTTGGGGCTAAAGATTGGCCATGGTCATGCTCCTCCAGCTCCTGTCTCCTATTGGACAGCCCTCTGCCTCGGCCCAGCTCCTCCAGGTTCTTCCTCCTGCCCGAGGAGGAGAATAGCCAAGGCCGCCATCCCAGCCCATCCTTTGTTTCTCTTAACCTTGACCACACCTCGGTAACTGTCTCTTCATTGAAATTTCTTCTTTTATCCTCTTTGAGAGTTGCCTGTTTTCTGCCAGGACTTTGACCCATAGAAGCGCTTTTATCTCCAACCAACACTAAGGACGTTTTAAATTAGCATAAGGGTTTTTAAAATTGCTGTTTACATTGGTGAAATGAGTGGTGTTCAAGATATGTGAATTAGTTGGCTAGAAATGCTGTAACATATCCCTGCCCTGGCATAAATTGAGTTTAAAGTCTAGAAGCTCAACAGCCTATTCCTTGCCATTTTGGGTCGAGGAGCTACTTCACATAGGGATCTCCATTATGACTAGACAATTGACTGAAACTTGCCACTAGAATCTTCTTGCGTCTTAAGGGAATCCAAGGACAGAGTTCAGGGACTTCACAAGTTTATAGGCAGGTAGGTCTGAGAATGGTTTTGTTTTGCTATGCCTGCTTACTCGTAGAAGTTAATATTGTGCATCAGAATTTGGCTACACTTCTGCATTGAGAGGCAAGAGACTGTTAGTCCTGTCCTATCTCAAGCTATTAGAAGCCATCAATATCTGAGGCAATAACTCAATAATTCAAACGCTCAAACTGGCTGAGATCAGAAAATAGGAGAGAAGAACTTTTCTCCCTTCCCCCAAAGATCCAAGACCACCATGGCATTCCCTTGCCTGTGCCCTTTGAGGGTCGACTGTGGGAGGAGAGAGGAAGTGTTAGGGGGAAAGAATGTCCTGCGCTAATCCCATACAGGCTTTGTGGATCCCACCCCCACTCCAGACCAAAGCCATTAGGACATTGGGAAAGACATATCCTGTCACCACCAAAGGGAAGGTGGCTGGGACCTGAGGGTGGACTTAAGCAGTCAGGTTGGGTATAAAAACCAAACATGTGGGCCTTGGGGTCTCTTGCTCGCCTCCTGGCTTCACGGCTCCTGGCTCGCAGCCAGCTCTCAGAGCGCCATTTGGGATTCCAGATCGGCGGATCGGGTAGGACGCATTTAAAACTTTGTCTCCCACTTTTCTCCCTGAGCTGTACCTTTCCTCATTTGCCCTTCCCTTGTAAATAAACCTTTTATTAACCTTTCTTGTGTGCCTGCAGTAGAGCATTGATAAGTCCTTTTAAGCACGCGGGTGAGGACCCACAGTCAGGCACCCCGTTTTGTATCGGGCTGCCCTATAACAGAAGGACTTGCCGCTTCTTAATAAATGCTGGAGGTGGGCCTGGTCCCATACCTGATGACTCTTTTCAGAGGATGGGGTCCATAGCAACCTGCTTTCATCTTTAGGTCCTCGTCGCCACTTTGGGGTACCAAATAGCTCAACAGCCTTGTAACAAGGCTTGTTAGAAGCCTTGTTTCTATTTACAAACATGGCATTTTATTGCAAGGAACCTCCAGAAGGACCATATGGGTAACATCCTCAAATTGCAGGAGAGGAATAAGAAGCCCAGGGGACTGAGCCACTAGACCAAAGCTCTGTTACTGGGTGGACAGAAATGTAAGCAGAATCCAAATTGCCATCAGATCCAGTGTTCTGTGCAGCTGAGCGGACTGAAGGGGACCTTGTTCAGTAAGATTTAAGTGCAGTGATCGTATCACTGATCAGTCGCTCACCAAGCATTCCTGCAAAGTTGTTAGTTGCCAGGATGATGTTGTCTGGGTTAGAGGAAGCAGAGACAGGGACCCTCCCTGGAGGGCTCATAGTCTGGTTGGGATCTCCAACCCCCATAGTTGGCTCACTGGAGTGGGGCAGCACTAAGTTGGCAGGTGCATAAAGACAGGTCATTTCGGATGGAGGTTAAAGGTCTGCTCTAGATTTGAACAGATCGGTTCAAATCCCAGCTCTCCTTCGGCAAGTCGCTTGACCTGTTAAGCCTCCTCACTTTGCCTGTCTGCGGGGGCATAAGTGCCTCTGTCACAAGATAATGAAAATTCAATTAGATCTTACTGCTAAATGCTTCACATAGAACTGGACATTATGAAAATTGTATGTTGGCTCATTAAAATTCATTTATTAATCTATTTAGTAATCAAAGAGGTGAGGGGTACTGTAAGCACACACCTTTGCTTCTTGATCAAACCTCCCAGTATGTGTGTGTGGGATTCCAAAGCGGGTCACTGGGGTAGGGTGGGGCCAAATAACCTTGAAGAATGCTAATTAGATGATTGAAATAACCTGCCAAGTAAACGTGCTCTAAAGACAGGATTAGTCAAGGGCCAGCCAATTATGGTGGGATTACTCCACCACTGCTTTGTCTGGGTTGATTGAGTATCACGCAGTATTTGGGGAGCAGTAATCACCTGCTTTCCCACAGACTTCCTCATCTTCAGCCTTTTGATCTGCCAGAAAGGCAAGCACAGAACCAGAAATGACCAAGAAATCTGTGTTCAGTTGTCTTAGCAGAACAACTGTCATGCAGTTATGTAGAAATGGATTAATTGTTCTTAAAGCTTCTGTTTGCTAATCTCCTCACCAGCTTCACAAACACCCCAAGGTCATGTTTAGTGGCAGAACAATCTATTAAAAAGCAATGCTGGGGTCATAGGATGAGGCCAGAGTGTAGCCTGTCCCTGAGTGCGTCATGAGTTAATTAGAAGGTGATCACCAGGCTACACGCGCACACACGCACACACACGCGCACACACACCCTCACACACACACAAAAGAAAGAGAATGCTCATCTCTCTAGACCAAAGACAAACATTTCCATATAAGGAAAATGGAGTCAAAATTTCCAGAAGCCAGAAAAGGTAACTTTGGCACACAAGGCATTATGATTTTAATCTAAAAGATGTATTCATCAGAGAACAAAGCCTTAATCTGGACAGATCCCACGAGCAGCCCAATGATTAACAATCAGTTACAACATTGAGGCTATGAAACAGTTGAACTTTGGTTTTGTTAGGTTCGTAATCTGACTATTCACAGATCTCTGAGTACCTGCAAAGGTGACAAACCTGTGGCTTTTAAAACCAACTTTCAAATCCACACTCAACAAAGAAAATAAGAATGAAATTTACTGTGAGGAGAAATTCCATCCCGGGTTTGCATGGAGAACTTCTTAACTTTCCATCTACTTCTAAGGAAAGTTTTGTCTAGTCATTAGCATCGCAATTTCTCCTGGCAATCCTGTTTTCTCAGTTACCTAGAACAAGGTGAACTTTAAAAAAAAAAAAATCAATGAAACAACCACTTCAATCCATTAGGATGGCTACAATTGAAAAAACCCCAGAAAACAAAAAGTTCCTACGAGGATGTGGGGATATTAAAACCCTGAATGCAACTGTAAAATACTACAACTGCTTTGAAGACAGTACGGAGGTTCCTCAGAGAAATCCTATTTTCTCAGCGTGGCTGAACTTCTCAGAATGGCCTGGATGGACCACAGGCACGAGTCCTAGAGCATATCCCCCTGATGTTGCAGCCCCTCTTCCATCCATTAAAAACCCCTGAGTCCAGGGATTCCAGGGTGTCAATCACCTTCATTTCCTCCTCACCCTCCATTGCTGGTCCCTTCCTGTCACCAGGCTAGAGTCCAGCTCTCCTACACCCTCGCTGGAAGGTGTCCGCCCCAACCTATTGAGCTGTCGCTGTGTTACCAGAAGCTGGCATGCTCTGACGTGCTCTGGATTCTGTGTCCCGGCTTCTCCCGGGTCTTCATATAATGCTCTGGGAGTGTGACAGCCACAGATTGTTATCTGACCTGGTAAATGGAATAAAGAACCCCTCCTATTTTTCTTATTTGACCAGAGGAAAAAGTAAACATTCAAAGCAATCTCATGTCCTTCATGCAACAGTGTGCTAGCGTTTCTTAAGCTTGGCTTGACTTCTGTTAACTCCAGGTTTAAAATCCTGGCCTCTATCTGCCTGTGGGAGGAAGAATAATGATGTCCCCTCCCCTTCAGGAAGACCATCTTGTGATTATGTTATCTTACTAGGCAAAAGGGATTTTGTTATTAAGTTTAAGGATTTTAAGATGAGAGATTATTTCTGGATGGCCCAGGTGAGTCCAATCTAATCACATGAATCCTTAAAAACTGAACACCTTTCCTGGCCATGGAAGGAAAGGGTTAGGTTGGGGGCCTCCCCGTTGGCGCAGAGGGTTGAGCGCTGCGCCCTGGAGCTGTCTGTAGCCCTTGCAGCGCGGGTTCGATTCCCGGCTGGCGTGAATTCCCATGTGGGAGATTCCCAAGTGGCGTCACAGACCTCTCCTGCCTCGCCCACTGCTCCCCTCAGCAGCGTATTTCGTCAGTCTGTCTGTTCTGCTCCCCGCTCTCTCTGGTGAATTCTCTCACCCTCCCGCACCTCTGACCTGTACCCCAGTTCTTGTGTAAATAAATAAATCTTTAAAAAAAAAAAGGAAGGGGTTAGGTTGATGCAGTGTGAGAAGGGCTCAGCCTACCATCACAGCTTTGAAGATGGAGGAAGCAGCCAGGAGCCAAGGAATGTGGGCAGCTGCTAGAAGATGTACAAGGCAGGGAAATGTTTTCTCCCCTTGAGTCTGCAGGAAGGAGTGTAGTCCTGGGCATCCTGAATTTCAGTATGATCCCTTTTGGGGTTCTGATCTATAGAATTCTAAAATAATATTTAAATATGTTGTTTTAACTGACAGAGTTGGTTGTCATTTATTAGGGTAGTATTAGGCAACTAATACGCTGCCCTAGTCCAGATTGGCAAGCTCTCAAAAGATATAAAAGTAACCAATTTTTCATAACTCTAGTCTCTTGAGAATGGTTTTTAAATCATGTATGGGGTAATATCAACTACCTGGGATTCTTGCATAATCTGTCATGGTGATAACTGAGTTTTTCCAAACAGCTGAGGGTTTGCTCATTAAAGGCCCAAGATATTTTTTATTTTTAAACATTTTTAATTTTAAGGAATTTTAAATTTTAACATTTTTTAGCTAGATATGCACATTTAACATTTTAAAGCTCGAGGGAGGTTTAATCCTTTATAAAGCACATCTAGATCCACATATATATGCTCTCCACACATAAACTCCTTTTAACTTACAGAATACACTAAGTTTTAACATTTTCTTGATGTGTGGGGGATTTCTTATTTTGAACATTAATTATTACTCAATTCTATAGAATTGCTGTTGGGTATGATTAACTAAGTATTAGAAAACTACCATTTGTTGCAGATTTTCTGGAACAACCCCAGTTTTAAATGCTATGTCCTACTTCCTTCCTTATCAGTTTACTTGTCCTAATTTTCTTCTCAGGTACTGTGGCCACGGTATGGTAAGGACACTTGCTTCACAATAAATGGGTCCAAACTACTCTCCAACAGAGAATCATATAGCATGGATTTGCCTTGAATGCATTAAAAAGAAATAAGAATAGTTCCTCGTTTTCTGTTAGCTTTCAACCATGATAAAGAATTTTCTGCACAGATTTTAAAATGGTGGTATCCTCCATATTGGGCCGCTGCCCTGGGGAGAAGAGGTCACCGTGACCTTGAGAAGCTAACCGGTGATGGTTTCAGGCTCTGTCTCAGGGTGTCTGTTTGAACTCAGAACTTTGTCCCTCCTTTTCCTTTTTTTTTTAAGATTTATTTATGCATCCAAGAACTGGGGTATAGGCCAAGGTGTGGGGGGTGAGAGGATTCAGCAGAGATAGAGCGGGGAGCAGAACAGGCAGATGGACTGAATGAAATACACTGTTGAGGGGAGCAGCGGGCGAGTCAGGAGAGGTCTGCTGCGCCATGTGGGTAGCTCCCTGGCTGGCCGGGGACAGAACTCTGCTGCAGAGGCTGCGGACAGCTTTACAGTTCTGTGCTTAACCCATTGCACCACCAGGGAGGCCTTCTCTTCTTCCTTAACCTCGTGAATCCACCATCCACTTTCAGCAGCTGCTGCATCTGTCCCAAGAAATCCTTGGAGCCACTGATGAAATAAACCAGCTTGATTTGCTTTCCCTCCTCAAAATAACACTTCCTTTCTAAACCCAGTCTCGGAAAATCTAAACCAACATAGGCCTCCAAACTCTAACCACCATGAACTTCAAAAGGCTTAGGACACGTTCCATTTCTTAGTGGTCTGGTTGCAGCTGCTGAGGTCATCTCCTGCTCCGGTGAGTGAGGCAGGAGGCTCTTCTCCAGGGGGTGATGTGGCCGGAAGGAGTATATGGGTGAGGCCTCCCACCCAGGGGTCCTATTTGATTTGCCAGATGCCCCTATGGTTACAAATCAATCTTAATACAAAGAGGTGTCCACAAATCTGTGAGCACCAAGCTGGTCTTCTGAGTTTACTGAACTTGGCCTAAAAGGGGTGTTGGGGACAAGTGTGGGTGTGCATATTTGTGTGTTTCTGTGTCTGTGTGAGCTGTGTGGGATTGTATGCACGTGTGCACATTTCTCTGTGTGACTGTGTGGCTCTGTGAATATGCCCGTTTGTGTGTGTGTTCATGTGTGTGTTCATGCAGGCAAACAAAGGAGAAACAGAGAGGGGAGATGGAAAAACAGAAGGAAAAGAGAGTCAACAGGAAAAGGCAGAGCAACAGACATAAGCAGGGGCAGATGCAGAGAGAATGAGTGAGAGGAGGAAGCCAGGAGAGGGGAACAGAGTGACAGGGCAGAGGCAGAGAAGGAGCGAGCAGAAAGGAGCCTGGGCACCAGCCACAGAGAAAAGGAGAGACACTCGTTCGGCCTCGTTTCTGGAGTTAAGCAGTGCCTTCTGTCGGAGACACACAGACGCAGAAGCTTCCAGAGGGAATTGTTCCCTTGCCATGTTCCTGCCCCCTGGTCATACTGTGTGTCTTCAGGCCCTGGGATTCTCACTGTCCCGCCTCAACCCCAGCCCTGACCCCCGTGTCCCTGGGAGGTGGTGCTCCCGTCAAACCTAAAACCTCACTGTGGAGCCTGTGGTTTTATTTTTTCTAATAACTTAGCAACATCAAACAAAGGCAGTCACGCTTGTCCTCTGCCTCAGCAAGGCAAACAGAGGCCGCCCCAGCCTGGGTGCCTCAGGCCCAGGACACACATGGGTGGGGCCTGGGGGCCAGAGGGACCTGTGGGGCCATGGTTAGTGGGGCTGTAAGGGCAGGGACCTGAGAATGGTGAAATCGGGTGTGGTGAGCTGTCCCAGGGAGAGCGGGTGACCTGGGAAGGGATGTGGCCGCAGCAGGGGCTCCTTGGGCCCCTGGACAGACCACTTGCTTGGGCATACAGGAAGGACACCAGGACAGACCCGTAGGTGACACAGAGATGCAACTTTCTGGGGACTCCGGGTTTTCTTCAGGTACACAAGGAGAGTTATTGGGCTGGTGCTTTCCCAACTGCTCCGGGGACACCAGGGGGGCCACGGAGCTCCCCCCGGGCCTGTGGATGGGGGGTGATGAGTGAGCAGAGTGTTTGAAGATTGCTAAGCAAAAGCAAATGTGAAGCCCCCTGAGCTGGGTGGTGCCCTCACTGCCAGTCCCAACACTACGACTCACCGTCTACGTGGGAGGTGGGTAGAGCAGGAGCTGGTGGGGGCGGGGGCAGGACTGAGACAGAGTTGGCATGCATGTTGGCAGAGAAGGCTTGTTTTGCACGTGATGGGACCATTGTAGACTATTGGCTGGCCCCCAGGCCTGGAAGCTCACCCACAGGGGCCGCTCCCCTGGGGCTCAGGCACAGCTATACATGGGTTGGAGGTGGTTGAAAGGTGCCCCCCATCCCTGAGGGGCACAATCTTGTCACTTTGGAATTTGTGGGCTGGCAAACATACTCAGCCATGAAGAAACAGAGAAGCTGCTTCCTTGAAATTCGTGCTACCTTGATGGTTAACCCTGCAGGTCCAAGGGGAAACCCAGATGAGGTGACTCATTGGGTTAGAAGGGCGGAAGCCCATTGGATGGCAGCGGCTATGCCTTCCTGCCAGCTGCTCTGTTCTATGTGCCAGGGCCTCCAAGCCAGGCCCGCCCTGTCTCACTACACCTCCCTAGGACCTGCCCACTCTGTCAACAAGCAGATGTTACCCCTCAGGAGATGTCATCCAGGCACAAGTCCCTGCAGACCTTTTGAGCTGCCCTCCTAGTGTCCCAGTCGATTGGCCACTGAACATTCTGGAAGGACCAGAATGCTAGCAATTGAGAGAAAACCCTGTTATCCCCTGCTGAATTCTCTTTGAGCTTTCCTCTTGGATTTTGGAGCTCTGGGAGTGAGGGGAATATTGGGGTAGGGGCAGCCTGTGGGCTGCAGGGGGTGGGTGCAGGCACTCCCCACCAGACTGTAAAATGACTCAAAAGGCAGGTGGATCAATCAGCCAAGTCAATGAAATGGCCTCCTGTCCCCTTTGGAGGGTACAGCAAACACAGGCACACAAGGCCGAGTGGTAATTACATCCCAGGAGATGCTAAATATTTAAATGCCTGCCTGGTGCTGATTCTTATCAGAGGGAATTTTATGAGCTTGGGTTTTACGGGCAGTAAACTTGTGTACTGAGTTCCTTCCCCCGGCTCTTGAAAGTGCTAGGTCAGTATTTTGCCACGTAGGAGGTACTAGCTACCTTCACTTTAGGTATATCCTTAGTTACCTTCCACCTCAGCCTCGGTTCTCACACTGGAAAGTTCTTCGCCACAGTTGCCTCTAAGCTAGGAAATCTCTCCGTAATTGGATCATAGTTTACTTCTGTTTCTAGGAGCAACCACTTCAGATTTCTAGCTAGTGGGTGGTTTGCATACGTGAGTCATGCGGATGCTATGTTCCCCCAATGAGCCAGCAGGATCCTCTCACTAGGCCAGGGCCTTCACCGCCAAGCTGCTGTGCATGACAGGGGCCCAGAGACCACCCCAGCCCCCGGGGGCAGCGTGCCTGCCATCGGAGGCACGTCAGTCGCTCTTGTGCCTGGGGTCTGCCTCTCCTTGACCTGATGCCCTGCCTGGCCCTCACTCCTACAGAGATTTTCCTGAAAGGCACTCCCTCCATAAATCACATGCCGCACATTCCGCGGCTCTGCTTCTGGAATCTGAACTAAGACAGTAGGTCCCTACCTTGAGGGCCTGGAGAGGCTGGCATTCCAAGGCCTCGAGCCAGCATCCTAGACGCTCCCCCAAGCTGGTCTAGTTTCTCTGGTTCCCCTTTGAACGTGGCCTGGGCAGTGACATGGAGACAGCGGGTCGATCACTAGAAAGCCTCTGCCTGGTGAATTCTGGGCCTCAGCCGGGGAATTCTGTCCAGGATGCATCCACAGGCAGTTTCAGATGGGAAGGCCACACGCGTAGGTGATAGACATGGAATCATCAGGTTGATTTGTGCGGACATCTAAGGGCTGCTGTGAATGGGGACCCCTTCCTGAGTAGGGCTGCGTTTCAGTCCCTGTGAGCTGCCTAACAGGACACCTTCTTATAGACAACAGAAATTTATTCCTCCCGGATCTGGTGGCTGGGGAGTCTGAGGTCAAGGTGCTGGCCGCTTTGAGTCTGGGAAGGGCCCCCTTCCTGGCCATAGGTGACCATCTTCTTGGTGTGTCCTCATGGAAGAGACATGGGAACTCTCTAGGGTCACCTTCATAAGGATCTGAATCCCATTCCTAGGGCTCCATCCTCACCGTCAAATTGTCACCCAAAGGCCCCCACCTCCTAATACCATCACACTGGAGATTAAGTTTCAACAGGTGTTTGGGAACAACATAAATATTCACTGTCCCCCCCTCCCAGCTTTTAATTTAGAGACTCAGTCCTTTATGTTGAAACGCAGTGTGATTTACTACATTATCACCTGTAGGCAGCTTTGTGTGAGTCAGTTTGTTCCAGAGCCCAGGGGTAGCTGCTCCATTAAGCTTTGGAGGAGGGGGTGGTCAGGACCAGAATGCAAGCTTAACTGCTGCAAGAAGACCATGGTCACGGTCTGGTTTAAGGTCAGGTTCCTTGCCACGTTCGCTGGTTATCTTGGTGGTGGTGACAATAACCATGGTTTTAAACACCTCCTTGCATATTTCAGTCACACTCAGTCATGGATACAGAATGGAATCTGAAAAAGAAAGTTCTTCAGCACAAAGCCAATTCCTGTACGATCCCCTCTTACATGCGGTATCCAGAGCAATCACACTCCCAGATACAGACAGTGGGGCGGGCGTCGCCAGGACCTGGAGGAGAGGGGAAGTCGGGAGTTGTTTTGTGAATGTGAGAACATTCTGGAGATTGGTATACAATGGTTGAATATACATAAGACTATGAACTGTGCGCTTGAAAGGGGTCAAGATGGAAAATGTTACGGGATGTGTAGTTTACCACAATTAAAAAAATTGAAATGGGTATTCTTCAAGGACAATCTGGACTTTTCATGTAATTTATTAATGATGCCATGACAGGGGTGCTGTGAGTCCCAGCCACTCCTCGCCCTTGGCGATAGAGATACAGAAAGAGGTGTCCTTGAGAATGTAGCTGGGAGACCCCGGTGGGCTGGCCTCTGACTCGGAAGTCTGGGGTGTAAGCACTGCAGCAAGTCTGAAGGACCAACGTCCACATGGGGCCAGTGTGGAGACTCTGGATTAGGAGTTGCCTGCCCCCCCCCCCCCCCAGAGCTGTGGGAGCAGAGGCGCAGCCAGGGGGCCATTCAGAGTCTTGTCCAAAATGACAATGTAGGGGTCAGAAGGCTGTAGGGGAAGACTAGAGTGTAGCATAGAGGAACTCAGGGTGTCCTGATGACAGAGGCCACTGAGAACAGGGGTGTGTCTGCCACCTCAGTGGTAGGCGAGCAGGGAATTTCTGAAAGGGCCCGTCAGAGGGTCAGCCCGAACGCTACCAGGTCCAAGAGTGGAACCCAGTGTAGGCACCCCCATTCTAATGGGTACTAACTCCTGCCTTTGCTTCTCCTCTCTCCACCCCTTCAGCCTTCTGCCTGGCAGATGAGTGGGGAGAGAGTAAAGATGAGAAATACACTCCCCTCCCCATCCTGCTTCACACCCACAAGTGATTCCATGCTGGGAAGGAGGGAGGGCATCTGCGTTTCGGCCTTCATGGCACTGTGGGTGCAGACTGGCCTGAGCACAGGCTGGAGGGGTCCCCAGCTTTCGGCGAGGATCCCTCTCACTGTATTAAACTTAAAATGACAAAGAGAGGAGGTTCAAGTTGTGTTTTTATCTGAGTCCAAATGTCATGCTAGTTTAAGGAAGTTTCACGTAGATTAATTTCAGAGTAATTATCCTAACTCAGCTCCACTGTGCTCTATGTAAACTGCTTCAAGGAAACAGGACCGACTTGCCTAGTAGGCAGCAAAAATCTTGGCAATTGCACAGGCTTTGGAATCAGACCCCAGCCCCCTCCCCATTCAGGCAATTAATTAGGTCTTATCAGTCTTCATTTGGATGAAAGTGCAAGCTATTGTAATTAACATTGTAGTCAACTGGAATGCCTGCCTGGGATGAAAAATGCAGTGTGTAATTTATTGTGACTAGTTTGCATTGAGTAAGATAGAAAAAAAGTAAATTAGCCATAAATTTTGAGAGAGCACATGGTGAAACTTTACAGAAAAGGCAAAATTAGCAGTCAGAGAAAAGGCCAGATCCCAAGAGCACACAAGATAAAAATTTTACTTCCTGGGAAGCTGGACCAAATCCTAGGATTGTAAGGAACGCTGATGGAAACGTCATATGAGTTAGGACTGGTGCTTCCAGTTTTTCTAAAGGAGAGAAAGGAATGACATGGTCAAGGCTGTGGGATCTTCAGGGCTGAAAGGAGCTACAGTCACAGCCACGAAGTCAGATGCTAATGCAAACCCATCAGCCCTATTTGTGTCCATGGACAGACTTGCCAGGAGATTTGGAGGCAAGACATGCAGGGAGGTTTACTGCCTTACCCCACAAGGCCTGACCAGTGCAACTGTCTCATTCAGCTCATTCTGCTATAACAAAACCACACAGCCTGTGTGGCTTAGGCTACTCTTTTGTGTCTGTCTTGGCCTGTTGGTAACAATGCTAATGGGTAGAAAAGCCTGGAGCTGCTTACCTGGGCTCAGCTCAGCTTCCCATAAGCCTTTGCCCCTTTTAAGTCAATATTATGGCTGGACCAGTCCTTAAGGTTCTTATGGTTGATGCAAGATGCCTTTCAACAAAAACCGTGAGGAAATTGTGAAAAAATAGAAGTTTTTTCTTACAACACCTGGAAATGACACAACACACCTGGATCACATGGAGGCTGGGGGGCAGGGGGCGGGGCTCAAGAGTTGGGGAGAGAGATCATGGGGCCTGCAGTTGGGTCTCATTATAAGCTTTTTTTTAAGCATGTGGTGAGGACCCACACTCAGGCCAACCCATTTCACATCGGGGTCGCCCTGTAACAATCCCATAAGGGACTTCATTCTCAGAGCTCATCTAAAGTTCATGTCCTTCCCAGGGACCCACCTCCAAATAATACCGCATTGCAAGTTAGGGCTACAACATATGAACTGCATGTGTGTGTGGGGGGGGTGAGGGCGGAGTGGGGAGGGTGGTGGACTCAAACATTCAGCCCATGGCACGAGATAACTGTCCTGGGGAGCAGATAATACTGTCAGATATTCTCCATACTTCACCTTTGCCAACAATTGATAATTAATTGTTGAACATTGATTGAGAACATTGATAATTAAAACTGAGCTATTTCCTTTCACACACTTCAGAATATCAAGAGAAAAAGTGGCAAAGAAAAAAGCCTAAATTGGGCAGGATCCAGTCACAATCCAAGGAGGTTCTTCAAATACCATTTGTTAGGAAGAGTGTGTCTGCATGCAAGTCCAGTTCCAAAAAGGATTTAAGGTGGCGTGCAAAGGTAAACAACTTAGAAGACCATAACAGAGATGAGGCAAAATATAGGGCCAAGCCTTAAAATTGAAGGCAACTTCAATTTATTTTGCTCAAGTAGAGAAAAATGCCATGTTTTCTGGGAAGCCATCGGCATTCTGTTCCTTTCGTTGCTTTTAAATTAAGAGTTAAGCAGTGTTAGTCTCAATTGAGGGGTTTGCATCTTGATGAGTTTGTTCTGTTTTGGTTTTTGTTTGGTTCCCTGACCTTAAATCTCCATTTCAATAAGTAAAGCAGTCTCCATCACAGCCCCTTGACAGTTTTCTTGTAACTGCCTTCCTCTAGGGATCTTTTGGTGGGGAACTTGGCAGCTCATGAGAGTAGCAGAGGAAGTCAAAGGTTAAAAAAGAATCGGACAGCCTGTACAATACAGGAACTCAAAAAAGGAGATTCTGGAAGGAACATCCATTTTACCTCCGCATTTAGATGGTTTAGGATTTAATTGTTTTCTAAAAGGAACTAAGACTAGGTAGGCATTCTCTATTAGAGCTAAAAGCGCCACAAATAAAACAGATTACCTGGATAATTGATTTGACTTTTTGCTTTGACTGTGGAGGCACAGTGGAACACTAGAATATGTATTCACTTCTGTGATATTTTTATTTGACGGAACAAAGGTTATCTTTTGTTTCAACCTCAAGACTTGTTTGCCAAGATTATCTTACTTAAATGTTCTGTATTAATAAGCAACACCTCTGAAGTCTCACGCAGAATAGTCATTTTTAGCTTCCAGAATTACAAAACAAAACAAATAAAAAACAGGGAAGTTACACAAGTATTACATTAATACTGTCTAATGAGTCTCCATTATCTACAGGGTCAAGTCCAATTTTTTCACCAAGAATGAAAGGACTTGCTGTATTCGGACTCCTCTAATTCAGTACCTCATTTTTCCTCCAAAAAAACTTCCCTAAAGGCACTCTTGTCTCCATTAAAATATTTGTTGGTGTGCGAGATCCAGCTACAGGCACTTCCTCTCTCAGGCAGGCGTGCTGGGAGAGCAGGCTTCGACTGGAAGTGCCAGAGAATGACACCTCCCTCTGCTCCTTCACGGAACCCACAGCCATAGTTGATGTATGATACCATCCCAGTTTCCTGGCCTCTCAGACACTAAGAGAACAGGAGTGGATTGGTATCGTTTGGAAGAGTTGAGGTCAGTGGAATCACTTGTGATGTGTGCTGTTATGGGCTGACCTGTGTCCCCGTAAAGATCACATATAAGCCCTGACCCCTAGTACCTCAGGATGTGACGGTAACTGGAGACAAGGCCTTTGAAGAGGTGGTTAGTTGAGGCCATTAGAGGGGACTCTACTCTAACCTGACTGGGGTCCTATAATATGAAGAGGAAATTTGGACACAGAGAGACAGCAGAGATGTGTTCACACAAAGGCAGGTACATTGACAAGCCAAGGAGAGAGGCCTCGGGATAAACCAAACCTGCCATTAACTCCATCTCAGGCTTGCAGCCTCAAGAGCTGTGAGCAGGGCCTCCCTGGTGGCGCAAGGGGTTAAGCACAGCACTGTGAAGCTGTCCGCAGCCTCTGCAACACAAGTTCGATCCCTGGTCAGGGAGTTACCCACATAGCACACCAGACCTCTCCTGACTCGCCCGCTGCTCCCCTCAGCAGTGTATTTCAGTCAGTCTGCCTGTTCTGCTCCCCTCTCTGTCTCTGGTGAATCCTCTCACCCCCCTACACACACCTCTGGCCTGTACCCCAGTTCTTGCATGCATAAATAAATAAATCTTAAAAAAAAAAAGAACTGTGAGTAAACAAATTTCTAGTGTTTGAATCAACTAGCCTGTGGTATTTCTGCTATGGTGTACAAATAAATATGTAGGCATGCTTTACAGACTCCTTTTTAACTGAAGTTGTTTATCATCCATCTTGCTCTCAACTCATCAAAATTATTTTCTGTGCCCTTCATTTGAAATTAGACCTGAAGTTTTAAAGTTTTATTTCATTGGACTATTTTTTCTCCAATTCTTCTTTCAGTCATTAATCTCATCTTCATTGAGCAATATCAAGTCCTGTTCTAAAGCTCATTTCTCTCCCACTCAACTATGTTTTTGCCAAAGACCCAGATAAAGCCTAGTACCCTGCAGGGTAAAAGTGTGATGGCTTTCTTTTTAAAAGTCATCATTTTTCTTCTTATTAAAGTAATTGGATTTATTAAAGAATTGGAAACATATTTTAAAAATATGACTATGAAAATAAAAAATCATTCACAAACACCACTAGTTGAGGAGAATTGTTAAAATGTTAGTTATAATTCTCTTCCAATTAAAAAAAATCAGAAACATGTTTCCCATATTGTGAAGTCATTTTTAAAAGCAATTTTTAACACTGTAATAAGATTTTATTTTCTGGAATAAAATCTGTTTTATTGTTTGTCTGTTACTAGACATCTGACTCCAGCTGCTTTATTAAGTAGCCTGACTCACTTACTCTCCATATATATCTCTGCTCAAGTTTTCTGATAATTTTCTCATGATGAATTCCAAGAAGGGAACTACAAGATTGTGGGAGATGAAGTTTGCAATTCTTGATATATGGTTGTCCTAGGGTAATTTTGTTACCATGTGATTAAGGGGCAGCCAGGGACCCCAAGCTGTTAAGGGGTGCTTACTCTAAAGGGGATCCAGCCATTCTCCACACAAAGGCAAAGGAAGCAGACTCTTAGTGTGCATAGAGAGAGAAGAAAGGATATTCCTAATAATAGTTTCCCAATAAAACTCACCAAATTTCCCATCCCTTTGTGGGCAAATGCTGAGCCAAATAGGGTCAGCAAAATGACCTATTTTGTCCAAAATGGGGCCACTCAAGCTTGAATGCTGGCCCCAAGTCTGAGAGATCCTCTGGCAAGGAACCACGTGAAAGGAGTTAGACAGGTCTCGAGAGCTGGGACTGAAGGAGGGATTCAGATTTCTGCATTTACCAAATAATCCACCATGAAGTCAAGAAAATGGCTTCCATTGTCTCGGCCAAGGACCAGGAGGAGCCTCCCCACATATCTTTCACCCACATGTCTCTACCAAGTATCTCTTCCAAGAGTGTCTACATGTCTCTCTTCATGTGTCTCTGCCAAGTCTTCTCGCCGTTAGTACTTGGGTGTGAGTAAGGCCTCAAAAGGTAGAACAAGAAGGACCCTCTGTCTTTTATGATGTATAGGTCCCCTTAGCCAGTCAGCTCTGCCTCTAGTTCCCAGTAGCGTTTTTTTTTTTTCTCAAAGCATTGTTTTATGTTTATTTGTAAACAAATTATTGTTATTTTAAAGATAAATTTTCTGGCTTCATTAAGGTAGTTATCACAACTAATACAATTTTCTCAAGGCAAGTTTTTTGGTTATAGTTTTTTTTTTAATTTAAATTTTATTTTTATATTCCCCATACAATTGCAACCTCCTTATTTTGACCCTAATACCTCCTTTCCCCGCCCCCCAGCCCGCATAGAGTGTCTCTGGTTCATAGTTGTTTGTTGATTTTGATTTTTACTTTCTTGTAGTTATTCTTTTTCTTGGTCTCTTATTTAAGTTTTCTAGATTCCTGCTATGAGTGAGACCGTCCGGTATTTTTCTTTTTCTTTCTGGCTTATTTCGCTGAGCATGATCCCTTCCAGCACCATCCATGTTGCTGCAAATTGCATGTGTTTATCTTTTTGAATGCTGAGTAATATTCCATGGTGTATATGTAGCACATCTTCTTGATCCAGTCATCTATTTTTGGGCATTTGGGCTGTTTCCAAAGCTTAGCTATTGTAAACAGTGCTGCTATAAACATAGGGGTGCAGGTGCTCTTTGGAATTGATGTTTCTGTGTCCTTTGGGTAAATACCTAGGAGTGGAATTGCTGGATCCTATGGGAGCTCTATGTTTAGTAGGTCCAGAAATCTCCACACAGCTCTCCATAGTGGTTGGACCAGTTTGCACTCCCACCAACAGTGCAGGAGAGTTCCTTTTTCTCCACAACCTCGCCAACATTTGTTATTGCTAGTTTTTTTAATATGTGCCATTCTCACTGGTGTAAGATATATCTCATTGTAGTTTTGATTTGCATTTCCCTGATTACAAGTGATGTTGAACAGGCATTTCATATGCCTGTTGGCCATTTGCATTTCCTCTTCAGAGAAGTTTCTTTTTAGCTCTTCTGCCCATTTTTTGACTGGATTATTTTCTTTGTTTTTGTTGAGTTTCATCAGCTCTTTGTAGATTTTTGTGATCAATCCTTTACCATTAGTGTTGTGTGCAAAAATGTTCTCCCAGTTGGTGGGGTAGCATTCTTCCTCTGGAAGTCCAGTTCATGGCATAGTAGGACTAGTAATCCAAGGTGGCTGCATGTAATTGGGGGCAAGGAAATGGTACCTTCTCTTAATAGAGGTGTATCTGCAACACTTGCATGAACTGAATACGGCTTCTACAATGTAACAGATAGATGCTATTGGCCCTTCCACTTCTTAGATTTGATAACCACAAACTTAAAAGAAGAAAAATCTTTAGAAGGTAGTCAGAAAACTCCATTGGAAAGTTGACTACAAGAAGTTTAATTTTTGTTATTTCATCTACATTATGATACAAATCATTAAGCTTGTCATAATTGAGATGCACTTCTCAAAAATCAAGTGTCAAGTCTATAATTTTAGATCTAGCACAAAAGGTAGAAGAAATTTTAGAAGCACCTGCCAACTTTATAGATGACATAATTGTAGCCCAGGAAAGTGGATTTCTGAAGACCGTGCAGCAACTCACCAAAGAGCTGGTACAAGCATCCACGTCTCCTGAGTATTGAAATTTTTCTTGTAAGATTCCTGTTAGGGCAGCAGGTAGCAATATGGATGATTGATTCATAAGCATTTCCCATGAGCTATATATCCTTAAGTCAGCTGCTAATAGATGGATTTCTAAGCACTTTCTATTAATTGGTTAATTAGGAGAACAGTAGTTTTACAAAAAAAATTCTGAAATAATGAGTATTTCAAAATAAGAAGTACAGAAGGAAATGAACACTTCTGTAGAAACAACCATAGTCTGCGTGCAGAGCAAAATGAAAATTTAACTCCTATTGGAGATTTTGACTGGCTGATGAAAGCCTTGTTGTCCCTTCCCTTCTAATAACTTTGGAATGAATAACTAGTGAGAAGTGCAGTTGTTGCTTATCTTGCAACTTAGGAAAAATGGATTCAATGTGCAAAGCAGGTGGACAAGGCAAATTACAGGTCTTTCTGGTATTTAGAGACTTAGGAGGAATTCTAAATATCTTAATGTGCTGGTAGAACACAGACCAGCACAGTGTGGTGTAAGCCATATAAGTCATTTGAAATCCCCTAGGAGTCTTGTTTCACAAAGTAAAAATTAATTTTAGTAGTGTATTTTATATATGTATCCCAAATATTATTATTTCAACATGCAATCAATATAAACATTATTGAGCTATTTTACATTTTTTTCATATTAGATCTTTCAAATCTGGTATAGATTTACACTTACAGCCCATTTCAGCTTGGACTAGTCACTCTTTGAGGGCTCAGTAGCCACATGTGGCTTTCATATCACATAGCACAGTCCTCTACAGAATTCATATCAGTGTCCACTGGGTCCAGCTTGTGAGATTTTTTTGCCAAAAGAGGAAGTGGTATCATAGAATAAAAAAAAAAATAAAGGTATGGCTATTTTTATTTCTTTAAGTTGTCTAATATCCAGCAGGTAATATGTCTGAGTTGATATTGACAAGTGGATATTGGAGGAAGGGAGGAGGAGCAGGAGGAGGGGGGAGAGAGAGAGAGAGAGAGAGAGAGAGAGAGAGAGAGAGAGAAAGCTAATCAGCCTCAGCAGGGCAATTTTACACACTTGGCTGACAGCTTAAATTCATGTCCCCAAGCACCATAAGTTCATCTACTGCTGACCTTGTAGCAACCACTGAAGGCCGCCCAGCCCCCCGCTGCCGTTAATCACACTCAGAGAAGCCTGGAGGGCCTCACCACTCAGAGGAGGAGTATTAGGGCTGGGTTGTTTTTTTTTTTTTTAAGATTTATTTATTTGTGCATACAAGAACTGGAGTACAGGACAGAGGTGTGGGGGGTGAGAGGATTCACCAGAGACAGAGTGAGGAGCAGAACAGGCTGACTGACTGAAATCCACTGGTGAGGGGAGCAGTGGGTGAGTCAGGAGAGGTCTGCTCTGCCTTTTGGGTCACCTCCCTGACCGGGGATCGAAATTGTGATGCGGTGGCTGCGGACAGCCTCACAGTGAAACATCTTAATCCCTTTTGCCAACAGGGAGGTTTAGGGCTGGTTTAGAACAAGATGCCACCATTGGCAGAGGCTTTTTTTCTGATCAGGGACTCAGAGAAAGAAAGTCTCCTGGGTCAATGAGTGTCTTTTGTGACACTGGTACAGAGGGGACCTGGTACAGAGGTCCTGGTACAGAGGTCCTGGTACAGAGGGAACAGCATAGGTAGGGGGCGAGGTAGTGCCAGGCACTTTAGGAGAATGGGAGCTTGTTTAACTAAAACACGACTCCAGAGTGCGCTTCCCAGAGGGGTTAAGACTAACATAAGTACACAGCTGCCTCCAACCTTGATTACCTGCTCGGAATTAGAGGGTTCGGAGCTGGATCATCCACCACATCAGCGAGTCTGAAAGTCATTTCCAGCTGGTTTCAGATCGCAGCTGATCTGACTTCCTAGTTACATTGCTTCCCCTTGGCCGGGCTGGGAACGCTGGGACCAGCAAGAAGAATTGAGGAGGTGGAGACGGAAGAGCCTGGAGGACCGACCGGGGCAAAGCCGGGTGAGTTTTGGACTCCTGGTTACTTTTGCTGAGCTTGTGACCTTAGGCACTGAGTCTCTTGTCTCTTAGCTGCCCCCTTCTGTAACTGGAGGATGTTTCCCTCCTGCCTCTGTGAGTCAGTTAAGGACCAAGTGAGTTGGCTTGTGCAGAGCAACTATGGGCACTGCCCCAGGCCCCGTGGTCGCCTCTCGCTGGTTTTGTGCGCCTGCCTCCCGGTTCCAGGGCTTTGTTCTCAAGTCTCCAACCCGAGGCCTCCATTCTAAGGTGCTGGAGCTGCTTCTAGCACCCCCTTGCCAGTTTCTGAAAGGAGCATCTCCAAAGTCACTTGTATGGGAATCTTCTGAGTCCGCTTCTGTGGAACGGAACCGAAAAGTTTACAAAAGCATCTTGTAAAATTTGCAAGTGAAACATACTTGTCAGGATTTAGTATTTGAAATAACTGCAGAACTCACTGTGCAATCTTACGTCTCTGAATTATTGGGGTCAGGACAGAACAGGAAGTCCAAGGAGATCGGAATCTGGCTGCTCTGTAATTTGCTCAGCACAGCCAGCCTCAGGGACCACCCCACTCCTGGTCTCGTGCGGGCTGCCCATGAACAGATCAGCTGGGAGCCTGGCTCCTCGTGGCCCTCCGGGGCCCTCGCTGCTGCAGCCTGCTTAGCTGCACTATTTTCCAGCCAGGGGTCGTCCACTTATTCCCAGTACACTCCTGGCCTGACCTTTTTCAGGGCTCCAGGAGAGATTTAAGGTCCTCAGCATAAGATGCAGCCCCAAGCTAGATTCATTTATTTAGCTCTATAAAGAAGGCACGTGCTTTTGGAAATTGTCAAGGGGGCCGATCATGAACCCAGATTTTTTTTTGGATTTATTTATTTATACAAGAGCTGGGGTACAAGCCAGATGCGTGGGAGGGTGAGAAGATTCACCAGAGACAGAGTGGGGAACAGAACAGGCAGACTGACAAAATACACTGCTGAGGGGAGCAGCGGGCGAGGCAGGAGAGGTCCGCCGTGCCATGTGGGACCCTCATGTGCTGGCCGGCAGGGATCAAACCATCACTGCAGAGGCTGCGGTCAGCTTCACAGCGTGGCGCTCAACCGCCTGCACCACCAGGGAGGCCTGAATCTAGATTTTTGATGAACGAAACCTAAATAGAATTGGAGGCCACTTATTTTATCACCAGATCTAGTGCTTTTTACAAGGAGCACAGACACCATACTTCAAAAATAGGTCCTCAAAATTCAAAGTCTTGTTTTGCTATCTCCAACATCTGACGAATTTCCATGTTTTAGTGACATCCACGTAAGCCTGGGGACAGGATGGAGCCTGAGCTCACCCTGTTTACAACCTCAGCATTTTCTTTCGCCTGATTGAGTGGGTACATTTTAACTTCCATTTAAATCACTTTAAAGACATTAATAAATAATCAAACTTCCTTCATATGACCAGCAGCCTTGTTTTCTAAGAATCAAATTCTTCGCACCCTATCCCTATGCATCTCATGCCAACAACTAGAGAAACAACACAACTGCATGCATATTGATGTGCACACTTTAAATCACGTGTGGCCAGCCTGGTCCCCTTCACTTCCTAACACTGGGTTGGCTTAATGTGGAACTGGACCCACCTAAGTATTGCATTAGGAATAGGAGGTGGGGCTGGTGGTTGGCGTGTCTGGGAGAGCTTGCCCAAACTGGGAGGGAAGCCAGAGAGTTTTTAGTCTAGTGGTCCCCAAACCTGGCAGGATAGCAGCTTGGGGGTCTGAATGTACACAGACATATAGAATCAGAACCACCAGGTGCTGCCCCCAGGCCTGGCCAGCTGAGCCTTCTGCTCTGCAGAAGTCTAGCCCAAGACTCTCCTGTTTTTGAAAAAGTGGGTGGGACACAGGGCTAGGGAGTCCAGGACCACACTAGGGACAACTGTCATAGACAAGGTGTGGGGAGAGTGAGTGGTGAGTGAATGTGCAGAAAAACAAGGAGGGAGCTGGTAGATGATGCCGGGGAAGGTTACCTCTTTGGTGCAGAAGAACAAGCAACCAACCTAGGAAAGGGACTGTTGGCATGACTGGAAATTTTGTCGAGGATTGGGCTGCTGGATTTCCTCCTGGCTTCTGCAGGCCAGGTGAACAATGCCTTTTGAGGGCAGCCAGGCAGGGACTAACTGGACCCAAACTCAAACCCAGGTCCCCCTATGTTTGGTTCAATGACTCCAGTAAAACCCCCAAGACCAAACACCAAAAAATTCCCAGTTCTTATCTGCTCCCCCTGCCAGCCTGCCTCCAGGGCTCACAAGGTATTTGTCATGAGGTCCTTTCCATGGGTGCAGAAGCAGAGAAATGGGCTGGATGTTTGTGGAACATTTACCCAGCATGAGTCTGGGAGCATACAAAACACTCAGCATGGGTGAACTAAGTAAACAGATTGCTTATAGAAAAGTCCAAAATCTTCTTTTTCCAATGAACACATCAAATCACATGATCGTAAATTCTGAAGTCTCTAGGTTCTGCTGGAATTTTGTCATAGCAAATATTGTCTGATTTGGGTGGGCCATGGGCTGGGCTTGTCAATGTTTGGGTTATCTGAGAACTCTGCCTGACTGAGGGGAGACAATTGTGTGGAGTCAGGAGGCCCAGCTGGGTTTTGGGCCCATCTTTGTTACCAACCAGCCCTTTTCCTTTGATGACACTCTCAACTCACTGCCCTTCAGTTTGCTCATTTATAGGAGGCCAGGATCCCCAAGATCTTTTCCAGATAAAAATACCAGGTTTCATGACATAAGTGGGGGAACTTTAGCTAAAAGCATCTGAGGTTTATTTGGACTTCAAGTCGTTATGATAAATGTTTTCAGCTCGGGAGGTGGCCTGCCAAATCCAAATTGACCTCTTCCGAACCCCAAGTCTATGGACTCAAGGCTAGTGACCTGGGGACACTACTTGGAGTCTCCAGACTGGGCAGATGGTGAGAATTTGGTGACACTGACGATAGAGATTGGTCCACATCTGGCTGACGGTGCAGTAAAGAACACGTCGGGCATTTTCCTTCCCTGTTTAGCTGGACGGGCTCAGTGCAAACAGGGCTAGAAACTCCAAATGGGGACACGCATGTTTTAATAGTCTGTCAAAAACATGGAAACTCCTCCAGGGTGTATTCCAGTCTTTGAACTGCACTCGTAGAGGCCGGAGGCCATGCTATCAAAAGGGGCTCTGGACCCCGCAGGAGAGAAGCAGATGGTGTCATGTGGGAATGGTCTTGCAGAAAAATTGATCTCCAGCAGCATCTGACCCTGTCTCAAACATCTGCTCTCTCTCCCCTTTTTTTTTTCTTTCTAAAAAGGGGTAAAGTGAAAGAGTTTTTCTTGTTAGAGAACATCAAAGCTGCTTTGATAGGGGTGGCCTTCCTTTGGTACAAGCTTTAGACAAACTGTCCAGCATGACTGTAGAGGGGATTGCTTGAAGAAAATACTGCACAAAATTTTAATTCACAAAATAGTGAAAAATAAGGGGATTTTTTTTTTTATTCCTCTAAAGGGTTTGCTGTGTTTATCTATGTAGGGTGAGCTTTCCCTCCAGGTAGCTCAGAGGTAGAAAGGAAGCCCAGTACTTGTCCAGGTTCTTGAGGCAGTTCTTCAGAGGGGATCTTCTTCAGAGGGGGATTTTGCAGCAGTGGGTGGTGGGTCAGGCACCAGGCCAGCCTTGGGTGGTGATAGTGGGTGTCCAGTGCCAAGTCCCTTTATCTGACCATACCGTTGCTTTGTGTACATGCTTAAATGCATGTGCATTTAAGACACAGAAGAGACTTCTTCCAGGTGTAAAAAAGGATATCCAGTGTACAGAGTGTCCCCAGATTCAAAATAGGCTCATGAAATACTTAGACACCTCCTGAAACCTACCTCTTACTTACCAATGATGATGATGAAGAGTGACCTAGATATTTCAAAACCACAGATAGTCCAAAAATAATTCACAGCAGGCACACATATGGTTGTCTTGTATTATTTCTAGAATCCTGTTATAGAATCACAGATTTTTAGGATGGGAACACTAGTCTGTTCCCTTCCTTTAAAAAACAAATTGTGGTAAAAAGCACAACATAAATTTGCCCTCTTCATCACTTTTAAGCATATTACAGTATTGTTAACTATATGTATGTTGTACAGCAGAGCTCTAGACCTTTTTACCTTGCAAAACTGAAACTCTCTGCTCACTGAACAGTAACTTCCTTTTTCCCAAGTCTCTAGCCCTTGATGACCTCCAATCCACTTCCTGTGTCTGAATCTGATCATTTTTGATACTTCCTATAAATGGAAGCATATAGTATTTGTGCTTTTGTGACTGGCTTTTTTCATTTAACATATTGTCCTTAAGGTCCATTCATGTGCTAGCATATGACAGACTATCTTTACTTTTCAAGGGTGAATAATATTCCACTTTATGAATATACCACATTTTGTTTATTCTTCTGCTTATGGACATTTGGGTTGCTTTACCTCTTCCTGACTATTGTGAATAACCCTGCAATGACAATTGGTGTGCAAATACTTTTGAGATCCTGTTTTCGTTTTTTTAAATTAAATAACCAGCAGAAGGGACTGCAAGATCACCTTAGAGTTCCACTTATAATTTTTTGAGTAATCTCCATGCTGTTTTGCATAGAGGCTGCACAAATTTACATGCCCACCAACAATACACAAGGGTTCCCTTTTCTCTGCATCCTCTCCAACCCTAGTTATTTCTTGTCTTTTTGATGATTGCCATTCTAATAGATGCAAGATGCTGTCTCGTTGTGGTTTTGATTTGCATTTTGATGGTTAGTGATGCCGAGCATCCTCTCACGGACTGCTTGGCCATCTGTTTGTCTCTGGAAAATTGTCTACTCGGATCTTCTGTCCATATTTTAATTAGATTTTTTTCTATTGAATTTTGAGTTCTTTTTATATTTTAGTGATTATCTCCTTATTATATGATTTGTAATTATTTTCTCCCATTCAGTAGGTTGGCTTTTTTTTTTTAAAGATTTATTTATTTATGCATACAAGAGCTGGGGTACAGGCAGAGGTGTGGGGGTGAGAGGATTCACAGGAGTGGGGAACAGAACAGGCAGATTGACTGAAATACACTGCTGAGGGGAGCAGCGGGCAAGTCAGGAGAGGTCTGCTGCGCCATGTGGGTAGCTCCCTGGCCGGCCAGGGATCGATCTTGTGCTGCAGAGGCTGCGGCTAGCTTCATAGGTTGTGTCTTAACCCCTTGCGCCACCAGGCAAGCTCCAGGTTGGCTTTTAAGTGCATATTAAACTTTTTCCAGGTGTTTATGGTTTCCTTTGCTGTATAGAAACTTTTTATTTTTAGTTTGAAGCAATCTCACTAATTTTTGCTTTTGTTGTCTTTGCTTTTGATGTCAAATCAAAAAAGTCATAAGCAAGATTTATATCAAGGAGCTAACTCAATATTTTCTTTTAGGAATTTTATGGTTTCAGGCCTTATATTCATGTTTTTAACCCATTTTTGAGTTAATTTTTGTATATGATAAGGTAGTGGTCCAGTTTCATTATTTTGCATGTGGCTGAATAGTTTTCCCAGCACCAATTTTTTAAAGAGACTGTCCTTTCCTCATCGTATATATTTTTGTCTCCTTTGATGTACTTTGATGTAAATGTATTAGACATATATATGAGGATTTATTTCTGGGTTCTTCCATTGATCTATATGTTCCACTCCCCCCCCCATATGATACTATTTTAGGTACTATAACTTTGTAATATAGTTGGAGATCAGGGAGTGTGATAACTCCAGATTTGTTCTTTTTTCTCAAGACTTCATTGTGGGTCCATTAAAATTTTAGGATTATTCTATTTCTGTGAAAAATGCAATTGGAATCTTGATAGGAGGGCATTGAATCTATAGATTGCTTTGGGTAGTATGGACATTTTAATAATAATTCTTCCAGCCCATGAGAATGGAATAGCTTTGCATTTTTATCTTTAATTTCTTTCACTAATGTCTTACAATTTTCAGAGTACATGTCGATCACCAACTTGGTTAAATTTATCCCCAGGTATTTTATTCTTTTCGAGGCAATTATAAATGAGATTATTCCCTTAATTTCTCTTTCTGATAGTTATTAACATATAGAAACAACAGATTTCTGTATTTCAAGTTTATGTAACTTAAATTTGTTCTAACAGTTTTTTTTGGTGGAGTCTTTAGAGGTTTCTATATATAATGTCATATGCAAATAGAAACAGTTTTATTTCATCCTTTAGGATTGGGATGACTTCTACTTCTTTTCCCTTATCTCATAACTTTTGTGGGTCAGAAATCTGGCAGAGTCCTCTGCTTCGGATCTCTCAGAGGTGAAATCAAGGTGCCGGCCGAGACCGCAGGCCTCAAGGCTAACAGGGAGGCTCTGCTTCAGAACTGTCTTAAGTTTTGGCAGGACTCTCCAGCTTCCCACTGGCTGTTGGCCAGCAGCCTCCCTCAGTTTCTGGCCACGCAGGCAGGACTCTCCGAAGGAGAGATGACAGTGTACAGTTGCCCCAGCATACAGTTGCCTTCTATCCCAGTGAGGGAGTAAGAGCAAGAGACTGTGAGGTGAGCAAGACAGAAGTCAGAGACTCTTTGTAACCTAATTTCAGAAGTGAGAGCCCATCCTTTTAGCCAGGTTCATCAGATGTAAGTCACTAGGTCCATCAATACTGAAGGGGAGGTACGCAAGTGTGGAGGTGGACCCCATATCTACAGGGATCCTTGGGGGCCATCATTGAGGCCATTTACCATCTAGTTTAGGGACTTCTGGTTTAGCTCCTTGGAGGCTGCCATTGTCTGGAGGTAATTCCCACACTCTCTGTCTTTCTCATGCTAGTTTCACAATGAACTTGGGAGGGAAGTGTCATTGCTGTTGTTACTCACATTCTATGGAAAAGACACTGAAAGTTTAATGATTTGTTTGGTTCCACATAGTTCCTAACTAAGAGCCAGATCTTGAACCCAAGTCTCCTTATTTCTAGGCGGTGGCCTTTGCCATATTAAATGGTATCCCTCTTGAATTCATGTCTACTCAGGGCCTCAGACTGTATATCAAACTAGGGTCTTTGAAGACATATTTAATTAAGTTGAGGTCATAGTGTGTTAGGATGGGCCCTGAATGTGCTATGAGCAAATGGCTCCAAGTGCATTCAAGTTCAAGAGCATGACAGGCAGAAGACTCCTTATAAGAAGGCTATGTGAAGTCATAGAAACACACAGGAAACACACAGGGAAATATCCACGTGAAGGTACAGACAGAAATTGGAGTGATACAAAAACCAGCAAGGCCGGCCAAATATTACCTGCCATCACAAGCAGCATAGAAGACATGGGAAAGGATTCTTTTCTGGAGCCTTCAGAGGGAGCATGGTCTAGTCAACACCTTGATTGCAGACTTCTAGCTGCCAGAACTGAGAGGATACATTTGTGTTGTTTTCAAGTCACTCAGTTATGGCTATTTCTTGTAGTAGCCTCTTGGAAACCAATACATCTATTATCTCCCTGGAAAAAGATTCCAGCCACAAACTTCCCCCATGTCTACAGAGTATCAAGGAGGCTTCAGGTAGGGGCCCCAGATGCACAGTCACCCTGACTCACAACTACGTACCAGGCTCCATCTACCAGCCCCCAGAGGCTCCATCTAGAACTCAGTCTCTTGTTTCCCCTCCTGACCAGCACATCCTGTCTTGTCTAATTCCAAGTCGGCAGCCCTACCCCAGGGCCGGGGGAGGAAAAGGGACACACTGCGTATATTCACTGCCTGTGATCTCATGATAAACATTACAGGACACAGACATGAGCCTGTGAGATTTTCTTCTTCCATGTGAAAGGCCAAAAACAAGCATCTCTCTGCCCTTCTCCTCCTCATGCTCTTGAACTTAAATGCATTTGGAGCAATTTGTTTCAGGAAGCTCATACATGTGGGTAGAGTTTTGGGTAGTTTCTGTGACCTCATCATTGTGCTGATTTATAATAAGCAGAGGTCAGGGTTCAGCTGAAAGAGGGGTGGATGTGGTGGCAGGGATGTGGGTGCCCAAGTTGGCAGATTCACATAGGAGTCAGCAGTATTGTGCCAAAGGAGAGGGAGGCTAAAAGGATGGTCCTCAGGTTCAGTGCCATGGGAAAGGGCTCGTGCTCATGTTTGCAGAGATTTTGTGATGCAAGAATTTCCTCTTGGACAACAAATAGCGCATCATATGAATCATGATTAAGGTTTAAGGATTATTCTTACAGTGGTGCTCAAAAATGCCTGCCACTGTCCTAATGATCTTCTGGTGACAGTAGTTGCACCACTGGTGTTCACTTCACATGCAATGATTCATAATACACAATGAGTGGCCTGATAAACTCTCAAGTGGAAAAGGAGTTTAGAGATGGTCTAAACATTTGGCGAACAAAAACACAAAAGCATGAAGACTGTCTCTATTTTGCCAGGAACCTTTCCCTACCTCCCCCTACAGAGAGTCTAAAGACTTGACTCTCCAATTATTTCCCTACTTACCTCTCTGATGTCTTCTTTGTATATCCACATCTGCCCATATAATTTCTCTCCTTATAGCACCTATATTTGTGGGCTTCTGTGGGGTGTAATCATCCATCCATCTCTCTATCTACCTCTCCATCATCCATCCATCCATCCCATTTTTGTTGAGAAAATTGCTATGGGCCTGCCACTATGCATTATGCATATGGAGATTAATAGGGCAAGATTCTTGCTATCAATGAACTGACATTCTAATCAACCCCCAACTAGGACCTCCACTTGGACCTCATTGGTCCCAACTAGGACCTCAAACTCAACTCCTTCAGTGAGGTACAAACTAACTTCCTATCACTCAAAGTCTTTAAATTATTGAAGAAAAAGATTGTTGCTAGAGGGCGTGGTCAATCCCACAAGTGGGTATCATCTGTTGACCTGTATAATTTGAAAAGTTAGTGGAACATAATTGTGGCCACCACATATATTTAATTTTAAAAATAACTGTGATCTATTCTGATGCTGTTTCTGTTCATGTGTCCTGACTACTGGTCAGGAGAGGCTGGATGTCATACAGTTAGTGTTTTCTGTAACCCTCCCAACTTCTCTGCCACCTTCCTTCTCTGATGCATTCTTTGAACTTCGATCTTATGACAATGTATCTACCCTTGCAAGGGTGAGGGCCTAAATCATATATTACCACGTCTTTAACAATCGTTGAAGCCCTGCTTGGATGGGCCACTGCTCAGGTGATGCAAAGGTATGTAGGTGTGTCCAGGAGCATTGGGCTGTTGAGCTGAATGTGAGACAGAAGATTATAGACATCCTGAAGTAGGCACCAACAGCATGTTTAGGGGATATTATCACTGGAACTTGGAACAAGTTCCTGAAACGAGTGGGAAGAAACAGAAGATTCTGGGAAGTGGGAGAGAATCATAGAGAATTTTGTCAGTCAGCTCATCACTTTACCTAGTGTCAGCCCTGTTACACCTGGAGACTGAAGCTATTAGAAGCAGGAAGAGTCGTTCAAGTCTCTGCATTTCAGTTTTTATAGGTAAAGAGAACCTCAGCCTGTCACCAACAGCTTACAGAGAAAAATTGGTCAACAATACTTTTTGAATTAGTACAAAATGCCTTTTGTGTGTATCTGGACAAATGGTTCCCTGAGAGGCAAATGTTCACTCAATCATGGACAAATTTAACCGGAAATGTGAGAGAATGTCAGGGAATGGCCTCAAGGCATCCAGGGCTTCATCCAGCCTGGTGTCCCTTTCTATCACAGATGTCCTTATTCTCCCAAGGAGTTTGCCTTACTGGTATTGCAACTCCAATTGTCAAGATAACTTAAAAAATGTTCTACAATAGTTGTATTTGAAGTGAAGTTTAGAATTCATTTGTTATAAACAGACATTTCCCTTAGAAAAATTTATGTTCAACCTCAACATCATAAAGGCCATCTATGACAAGCCAACAGCCAGTATCATTCTCAATGGTGAAAAGCTGAAAGCAATTCCATTAAGATCTGGAACAAGACAAGGATGTCCACTCTCACCATTGCTTTTCAATATAATACTGGAAGTCCTAGCCAGGGCAATAAGACAAGAGAAAGACATCCAAGGAATCCAAATAGGAAAAGAAGAAGTCAAACTATCACTATTTGCAGACGATATGATATTATACATAGAGAACCCCAAAAACTCCACAGAAAAGCTAATTCAACTCATCAATCAGTTCAGTAAAGTGGCAGGATACAAAATCAACACGCAAAAGTCAGTAGCCTTCCTATACACAAACAATAAATCTGAAGAAGAAGAAATCAAAAAGACCATCCCTTTTGTTATTGAAACAAAAAAAATCAAATATTTGGGAATAAATCTAACAAAAGAGGTAAAGGACCTATACAAAGAAAACTATAAAACACTGTTAAAAGAAATAGAAGAAGACACAAAGAAATGGAGAGACATCCCCTGCTCATGGATTGGAAGAATAAACATTATTAAAATGGCCATCCTTCCAAAAGCAATATACAGATTCAATGCTATTCCAATCAAAATTTCAATGTCATTCTTCAAAGAAATAGAAAAATTATTGATGAAATTCATATGGAATCACAAAAAACCCCGAATAGCCAAAGCTCTCCTGAAAAAAAAAGAAGGGAATGGAGGCATCAGACTCCCAGACTTCAAACTATACTACAAAGCCATAATCATCAAAACTGCATGGTATTGGAACAAGAACAGACATACAGACCAATGGAATCGAATAGAAAATCCAGAAATAAACCCACAGATTTATGGTCAACTAATCTTTGACAAAGGAGCAAAGACTATGCATTGGAGCAAAGAAAGTTTGTTCAATAAATGGTGCTGGGAAAACTGGGTCGCTACATGCAAAAGAATGAAGCTTGACCACCACCTCACACCATACACAAAAATCAACTCAAAATGGATTAAAGAACTAGACATAAGACCTGAAACCATAAAATATATAGAAGGAAATATAGGCGAAACACTACGTGATTTGCACATCAAAGACATCTTTACAGACACATCACCCAAAGCAGTGATAGTGAAGGCAAAGATAAACAGCTGGGACTATATCAAATTAAAGAGCTTTTGCACAGCAAAAGAGACAATAACAAAAACAAAGAGAAACCCCACCAACTGGGAGAACATTTTTGCACCCAACACTAATGATAAAGGACTGATCACAAAAATCTGCAAAGAGCTGATGAGACTCAACAACAACAAAGAAAATAATCCAGTCAAAAAATGGGCAGAAGAGCTTAAAAGAAACTTCTCTGAAGAGGAAATGCAAATGGCCAACAGGCATATGAAAAAATGTTCAACATCACTTGTCATCAGGGAAATGCAAATCAAAACTACCATGAGATACCATCTTACACCAGTGAGAATGGCACATATTAAAAAAACTAGCAACAACAAATGTTGGCGAGGGTGTGGAGAAAAAGGAACTCTTCTGCACTGTTGGTGGGAGTGCAAACTGGTCCAACCACTGTGGAAAGCTGTGTGGAGATTTCTGGACCTACTAAACATAGAGCTTCCATATGACCCAGCAATTCCACTCCTAGGTATTTACCCAAAGGACACAGAAACATCAATTCCAAAGAACACCTGCACCCCTATGTTTATAGCAGCACTGTTTACAATAGCTAAGCTTTGGAAACAACCCAAATGCCCAAAAATAGATGACTGGATCAAGAAGATGTGGTACATATATACCATGGAATATTACTCAGCATTCAAAAAAGATAAACACATGCAATTTGCTGCAACATGGATGGCGCTGGAAGGGATCATGCTCAGCGAAATAAGCCAAAAAGAAAAAGAAAAATACCGGATGGTCTCACTCGTAGCAGGAATCTAGAAAACTTAAATAATGGACCAGGAAAATAAATAACTATAAGAAAGTGAAAATCAAAATCAACAAAAAACTATGAACCAGAGACACTTTTAGGGGGGCGGGGGCGGGAGGGGAGGGATTGGGGTCAGAATGGGGGGCTGCAATTGTATGGGGAATATAACAATAAAATTCATAAAAAAAAAATAAATAAATAAACCTAGTTAAACAGCAAAAAAAAAAAAAAAAAAAAAAAAAAAAAAAAAGAAAAATTTATGTTCACCCAAACATATTTTTGAGCACCTACTGTATACCAAACACTAATGGGGCTGAGAAGTCAAGCATAGCTGGGATGGGGTGTGGTGTACCTCTCCTCTGAGAAGAACATAGGAGTGGCACTTCCTCCCTTGAGGGAGGGCATTGCTTCCTAGAAACAAACCTCCTGGACCTGAAACCTGCTCTGTTAGCCAATCATCAACATATACTTCCTGGGGAGTGCCCTTAAAGTCCAGGCACAGGACTTCTAAGGCTTTGACCAATGTTCTTCTTGCCTGATGTTGTATGAATTAACTCATAAGAATCTGTTTCATAAATGTTTAAACTTCAGTCATTGAATCTCTTGCTTTTTGCAATGGTGATTCAAGCGCGTGTGGGCTTTGTTCTCCTTGGCCCAGAGAAATTAAAGGACCTCTTCCGGTCGGACAGTGAGTTAGGACGCCTAGCCATTGCCTCCAATATCCATTCATTTGCCAGGCATTAGATTTTTACCATCTCAGGCTGAGAAGTAACTTACAAACATATTTGTGTCAAGGTCTTCACTTTCCAGATAAGGCAACAGAGATCCTGAATGGGTTATTGATTGTCCAAAGTCATGGAATCACAGACTCCTAGAGTAGAAAGTCACCTTCAGCTTTCTGTTATCTGGTTTTGCCTCAAAGGAGAAATGTTTTCCACCCACTATGCCAGATGATGACCCAGCCTCTGCTTGAACACTTCCCGCTGGGGGAATACATATATATATATATATATATATTTTTGGTCCATTCCATGTAGAGACATGTTTAATTGTTGTCAAGCTCTTCTTCATAGTCAGAGGAAATCTGTTTTCCTGATGCATGTACTAGCAGCTGCCTTCCAGAGCTACCCAATCAAAATCCCAAGCCTTCTGTGCCCCCAATAAGCTGTTTCTACCAGGGACCCAATTAAACCGTTTAAATTCATCCTGCCTTAGTTTTCTGGGATGATTAGCTTAAGAATTTCTTTACTATGGGTTATTGATTCATTTCGTTTTTTATTTATTAACCATAACTGCCACCTTCTATAGGACCCATCCATTCCTTCCCACTTTTTTGAAGGTGCAGAAGACTCTCATTAAAACACCAATTAGGGCCTCCCTGGTGGCATGAGGGGGTAACTCTCAGCTCTGTGAAGTTATCGGCAGCCACTGCAATGTGAGTTTGATCCCTGTCCAGGGAGGTACCCACATGGCATGGCAGACTTCTCCTGTCTCTCCCACTGCTCCCCTCAGCAGTGTATTTCAGTCAGTCTGCATGTTCTGTTCCCTGCTCTGTCTCTGGTGAACCCTCTCACCCTCCCACACCTCTGACCTCTTCCCCAGTTCTTCTACATAAAAATAAATAAAATATATATATTTTAAATAAAACAACAATAAGTTCATTGCATCCTTTTAAAATCTGGGTAACAGAAAGTGCTGGAGTGGGCTCCCCCTGACAAGCCTGCTTAAATATAACCATAGATCTGTCACAAAATCTGTAGGCTTATGAGAGGTTGTCAAAGACTTGCCTGAAGTAGGAAATGTTTGGGGGAAAAGGCTTTTTTATTTAACTGAGAAGAAACAAAGAAGAATAATCAAAGATCAAATGACTTTATGGAGTTTTGCCTACCTACAAACATTGCGAGTTTGTGTTGATTAATGATAATGAGACCGCCTGGGCAAAAGAAATTGTGAGTTGGAAGGACAAGAGTTTCCCCAAGTCCTGTTTGAACAGGTGGACTATCTCATGAACTGGTGAGTCCTGTCCAAACAATCTGGCCCTCCAGACCAGACAGAAATGACTACCTCACTATTGCCTGGGGAGAGAAGGTTGAGAGCCCATGTGCACGGGTGATATACAACCCAGGCGTGCAGACACCAGCATCCCCCAACCCAGAGCAATTATGATGCTTGTCTCCTCCTCCCTGCCTCGTCAACCTACCCTTGTAACCTCTTCTCCAGCGCCCTTTGTGGGGTCAGGCTAAATTCTCCTTTCTATCTCTGGCTCCCTTATGCACAAGCTTCTACTAAAGCCTTGCCTCGCTGGTGAATCACTTCTCTAGAGTACAAAGGACCCACTCTTTTGGGTTGGGCCTGGCAGCAATATTAGAGAAGATTCCTGCAAATGAGGAAGATGAAGTTCTGAGCTGTGCACATGTTTGGTCTTGACATTTCCTTTCTATGAGTTTTTTATGGTCTTAACTTCGTGAGGAAGCAGGTAAGGTGTAAGAACTGAAAGAGAAATTCAGGTCCTTCTGTGTTCTGCAGGTGGGGTCAGTGCAGGGATTTCTGGTTTTCTGTGTTTCTCTGACTCTCTCTCTGAACTCCCGTGGATGTCACCAGGCCTCCGATTCCTGAGTGGATTCCTCACAACCAAACATCTGGTTGTTTCAAGGGCTGGCATTGACTACACAACAGGCTGCACAACATTTGGAGAAGCAATTTTAAGAAAGTCAGGCACAAAGGAAGCCGGGTGCTGCAGCTCTTCTGGGCTGTCCTTTTGATGATGGGCCTTTGCTGCATCACCCTCTTCTCACCTCTGAGGCCAGCTCTCTCAGGAAGGCCAGTGATTTCTAAGCCTTCTGCAATTATTCAGCATCCATGAGATTTCAGAACTTCCTGGTTTAAATTGTGCTTTCTATTTTCTCAGCAGCCCACTTCTTGCATCCCACCTTACCCCAAATTAGAACATCAGCAGGAAGACTCACAGGCCCTACAGCCGCCCGGCCTGCACTGTCTGTCTTCTGGTTCCCCACTGAACTTCCTCCGCCCTTCTTTCACCCCCAGGCTGAATGAGAGCGTCAGGTTCAGAGACAGCAAAAAATGCCCTGCCTAGATAGAGGGCTTGAAAATCCGCTTACTTTCCTCCCAATGAGAGCACAATCCTGCTCCTTTAAATTCCCAGTGGTTACAATAAGGATTAAGAACAAGCACCACAGATATCAATTTTTCAAATGAAATGTAGGAACCCTTTCAAGTGCCTAACCCTAATGGTAGACTACAGCAGTCTTAGTAGAGTTGGTTTTAAAAACCAGGCTGATGATGCCTGAAATTAAGTTATATTGCACTTGCGCATGCAAAAGCAAGGGACATCAAAGGGTCCGTTTGGATAGCAAACCCTAATCAACGCTGGGCACAGACACTGAAGACATCTGGCTTTTCTGGAGTCTGATGTTTATTTCTTAAGCAAGGACAATTAGTGACTCTAATGAGAGCTGGGTGTGGTTCTCTTCTGTCCCCTAACTTGACTCTGAGTCTGTTCTGAAGCCTTATTTCTGGGCAGAAGACGGATCAACTGTCTTGTTAACTCTTTAAAAACTTCTTTTTGTGTTTTAATAAAGTAATCTTGTAGGTGAGTAGTTGAGGTTGACCTGAATGCACGCAAAGCCAGAATTAGACTATTAGGGATTAGACTATGCAGCATCACTGCTTTCAACCTGGAGAAATAGAAGGCTGCTTAGGAGAGGGGGGCCTTTTGGGGATTTGCTCAAGTGGAAAAGCAACAAATATTTGTAATTAATGCCATTTGTCTTTTTGTGGACTTTGACATGTTTTGAATTTATCCTTATTTGCAATGTTAATACTACCCCCTGAGCTCTCCTCCACGCTGATTTATCTCTGTTTACAGTGTCAGATTCTATACTGATGTTTTGAGGAGAGGTTTCTTTCCCCACAACGAGGCCCATGGACCTGGGTTTGCGTCCTGACTCGGTAGCCCTGCCTGGATGACTTGAGTGCGTCATTTAACTTCTCTGGAGTTCTGAAGCAGCTCTGTTTGGTTAATGGGGTAAAGATAGTCCTTGCTTCCTGATTGGTATTGATGTATATCATCACTTATACTAGGCTGGGCCTGTGGTGTCAGGAGTGCTAGCTGGTATCCAGAAGTTTCTGAGGAAAATGGCCCGAGATTCCCGATTCATCAGGCAGAAGGCTGCTTCTGCAAAGAGGGGAACTCTACTCCCCAGTTCCCCTCCTTGGAGGGAATCACAGCAAGGACACCTCCTGCTGTGCCCAGGTTTAAGTCCTAAGTAAATAACAGATTTAATCTCATGGGAAGCAAACCTATTTTGTTATGGGTACAGAAACATTTTATCTGTCTTCAGACAAAGTAAACAGAAGATGAAAGGATGTCATTTTTTTTCAATTCTTCTGCAGTGTAGGGCTAGGAAATGGCAGGGTGGCTGTGAGAGCAGGCTCAGAGGCTCCTGGGGTACCCTAGAGGGTGCTGGTGTTGACTGAGAAGTAAGAACCCTGGGTGGGCCTGGCTGGATGCCCGGCTTCTAGACCCACTTCTGCCACTATCTGTGGACAAGTGATCAGCTCCTTGGGCCTGGTGTCTGTTGAAAATATGGTTTAATGAGGGGAGCCCCCAGTCTTACGAGTTCCTGAGTCCTCACACCAGCTCTCACAGACTGTCATTTCCCACATTGGGGCCTAACAAAGGTGTTTTGTGACAGCACATGGCAAAAAGGCCCAAAGTCTCCAGTGCAGGGAAAGACCCCACTAACCGTGCTCTGGGGTACACAGGGCAGTCACCACGCTCATGGGGACACATCAGGAGCAGTTCCTCTCTGGCCCACACTCATTGCCAGGTTGATGGGAATTATGATTAAATGGGGGGAGGGAGGGAGCTAGAGAAGAAACAACTTGATTGTAGCCTGGGGTGATTGTCCAGATGGCCAGTAAGACCTACACAATGCTCCATCAAAGTGATGAAAGTTCTTTCCAGGGAGTTCTAGAGCTTTCTATATTGTGTTCCAAATGCACAATCCTTGTCTCAAATCCTGAGGTTAGGGTGTGGACATCTTTGGCGACTATTATCCTGTTTGTCACACAGCCAGACGTGTAGCTGGCAGGGCAGGCAGGACAGGGATGGCACCTGGCAGTGAGAGCCATGTCACATTTCTTTACTTTTCTGAATGAGCTAGGAGTTCAGAGCTTCTAGAACAGATTTGGACTTAACCTATCCTCTGCATTCTTTGCCCAATCTCACAGCTCACTGTGTGTTTTACCAAAACATCAATTCAGCTGACTTTGCAGAAACAAGTATATATAAATATATAAACAATTCTCTGACCTAGTTTATGAATCTGAAGGCATGCTGGAGACAATTTAGCTCTAACTCCTCATAGGTCTGCCAGCCTTGGCACTATTTATTTATTTATTATTATTATTATTATTATTATTATTATTATTTTTAAAGATTTATTTACACAAGTGATGGGGTACAGGCCAGAAATGCAGGGCATGAGAGGATTCACCAGAGACAGAGTGGGGAGCAGAACAGGCAGACAACAGAAATACGCTGCTGAGGGGAGCAGCGGGCGGGACAGAAGAGGTCTGCCACCCTATGTGGGATTCTTGACAGCCGACGGGGATCGAACATGCACTGCTGAGGCTGCAGACAGCTTCACAGCATGGTGCTCAACCCGCTGTGCCACCGGGGAGGCCCCTTGGCGTCTTTTAGGTGAGACTTTAGGAAGGGGGCTCGTTGGTGGCAGAGACATGGAAAATCCCAGTATGCTTTTAAAGTGAGTACAGGGTTCTCACCAAGCAACTGCATTAACTTTGGCCCTACCCTTATTTACCATTGTCTACACGTATTCCTTAGTCTAAATAAAGTAAATGAAATAAAGTAAATAAGATCAGGGTGTTTCCTTAAGCACAGACCTTTGCTGAGTTCCCCTCCAGCAGACAAAGAGGGCACCACTATCCCCAAAGCAAAAGCATGGAGATATTCCCACATCTTTGGAACGATCTACATTTTTAGAGAAAATGTTCTCCTTTGGAGACACAAATTTGTCTTTAAAAATTCCTTCCTTTTTCTACCGCCCTCCCCAGCCTCCCCCCAACCTCCACCAGAATCACCATCTCCAAAGGAATATTGTAAGAGAGTTGGGCAAGAGCTCAGGGCTCCCACCAGACCTTTCTGCTTTCGAGGTCTGTGATTGGTGAGGGTTAGGAGATCACGTTCATTTGTGATCAAGTTTGAGGCTAGGAAAAGGCGAGCTAATTGTCCTTTGGCAAAGACCAATTTTGTGTCATTGTTTCAATCTTTAATCTGGCCACCATATGCTGTTTCTGAAGGATTAGTTAATTAATAGATCTTATTTTCAGAACAAACTGCACCAGCATCGGCTATATGCCAGCAAATAAACTTGTCAACTGCAGAAATGTCTGGGAAAAAAATGCTTCATTTCTTCTAGTAATGAAATTTTAAAAATTAATCTGATTTACTCCAAATGGATCATCACTTAACCAACAAGAAATGAATATGCACAATTCCTTTAAAGACCATGATTAGGGCCTCCCCTGTGGCGCAGCGGTTGAGCTCTGGGTTGCAAAGCTGCCCGCAGCCTCTGCGGCGCCGGTTCGATCCCCGGCTGCTCCCCGGACACTGGAGGAGGGTCCCACATGGCGCGCAGACCTCTCCTGCCGCCCGCTGCTCCCCTCAGCAGTGTACTTCGGTCCTTCTGCCTGCTCTGCTCCCCGCTCTGGCTCTGGTGAATTCTCTCACCCTCCCCCGCTTCTGACTGTACCCAGTGCTTGTATAAATAAACAAATAAACAAACAAACAAATAAATAACTCTTTAAAAAAAAAAACAAAAAAAAAAATAAAGACCATGATTAAAGACCCACGGGCAATAATAATGACAGTGCCCGTGGGGCTAAAACACCACTAAATCAATAATTTTTTAAGGTAAAATTTAAGCCCGTAAGCAAATACTACCTTGTTAGAATTCAATATTGCTTTTTTGTAAAAGTAAATATTTGCATATTGCCAATTAAAATAGCTATCCTACTAGTTTCCTAAGATTGCTGTATTGAAGTACTACAGACTTGGTGGCTCAAAGCAACAGATTTTTTTTTTTTTTCTGTCACAGTTCTAGAAGTCCAAAATCTAGGTTTTGACACAGCCATCCCTCTGATGTTTCCAGAAACGGTTCTGTTCCATTCCTCTCTCCAGAGCTTCTGGTGGCTTCTGGCAATTATTGATGTTTAATTTGTAAACACAACACTCCAGTCTCCTCTTCCACCTTTACAGAGCCTCCTCCCTGCGTGTCTCTGCTTCTCCAACTTAACGTGACCCTCCCTCACTTGTACGTCTGTGTCCAAATTTCCCTCTTTTTATAAGGTTACCAATCATTAGGTTAGAACCTCCCTGGTTCTTTATGAACTCATCTTAACTAATTATATCTGCAGCGACTCTATTTATAAAATAAAGTCTGAGGTTCCAGAGGAACATGGATTTCGGACAATCACGTTTCATCTAGTGAAGTTTGCATTTCACTGGCTCAGCTTCTCCATCCGTAAAATGGGAATCATTTTATAATGGGTTCATAATTAATCATTCTCTAATATAAGTCCTTGAGTCTTATTCCTATCATCTAGTAAGTTTAGAAGCCAAACTTCCTCTGAAAGTAATTTTATGTGGTTCTTATGAAAGTTAATAAGCAGGGAAACTTTTTTCATGTAATCCTTTCCGATGAGTGTTTCCTGGAGCATATTTTAGGAAATATCAATTTAATAATTTGATCTATGTGTCAAGTCAAAATAGTAAAACTAGAAATGTAAGTTTTTGTTTCTGCATCCCCCCAATTCCTATGTTAATACCATAACCTCCAAGGTGACGGTATAAGGAGGTGGGGCCTTTGGGAAGTTCTTAGGTGCTGAGGGCCATTTTGGTTGTTTACATTCTTTGGATTAACAAATATATAATGACATGTATTTACCATGATTGCTTATGCGGTATAGAGTCACTGCCCAAAAAGTACTGTGTATTCTACCCTTTCATCCACCTAGCCCTCAGCAACTGCTCATCTTTTCACTGTCTCTATGGTTTTCTCTTTTCCAGATGTGATATGACTGATATCACAAATCGCTTCTTTTCCCATTGGTTTATTTTCCTTAGTATTCTGCATTTAAGATATTTGCATGGTTTCATCTGTCTTTTCTTTTAGGGCCAAAAAAATAGTTCCTTGCCTGCATGTTTCACAATTTATCCATTTACTTTTTTTTAAAAAAGATTTATTCATTTATGCATACAAGAGCTGGGATGCAGGCCAGAGATGTGGGGCTTGAGAGGATTCACCAGAGACAGAGTGGGGAGCAGAACAGGCAGATGTACTGAAATACACTGCTGAGGGGAGCAGCGGGTGAGACAGGAGAGGTCTGCTGCACCATGCGGGTCACCTTCCCGACTGGGGATCAAACTGTTGGTGCAGTGGCTGCAGATAGCTTCATTGTGCTGCATCTTAATCCTCTGTGCCACCAGGCAGACCCCTAGCCATCTACTTTCTGAGGTACATCTTAGCTGCTTCCAAGTTTGGGTAATGATGAATACAGCTGATACAAACTTCTGTGGGCAGGATTTTGGGTAGATATAAGCTTTCAGTTCACTTGTGTAAATGCCAAGGAATGCTTTTGTTGGGTTGTATGGTAGAGTACATTTAGCTACCAGTCTTCCAAGGTGGCTATATCATTTTCCTTTCCCACTAGCAATGAATGAGCTCTGCATCCTCAATCAGCATTTGAAGTTGCTGTTCTAGCTTTTGCCTGTTCTAATAGGTGTGTACTGGTATCTCATTGTTGCTTAAATATGCATTTCCCTGATGGCATCTGGTCATGAGCATCTTTTCATATACTTATTTGCATCTGCATATCTTCTTTGGTGAGGCCCCTGTTCGTGTCTTTTGCCTTTTTAAAATCAGTTTGCTCATTTCCTTATTGTTGAGTTTTAAGAGTTCTTTGCATATCTTAGATAATAATCATTTATCAGATGCCTTTTGCAAACTTTTCTCTCAGTCCTGTGCCTTGTCTTTTTATTCTCTTGATCTAGTGACTTTTTATTTCAATTACTGTGTTTTTAAAGTCTAGAACTTCCATTTGCTCTTTAAAAGTAATTTTAGTCTCTTCATTGTTATTCTCTATTTAATGCAACGTTGTCAAACTTTACTTCTTTTTTTTTTTTTTTTTAAATAGAGGCATGTTTTATTTATTTATTTATTTGTTTGTTTTGTTTATACATGCACTGGGTACAGTCAGAAGCGCGGGAGGGTGAGAGAATTCACCAGAGCCAGAGCGGGGAGCAGAGCAGGCAGAAGGACCGAAGCACACTGCTGAGGGGAGCAGCGGGCGGCAGGAGAGGTCAGCACGCCATGTGGGACCCTCCTCCAGTGGCCGGGGAGCAGCCGGGGATTGAACCGGCGCCGCAGAGGCCGCGGGCAGCTTTGCAACCCAGCGCTCTACCGCTGCACCACCGGGGAGGCCCCAAACTTTACTTCTTTAGTCATGTTTTCCTTTAGCTCTGTGAACATATTTACACTGGCTATTTTGAAGCCTTTTCCTGTTAAACACAACATCTGGCTGCTCTCACGGGCACTTTCTGGCACCTCTATTATTCCAATATGTGGGTCATACTTTTCTATTTCATTGCATACCACATAACTTTTGTTGGAAAATGAACACTTTCAACATGTTGTAGCAGCTGTGCACACTGACATCCCACTTGTTATTTGCATGTTTAATTTCAGTCTCTGACTGGATTATTGCAGTCTGTCCCATCTCCTCCCATGCACCCCATGCACGTACACACATTGTTAGCCTCTGATGCTGCTCCTGGGGAGGTGACGACCTGGGGTAACTTGTGTGGATCAGGGTCTCCCCTCTTTTTTACTGGCCACACCTGGCAGTTAAACTCTACTAATTTCCAACTGATTGCTCTGTTATTTACAACAGTGCACGGGGGCCTAAGTTATTCTACCAATGAACCTGATCAAATTGTGGCTCCTTTCAAGGAATATTTCTGAGGTCGGTATTTGATATTTGTCCTGACCTCAGGAGGGCTTCTCCACAGCTAACTTATTCTTCAGTTCTCCCTTGCAAACTAGCTAGCCTAGAATTTCTTTCTTTCTTTTTTTAAAGATTTATTTATTTATTTATACAAACACTGGGTATAGTCAGAAGCGCGGGAGGGTGAGAGAATTCACCAGAGCCAGAGTGGGGAGCAGAGCAGGCAGACTGACAAAGAAGTACACTGCTGAGGGGAGCAGCGGGCGGCAGGAGAGGTCTGCATGCCATATGGGACCCTTGCTGGCAGTCGGGGATCAAACTGGTACTGCAGAGGCTGTGGGTAGCTTCATAGCCCAGGGCTCAACCCCTGCACCACCAGGGGAGGCCCTACCTAGAATTTCTTGAAGTTGTTCATTAAATCCATGAATTGTCTCACAATTGCCTTAAACACACCTCTGTTCTTCAGAACTTTTTACTCTCTGTTGTAAATTAAATCAGTCCCCTTGGGATAAGATTAGGAGCTGTTTAATGGCATCTTTCTGGCCTTCTCCCTCAGGCAATACCTCTGAGCCTGTGTTCTGGAAGTGCGAGTGGCACAATGACAAGTTTCTGACTGATAGTCCTGCTGTGGGAGTGGTGTGCACAATGGGGGAGGCAGCAGCCTGAGGTTCCTTTGGTTTGTCCCTCCTGCCCTAGAACCACTGCCTCCCGCGCAAGAGCAATCTGGACTTGAAAAATAATAATTGAATTAAACTATGGACTTCAAGTGATAATGATAGTAGAATAGGTCCATGGATCATAATACATGCACCACTCTGGTGGAAAATGTTGATAGTGCATTTTATTTTATTTTATTTTTCAAAGATTTATTTATACATACAAGAATTTGGGTACAGGCCAGAGGTGTGTGTGTGTGTGTTAGGGGGGTGGTGACAGGAGATTTGAGGGGGTGAGGGGGTGAAAGGATTCACCAGAGATAGAGTGGGGAACAGAACAGGTGGATTGACTGAAATACACTGCTGAGGGGAGCAGCGGGTGAGTCAGGAGAGGTCTGCTGTGCCATGTGGGTCATCTCCCTGGTGGGCCAGGGATTGAACTCATGCTGCAGAGGCTGCAGATAGCTTAACAGTGCTGTGCTTAACCCCTTGTGCCACTAGGGAGGCCCTGATAGTGCATTTTAGGAGGCCCACATAGTGCATTCTCTATTTTCTGTTCAATTTCTCTGTGAACCTAAAACTTCTACAAAATAAAGTATATTTAAAAATTCACTAAATAGATTTGAACTAGCAGAAGATCAATGAACTTGAAGATAAATCAACAGAAATTATGCCAGCTGAAGAACAGAGAGAAAAAAAAAAAGGAAGAAAAAGAAAAGGGGGGAAGCTCATGAACATTACACAGCAGGAGAACTGGAAGGCAGGGACAGAAAGCAAAAGAAAAACTAATCCAAGAGATAAAAAACCTTTCTAGCCTTACTGAAAGACAATAACCTACATCTAGGAAAATCAGTGAACTCCAATGGGATCTGGGCCTCCCTGGTGGCACAAGGGGTTAAGACGCAACCTATGAAGTTATTGTTGGGGCAGGACGGGCCGTGGAGCAGGTCATCTATGAGCCAGCAGTGGGTAAAGGAAGGGTCCTCGGGTCCTTGAGTCCTCAGTGGCTTTCTCAGGCTTTTATTGAGCTTTACATGCATCACAACAACCAGGTACATGGCAGTCAGGAGTGCCAGGGGGCCAGGAGGCCAGCAGGCCAGCAGGCCTCCAAGCCCCTGGCAAGTCTTCACTCTGGGCTTCTCCGGGTTTTTTCGCCCCTTCTCTCTCCTGCCTCTCTTCTGCTTCTCTTGGTGACTATCTCTCAATACTCCTCCCCTGCCCCACAGAAGTAAACAAGATAGCTTGCAACAATATAACAACTGCAGGTGCCCCATCAGGCAGGGTAATCCTAATGGTGGGAGGGCAGAAAAGCCTGAAAAACCACATATCCTACAGTTATCCAGAGCCACTGCAGCACAAGTTTGATTCCCCGCCAGGGAGAAGCCCACATGGCGCAGCAGACCTCTCCTGACTCACCCGCTGCTCCCCTCAGCAGTGTACTTCAGTCATCTGCCTGTTCTGCTCCCCTCTGTCTCTGGTGCATCCTCTCACCCCCCCACATCTCTGGCCTATACTCCCATTCTTGTATGCATAAATAAATAAATCTTTAAAAACAAACAAACAAACAAAGAAAAGGATCAATAAGTAGACACACCATAGTAAAAATGGTGAGAGTCAAAGGTGAGAAAAACCTTGAAAACAGCAAGTGGAAAAACTACTAGGCACATATAAAGGAATCATAGTAAGACTAACAGCTCACTTCTCAGTAGAAACAATAGAGGTCAGAGGCAGTGAGAGAACATATTTAAAGTGCTCAAAGACAAAATCTGTCAACCATGCTCAGTACAGACCCCATGAGTTAAGAGGCCTGGTCTACAAGACTGCTCTCACATTAGACCAACTAGCTGCAAGTTCAGGGAACTCCCAGATGGTCCTTGGGTTCAGTGATTTACCAGAACAATGCACAGAACTCAGGAAAACACCTTGTTTACAAGCAAATGTAAAGACATGTAGGGTGAGGCTTGGGAGGAGCTTCCATGCTTTCTCCCCTTGGAATCAGTGTGTCACCCTCCTGGATCACGTGTGTTCAACACCAGAGAGCTCAACCAAACCTGTCTAGAGTTTTCGGTAGGATTTCATTGCATAAGCATGATTTATTGAACACGGGCTATGTTTGAACTCTATCTGGAGCTCAGCTGTCCCCTCTCTGTAGGTTCAGGATGTCAGGCTGATGTCATGTGGCTCAAAGCCCCAGCCCTTTCATCACAAGGTTTGCTTTTCCAGCATGACCAGCCCCATCCTGAAGCTGCCCGGGGCTGACTATGAGTCCCCTCATTTGCAAAAAATTAGGTGTGATTGGAGGGGCTCATAAGTAACAAAGATACTTTTATCATTCAGGAAATACCAAGAATTTTAGATGCTCCTTGCCAGAAATCTTGGTCACAGACCAAATTCTGTATTATACAACAGTCATGATGCATCCCTCTTTTTTTATATCTTGCTAGATTTAGCTTGCTAGTATTTTTTATTGAGAGATTTTGCATTTTTATTCAAAAGAGATTATCGATTTATACATTTCTTGTGATGTCTTTCTCGTACTTAGGTATCAGACTCAGGATGAGTTGGGAAGTGTTGTTTTTGGGAAAAGTTTTGCAAAGAACTGGTACTAATTCTTTAAATGCTTGGTAGAATTTATAGGTTAAGTCATAGGTGCTTAGAATTTTTTTTGTAGAAAGTTTTAAAATTATTAATCCAATTTAATTTTACAAATGTTTTTCATGGTGAGTCAGTCTCAGTCATTTTGGTCATTATAGAAATTTGTTTTATCATAGTTAATTTATTCATATTTCTTATTCATAATCCTTTTTATTTCTGTAAGGTCAGGAGTAAGGTCTTTTCTCTCATATGTGCTACTTCAATTCACTGCTCTGCAAAGAGACGTGGGGATAGTGCCTGTTTATGTTTTGTAAGCTGGGCACTGGGTAAGGACAGTAGCCTCTGGTCTTCTTGCCTTGCATCTTCTGGTATGGGACCTCTGCCCTATGAATGAGGTTGCGTGAGGGTGTGCTTGACCCTGGTGTGGCTTGCCATGCCTGGGATAGAGACTCCACTGCATATATTGGGTGAAGGCAGGGAGCCCCAGTTCTGTTTCTGCATTTACCCTTTTCAATAGAGTCAGGGATGGGGGACGAGAATATTAGTCACCTGTCCCTCTGGGAACTACTGTACCCTTTATTGAGAACTGAGAGAAGGATTCCAAACTTCTTGGCCACACACTTGGACAGGAGTTTCTGTCCACTGCTCTGCAGTGAGGAGAAAAAGGAAGTGGACCTAGTGCCACAGGTTCTTGAGATTCTTACTGAGATTTAGTAGATTTTTTTTGAATAAGTGTTTCTTCATTTGCAGTATGCCCTTGGGACAATTAAGATATTTAGGAGTTATTTTTACATCATTTTTACCAATTATGGTTGTTCACTGGAGAGAGGGTCCTCAGAGCTCCTTGTGACATTCCAGAAGCATGCCTAAGCTCCAGTGTATGTTATCCTGTCCACAGAATTCATTGTTTAATTTTTGGCTTTATAACTTCAGGTGGTTGGGAACAGTTAAGGAAAGGCTCACAGAGAACAGATGATTGGGAAAGCAAACCTAGAAGGCATATTTGTGGGTAACAAATAGTGAGAAAACTGTTAAAAGGTGATTATTAACTTCAGAAAGAGAAGGTTAAGGTTACAAATTGCTGGTAAACAAATTTATAGAGCAGCAATCAAGTGGAAGGCTTACAATGCCAAGCTAGGCACCAAGATTAGACATGGAATAATCTCTTTGCAGGATGAAGTCACAGAATGCACTGCCCACAAAGGAGTCAGAACAGCATTCTGAAACAGGCTAGATCGTAAGTGACTAAAAGGCAATTTCTCCGTGACCTCACTGTCTATGGTAGCATTTGGCAGAGGCACCTTATTTACACAAATTATTGAAAATAACTTCAGTATTGTACCTTTCATCTCCCATACTGGGCCAGGGCAAAAACACCCACAAATATCTTGAAGTTTGTGAGGTGCAAGTAAACCAAACCAGTATCAAATTCAAGAAAGCTCTTGCTTTCTTGGTTATTTTGTTCTTCCTCCAGAAAGGTAAACAAATAAAAGCAGCTTTTCTACTTAACTTTCTGCAAGACTGACTCAATGTATTACCCCACAAAGACAGGCCCAGCGTAAACAGCCTCATCAGAGCCCTTGTGATGCTTGGGTCTTAGATCATGCCAACTTCCTGGACACATGGATAAGCCATTGTTTTTTCCCTTCCCAGGATGGGGAGATAAACTCTACTTCAAATATTTATTCTCCTTATCTTGCTTACTCTACTAAGGGGCTGGTTGTGGGGTCATTTCAAACAAATGTCAAATATAGAATAATTTCAATTAAAGAAGTAGATACTATTTAATGCAATGACTCTTTTCAAATTAAACTCTTAAAAAATTAGGGAAAAGAATTGCTTCTCTGTGTTGGCAGGATTGCGGAACTAGGCCTCTCTTAGGAATCCTCCCACTTTTCTAATTGGCAATTCAGTGATTTCTTCAATAAGGGGAAGAAGTGACAAGACACAGTGCACAGTGACACTGTCAACTTCTCTTAGCGATGAAATAAAAACTCACTGTACATGGATTTACATTGTGATCTGCCAAGTTTGATTGAAGTTACTACTTATTTAAGTTGCATTCTAAGATTGGCACAAATTTGACTTTTGGGTCAAAAGGGGAAACTAGAAACTGCAACTGGTCAAATAATACACAAATATAGTCAATTCTATGTGTATGTCACAATCGAGATTGAAATGACACAAAATTATATGAACAAGGTTGTGTTTGCTTAGCTACCAGTGCGAAGGATAATTTTCAGAGTTCTATTAAAAATCTGTGTATCTTCAAATGTATAATATTTGAGTTGGTCAGTGGTATGTGTTTCATTCTAAAAAAAATCATCAAGGTCTAAGATACACATGGAAATTATTTTTTTAAAAAGATTTATTTATTTTTATACAAGAACCGGGGTATAGGCCAGAGGCTCGGGAAGGTGAGAAGATTCACCAGACACAGAGCAGGGAGCAGAACAGGCAGACGACTGGGGAGCAGCGGGCGAGACAGGAGAGGTCTGCCACGCCAGGTGGGAATCTCCCTGGCCGGCCAGGAATCGTACCCGCGCTGCAGAGGCTGCAGACAGCTCCACAGTGCAGCGCTCAACCCGCTGCGCCACTGGGGAGGCCCCACATGGAAATTATTTTGAGGTAAAACTAAGCTGGTTTGTCTGTGCATATTCCAGATTGCAGAATGCTAGTGGGCTTGGTCTGGTTCCCTTCCCACTTGCTGTGACAAATTCGTGGCTCGGCCATCTCACAGTGTCGCTCCAACACCTTCATGGCCAGAACGCAGCGCTCTCTGTGGTGTGAATGACTCAGTGACTGGCACATTTCCTGGCTGTTAGTCAGTGTGTCAAGTGCTTTTCTAATATTGTCACTAAATAATTCCATGAGGTATTAATAGCCAGTCGAACAGATGAGGAAACTGAGTCAATGGAAGTGAAGTGACTTGCTCCAGGCTGTTCTGTAGCCAAGTGTGTTGTCAGGTTGGCTGGCGCAAAGCTGGTGTTTTGGACACGGCGCTGTGCCGTGTGACAGTCACGCTAACTGTGTGGGTTCTTGTCACATAACCAGCTAGGTGCTTCCACCCCCACAGCATTTGCTTATTCACTCTGCCCTGTGGTGCTCTTCATACCCTGCTCCTTCCCTTCACCAGGATCATACTAAATGCGAGATGAGATTGTGGGAAACGAAAGAGTCTTTTGCCTATTTTACTTTGCTCTCAAAAATTACAGTACTAATTTGTAAAAATTTAAATAATACAATTTCTCCGTTTTGTTGCATGTTTCCATTTTATCTATTTTGCTCTCTCTATAGATCTATATGGCATGTATGTATATGTTATGCACTCAGTTGCTGCTTTGAACAATTCTGAGGTGAACAATGTCAGTTACAATGATCAAATAATACCAGTTTCTGAAAACATGGTTCCCATTTCAGTTCCACAATATCTTAGCTGCAGTTGCTTATGTAAACTTAACTGTGCGCTCGTCAGTGCACAGATTACTCTGTAATAGCAGAATGTCCCAGGATCAGTGACAAAAATGCCTCTTGGTCCAAGTCATGGGTGGCTGGTGTCTGGGTATGTCATCCAGTTCATGCCCAGACAGCAAAGGGTGTCGGGGCACCTTCTTGTTTCCTAGTGATGGGGCATTGTATGAAAGGGGACACTCAGAAGAAGGAATTGGCCAAGAAAGAAAAAAAGTTCAGTAAAGAAATGAAAAGGGAAAACACTGGAAGTGAAATGCAAATTGAATGTACCGGGGGTCATATAGGAAATAGTCGCACGGGGATGCTGGTGGTCGATGTTTCAGAGACACTCTAGATATGAGAAACTAAGTGCCGGTGAGCTTATGGCCAGAAATGAGGACAGGGCTGTGATGAAAAGGATGATGATGTCCCAGAGTAGGTGATGCTAGTGGAAAAACCTCACATAAAAGAAACTCTTAGAAGTATAGATACAATGTTGAAAGCAGAGATAGAAATGGTAGCTGTTCTAAACTTAGAAAGGAGCATGACAATTTGCCTGGGCAGAGCAAAGGCACTTGTTTTGTTTCATCAGTTCTGTGATGAGGAGAAAGCAAGTGCTGTTTAATTACCCTTGGTAAGTTTTCTTACAAAGAAATAGAAACCAATTCTTAGTACTTGTAATGTTTAAGTTAGTGAGCTAGGTAAATATAAACTCTATTTTTTTTCATTTCCCTGCACACTTAAAATTGACACTGAGGATTTTTAATATTCTAGCAAACATTTTTAAAGTTCATAGAACATGTGGTTCCTCATTGATTATTAAGATTGCTCTGCAGTTTCCAGATCACTAGGATTGTGTCACAGTTTCGGCTTGCATGGTTATTTTTATGGTCTTGCTCTAACGTGCAAAGCAAGAACTGGCTGTGTGTATTTACGTGTGTATGAAGAATCAAAAGGCATATGAATAGAGCTAGTTTTAAAAAAATACAGGATATTTATTAATTCTGCATCTGGTATTTTTTGCTTAATCTGAATATAAGTAGCTGCCTTAAATTCTTTTTAATGGCTGCATCATATTCCATTCTGTGCCTGGATGATTAACAATGATCACCTATTGAGTGACATTTAGGTTGCTTCCTTGCCCTATGACTCATAGCACATTTTACAGAGCAGTCAGTGATCCTTGAAGAATATAAACCTGATCACTCTTTTATTCAAAATTCTTCAACGGCGTTAGCTGACCTGAGATAAACTAGAATGCATGTGATTCTGGGTTTGGCTGCTGTCTGCCAGGACATTGTCCCATCCTCCTAGCCCCCGTTCAGAGGAGCAAGTTTGTGCCCATCTCATTGCCTTTCATATTTTAATGGAATGCAGGTGTACAAACTTGTATTATCTATAATCCTTGGTTCTTCATCAGTTTCGATTAAAACTGAGCCCACTGCCTAACACACAAAAAACACAGGTTAAGTTACATCACTTGGGGAAAATGCTTGCAATCACACACTATCAGGAAGAGATAAAAGAGTGGTGACAAGCCAGTAAGCACAGAGACACCAGAAAAACGGGCAGGAGACATGAACAGAAAGGGAAACACATGTGGCCGGTAAAGGCTCCCCCTCACTGCCGGTCATGGTGATGGAAATCAGTGCCACAGTGAGGTCCCATCCAGCACTCGAATCATAAAACCTCAAGTTTGATCACCCGTGTTGGGGAGAATGTGGTCCCAGGGGCTTGCAAACATGGAGTGTGATGTGTATAAGCACTTGAAAGAGTGGCCTCTGCCTCCCTGGATGTGTGCTGGCTTCACTTGTCACTCAACAGCGAGGCCGTGACTCTATTTACCTTGTTAGAGCAGTGACCCTTCGTGTTTACTTCCTGATGTTCTCGTCTGTCCCCCAACTACAATGCGGGCGCTAGAGCAGGGACTTTGTGTAATCTGCTTGTCAGTGGGCTTGGAGCAGAGTGTGAGAATTGTGTGCTCATTCGCCTATTCGCAAGCTGGGATAGCCCTCTGTTATTAGTTTATGGGGGCTCTTTATATACGAAACAGACTAAATCTATATCCATTTTATGTTTTACATTTTGTTTTAGTTTATTTTCTACCTTTATATTTCTGTTCCTGTTTATTACATAGATGCTTAAAATTATTATGTAACTTTCCCATTATTGCTTTTGCATGTTCGCGCATTCTCAGGAATGCTAGCCCCACCCCCAACACTAAAGCTTACTCTTCACTTCTGCATTTTTTTTTTTTAAGTCATCAGCAGTTCCTTTCAAATTCTGTGTATAGTATCAAGTATAGCCCTATTCCCCCCCCCCCAAATGTTCCCAGTATCATCTACCGAATACATCACTTTTTTTCCCAAATGTATTTAAGTCAGAATTATACTTTTCATTTCCCCCAAAATTCAAACAATAAACCATGACTTACAAGCAGGCTTCTAAGTAGTAAAATTATCTCATGATATACTTAAAATAAAAAGCATATTTAAACAGAAACAGCGTTTTAGAGAGAAAATATTTAATCTATTTTGTGAAAAAAATGTACAAAGCTTTAGAAAAGAGGCATTAGGTTTCAGTGTACAGTATAAACAGGCTCTTGCTTTCTATAATCACATGTGTTACACTTCTGAGTTGGTAATGAAGGCCTCGCACACTCATCCCAATTTTCAGTTAACATATACACTTGAAAAAGTCATTGAAAATAAGTCTTGAAATAAGTGTAGAAATAGTGTTGTATAAAAATATATTAATCTGTCTACACGAAACACTTAAAAAATGCAGGCCAAGTAAATCCTTTTAGACCTAGACCATGTCTAGAAGTATCAATACACGAACTTGTAAATCAGATCATTATATTTATCTTTGGAGAAAAAAATAAATATGATCAAAACTTTGGAATGACAGATACTGAATTCAGCAGAGCAGACTAATTCTATTCTCACAAATAAAACCACACAAAAGATGGGGAAAGTGTGAATTTCTAAAACTTGACAATTTATGAATATATGTATCACACAGCACATATATATGTGTATATATATCACACAGCAAACTTAGATTTGTCCATAGTCCACGACAGTTACTAAAGAAATTTCTAGATCAGCTCTCAGTGCACCCTAACACTGAGATTTTCAAACTTAAAAAAAATATTGTAACCTATGTAAATATAATTAGGCGGGTAAACTTCAAAATATAGAGAAATTAATTTAAAGTCACACAGGGTACTATTCTCTTCCTTTGAAACGGAAATATTAGGAATTTCAGGAAAAAAAATTACAACAAAATTACCCTGCTGTAGCTGTAATTTGTGTTCCATAGTTTCCTGAAACTTCTACAGAAACTATTGTTTTCAAAGCAAGGGAAGCCTAAGGTGTGGAGAAGAAGTGTTGGTGTATATATATATATATATATATATATATATATATATATATTTTTTTTTTTTTAAGATTTGTTTATTTATGCTATACAAGAGTGGGAAAACAGGCCAGAGATGCGGGGGGGGGGGGGACGGGCGGGGGTGTGTGTGTGTGAGAGGATTCACCAGAGACAGAGTGGGGAACAGAACAGGCAGATTGACTGAAGTACATTGCTGAGGGGAGCAAAGGGCGAGTCAGGAGAGGTCTGCTGCGCCATGTGGGTTACTCCCTGGCCCACCGGGCATTGAACTCGTGCCGCAGAGGCTGAGGATTGCTTCATAGTGCGGTGCTTAACCCCTTGCACCACCAGGGAGGCCCATTGTGTTGGTATATTTTTTACAGGTAAATTTGATGAGTATCACAGACATTCATGAACAATACATTTCAACTCTATACAAACAAAAACTTGTGTTTTGAATAATGTAATGAACAAAACAGGTAGCCCATCCTGTACATGCTGACAGAATGAACGTATTTCTGCTGGGACGAAGAGTAGTGACTACATATTCTATAAACAGAGGACAGTTACACGGCAAAGTCCTTCCTCAATTTCTAGATAGGAAGGTGTCTATTTTTACCTTTCATTATCATAATTTATCAACTAATGTTTTACCCTATATACCTTAACCTATATTTCTCATCAGCATAATATACCAGATTAAAAAAAGTCATAAAAATACTGTTTAAACAGGGCATGTTTAAATCTGAGGGTTGATTTTTCCCTCCTTTTAATCATCAACATTATGAAGTTTAATTCTACTTTATTGGAAAGGTAAACAAGTATACGAAAAGCAAAAGGTAAATTCTGCTTGTCCATGTAACTCACAGCTTCATGTTTTCAAAATTAAAAGAATCTGACATCTTTGCTGAACTGTGCCTTACTGAAGACCACCAGGTCCGCGAGTCACTGCTTAACCAGCAAGGGGCTCACCAGACCATGCCTGCTGGCTACACAAATGCTTTTGACTCTGGTGGGTTGGTGCTCTCTCTGTGCTTGTGTTGCTGATATAGGCAGGAAAGTTAGTTTAGAAATACTTGTGATTCTTTCCTTTTGGTGGTGGAGCTTTCGAGAGAACAAAATGTCCTTTGGTTCACTTGAGAGTTGACATGCCCGCAAAGAGGAGGGACACACCAAACAACTGTAAGTAGGCAAACATTCCACAACAAGTATCTAGGGTTTTCACTTCCAAACTCTAACCTCTGAAAATGATTAAACCAAACCCGCACACCGAGAAACAGAAAGGGAGCAGCCACAGAGCTGAGTCACTTGGCCCTCTGCAGTCAGACCAGCTGCCGGGAACCGGAAGCAGCCAACTAACCTGCAGACTACAGGTGAAAGGCTGGCTGGCCACGGAGTGCACAGGACAGATTAGTGAAGCTCTAACTTCACCGTCATTCTTTGTCTTAGCCAATTTTTACTTATTTAGGACCAGTCACTTATTGTTGGTGTGAATTGTTCTTAAAAAGCACTATGTCCCACAGGAGGAAGAAAAGGAGGAAATCTTGGTGATTAACAGTAAATTCTGCTTCTAAAGCATGGCACCATTACTGTTTTCAGCTGATGTACATTTCCTTATGGATTTTAGAATGGGATTTTATAACAGAATTAACAAATTCTACTATTACTTAAATCAGCAAACTATTTAACAATGAAAAGATGCTTACATTCCTGCACCTGGATAAACCTTTTACTTCATTCTTTTGAATAACAGTTAAAGCTGGTGAAGACTCTACTATACTAGAATTGCATATATTTGGGGGTGGGTACCCACCAGTGTTATTTATGAAGCAACTAAGCTGAGGACTTGTAAACATATGAACAAATTGGCCAAATATCATGTTTCTGGAGCTCACTTAGTTATTAAAACAAAACTTTCTTAAATATGAACAAGCTTCTTAAGGTTTGCGACAATCTTGTGCTAAGAATTCAGTTACAATTTATGACAAGGTTTTAGAATCACCTTTTGAAGACCAATTAAAACATCATTGTTGGAACTAACTGAATTCTTTAAAGAATTCTTTAATGTATCCATCTGTCAAAAACCAAAAAAAACCTGTGGATAATACCTGAATTTAAGAAAAAAGGGGAGATAAAATCTTTTGGGCAACAACAATTATGCAGACTGTTGCAAGTGCTGATGGATAAGTGTGTCTAATGAAAAGTCCCAAAGCTAATATTAAGTAAGGGATTTATTTTAAATTTCTAAAGCAATCATCACTAGGGCTTTTGGGGTTTGTTGGCGCGATTAGTGACAACCTATAACTATGAAAGATTTGTCTTAAAAAACTACCCTGAGAGGTGAGAGCGAAAGTGCGGAGCAGACTCATCCAGGTTCAGCTACTTCCTGAACATGGGTCCTTGATCGCGCTGGTGTAACTGCTTATAACTTTGTCTCAGTTTCCTCATCAGGGAAATAGGGAAAAATATTACTTTCCCCATAAGGTTGTTGTGAGGATTAAATGAGTTAATACATACAAAGCACTTAGAAAAGTGCAAATACAGAGCGAGCAATCAGTAAATTTAGTTATTATTTTATTTAAATACTGCCAAGGATGGAGAAAGCAGTCATAAAAGTAAATATAGACTTTCAATTCCATAGTTTGTTTTCACTCTACCTCTAGGAGCAGAGCTAAGAATTAGGAGACCTGTGTTCAAAAAAAAAGATCTGGCAGTCAGTATTTACCTTTAATTAACACAACTGAGTAGGCCACCGCTCCTTCCAGGCACGGCTCTGGCACCAGGCATTATTCTGGGAACTTTCTGATCTTGAGATAAGTCACCAACATTCTAAAGCTGTTTCCTCATCTATAATATGGACAAAAGTCTACTTGTGTGATTCACAGGTTACAATGAAGTTCCACTGGGGCAAAATGCACGAAAGGCACTTGGCAGAATTTGTAAAGCGCCAGTAGAAAAGTTACAGGAATGTGGCTCAGGGTGAGTTTGTCTGGATCCCCTCAAAGGAAGTTTACTAATCATAGGTCCAGAAGGTCTTTACATTAAAAAATAAATAAAACTGGAGGTATGCTTCTGATAACGATAATTTATAAAATAGTATTATACTTTATTATGAAACAATGTCTCTCAATTAGCTGGGAGAATAGTATTTTTCCTTAGAAACTGTGGTTGCAAAGAAAATGTCAAGCCACATGTTTATGGTCATCAATTATTATTACCAGTATTATTAAGCCAATAGCTAGTAGTATCATTAATTAGTTGCTTATAAGTGCTTTACAAACACATTTTATTAAATCCTCAGAGCAACTCCTGAGGTAAGTCTAGCAGCCCCATTTCACAGGGTTAGAATTCAAATGGATTATGAAGCCCACCCTCAACTACTCTGCTACCCCACACAATAGAAACACCCAAAGAAAAAGCCATTAATTATTTTTATCTTCACCAGATCGCATACATAAGACATCTAACAGATCAAAAGGCTCCAAATTATGGTCTGATCTTTGGTAATAAAATAATTTTAGAAGAGATATTATATAGTAGTTCTTACTATCCAGTTCATTTGAAATCTTTACAAAGCATTTAAGCATTTCTAGTTATTTTTTGGGGGGAGAAGGGGCTTATTTGAAAATAACATATTGCTCACAGGAAAAAAAAAAACCAAAACATAGATTAAAATAAAAGTACCCAAAATTCCATCATTCTGGAGAAGCACTATTGACATAGTCCCTCTGTAGGTATTTTTATGCAATTGTGAACTATGGAATTTAGTTTTTGCTGATTGTTTTTAAACATGATGTGAAATATAATGGCTTTTCTGTAGTCCTTAGTTGGAAGATATAAATCAATAGTAAAATTTTATGCAGGCAGAAATTATTATATTACAGAGATCTGTATTTTCAGTAGCCTTCCAAATTTTCCAACTATGGAAAAACAAGCAAAGAGTATTAACTCAAAAGCATATTATCCATAAGAGGACTTATGAGAGAGATTTGAGTTGATTTTTCTATCTGTGTATATATATGCAAATACCTATACACTTGTCCACACAAATTTTGGAGGGGATGTGTTAAGATTTATAGCTTTCTGCAGGCCTGATACTTTAAGTAAATATAATTAGAATGGTGAAGGAAAAATTTGTTTTTTAGTCAGTGAACTCTGCCAAAGGTACACTTATGGTTGATTAAACCGCCAAGTTTTCCCCTTATGAAATAAGTTAAATATTTGCTTGAGAAAGAATATTCAAGATGAGATTCTGTTCAGGGATCATATCAATCCTGAGTATAATTTCAGAGGAAAAAATTCTACCATTCGTGAAATGATATCACAAAGAGTGGCAGAAAAATATACTAACAAACTAGCAGAATAATTTAGGGCAAAGATTCCAAGCATATGTCAAAGTGTATGTAATATCACATTACTGGCATTTTGATTAAAGTGACACTAAATCTGCTCTTTTTAAACAATGGAGAGAATAATTTATGCATGAAAAGTGAAAGTTAAAATAATATATATATAAGTCCTGATAGAAAACAGAAGGCAGACAAGGACAAAGAATTTTAAAAATACACATTTTGTGCTTCCTCTTATGTGAAAGGTTTATATTAGTCATAAATTCTAGAAATCTATTTACATTGCTTTAGTATGAGTGAAAAGGAATCACACTGTAATCCATATAAATAATATTTTATATGTAAAAAACGATACAGACTGGTGGCTAGGTAATAAGAATGGTTGATAAAATTACTTTGAAAGTCAAGAAAAGTATAAACTTCATACTAACCTAAAACTCTCTCTATTCAAAAGATACATTAAAGAAAAATATAAGTATCTATGAGGTATGTGAAAATATATAATACATATATGTGTGTTGTATTACAGAATTATTATTCTTAAATTAGCAAGTTAAAGCTGTCCATTTACTAAAACTGTTTATGTCCTTAAGCAGGAAAAGATCCAGCCAAAATATTCTCATCCTGTGCAATTGGAAATTAGTAGTATAATAAATGAAAGGAGATTTAAAAAATGAGTATGGCCTATTTTCCATAGAAGAGAATATTAATGTTATATATCCTTTTTTGCAGAATGACATATTTCTTGTGGAGAGAAAAGGTTTATGAGGTAATTATCCTTTCAATTTTACATTAATACTTTAAACATAAGTTTAGCAACATACAAATTAAAGCAAAGTCATGATCTGTATATTTCCTTCAGCAATTCAGCTGACCTGGACACAAGTGAATGAGTATGTTGAAAACCTAACTTTAAAAATAGATAAATAGGTAGATGATGGTGCATAAAAGATTATACTTCAAATTTAACACTGTATTTGAAGTATTATGCCATATTTTCTATAAATATTTTATCAGATAAATACGGTTCACCTCATGTTTTTAAAATCGTGTAAGCTTATTAAATAACAAACATGTTGAATTAGTTTTAGTGAAAACAAGAAAAGGCAACAAAAACTATTTCTTTTATGGTTAGAAAAACAGCTCCTAAACATTTTCATCAGTCATTGTATGTTTCAGCCTTACTATTTTAAGATTATAATATATTAGGACATACTTTACCTATTAATAGCATAATGTATGTAATTTTTACTTTGATGGCTTAAAAGTGATTTCTAAAAACATCAAAATAAATGATAATTTAAATTCTCAACACGATAACAAAAAACCAAAACCCAATAAATCTCCATTTAATGCTTACAAGTGAAATGTAAATTTCCAAAACACACATACCCATTTACATCATAGCCAGCTGCCACAATTAATTATCTGTGGTTAAATAGTATCACAGACAGTAATATGTTCCTGACCCCCCTTTCTCCTTGAAGTCACAATATTTCTGGGGACTCATTCATTATCTGTTAAGACTTTATTTAGAAAAATGTTCAACCAGTGAGTCTGCATGTCCTAGACTTGAGCTTTGCTTTTTTTTCTGTCTAGAGTTGTAAGGCATTAAACAACGGTATGTTAAAAATAACAAATAACTTGTATTAAAAAGACTGAAATTCTCTTTAAATGTATTTACCACTCAGGTATTTGTTAAGCTTCTGTGATAAGAAGACTTTTTTTTTTTTGCTTAATCAAAACAGACCTTTTGCCTTGAATGGAAGATGTCCTTATAAACATCATGGATCTTAAGTTGTGTTTAAAGTTATTGTGAAATTTACACATACAAATGTGCTGCTTGCTATTAATAAAGGTAGAAAAAGTTGAAATATTTGGTATCATTATCAGTACTCACTACAAATTATCTCATGATAATATGCTATAATGTAGTGTTGACTTAAGTCTCGTGTCAAATAGCAGCATAGATTATAACTTCATGGGTCAAACAATAATCAGTGACTTAGCCAGTACACAGCCAGAATGAAGGAGCTGTTTATAATAAATAAGGAGCAGAGTTTTATTTTGGTACCAGTTGCAGGAACTTAGTAACCAATTTCTCAGTCTCCAAAAGTGGCCATAAAGTTTCTTCTCATAAACTGCAGTAATGGGAAGGGAGGAGACAGGTGACTTGACGGGCTAGGTTGCCAGCCCACTGGTTAAAATACATACCCCAGCTCTATTGGAGCTATGCAATCTCGTTGTTGATCAGTTATCTGTAAAGGCTGATTGAATAAAATTCCCTTCATCATACAGGCACTGCTGTCTGTGCTGCAGTAATAGAGAAACACACTGACAGATATAATGACTTCTGATGATAAGCAATCTCTAGGAATCTGCAGTGGGACTGTTGGTTGATTGGAAATGTTCTCTATTTCCCCAAAAGGATTCTGTCCTTGAAGAAGCCATTCATTGCCTAAAAAATAAAAGTAAACTATTATGATTGCATAACAAGACAAGCAGGAAATCAGATAAACCTCTTGAAGACTAGCTTCATTCAATCACTAAGTATTTGCTGAAAGCCTCTAAGTGCCAGGCATTGTGCTCTGTGTGAGGGACAGAAACATGAAAATAAGATACAATGTCCACTCATGAGAAGCTACCAGTCTTGATATCAAATTACTAAAATTCTTCCTTTGCTTGAATACTGTAAAATAAATTTCTATTGAAATCAAGCCAATTATTGCAAATAGGACTATAGATTCTTAATCTCTAAAATTAAAAATGAAACCTATTAACTTCTGGAAATAAATGTAGGATGCTTCAGAAAATAGATCATTTTCACCAGATAAAAGTGTTGAGAAATATATGAAAACTACAAAATAAACTGTATCTGGAGAATACAAATGCAAGCATAACTCTGCAGTGACTTTCAAATTAACATAGTGGTGAATTTTTGACTATCCAAAGATAACAATCAAAAACACTGATTCTTTTTTAGAAATAAGCAACACTGTATATATTATTCCCAGGGTTCAAACAATATAAAAACAAAATTTTTTGTTTACCTCATTTTAATACATAGAATATCTATATAACAAAAGTAATAAACCGCTAAAAATCTTTAAGTCTTCCAGCATTAATATTTTTAAACTGTATTTACCCAGTTCCTTCTCTCAGAACAACACAAGTGTCACACTGAAGACACACAGTGTCTGTTTAGAAGGGAATGGGTGTCAGGAGTCAGCCTGTGGGAAATGCAGGATGTATTTTTCCACATCTTAAATAGAGCACACCGAACATATAAATGATTTACCAAAGGGTGCACTGAACATAACCTGTGATTTGCCAATGCCTTGGGCCTACATGTACACAACTGGTCCATCTGCTCAGTGGTGATGGACTCGTATGTCTACTTTCAGTTTTTCTGTTTTTTCCCCTTGATTTCCGGATGAGTCAACAAACTCACTGGCCTTTTACTCTCCTTTAGTTTATTCTTTTAACAGGCTGGTGATTGAAAACAGACTTGGAAAAATTATGTCAAAAAGAGTAGAGAGAGCGAAAGATGTGAATATGAAGAGTTGAGTAAAGAGATTTTATTAAACAACTCTCTAAAAATTCTCAACAATTCTTTCGCCTTCTTTGCTTATTTCTAGACTGAAAATTAAGCTTTACTTTGCTAGATCACAGGTTAATAGGGAACTTCTTATATTTTAAGTCAAATCAGGAAAACAATAAATTATGTTATTTTAATGTTCAATTCTAGAAATAAAACACAGAAAAAGTTTCTTCAGATATTTTTCAGATACATCACACATGGAATTTGTGAAATTATTAATATGTTAGTGGTACTTTCATGCTTCTTACTTTTTTTGGCTTAAAGCTTTTACATATGATGACTAAGATTATACAGACCAAAATTCAGTTAAAGTAAGTGTTCCTGTCTCTAAATAACCAGTGAAGAAGAAAAATGTTCATTAATCATAGGACATTATACTCTACAAAATAAATAATTTTCAAATACCTCACATTGTTATGATTCTTGCCTGAAAGATCACTTGTCCCTACGCAATTAAACTGGAGCCACTATCTGGGACAAATGATAAAACGGCTAAGAATTTTCGCTAAAGATGACTTCACTTTTCCTTAACACTGTTATTTTGTATTCCAATGACTCAGTAACAATGTGTATTTGACAAAGAATAGTTAAATACGTTCATCTGTCAATATCCTATTTTAAAAATCAGTATATAGCTCTTTAAATACAAAGAAATTAACAGTAATTTCCACCTGATGAGTCTTTCAGACTAATGGGCACAATCAGAACAGTCAAACTGGCAGTCCAGGACTTGCTCTGCGTCTACCGAGGACTATGGAGTAGTCAGGGTTTGACATTCCTCTGTCCACATGATAGCTGCAAATGTCCTCCTAATCCTGCTCGGCTCAGTGCTCTCCCTTGAGAAGCGTGAGCGGGGGTGGTTTCCCCACATGCTCAGTCACCTCCTCACCAGCCTCCAGCAAGATCTCTCTGTTCTCTTGCTTTCGGATACCAAGAGTAGTTGCAGCCAGCAGCCAGCACTGTCAGAACATACCAAGGTAAGAAGGCATCAAGCCTGGATCTGGATAATGTACAAAAGAAAAGTGTGTGAGAGGGCATGAGGGAAGAGGAGTTGGGAGGAAATGGGATCGTAAATGAGAACGTGTGAAAGAGCGTGGGAGACTTTCACGTGGGAGAACAGAGTAAGATCATTAGAGACAAGAAGTCAGAATTTAGTTTTGGAACACTAGTAGTACACTTTTAAAATGTTGTCCACTCTGCGAGAGATATTGGGAAGTACTGCTGTAAAACAAGCAGTACACAGATCTTTTGTTATAAATTCATGATAAAAGGAACTAGTTCACAGTGATTCAAACACACATTCAAGTCTTTACATAATTTACAGTAACTGAATACTTTGAGAATGAACTCAGACAAGGAAGTGTTTTTAGATTAAAAGATCACAAATTAGTGAGTGAGGACAAAGGTTCTGCCTGGGTTCTGATCATAGTAATTCATTTGTATTCAATTACATATCCTCCAACAATGCTTTATTCTTCTACCTGAATGGCATACTTGAAGATATGGCTTTGGCATTCACTTTCTTGTAGTAAGCAAGTGACGGGGCTCAGATTCTACTTCTGGCATCTTTAAAGAAGAAAACGCAGCTTCAGGCTTAATAACTGGTAAATCAAGTCTTAATGATACTATTGAAATAAAATGAACAGCATTTTCATTGAGAGGACTAAAGAATGTGACAGAGGCTATCTCCATAAGATAGTCTTATACGAGATAATAATAAATAAAACTAAAGAACCGAACTGGAAGAAGCCGATATCAAGTTACTTTAAAGAAATCATATGTATTTTTTAAAATATTATACTCCAGGGGAAAATTAAATTCTTTAGAACAGATTCTGTGAAATTTATATCATTGTTAGTGGAAGTTATAGTGGTAAACAATACTGAATCAGGACTCCTAAAAACATAAGCTGATTAATTAGCAGACCTGCTAATTAACACTCGGAGTTAACATTCCACCTACACCAGCTGCACACTTGTTGTTACACACAGCTGGAGAAAAGCAGCCGCCTGCCTTTACATTTATAATGCGGAGCCCTCAAGTGGAGCCTTAGGGCTGCAACAATCACTCTCCTTCCCTCTCATCCTTCCAGATGATCCTGTTTTCTCTTGAGGCCTCTGAAACCTTCTCTCCCCTCTCTCACTCATGCTCGGCATTCAGAGAAGAGGTTCCATGAACACCTACCTCCACAGATACCCATCTAGACCTCTGGCTTACACATTGGGTCTCCTCCTTACTGTGGAAATATGTCCACATTCTCGGCAAAGGCCAGTCTTCCGTTTGTGCACTAGATCTCATATCTTTAAAGATACCCAGCCCCACCACACATATTTTTTTTTTCTATTGGATCTTGCAATCAATATAACAAATATGTCGTTCTTTCAAATGCCTTTTTCCATTTTAGCAACTGTTCTATTTTATCTTTTTAGCTGAAGTCCTGAAATAGTTGCCTACATTTGATTTCTTCAGTTCCTCACCTATTCTTTTTAACATGCTCTAAACAGGCATTTCCCTCTACCACTCTGAACAGCTCTGGTTGATTTATGCCATTAAATCAATGACAAATAATTCTTAGTCCTTATCTTACCTGCCCTATAAGTAACATCTGATATAGTTGCTCACTGTTCCTCCTATCTGCTTACTTTTCAACCTTCCTTGCTGGTTCCTCCTCCTCTTTTTGATCCCTTATGCACGAGTGATCTAAACAGTGTCACTAAAAGTGTGGTCTGTGGACAGGGGCTGACCCACAAACCAGCAGGGGTTAAGTACAGAAACTAAGAGTAAGATCTAGAAACTTTATAATATCCAAATGTGTAATTGTAGTTTTGAACTTTGTCTTTTAAAAAACAACTAGTGGAAGTGGGTGCAAATTCCATCTTTTCATCTAATTTATGCCCTGGAGTAAATCACTGTATCTCTTTGAGCCCAATAGTCTCCTCACTTTTAAATAAGGGGTTTAGAATAGCTAGTATCTCTTGGTACCTTTCAGATCAAGGACCCACCTGTCTGAGACTATAGCACTCTGACTGAACTTGCCTGGTGGTAAATGGGGACAATGATGATCAACTCTTGAGTTTGTATTATTCCTTAATAAAAGGAAGTAAAAGGCTATATCTGGATCTATTTTTTTCACATAACTTCCATCAAATGCTGTCCAACTACAGAATAAAAATACTACATAACAAGTAAGGAAAAATATTCGATTAAAACGTCAAGAATTTATGGAATATTTGCATGTGCAAGATTACTCTCATACCTTCAGCACTTAGAAACCAGCAACTGGATACTCCTTCGGTTAGCTTTGTTCCTGAGGGGAGGTCTAATCTTAACTTGAACTGAAGAGTCTGGCCTGGAGATACAGCCACTAAGGCAAGATTAATGACAGGTGCTGATTTAGGCAGCTTGGGCAGCATCTTCTGTTTTTCCACTGGTAATGGGCCATCTACCACAGCATTTTCAGATTGGAAGACTGGGAACTAGGAAATAAAAAAACCTGTTTATTAAAGCACAAATACTTCACAGTACTTGTGAGAGAGCTTATTTTTAGGCCTCAGTAGAAAAAATGAGGTTCTATGTCAATGAAGCATAATCGTAATTCTAGTCTCAAGTAGAATGTGTTTACTTAAATGTTCTCATGATTATCTTGCGGGTTTAGGAAAATGTTTCATCTAGGCAAAAGATTACCAACACTTAAGGATGAAAACTGTCTTATAATGTTTATATAGATGGCAGGAAATTAGAGCAAAACTTTACCAATTTAAATACAGTGGTTATATTATACATCCTTTTATAATTTTCATTGCTAACTATAAGACCATCTTATATTAGCAGTTGATATCAGGACGAGTAACAGTTATGTTATGAGAACACTGTATTTTTGTTTAAAATATACCTGGGAAAATTCCTAGAATTTTAGGGGATAGGCAAATGCAATACATCAAGAGGTAGCATGAAAATTCTTCTTGACATCATGTCTGTATCTTTAAAAATTAACTAGAGCTCTTCAATGTACAGAGAAATGAGCTTCCTTTGAAAGATTATTTGGCAATGGATGAATCACAGGAAACAAAGCTGACATATTAATCTAAGGATCATTAAAAAAAAAGACCAAGAACACACAGAAACCACAGGGTACCGCCTCAGGAGGCGCACTCTGTATGTCCAGTGGGACGTTTAACAGTTCTGAGGCCTTTTTCCCCCCTGAAAGTTCATCAAATTCTTTCTAGTTTCCAGTGTCTTTCTCAAATTCTTAACACAAATGAAAGATTTTCTTTAGAAAATAAGATATCTCTGAAGTGGGCATTTACTTTCTGCCCTACCTATATGTTTCTTTCTCACTGCTATAGATGGTCGAACCCAAAATGCCTGTACGTGCTGTGGGGGCTCAGGATCATTCTCAAAATGACAGCTTCTAACTTGCACTTACCACAGATATTGTTTTTGTTTCTAAATCCATCACTTTAATTTCATGATTATTGGTGTCAGCTACATATAATAATCGACCATTCTCTCCAATACACAAGCCTCCTGGCTCATTGAAAGTTGACTCAGTAAAACTGGAACTGATAACATTACTTGCATCTCCAGTTCCTGCTAATGTTGTACAGTTTTTTGTTTTTGCATCCACAACTTTAACCTAAATAAGAACAAAAATGTATATATTTGAAGATTAATCTCATATGCAAGAAAGTATAGTATCAAGTAAGCTAGAGAATTTCGTATTCTTAATAAATTTCAGGAAAAGAATAACCATATTTTCTTAAAAAAACAAACATTCAATTACAGTCTAAGGGGAGAAATCTAAGCACTAAAAGCTGTAAAATCCCTAGTTGTACCTTATTTTCTAGAAGCCATCTTTGATGAAATTATTTTTGGAATTAACATTTTTTTTAATTTTATTTTTTCCACAATGGGACACACCTCCATGGTGTGTGAGAACTGCCTTTCTTCTCAATAGCACCTAATATCAGCTGAGGATTTGCTGCTTATGTTGTTTAACTTAATGATTCTGACTTGAGTCTCAATTATATTAAATTTATGGTCTCTTATTACAAAGTATTAACATTTCCCATTATTATCAAAGAAAAAAAATGCAGTAAAAATGGAAACAGTTGAATAGTCAGTCCAACAGAGACAAGAATGGAAATGCTGCTGAAAATGGAATTATTTGCTAACAGGCACTGCCATAGCTCAAAAATACTCATTTGTTAGTTGACATATTAATTTCCCTGCTGCCCCCCTTCCCTTATTCACTGGATGTATAGCCAAGTAGCACTGCTGAGCTACAAAGCACAACCTGTGGTTACAGTCATTAGGAATGTGTTCAGTCCTTTGCCTAGCTCAGGGTACCATCAGATTCTTTGCAAAGAAAGGGCCAAGACAAGAACAGAACAGGCTTATATAGAGTTGTCAGAGATTGTTATTCCTCTCTGTATTTTAAAGTGGTAGTTGTAGGAGGCTCACACATTTGTCAGCATTTGAAATACCACAGATGAAAAGCAGGGTATTATGTAATTCTGTCAAGACTCACCTTGTGATTGTAAGAGTCTGCCACATAGAGTAAATTCCTTTTCTTGTCCCAAGTTACTCCCAGTGGGTGCTGCAGCTTTGCACTGATTCCTGCTCCATCAACATCACCAAAAGCAAATAAATTCTTTTATTTTTGTTTAAAAAAAAAAGAAATAGGATGTATTAAAAATTTTATAGCACTTTATTAGGGAAGAAAGTGAAAATTAAGATGGCTGTATATGCTACTTAAGTGCAGGGGTGAAAGATGTGATTTCATGTGAATAGGGCTGGGCACTTGATTCAGAATAGGAAAAAAAGATGGAATTTTACATGTATTAGTTCATGGCATCAGCTTTATAAGCACTAATCAAACACCTGCTCAGAACAGGCCAAGCTGACTCAGTGGTGCTCTTTCTACCACATTGCCATTAAATATCTAATGTACATTTTCTCTTCTCTCAGTAGTATTTCATCCTCCCTTCCCCCCTGAAGCCTTGACATTTATTATAATCAAGTAGAGTCAGTTTAATTTTCTTTAGATAGTTCTGTTACTTGTGTTTCTTTATGTTCACATTTCCTTTGGTTTGACACATTTTAACTTATGAATTAAGAACACTCCTAAATTTTATTAACTCCTAATTCAGAAAACTGCAAGTTGGAAAAGTGTCTGGACACACAGGATAAAGGGATTTTCATTACCATAGGGTCTCTTTCTCCTCCTACAAGGTGCTTCACTGCTCCATCTTTCAGTGAGACGGTTCTCACTGTACTGCTCTCACTATCTGCTACAAACAGGCAGTTCCAGGGATCTTCTGAGGCCAGAGAAAGACCTGAAGGTTGGGCAAACCCTGCCTTGTGAGGATATGCATTATTTCGATTCTCTTCATTTCCACTTCCAGCAAACCGAAGGCAGGTTCCTTTCTTTAACTCACTACAGAGAAAAGTTCATAGGTAAAGAATCTGTTACATTCTCATGTTGCCACCAGTGGCAACAAAGCACATTCACTGTGTAAATGTAGGCTGTACTCTTCATTGTAATATTCATTCTCAAAACAAGCATATGAGGTGTATAAAGAAACTAAGATTCAATTAAAGTGACTCTCCTAAGCTCATGCAGATAGTAGGTGGGAGAACCAGGATTCTATCTCTGGTCTGACTACAGAGCCTGAGCTACTAATTAAACTGCTATGCAGTACTTAAATATTTGAATGTTGGAGATATTTGGATGATGTGTTAAAAGATAAGTGCCCACCCAACATTTCCAGTTTTCTTTCTGGGCACTCAGTGGGACTGCTACCCCCAGGTTCCTTAAGGACAGGTGTGGCCGTGAGACACTGTGGCTGATGAAATCTAAGCAGAAGTGATGTGAGTCACTTCTCAGTAGAAGCTTTAAGAGTCTGTGAGCATCTCACCACCCTTCTCTCTCTGCCAGGATGACTGGCAAAGCTCCAGATGGTGGCTGCTTCATCAGCCTGGGTGCCAGAGCAGTGCTCCCCAGTGAAACTACATGAGTGAGCAAGAAACAAACCTTATTTTAAGCCGCTGAGAACCTGGGTCGTTTGTTACGGTAGAACAGTCAAGCACACCTGAGTAGTCAGTGGACATTGCCAGGATGACGACTTAGAAACTGCACTTTCCAAAATAGTGCAGTTTACCCAGAGATACCGCCACTTACTTCTTCTTTGGTAGTCTACAGCTATCCAGCAGGAGGGCCCAGATCTGATGTGTCCCTGCCATGGCTATCCAGAGAATATCCTCTCTTTGAACCTCTGTACCTTTATAAAAAATAAATAGCAATTATTTTCTCAGTGATAGAGAACACTGCAAACACTTTCAGAAATTTAAATTAAGGAAGACAGTAGCATATTTATAAATTATTTGGTAGAAGAAAATAAAATGATTCACAATATTTAAAGTTGTTTTAGAAAATTTTTCATTTTCCTTATGAAATTTTTATTCTTTTTTCAACTTAAAAATTTACCTGTAATGATTTCACAGAGATAAAAAATATTCTTAATAGCTATATGTCCTTCTGCCTCTCTGGGTACAGTATCTTTCAACATGGAGTTTCTCACTTTATGTGATAGAAGAAATGGGTTACACCTCATCTCCAAAGGAACCTGCCATTCAAGCACTGGCACCAACCACCTCAGTGATATGCTTCTGTAACAGGTTCTCTGAACAATTTCTCATGAAAAAACTGTAGCTCTAATAGTTTAAGAAAGGTGTACTTCTGCCACAGCATTCACTTCTAGACTTAGACACACATCAAATATCTATTTAAAAATCCACTATTTAATTGGTTGTGATACTTTTTCCAAAGATATAGTTGACATGCAAAAAAAGCTAAGAGTACAATTTGTTACAAATAACTATTTACTTGAATTAATGATAAATCATCTATTGTTTAGACTGAAGTTGCAACTTGCTACGATGTGACAAAGGTCTACTTTCAAATTAAATCTACTGTAAAATATTTAATTATTTTTATTTAAACTATATTCTGATACTACCTTCACATATAATAGAGACATTTTATCTAAAATATTTTGGTCAGACATATGCTGACCAAATAAAATAAAATTTTTGTTTGTATTCTCTTTAACTTCAAGTAGTCTGTATCTAGGCATATCTTTTCTTCCCTAATTTGTACTGCTTTCATTTGTTTTTCAATCTAACAACAAAAATGATAGGGTTTTCAATCAGTTGTGGTTATGTGTCAAGCACTTTATAGAGATTATCACTTAAATTTTCTCAAGAGTCCCTTGATGAGGAACTCTTGATGAGGAACATTTTACAGAGGAGGAACTGAGGCTTAGAGAGGTTAGGTAAGTTGCCAGCATCACAGAGCTAGTAAATGAAGGAACTGGAGTCTGAACCTAGGCAGTCAAACAGAAATTCCTAGCTCAACACATTGCCTCTCTCTGTATTCTTAACAGCTAGCCTATGAAATCTAAATCACTAATTTTTCAAATATTTCTATAAACATAAATTATATTAAAAGTGACAATGACATCCTTATGTTTTAGGGACTCAGTCTCTGCTTAACCATTAAACTAGATCAAAAGCTTTCCATAATTATTTTATTTTGCCCCCATCATATGAGGACACTATGTGAGGGTGACTGTAAGCCAGAAGGGAACTCTCACCAGAAACCAACCACGCTGGCACCTTGACCTTGGACTTCTAGCCTCCAGAACTGTGAGAAAATAAATTTCTGTTGTTTAAGCCACCCATCTGTGGTATTTTGTTATGGCAGCCGGAGCTGACCAAGACATTCTCCCTGAGAACAGAAATGAGACAAGGACATAGGCTAGCAACACTTTTATTTAGGATCATATGAATGTCCTAATTTATGCAACAAGAAGGAGAAGCAAGAAACATAAAGATTAGAAACAAAACTGTAATTATTAGAAAACAACATTTTAAAGCCTCTACTTTGCCAAAGGAGAGCTGTGTTGGTACGTGTCTGAGTGAAAGATCAAATCAGGTCTCCATTTTCTAGTTCGCTAAGTAGACCAGTCTCATTCTAGTAGATGAAGGCAAAAGTTTTTTAGTAATAAAGTGTGAACATCTATTTGGTCTTAAGAAGTCTGAGGAAAGTGAAAGAGTGTGGAAGAAGAGGGTGATCAGGTCATGACTCAGGTGTTTGGGTTCTACATACCAAATGGTGAGGACGGGGTGGTGGTAGTGAAAACAGCCATCCAGAACACTTTCTATATTTAAGGCACTTAGTGAATAAGCACTCTGCAATGATCATTTCTTTTAACTTAACAACCTTAAGAAGCCTTATTATCATTTATAAATTTTAGAAAGAAACAAGTTCAAAGAGGTTAAATAACTTGCTGAAAATTCATACAGCTAAGCCTGGAATGTGACTTCCTCAGTGAGATCTTAAGATAATCAGTGTTCTGGTAAGAATGGATTATGGAAATGAGCCTGTGCTCTTCTGGTCTATTCTCTTCTCCTCTGTCTCTGCCCCATCACTTAGCTCTGGCATCAAGCACTCACGGGCATCTCACATGATCTGATCCAATGGAAGTATGCCTTTCTACTCCAGGTTGTGTAACTAGGCTCTCTCCTGCCCTTCTCTCCCTGTGGCCTCTAGAATCTTTGCCCTTCCATTTTTGGTTTGGTTCAGCTTACCAACACCTTTTTGCAACTTTTAGGATGAATGTCTACGCAACAGCAAACACATACAAGCACTCTAGGTGTTTTACTTATGCTGTTTCTCATAATTCTTCAGATAAACCTTTAAGGGAGGTACTATTAATGTCTTCAATTTAGATAAGGGAACTCAGACAGAAGAAGCCCCAGAACTGTCCAAAGTCACACCGTTACTAAGACGTGAAACTAGGACCCACATGGTCTGGCTCCAGAGCTGATGCTCCTAACTATCATGCTATACCCTCTCAGGAAGTGTTCACCCTGCCCGATAATTTCACTGAGGGCTGAAGACTTTGTTCTTGCAAATAAGAGTTTTTTTCTTAAAGGTCATCCAGCATTTATAATGTCTCTCAAACTAACAATAGAGTCATTTAATAATTTATACTGTTCATCCTGGATTTTGAGCTCTAAAGCACACAGTTCTATCACTGAGTATGGGTATTAGTTTTGTTTTAACAAGAATGCAATCAAAACATTTCAATTTTAAATTAAGAGTGCACTTAGTATCACTGATTTTCCAAAGTCACAAATTAAAAACAAACAACAAAAAAAGAAAATGCTAAAGCTAAAAAGCTTTTAAGAGTATTTTTTAAAAAGATTTATTTATTTATGTATACAAGAGCTGGGGTACAGACCAGAGGAGTGGGGGGTGAGAGGATTCACCAGAGACAGAGTGGGGAACAGAACAGGCAGACTGACTGAAATACACTGCTGAGGGGAGCAGTGGGCAGGACAGGAGAGGTCTGCTTCGCCATATGGGTTGCTCCCTGGCCAGCTGGGGATCGAACTGGTGCTGCAATGGCTGCGGATAGCTTCGTAGGTTGTGTCTTAACCCCTTGTGCCACCAGGGAGGCACTTAAGAGTATTTTAAGAGACAAAATCCCTCATAATTATCAATAAATATTAGTGAAAGAGTTTCAGGAAAGAGGAATAAAATCAGTAAGTGAAATATAAAGGAAAATTACCTGCAATCCAGCTTTTAAAAATTCTGTTATTTTAAGACACTATGTTCAAAGTAGATCCCACTGATTAGAACCCTCTTAAGAGCCTCTGTGAACTTTTCCCTTCGAGTAAACAGTTTTTTTTCCTACACATTCTCTAAACCTCATATGAAGCAAGGCCTTGTGACGCCAGGGAAAAGAAGCAAGTCCGTCACCCCCAGGGTACACGGAAAGAGCAATGACTGCTGAAGCAGGGGAAAAGAGAAAATTTCTCTATCTCTGGGGGAGGGCAGAGACGAGTTTGTGAATGTAAACTCTAGAGAGATTTCTCCTAGGGGTTTGGGGTGGGAGAAGTGGGTAACCCCTCACACCACTCATAGTGGGTTAGTTGCCAGAGAAAAAAAGGACAGGTACAAGGAAGAGCCCCTGATCTCCTTTCATGGAGGCCCAGGCACACCATTTCCCTGAGACAAGCTGACCAAACAACAAAGAACACCCTTCCCCCAAGTCTAATACTGAGTAACAAATAGGAACAGTCTATACAGGGGGGTTGCGGGAGGTGCTGCAGGAGTGTAGAGAGAGACCCACTCTGGCTTGGCTCTGCAGGGATGACAGAGTTGTGGGTGGAATACTAACACAGAAAAACTCTCCAGCATCTAAGACCCCACACTACAGTAACACCATAAGGCAACAGCAGCCCACTGCTAGAGCTGTGGTGAACAGACAACCACAGCAAAAAAACACAACAACAGCAACAACAAAAAACACAACATAGAATACATAACCAGCCCAGCTTCTGATGAGTTGACTCAACCTCCCATGATAATGGCATAAATACTATTTATTTTAGCTCTAAAGCTCTAACCCAAGATGTCTGGTAGATAATAAAAAAAGAGAAAACACACATAAAAACAAACAAAAACCAAAACCAAAAGACCTCCTAGACATATCACACTGTTGAAAACCAAAGAGAAAACCCTGAAGGCAGCCAGAGAAAAAGCACACTTTACATAGAAAGGACCAAGGAAGAGAACTGAAACACATTCACATGCACTGGAGTGACATCTTTAAAATATCAAAAGGAAAAAAAGTCAATCCAGACATCTTTGTCAGCAGACCTGGGCTATAAACAAAATGTTGAAGGAAATTCTCTAGGCAGAAGCAGAACCTGATTCTGGAATCAGCATCTGTCTGATTCCATACAGACACCTGGGATTTGAAAGTAACAGTCACTTTGGAAACAGTTTTATGGTCTCATACAAAAAGAACTACTGAGACATGCAACCATCCATGCACCATAGATGAATCTCAAAAGTATTATACTAAATTAAAAATATCAGATACAAGAGACCAAACAGTACTGAGGAACAAGAAACAGATCCTTATTGCCAGTGTCTGGCGGGTGTTGAAGGTGATAGAAAGGAAGTGAAAAGCGTTATGAGAAAGAATCATTTGACTGGGTGAATCAAATGTTCTATACCTTGATTACAGTAATGGTTGTAAGATTACAGTTGTTGGTTCAAATTCATAGAACTTATACCTAATAAAGATGAATGTTATTTTGTGTAAATTAAACCTTATTAACATGTTAAAAAAACTTAACACCAACTCAGTATGGTAAGATAGTGTAAAAAATCAAATTTTAGATGCAAAAATACATTTTTTATTTTAACAAAACAAAAACACTAGTCATACTGTATAAAATGTATTCCTCCAAAAATACATATCATTTGATTATATTTAGAGAGTAAATATCTTTCTGGTATTTTATAGCATATTACTGGGAGCAGAGAAGTGTATTACCTAAGCACATATGTACCTGGATTTCAACCATTAAAGAAAAGAATGCGAACAGTTAAATTTCTATCTAGGGAAAATGCTGATTAAAGAGCCATGGAAGGTTAATGTGATTTGGGTGCATTATCCATTCTTTTAGAAATGATTCTAAATCAGGTAAAGTCTAAAGTACTTATAGACTAGCAGGGGTTTTGACCTTTATGACAAAAAAATCTCTGAGGTTATTACCTGGCTTGAGCACAGTTCATACAGACCCGATATGCATTTCAGAAACATGGTAAAGTTTCTGTTGAAAAACTGAATTTATTATAGCTAGTAATTATTTTCAGTGCATTATTAAGTTCTGACCATATCTACAGTGATAATCAAAAATAAGCAAAGATGAAAGTCATTTTTGTAAAAATCACTTTGTATACTTTTATCACTGTAATGGCATAATTTGGTTAAATTTTCAGGCACTATTTAAATATAATACATATATACACTTACGCGTTACAAGTTTATTTTTTAACAAAATCAGTGATATTCAAGTTCCTTTCTGTAATCTCTTTTTGAAGGATATGGTTTATTAACAGGGTTCCACGGTAGGGTATATATTCAATTATGTACTTGTCCTTGTTACTTTTCATTTTTCCCCCCCAACCCATGCTGTTTCATTTTAAGGTTTAATTTTTAATTATATATGCATACATGGATACATGTTATATGTAAAACTTGAAAATAACTAAAGGTCCATGTGCACATTGCTGAGATCAAGAAAGAACATTTATTGGAAAATCTCATGCACCCTCTACGATCATACCCACCTCCTCTCCCCAGAAGGAAACACTAGTCTAAAAATTGTGGCTTTTATTTCCTTCTTTTTAATTTTAAAATGTCTGGGTTGATCTCTCAATGTATAGTTTGTCGTTTGCTACAGAGCTTTCTTTAAAAGAAAACTCATATAGTAGGTCTCTTTTGTAACTTGCTTTTTTCCACTCGAAGGCACCTTATGATACTTGTCCATGCTGCTAGTTATTGCTGTGGTCCATTATTTGCTCTCTATAGAGTAGCCTAAAGTATAAAGATATCATAATAACTAATCAATTTTTCATGTTTTTCTCCTGATAATTTTATCCTCTCTCAAATTCCTAAGTATAGATAGAATTTCAGAAATATATGATAAAATTCTTCATTAGAAAACTTCATTTAAAAGAACACTTTTTCTCAGCCATAGCCCTTTCAAGTTGTGTTTATTCCCACATGTGTTTAAGTCAGTTGTATAAATTTATGCTTTAAATATATGTGAACCAATTTATTCAATGCATTGGTGGTTCGGTGGAGCATTCCTGCCTCCCAATGCAATAAGACTGCAAAGAGGAAATTGTTTCTATGAAAACATAGTTGAATTGGAAAAGATTCAATAAGGCCAAATAGCTAAGTCAAACAGTTGCTGAATTAGGTGTGGAAAGAAAACTGGAAAGAACAGAGTTAAAAAAAATTTGCCCTCGGATTTCTTTGCATGTGTTTTAAAATTCTCATCATACTTTAAGGAAACTATAACAATATATTTTGAGTGGTACAAGACTCTTGGACCACTTGAAGAAAGATTTTAGTCCTAGATCAAAAGATTGGCTTAAAAATACACATTCATAATTCTTAAATTAAAAGGCATTTTTAGTTTTATGATTCCCAGATTAACAGTTTTTTTCTCTATATGGATCAATTATCATACCAATCACTTCAGTAAAGGGTTCTACTGTATTAATTCACTTCTGTCGTATCATAAATGAATTAAATAGGTTTCAAAGAAATAAAACTTAGTAACACAAATAAATTTAAAAAAAGAAAATTAAAAATAAAAATATCATGTCATCTAGTATAACTTGCTAATGATACATTTGTCTCTAAGTTTCCTAGCAATCAACACAACAATGTAAAGAAAATCGGAGATGATATTTAATTTATCCAGCTTAATAACAAATCCAATATTGAGGGAAAAGTATGATTATCTGTATTACAAGAGTAGAAAAAATTTCTTCAGCACATAATCAAAGGTCATTTTTACGATAAATCCTGAAACTACCAACAAATCCTCACAGTAAAAGCAACAGCATTGTTTTGATGGAATAAATAAGATGAACTACATATACACACGAATATAAGTGAAAATAAAATATATTTGAGTTGAAATTTTTTAAATGAATGACATGATGCCAAAATATAGTTTAGTAAAAACAATTTTAAGAAGACCAGTATTTTCAGAGCCAATTTCTCCGTATTCTGACAACATACATTAATTCGGGATTAGACCTCAGAGTAACATAGCACTGTGAAATCCTGAGAGAATCTGACCAATTTTCCAAATTTAGATAGAATTTCTGGACAGTGTAGGTACCTCAGGAAGCCCTACCAAGAACACCTTGAGTATAGAATTTAAGGGTAAACGCTCTTGCACTAGAGTAGTCACAGTGATTATAGTCCTTTACACAGTGCTTAAAACCATTTTTTAAAACCAGTATTTTGAAAGGTATTGAGCTTAAGTGCACTCAAGATTATTCTTCTTGCCAAATACCAAATGATGCTATTTTAAGCTGTAAGTTTAAGGTAGAGCCATATGGTTTTAATGATCTGTTGAGCTAAGGTAGGAGACACTTCCTTTCAAAAACTGAACGCAATAAAAACACAAATAAGTCTCAGCTATTGACAGAGGATTTGTCAATAGAGCCAAGATTTTCCTTGGAAAGCAATTTGGGTACATTCTCAGTATGAGAGGAACCATCAGAAATTCCATGCCATAAACTATGACTGAAAGAATTTTAGCCTACAAAAATATTTAAGTAGCTTGTGGTCATTAAATCAATCCAAATTGGTAATGCATTCAGTAAAGTACATCCTGCTTTGCAGTATAAATTCTGATATAAGCGACAGGCTGAAGTGCACACTAGTCTTGATCCTCTTGTAGTATCAGACATCCACACCCTTGCCACAGCCTCAGTGCAGGCAAAGTACATATTCCTGCCCCATGACTTGGGAGTTTAGTTATGTGAGTTGCTTTAATAACAGTAAGTAGATATGACCTGAACAAAGACTTAAAATGTGTGTAAGTGAGCTTATTACTCTTTTGCACTCCTGTCTTTTACCAAAAGAATATGCATATTTATAAAGAAGACACACAGATGGCTAACAGGTACACAAAAAGGTGCTCAACATCACTAATCATCAGGGAAATGCAAATCAAACCACATGCGTTATCACATCACACCTGCTAGTATATCGTACAAAAGACAAGAAATAACAAGCGCTGGTGAGGATGTGCAGAAGGGAACTCTCTTGTGCATCACTGCTGGGAATGTCACTTGGTGCACCACTATAGAAAATAGTAAGGAAATTCCTCACAAAATTAAAAACAGAATGCTATGTGATCCAGCAACTCCACTTCTACGTATTTATAGAAAGAAGATGAAATTTTAACTTGAAAAGATATAGGCACCCCCAAGATCAGTGCAGTATTAACAATGGCCAAGACAGGGAAGAAACCTAAGTATCCATGGACATAAATGGATGAAGAAAATGTGGTATGTACACACATACACGTACATACACAAACACGAAAATTATTCAACCATAAAAAAAAAGAAGAAAATTTTATCATTTGTGACATCTGTAACAATATGGGTGGACCCTGAGGGCTTTCTGCTGAGTGAAATAAGTCAGACAAGTGTCATATAATCTCACTTATATGTGGAATATAAAAACAAAACAAAAAACCCCAAATAAACAACAGACCTGAGTTCATGGTTGTAAAGAACAGACTGGTGGTTCCTAACGGAAGGGAGGGTGCTGAAATAAGAGGAGAAGCAGCACAAACTCTCAGCTAGAAAATAACAAGTCACAGGGAAGTACGGACAGTCTGGGTGCTGTAATACTGCATTGTAAAAAAAATTTTACACACCTGATGTTCCAAAAACCACATCCCAAGGAGAACTAATGGGCTGTTCTTCTCCTTTAGCGCCACCTTCTTTATCTGTACCTTGAATTCCAACGCCAGCTACGGTGCTCACCATTTCTGTTTTTAGGTCTATCTGTAGAAATTAATGTTTAATGTTACTGTTTTTTTTCTCTTGGTATGTGAAGATTCCCAATAGAACAGGTAGAAAGTATTTGCAACACAAATACTTATTTTTAAATAAAAGTGTTTTTTAACAGCTCATTAGGTATAGGGTGAATTATTATTAAAATGCTTAATACACAGTACTTTTCATTTCTCCACCTATTCCCCCACTTTCCTCTCACCCACCTCCCTTGAGGGAGAGGAGGAAATTATTCTAAAAACAATGATTATTTTTGCGTAAGTTGTTAAATTTGCTAACAATTGTTGAATTATATATTTGATATGGATGCATTTTTGATGAAATGTAAGATATATCACAATAATGTTAAAAACATACACAACTTTTTTTTTTAAAAGGTTATATACAATATGAATTAAACATCAGAATGGATGTCTGCAGGTGTGCTTAAGTAAGGGGACTGGCAAGTGGAATGGGAATGGGGATGAAGAGGAATTTATAAATTTATTATAAATGATTCTAAAGATAGGGTTGCATGGAAAAATAACATTTGTGAACTGTGAATGTAGAAGTATGATCAGCCCTCTGCAAATAAGGTCCTAGATGAAAGTAAAACACAATACATGTCTACGTTTTTGAGAGAAAGACAAATTCCACCTCGCTTTCTGTTTTTCACAAATACTGAAGTCAGTCATGTAATATAAAGTAACTTCTGGTAACCTGAATTTGTTGTGATGATGCTACTTGAAATGCAATCAATACTCTGAAACCCATTAAGTTAGAGAGTAAAATAAAGAATGAACAATTAAGAAAGGACAAGTACTTCCTGTCACATAGGAGGCCAAGTATCTTACTACTTGGATATTCTGTTAGATGTCTCTGAGACTATGGTGAATTAGGAATGTAAATGCAGACCCCCCAAATGATAATGGACTTAGTAACTAACTTTAAGGACTTAGTAACAGTAAGCTACTTTTTCCCAAATAACAAACCATGAAATCACTAGTCTTATGAAAAGTTCTCCCTAAAGAGAGCTCCTTGGTCAAATTAAGTCATGAATACTGCACACATATCCCCCTACTAATGAATTCACAATATGTTAAGCATATTAAAATTACCAAGAAGAAAGTCTTCAAGACTTTCAAAAAATCAATCTGCTTTAGTTTATAAATCCACAAAATTCTTTTTTTTCATGTTTTTCTTTTTTCTTTTTTTTTTGGTATTAAGAGGAATATACATTTTAGAAATGCTTCATTTAAACAGAAATTATTTGCTCATAAATTAACTCAACAAATATATAGTAAACATGGAGAGCCAGGCCTGGTTCTCAGGGTGAAGGATTTTAGCTATAAATAGAACAAATTTCACTCTCTTATGTAGATCTACATTACAGCAGATATTAATATACGTTCTGTATATATTTTTCCTGTTATATGTATATTAGTAATATAGCCGAATAGGCATAAATATCAATATAGAAAGAAACAGTAAGAAAACTATGGAAGTTTTTGAAACAATATGTTTAGGCAGGATGGGTCAGTTGAACTTACTTATCTTATAAACAGATGACAACTTAAAGCCCAGTGGATTACAGCCAAAATATTCATCAATAAAGGACATTAAAACAACTCGGTACTCCTACAATGCAATACTCTGTAGTTACATCATTCATGTGATGAATGAAAAAAGTTAATATAAGACGACAAAAGATTAAGTGTGCACAGTATGATTTTATTTGCTTAAAAGAACATTCTATAGACAATCTTTTTATAAATTTGTATATGAATAAAAAATTTCTGTTCATATAAAAAGCAAAGTTTTAACAAGGTTGGTTACTTCTGGAATGCTGGAACACATAATCAAGACACTTTTATGTATTAATTCATTTCTTTAAAAAAAGATACTACTTTAATAATGAAGCAAAACTAATTTTAATACGATTAATGGTACATCCAAACAAAGCATAAGACAAAGGGAGGTAGGAATATCATGATTTCTTTTCTAGTTTTAAGGACAAAACATCATTTCGTAAGTAACGATTAGGAAAACAGCTCAAAGTGAGGTGCTTTTGGGAAATCAGACATGTTTTAAAACAAAGGATTTAAAAGATTTAATGAGCTTCTCCCCCATGACAAGAAGATACCTAAAAATAAATCTAGAACAAGTACCTTTAAAAAAATCTGAATAAGGATGTTTTGAGGTATTTATACTCTGTAGCTACAAATATTTAATGTAGCAAATATCAGTTTTTCTGATTAAAACTATCAAAACATTTTTAAAATGAAAAATTACCTTTCTTATAAGGTGATTTTCAGTATCTGCCACATATATGATATTATTCATTATGGCTACACCCTGTGGTGAATTAAAAGTTGACTCTGAAAATAGTCCATCTCTTCTTCCAGGATTGGGCCCTAAAAAACAAGATAACCTTAAGACCAGTTTTCCACCTCCAAGGTTAAGTTCAAAGTAAATCCCAAAATAAAGTAAAATAGAATTTTATTTAAATCTGAGTTATTAATGTAACAGTATACTTTCACTTAAAAACTTTCACTTAAATCTGAGTTATTAATGTAACAGTATACTTTCACTTAAAAACTAAAATGTTTCTCAAGATACCTGTTTTTCTTAAAAGTGGGTTTTGCTAATGACAAGACATACCATATAATGGTTACTAGTATACTTATGTACAGAAGCACATGTTTGAAGAAGAAACTTTCCTTTTAATTACTATTACCTAAACTAGAAGGTTAAAAACAATTTTAATCTTTTAGTATCTAGAAGATTTTTAACAGTTTTGGAAAACATACTAAAATACAATGTAAATCAGAAACTCTTTCTTTGAAAAATACGCATGCCCATAAAGTATTAAAACAATTTAAAGGGATTCCTAGATCAAGCATTTCTTAACAGTCCATGATTAAGAGTCCTTCATATTTACTATTTCACTTTGCCACAAAGTTCTGTAGTATGCTACCTTAAAAGAGAAATAGAGTGACAAAATATAACTTATTTCTGTGACCAGAGCAAGCCATTCAAAGCCTCTGAGTTAGCACGCCCGAACTATGTTGGACAGAATTCCACTGTCCCAGATGTTAGTAAGACATTCTTTACGTAGTGGTTTTCAGAACATGAACTCAAGATTCCAACGGATTTGGTTTAAATCCCAGATCTTCAGGCTGATGATTTGTGCAAGTTCTTTGTTTCTCAGTTTCTCTTCTGTAAAATGAACTAATATTATACCTAGCTGGCAGCATTGTGAAAATGAAAATAATTAAGATGGGTAAAGTGCTTAGAATAATGCCAGGAGTAGATGTGCTTGCTATTAGTAGTCATAATACTGTTGAATGTTGGTGAACATTCCCTGTGGTCAGTTCAGGTTTGAAAACATTGTGCGCTAGAGCCCCCTCTTGCACAATCATGAGATCAGCACATCACATCTCTGATGTACAGTGACACTATCACCCACACAAGTTTGTTAAACCATATCAAATGAGTATTTCCTGAGAGCATCTAAATATAGAAATCTTTTTTAAAAAACTATAGAAGAATTATTAATTTATCACAAGGTGATAGTATTCCTAGAAATGTTTAGGAAAGGAAGCTTGCTGCTGGTTTCTGTTTAACAACTGAGAATATTCATCTATTCCTTTAACCATTTAAAATCAACATGCTAGAACAGATTTTTTTTTTGGTAACAATTCTCATAACTGCTGTCATAAACCAAAATACCAAATAGTCAAAACAAAATAAACAACATTAAACACACATGTTCTAAAAAAACAAGAGGAAGCAAAACATTAGAGAGCTAAGAAGATAATATGTTGGCATACTAAGAATAGCATCAAGGGCTCGGGAATATGATTAGCTCATTCGCCTTAAGAATGCAGCTATCCCTACTTTATGTATTAATGCTGTAAGCATAACTAAAGAAGAATTGCAAAGAGGTGAATTAGTTTTCTCTGACTAATGTTCAATGTCAGTTCAGCCTGGATAAGCAGGATTAATGACAATGTACTCAACAGATTTTATTAATTATGTAGATGTTGTTAAGAGTGCTTTTTAGATGTAAAACCAGGGAAATATGGATAAAATGACTTATGTCCATATGATACTTATATTTTTCTACACACAAAAGGACTGGATTCAGAAGCATATTTAAGTTCCAATGGAAGAAAAGTAAAATAAAGTGCAAAACCCAGATTATTATCTTATATATTCTAAATCTCAATTCCTAGGGCATTATCCTAGTCTTTAAAACTATATGGTTATATTCTGATGGAAAGTGAAATACAATACTTCCACTTAAAAATGTCTGAAATACAGTGTATATAATACTTCCATAAGATATGTGGCAGTATATTTTAAAGAACAAGAGGGAACATACACATATATTTAAGAATTATAACCTAAAGATCTCCTTTTGATCTGGATGGAGCTTTTTGGGTATTTTTGTTTGTTTTTACTGAGGGAGTGAAGAGAGATTAATCCAGACACCAAATATTAATAAACAATTTTGTGATAAAGTTAAAAGGCAATGTATACTGCCCTTCCACAATTAGTTCTTATTTGTAATTTCAATTTTAAAACATTTCCTTGAACTATTTTTTTTTACTCTATAGACTTATATATCATAATTAGAAACAAACATTACCTCCAATGCTGTACTGAATCTGTCCACTCTTCCAGACGACCAAAATTCTATGGTGCCCTGTGTCCGCTATTACCAGCCGATTCGAAACATGGTCTACCGTTACTTTGCCAGGAAACAGCAATGGTGAAGGTGGCAAAGAATCTTTATAGAGTTTTATTCCAATTTTATGATCTCTGATCTGTCCCCTGTCTTTGTAATACTTTAAAGCAATTGAAGTATATAAAAATAATTTCTCTTTATGTCCCTCTCCAATTAAAGAAAACAACATGTTTCCACGGGGTCCAAGTATGACCAGAGTTGGCCAGCAGGAAACTTCAAGTTCTTGCCAAAGGCTGGCATCTGCATCATTGACCACAGGGTGGGTGATGTTATATCGAAGAACAGCACTCTTAATGTTTTCCAGCACTTTTTCATTTGGAAACTTGGCGGAGTGAACACCAACAATCAGAAGACCATCTAAATGGGAAAAATGGTAAGTCAAATATTAGGAAGTGTTAAAGTTTAAATATCACAACCCACATATAAGGGTTGGGTCATTAATAGATATAAACAGTCCAGAGATGAAAACAGAAAAAAGACAGAACTAAATTAGTATCCTTAACTGCATTTAAACACATATATTAAAAAAAGAGTAACAACTTTAGACTTCATGAAAATCTTGATAACTACATAAAACACACATGATCAAAAATGTTGCATTTCAGGATTAAAACTCATTATAATCTTAATATAGAAAAGACTTTTAGATGAAGATGATGAAATTTGTAACTTTTTCAACCTGGCATAAGCCCCTTTGAAATTCAGTGACTGTGGCTGCTTTTTTGTTGTATTTAATGGTATACTATTCTCTTTAAATTTTTTTTTTACCTAACTATACTACAGATTAACAGAAAGAATATAAGCCAAATGTTTCCAGATTTTTGATTTATTTAAATAAAATTTTTGATTTATTTAAAATTTCTATAATTTTTAGAACACTCTTATTGTAGATAGAATTGCTTAAATGAAAAACTAAAGACAACACATTTCTTTTACCTAATCAATATAGCTATGTCAAGAAGTTAGTTTAGGGAAAAAAGTAAGGAGTGTGAGTCTGGATTCAGAAGAAAAACTCAATACTGCCTACAACATAGCAAAAATCATACTGTTTAAATTACAATCTTTTGATACAATCACAAGAAAACTACACAAACCTAAAAGAAGAAATAAAAATTAGGAGGTCTAGTCCCCTGACAGAACATCTTTCTATTACAGCTACTAACTCCAAACCAAAACATACGTAAGTACACACACACCTGCCTGAGGACTGAGAAAATGAAACAAAAGCAGGTACTAGTACTGAGGCACAACCTGGAAAAGCAAACCATAGGAGGCTTAGTTTCCTGTTTAATTTTTTTTCCCTCCTTTCATGGTACTGAACTGATGGGCTCCAGTTTTGGAGCAATGCAGGTGGCCAGAAGTCCAACAGATATATCACTACATTTCTGGTCCAAAAACCAGGGAAATTGAAGAATATGAGAAAAACTCTAAAGGGAGGAGACCTGGAAAGGTGATTCCCTATTTCTGAGTAAAAAGTCTCAACTTCTAAACTACATATCGTGACACAGCCCCCCCCAAAATATATCAAATGTTTAGTGAATAGAGGATTATCGGATGGCAAAAGAGACAGAGTTGATGGGAGTTTGAACAGGGTTGAATTCCTATTAAAACAAAGCGAATGATATTCTCCTGAGAACTGTTACAGAACCCAGAGTCTGCTTATCGTAACATTCTAGGGTTCAGGATACAATCCCAAATTACCTAACCCTTAGAAAACAAGGTAATGTGACCTAAGTTGATGAAAAGAACAATGGACAGATATCAACACCAAAATGAAGAGATGTCTGAATTAGTAATGACTTTAAGGCAACTATAATAACTACGCTCTAAGAGGTAAAGAAAAACATTTGAAATAAGTGAAAAGATAATAAACATAAACAGAAATAGACTATAAAAAACTAAATGAATATTTTAGAACTAAAAAATACCATATTTGAAATAAATTTATTGAATGAACTCAGTGGTAAAAGGGAGAAGACAAAGAAAAGAGTCAGTGAATCTAAAGATAATTCAAGAGAAATTATCTAAAGAACACAAAGAAGATGGGGGGGGGGTGTGAGTGAACCTCATGGACTTAAGCAGTATTCCAAAGATCAATAATATACATATAACCGGAGTCCCAAAAAGGGAGGACACAGATTGGGGAAGAAAAAAATATTTGAACAATGCCCAAACCTCCAAAATTTGGTTAAAAATAAAAATTTACAGAAATTCAGAATGCTAGCCCATCAAATAAGATATAGTAGAAGAAAACCCTGACCAGACACCTCATAAACTCTTAGAAATTTACTGTTCCTCCTAAGGCACCTTGTAATCTAGATTTTATTTTATTTTTTTAAGATTTATTTTTATATAAGAACTGGGGTACAGGTCAGAGGTATGGGAAGGTGAGAGGATTCACCAGAGACAGAGCAGGGATCAGAACAGGTAGATGGACAGAAGACAATGCTGAGGGGAGCAGCGGGTGAGACAGGAGAGGTCTGCCACACCATGTGAGTGTCTTCCTGGCCCCCGGGAATCAAACCCGCACTGCAGAGGCTGTGGACAGCTTCATAGCGCTGTGCTCAATCTGCTGTGCCACCGGGGAGGCCCCTAGTTTTTACTTCTAATAAAACTAATAAAATTCTGACCTTTCCCTTCAATTTCTTTTCTGAGTTCAATCAATATTTATTTCTTCCCTTTTATTTTTTATGCTCCATTTCTGTTCTTAGTTTTTGAATTTTAATTCAAGCTTTTCTTTTTCATTATTCCTAAATACTGTTCAAGGCTATGTAATTCAATATGGAACACTATTATAGCTTTCATTAATTCTGTGACTGAGAATTTTCAACTTTGAATTTTATTTCCAGCTTTTTCGTTTTAAATTGGTATGATCTGTTTTTTAATATTGCTATACATTGTGATTCCTAACTTTGAGACCACCCTTTTCTGATGGTTTCCTTTTTCTGTTAAGGTTCATTTTTGGATAGCAATGTTGTGTGGGAGATGGTGTGTATTTTATCTTTTGTTTCCACAGGGTCTTTAACTTTCCACCCTTTCTTCTTTTCCATCAGTAGAATCTCTCCAAGAGAAACCACGCTTCTATACCTGATTCTCCCCCAGAAAAATGCTTCATTGAGGCTTGTGCTCATAGTTTCACATTCTTTCAAGAGCTGGTGCCATGATCTAATGCATCGAAACCTGTGTTCAGTATTCTGAGTGTTGAAATTTTTCTGCAGATAAGGGTTATTCTGTGCTTCACCCAAGTCTTCTGAACTATTCCACTTTTCTCATGGAGTCTTAAGTATCCCTGGTCCTTGTCAGCACCTGCAGGCTTGCAGTCACAGAACTCTTGATGGAATTCAGTTTGTTTCTCAACTTACAGGTAATTTGAAGGTCAAGATATTCTGTCTCCTAGTATTGCTAAATGCAGATCAAATGTGGTTTTATTTACTCTCTTTGTTTTTATGTTTGTGGGGGAATGGGAATATAAGTGGAAGATTCAAAATCAGGTGACCACTGTTCTCCAACCCAGAAGAATCAGAGACAGACTTTTGGTTTTAGTGCTTTTGCTTTTTTTTTTTTAAATAGATTCTTGTATTTACTATAAGGTTTACTAAGAGACAATTTGCTTAAAGTAAAATTTGTCCTTTGATACTTTGTTAAGTGACTAAATATACATAACTGAGTCCTAAAACCAGCTCCCTACTTAATGGAGAAAAGCTATCAGTTATCTTTACTAAGATAAGGAACATGGCAAAGATGCCCTCTATTCTCACTACTTAAGGATGAAGCAGAGCGGTGCAAAGAATGAAAAAATTTCTTTGCAGGTAATATAATACAGTAATATATTTGGGAAACAGCAGAGAATATAAATTAGAGGGAAATCAGCACACTATATAGTTAGAAGATATAGCAGTAGACAATTTCCATTTACAATAAATAGCCATCAACAAATGAAAGGCATTAAATCTCACTCTAAAATATGATTCAAAACTAAATGAAGATACCATTTCTCACCTATTACAACAGTAAAAGCTAAAAAGTGTGTCAATACATTTTTCACAGCAGCGGGGAAAGCTGCTAGTTCACATACTGTAGTTGCAATGCAAACTGGCACAAACTGAGATAGAATTTAACAACATCTAACAAAACAATATATGCATTTAACTTTGTCCTAGGAATCCCACTTTTAGAAATTTATCCTTAAGATATGCCACCAGTAATAACAAAGAGATACCCACAAGATGATTTATTGTTCGTGGACATACATTTTAAAAAGCACAAATCTGATCATGTCACTCTCCTGCAGAAAATCCTTAATTGGTTTTTCACTATTCTTCCCATAAAAACCAAATCTCATCTCTCCAGCATCTTCTCCATACTCTTCTCTCCCTCCCTCAGGGTGTGGTGACAACCTGGTCTTCCTCAGTTCCTCAAGAATGTCATCATTTCCCTTGCTTCAAGGCTTGACACAGTGTTCCCTCTGCTTGGAATGTTCTTACTCAGTAAAACCATACCTGTTCTCTTGTTTGACAATTTCAAGATACAATCTATAATAATTTAAAAGCATCTGAAATTTTAGTCACACTGAAGATTTTATCTATCACCCCCTCTTTTTTTTTTAAAGATTTATTTATGTGTACAAGAGCTGAGGTGTAGGTCAGAGGTGGGGATGAGGGGTGAGGGGATTCAGCAGAGACAGAGTGGGGAACAGAACAGGCAGACTGACTAAAATACACTGCTGAGGGGATCAGTGGGCCAGACAGGAGAAGTCTGCTGTGCCAAGTGGGTCAGCTCCCTGGCCGGGGATTGAACTAGTGGCTGCAGTGGCTGCGGATAGCTTTAGTGCTGAGACTTAACCCCTTACATCAATCTATCACCCCCTTTTTTAAACTAAGTTTCAAGATCTCTTCCATTTCTGTACATTATTACTCTATTCTCACCTTTAGTCTTACACGATTGGTGAACTATCTTATTTATCCATTCTAAGAGTAAAACTTCAATTAATTTAATCCTAATTACACAGAACCTTTATCTGTAGGTTAGAAATTTCTTTTAGAATCAGTCTTACCAAATATTCATTCTCCTATGAGCAAATGAGTCAGTTACTCTCCAGTGCCTATGGCAGGACACACTATGTTAGAGACTACTTATAGAGCAGATACCTTTATCAGAGTATGTGTGTTCCAATGCGTGGAGATCAGGCAATAGGTGAATGCAGTTTATGCAGCAGTAGGTAAAGAAATCAAGGATGACTACTTTTCCACATAGATCCTTGTAGACAGAAATAGGTTCCTCTGTGTTCAGCCATTCTAATCCTGGAATTTTAAACAAATCAATTATCATAATGAAAAGAAAAGAGAAAGATAATTGGAAAAGTTACCTAAACTTTCCATTAAAATTTGAACCATTGTAATTTCAAAGGAAGGGATGGGGTAAGAATGGAAACCTTCTATTTTGCGGTAGTCTATAAATACAGTAAGAAAAAGTTGCTGAATTCTTTCATAGCTTTGTAATAGTCTGCATGTGAAAGGAGTAAGATCAACACATTTGGTAAATACAAAAGGAAATATCAACTACTTAAAGATTCTTTAATGGGATAAACACTAGTGCACCCAATTCTTTCGTAAGAAATTCCCCAACATTTCAAATTCAGTGTGGGATGAATATGAGGAAAAGAGTATTTTTTAAGGCAGGGACAAGACTTGGAAAGATAGATGAGACTCTGATGTCAGATATACCTCCCATGAGATACTGAACTCTGCCACATCCAACCAATTAACTATACATGTGGTTTCAGTGTCATGCCAGCACCACCAGGCAAAACAAAGCTAGTCCCAACCAAAGAAGGTAAAGCACGGTTTCATTTATCACAGCAAGATGTGTTTCACAAATAGCACTACTGGGAATATCAATTCCCTCATGTTCCAAACCCTCAGGTTTTAAAATCTCCAAGTTTCACGCTTTGAAATGAAAAGTTTCAGGACAGAGAAATGTTGCACAGTTAAGAAACAGGCCAATCTGCACTCTGTTTACAGACCCCTGCAGGACAGAGGTCTGAGGGCCTGGGCACATTACTTAACCTCCCTGTGCCTCAGTTTCCTCAAATGTAAAGGAGGACTAATAAGAGCACCTCAATGAATTACAGGTAAAATTAAGTAAGACAATAACCCTGAAATGTTTAGAGCTAGGATGATGCAGGAAGGTGATGATGCTGGGCACCAAACAGAAAGGGCTGGGCAGTCTGACAGGTCAGCCACTGCCCCCTGGAGCCACTCAAAGTCGACTTAGTTAATATCGGGCTCCAGCGGGCAAAGACCCGAATACGCAGGTCCCTGCCCTCCTCACACCCCCGTCGGGGCTGCTCTGGGCCCCGGGGAGCAGCACAGCGCGCAAGCCCCGCTTGGCCCGGCCCAGCACCCGCGGCCGCCCCACGGGCCTCGCCCCCCGCCCCGGGGAGGGCGCCGGCCCCGAGGAAGGGGAGGTTCCTCGGGGGTCCCCACCCCAGAGCCAGCCCCTCACCTTCCGGGAACTCGGGCACCGCCAAGTCCTGCCCCCAGCCGTCCACCTTCTGCAGATACTGATAGACCAGCCCGTCCTTCTCCTCGGGCGTGACGGCGTCGAGCAGGGCGTACTCCAGCGAGGTCTGCGCGGGGAGCAGGCCCGAGAGGCCGGCGCCGCGCCCCGCGGGGGCCGCCATGTTGTCGCGCGTCTCGAGTGGGACGGGGCCGCGTCTGCTGGCCTGCGGGCTCAAGCCGGCACCTCGCGCCCCACCCGCCCCCCGCTACGCTAACGACACTCTTTCCTTTTGTAAGCCCGCAAGCACACCCCAAAGTGGCGAGCGCCGCCTCGGTGGCGCGCGTAATTAGACGCCGGTCCCCGCGCACCCCGCCCCGCGCCAGGCCGCCGCCGCCGCGGAGCCTGCACATTCGGGGCGGCAGATTCCACACGGAGGAGGCCCCGGGGGCGGCGTTCTGGGAGTCCTGACAGCACCGGTCCCCCTCCCTTCGTTTTGGAAATGAGCGCGTTTTAGGGCAAAAGGAAAACACAGTAAATCCGTAAACCTCAAAGGGGCACACGATTTTTAATTTTTTTTTAAAGTTCTGCTTTTAAACCACGAGCGGATCAGACGATTCGCCACAGCACTGCTGGCAGGACGCTGTTCCCGCCAAGACACTCGAGGTAAAGGGTGTAGGGATGTCCTCAGAGGAGAAGGCTTTTGGAGTCGGGAGTGACTGGCCAGGGCTTTGGCTTATACTCGGACAGGGCTTTAGTGCTGTGTCGCCCTGGAGTGCTCGAAGTGCGGAAAGTGCGGGCGCGAATTTATAGTCAGCCGGCCTGGGAGGGGGGGGTGCGGGGGGGCGGAAGCAGCTGGAGCTGCCCCCGGGGGGTGTGGGTGCAGGTGGGCTGCCGCCGGCATCCCTGGGTGCCAGCTTCTGAATCTTCAGAAGGGGAGGGCTCTGGTGGCTTTCTTGGGAGCGGGCTGTGCCAGCTGCTCACCTGCTTCTTGCCCTAGAAGGGGCCTGGGTTCTGTTCACTGGCCCTGCAGCCCCCTAAGTCTAAAGAGGCACCTGGCAAGTGACCCTTGGTTTGCAGGGTGGTGGGGAGAGAACAAGCACCTCCAGGCAGATCACCTGTGTGGTCGGTATTAGACGTGTGGCTTCAGCCAACTATGGCTTACCATGTTTGAACTTTGTTTGTTCACTCTGCAGTGTTTGCCCAAGGAACATGTTGGAATGACCCAGGAAAATGAAGTTGAACATCTGTGAGTCACAGATCAGGGCAATCACGAATTTTGCAAATCACACACCTCTTTGATTAGGTGTGCCTAGTGTTACTGGCAAAGGAGGTAGCCTTGCGGTGTTTACAACAGCTGATGAGCCAGCGTTTGGGGGAATGTGGTTGGAGTTTGAGTTATTTGGACAATGGTCCAGTTGAAGGAACTGACAGCTTTATAACAGCTTTTCAAGGCTTCTCCTAAGATGAAGATGTTGAACCTATACTTCCCATTAGTGCTTGATTTTCAAATTATGACTGATTCTTATTTTTATCAAGTTCTGGAAAAGACCAAGACACTAAAGAAAGAGCCGTCCCAATGCTAATCCTGTGGTAGGGTCTCTTAATTTTGTTATAGTATTAATGGGAACTCAGGTGATCTCAGGTATAAAGTTTGTAGTTTGCTAGTATATTTATTACCAGAGTTTTTGTATCATCAAATTAGTGTGGGTTTTTTTTTTTTTTTTGGTTTTTTTTTTTGTGGTTGTTACTTTTGTCTCTTTTTCTCAGAAAATAATTCCGTTCTAAAGTTTGGTAACACAAGTAGACTCTTAATTGAGTTAACATTAGTACTTCTTTAATGATACAATCATTTTGCCATGTTGGAAGACACTGTTTTGGAAGAAGACATCTGGGAATATAAATCCAAAAGAAAGCTAAAGTCAGTACTTTCAAGTAGTTCTGAGAATATCCCAAAATCTGTTGGAAAAGCAACAGATGGAAAATACCCATCAAAACGAAACAGAAGTAAGAAAAGAACTGTAGTAGCTAAAGAGAAGGCAAAGGACCCAGAAGTGTGCTTGGGAGACACCGATAATGAGGTTTCTGTAGCTTCTAGTCAGGATTCTAGTTGTGGAGATGGTACCCAGCAGTCCCAAGACAAGGAAACCACCCCTGGAAAGCGGTGTAAGACTCACAAAAACCAAGTGTCTCCAAAGGTACGTCCCGTTTATGATGGACACTGTCCAAACTGCCAAATGCCTTTTTCCTCATTACTGGGCCAGACACCTCGATGGCATGTTTTTGAGTGCTTGGATTCTCCACCAGTCTCTGAAACAGGTAAGATTACAAAAATTATAGTAGTCTTTAATAATCTGAAAGACCTGCATTAGGCCAGATGTCTCAGTTCAGGGAAGTGTGTAGACCAAATAAACCAAAAGAGAGATGAGACACTACAAATATAAATGACTTACCCTAGAAGGTAACAAGATCATGCACTTCACTCTTCTTGAGATGGGTGAAAAGATAATAGACAATGGTAAAGAATATTGCAAAGTTGAAAACTATTTAATGCATTATTTCATAAAAGTCCCTACATAGCTCAATCTTATTTGTCATATATGCCAACTGAACACTTATTCAAGATGCTTCCTTTTATTTTCTTGACTCACAATGACCTCGTAAGTGGAATTGACATTTTATAGGGTTCTTAAGAGGAAAACAGCTTGACCGTTTTGTTATCTTTTAAGAGTATTCTGAGTATAGTGCAGTCTTCTAAATATGGTTATGTTGGATTCATTATGCTAATGTACAGGAAGAACAGGGAAATAATCTTAGGTTATTAGGATTCTAATAATAAAAATTCCCAGATGACAAGTAATGCTATGTTTTTATTATGCTTTAAAATATATGGTAAATGTCATGTTTAGCATATAGAAAATCCTACCTGGAGTATATGGAAATGGTTGGTATGATGATTTGTATATTTTAAAGTTACCATATATATCATAAACATATTTTAAAATCAAAGAATTAAAATTCAGCAAAATAAAAATAATGTTCCGTATGGCTTTCATGGTAACTATGATTCAGAAGACATTTTATTAACCTCAAGCTCTATTTTAAAATTCTGCATGAATATGCAAAAGCACTTTTTAAAAAATTTTGTATTGCCTTTCTTCTAAAAGTGCAATAAGTGAAAGCCCCATCAAAAGCTAGTAATTTCTTTTTAAGTGTCTAAAAAATAGAACTGGAAGTTGGAGTCCCATGGTGAGCACCTTAGGATCAAATATCATACATATAACCACCTCTAAGAGATTTTTCTTTTGGTTTTTCACTGACTAAACTACTTTGAATAGAATCTCAGATGAACTGCCCTTGATTTGAATTCCACTCTATATCAAATACTTCCATGATGTGGTTTAAAGTTATTTTAAGTAATGAAGTTTTCTAATATAACATCGTGTAGGGGGGGACATGTTTTGATAAGTCTGGAGATTTGCATATAAGGGCATATGCCAAGATGGTTAAAAGATGTTTCTCTATCATGATAGTATGACAGGGAATAGTTTCCAGATTATTAAAATCTTATTGACCAGTTGTCAAATTGCATATCAAATCTCAGAACACAATTGTTAATAATAATAATTATTATTATTGTATAGTATGAATAAAATAATGGAACCGAATTTGGTACTACAATTGTCCTAAAACTGTTGGGTTGTAAGATAAATGCTGGGGTAGAACTTCAGTTTTGTGTGAGATAGACCAGTTTTCTTTATACTTTCTTGCCTGAGCAATATAGCACACTAGTCAAACTGGTGTTATCAATTTTTAGGACCTATTTAAGAAATATTTAGTGCAAACATGATATGCATTTTGAAGGAGCTCATTTGTGAGAATTATTCCAGGAGTAGAGGGGAGGGAGGTTTTGCCTTAAAAAGTTATGTTTGAGGAAAGAAAGGTTATTGAAAAGAAATTTAAGAGTATTTGATTTAAAAAATAATAACCAGCACTTTGCAAAAGCATGCTGGATTAGTGTTATTTTTGCTGACCTTTAATTATTTAAAGATAACTTGTCCTAAAGCCGTAATGTGAGACTGATGACTTCCTATTTAGGAGTTAATTTATAGTGATAATGCTGTCAAAGCTTAGTCTGTGCTTTGAATCTGTGACACATTTTTCTTTATTAAAATTTTCAGAGTGTCCTGATGGTCTTCTGTGTACCTCAACAATTCCTTCTCATTACAAGAAATACACTCACCTTCTGCTGGCTCAAAGCAGGGCTAGTAATAGTCCTTTCAGCAGTCCAGCCCACAGGTCAGCTGACAGTTTCACTGAGCCTAATTCCCACTTTCCTTATAACCCGGAGGAAGGATGGTCTCTGTATCAGAAACAAACCAAAAACTTAAATGTTTCAACTGATGCTTTGCTAGTGACGCAGTGCCTAAGAAACTCTCAGTCTCCAACTGAAACCAATAAAAAGATTTCCTCTTCCACAAATAGCCAAACCTCCCAGCAAGCTCCTCACTTTACAGAATTTGTTAATAATGGCAAACTAGGAGTTGGTTTGCTCCTTGATGAAGAATTAGGCAGCCAAAACAGCTCAGAACACATAAATTTGCCATTGCCAGAAAATGACTTAAGCAACTGTGAAATTTCCTATTCACCACTGCAAAGTGATGAGGAAAGTTTTGATGGAGATGAAGAGCTGGCTGAGTCCCAACAGGAAATGTTTTTCACAGAAAGCTCTAAAGATGGCAGCCTAGGAGAAAATGACAACAGCTTCACATCAGTTAAACTCCACGGTCCCTTAGACCAGAAAGAGAACTGCCCCAAAGTGAACAGCTTAACTCACAATAAATACAGTGAAGAATTGTACAAATGCAGCCTTCTAAATGATTCATCTCCAGGTAGGTTCCAGAATGAGAGAATTATAATATGTGATGATTCAGCAACTTCTAATGGTGATTTTTTGTTGTTTCCACCTGCGTTAGTAGAGGGACCTATCTCTAGTTATCCAGCTGCTAAAGCAAAAGCTGACAAGCCAGAACTCCTCTCATCTCAGTCAAATAAACAGAAACAGGTAGTTGAAGAATCAGGTGCTCATAATCAGATCTCCCTTCCCTTATTTAAGAGTAAAATGTCAAAATCTTTTGAAAGCCAGGGAGAAGGGTGTCTTTCTTTCCATCCAACCCAAAATAAAATTAGAGAATCACCAAGTAAGAACTTCAATGCTAAGAATGATGCTAATACAGAATATATCTGCAGAAGGGCATTAGATGGCATGCTGGACAGTAAAGTTTCAAAGACACAGAAATTTTCTAGTGCTCCTGCTGCTGCTAAGCCTTTGAAAATACCGCCATCCAGTCCTACCTCTAATGCAGCACAACCGTCTGCCAAGGCCATGAAACAAATGGATATTGGTGTGTATTTTGGACTACCACCCAAGAAAAAGGAGGAGAAAATGCCAGGGAAAAGTGCATTAGAAGCAGTGAACTCAAGTCCAAATCAAAAGAGATCCCGGCAGTGCAAGAGGAAAGCAGAAAAATCTTTAAGTGATTTAGAATTCGATTCACAGAATTTAAATGAGAGTCAGCTGTCTGTGGAATTATCTAGTCCAAGGTCACAGCATCAAAGAAAGAGACGTAAAAAGTCAGATTCACTTCAGGAAGGAGCATATCAGAAGAAGTCAGGTCACCTTATTAATACAGAATCTGAAGCAGTCAATTTAAGTAAAGACATACCAGCTCCTGGCAGGCGGTGGAGAGGGAAAACAAAAATCCCAGAGCCATATAACATGAGAGAAATAAGAAAGAGGACATGTCCATTCTATAAGAAAATACCTGGTAAGTTGAAATATTAGTGCTAAATATAAAGAACCAATTTGTTTAAATTTCATGGTCATTGCCAGAAAGAGAGAGTGGGGGTGGGGGGAAATGTAAACAACTTTTTGTATATGTTTCATTGGCTTTTACTTTTAAATACTTCACTAATCTGTAGCATAGATGTTTAACTTTTTTGTTCCATTCAATTAAGCAAACTCTTATTAAACATTTCTATGCAAGTCCCTGTACTAATTAGGTAGATTAAACATTTGACAAAGATTAGCAAAAATCAGCTTAATCCAGAAGGTGGAAAGTTTCTCTGTGGTACTAAAAGCTTATCTCTAAGCATGAACGAGAAATACAAAGTACTAAATAGCTTTAAACAAGGAAAATGCCACAGGTTGTACATGTCATAAGACATGCCAGAAAATTTAAATCATTAACATTTAGCTTCTCAGCCTTTTTATATTCTTACAACTTCTCATGCCTTCAAAGATGAGTTAGTAAAACAATATGTACTGAAGTGGATTTTATTGAAGAAACCTTTAACTTTTTTGAAAAGACTATAAAAGATACCACCAAGACATACTTGGTTTCCGAAAGATTTTTCTCCCCAATTTTACTGGTTTGCCAGTTATTTATACAACAGTATTTTGGGATTATACAATTACTTCACAGCTCCATATGTGTGCGTGCTTCTCACCTTCCACCAGCGAACCTGGTGCCAGCACCTAGTTGCCTGTCCCCCTCACTCCCTCCTTCCTCCTCATGTACCCCCTCTGATAATCATTATATTTTTCACAGGCTCTAAGAATTATTTTTTGGTATGCTTTTCCAGTTTGTTTTCTTTGGTTATATATATTGAGCAAATGAGCAAAGCCATCTGGTAACTGTTTTTCACTTTCTGACTTAATTGGTTTAGAATAACCACCTCACCATCCATCCATTTGTCCTTCAAGGCACTATTTCATCTTTTTTAATAGCTGAGTAATGTGCTGTTGTGTCCATGTCCCACAATTTCTCTTTCCAGTCATCTGTTGAGAGGCACATAGGTTGGCTCCACAACTTGGCAATTGTGGGTAGCGCTGCTGTGAGCATAGTGCAGAAATCTTGTAGTATTAGTGTTTTCATGAGCTTTGGATAAATATCTAGAAATGGTACTGCTGGAACATATGGTATTTCCATTTTAATTTTTTTGAGGCATCTCCATACCATTTTCCACAGAGATGACACCAAGTTCCACCCCCATCAGCAGTGAAAGAGAGTTCCGCTTTCTCCATTTCCTCTCCTTTTGTTTTTTTTTTTTTCCAGTCTTTTTGATGTTGGCCATTGCCTTATTAATCATATAGGAGTGAGGTAATATCTGTGGTGGTTTCAATTTGCATTTCCTTTATAAGAAATGATATTGAGCATTTTTTCACGTGCCTGTGCCTTTCATAGGCCATTTCTAGTACATTATTGATATTATAGGTCTGTGGTTTATTCAGAATATTCACATAGAGATTAGCATTTGTGTGCATCATCATACCAATTTTGTATTTAATGATTGTTTTGATTACTTTTCTGCATTATAGTGGCCTTCATGCTAGTATGCCACATGCTGATGAGCCTCAACAGAATTGTGAAGCTCTCCTACCTTTCTTGTACATCCTGCTCAACACAGTGGTTTATTTCTTTCATGAGCACATTTCAGAATAGCCCAATACTTTGTTTTTTTCATTATTACCCTTTTAGGGAGGCTTTTGTAGACATATTTTTTTTTTTGCTTCCCTCCCACCTCTACCCTCTTTGCCCCCACAGTGAAATCCAAATACTACAACTACTGCTACGTATCTGGTGTTGTACTGTGACCTTCAGAGGGCCACAAACTATTGTATAATGACTTGGGTCTTCAACCATCTTTGCCCTCTTAAAAGCACATCACTGTCACTCCCATTAGGGATTTCTATTTTAGAAGTTAGCATTCTCCTTTTGTTGATTTTGTTATGTATAGTTATTCATAAAAAATAGTTTATACTAGGGCAATCAGTAGGAAGCTGCGTATCTCATTGTCATCTTTAGTGTCTCCTTTTTTTTTTTTTTTTGTGGGACCCTTGCTGGCGGCCGGGGATCGAACCGGCGCTGCCGAGGCTGTGGGCAGCCTCACAACCCAGCACTCAACCACTGTGCCACCAGAGGAGGCTCTTTAGTGTCTCCTTTTTGCTGAATTTTAAAAAAATTCTGTAATGATTTAAATGCTTTAAGTTTTAAAATTAAATTATAGAATTAAATTGGAAATGAGATGTAGAGATGTGAGAGGGTCACAACGTATAGTCACGTGGGTACATTTGCTTCGTGAGCTGTCACTCAAGCTGGCACATTGGTGTTTCCATTGCAGGAACTGGCTTTACAGTGGATGCCTTCCAGTATGGGCCGGTTGAAGGTTGCACCGCCTATTTTCTCACCCATTTTCACTCTGATCACTATGCTGGATTGTCTAAACACTTCACCCTTCCAGTTTATTGTAGTGAGGTAAGTTTTAGTTTTCTGAACTCTGAGCTTGTGGAATGCAGTGAACTCCTATGCCATTTGGTTTACCTCATGGTGGATTGAAAAATACCTAAATTCATTCAGTAAACATGTATTGAGTGCCTAAAAAGGTATTTTAGGCAAAACACCTAGCTGCGAAGAGCTTACAGCCCTCGGGAGACATTCACCAGTAATACCACCAGGGAATAAGCATTGTGGTAGGAAAGTGAGCAGGAAAATGGAAATGTGAACTGCATGAGGTAAGGAGGAAAGAGGACTTTACTCTGTCCCAGGCCAAGACCTCCAACTAATTATTAAAAGATGAACATTGCAGTGCTTAAAGGCTTTAGTTAGAAATTTATATAATCCTCATAGCACTCTTGAATTAGCTCCTTTCTGTTATTCAAACAACTGAATTTTGGAGAGGTTAAGTTATATGCCTCATGTCACAAAGCTGGTGATGGCAGAACCAGAATTTGAACACAGATCTGTCCACTCTCAGCATCAGGTCCTTTGAACCAGGGCGAGAGCAGAGTTTGTGTAATGGCACAGGTGCCTGGAAGATGTACCCATTCCAGGCTCTCAGGTAATTCAGAGCCGCTCAACCCACAGTAGCTAATGAGAGCAGATAAATCTGCAGAAATGGGCAGGGGCCTGATCTCAAAGGGTTTTTTATGTGATGCTGGGGAGGACGGACTTTTCCCAGGAGAGGGAGCGTCAGTGACAGTATTTGAGCAAAGTTGTAACTCATTTTAGGAAAGCAAGTGGCCGAACAGGGAGATTATTAAGATGCTTGGGCTCTTAACTAGGTATGATTTAAGACTTTAGTGTTTTACTGTATCAGCAATAAATACATCCTGTCTTGCAGATAACTGGAAATTTGTTGAAGAGCAAACTTCATGTGCAAGAACAATATATCCATCCATTGCCAATGGACACTAAATGTACAGTAAATGGTATCAGTGTTGTTTTACTTGACGCCAACCAGTAAGTATGATAGTAATCGTTGTAGTAGTCTTATTTTTCAAATATTCAAAAGAACACCTTGGCGTGATTATTTAAGAATGTTTTATTAAATAATCAATTATTGTTAATATTAAAATTATTATTTTATTAAATAATTAATTATTAATAATTAATTATCACTAATAATTATTATTTGATGTTTTATTAAATAATTAATTTATTAAAACTGGTATGCTTCATACTAGTATGTATAAACTATGTATATAAACATGTTTCTCATTTTGGAAAAAAAAACCTCAATTACAGAATCAGAAATTAAATGTAGAGCAGTCCTCTAAATGTTATTTAACCATTTTTTAATCCAGTTAAAATTACTATGCTTGACATCTGAGATTCCCTCTTTTTAACTTTTGTTTTAGTATTTTTAACATGTTAAAATGTTCTGCTGTTCTCTATTTCCTTTAGTGTCACTTACATAAATTAACAGCTTGTATCCTATTCAAGTAGAGTGATTTTTCTCCTTTAAGCATTTCTTCAGGCTTTTGATACTAAAGACTGGAAGATTTCTTTCCTGGATATGGTTTCCATTTATCCCCTTAATTCTTTCTTAATGATAAAGTACTGTCAGTATTCATGTTCCCAAGATGATTTATTAACTATGCTTCTTTCAACTTTCGTAGAGTGTTAACCTCCCTAACCTTAGAGATCATAGATGTTTAGAGAATTAAAATTGAAACTGAATCTAGGTCTTCTAATACCAAAACCAGTGCTATTTTTCAGGTTGCCATTCAGTTTTTATTTGTTAATTGTGCTGCTGTTTCTTTCTTTCATCACTGATCATGACAACTTAAGGTCTAATTTTTTTATGTTAACTTTATTGAGGTATAGTTTACATAAATAAAATACACCATTTTAAGTATTTGTTGAATCCATGTAATTACTGTCACAATGAAAATACAGAAAATGTTCCCCAGCCCAAAACATTTTCTTTCTTCCCAGTGGAGTGGCCCAAGAAATCACTGATCTGTTCGTATCACTATGGATTAGATTTGTGTTTCCAAGGGATTCATTTGGATGAAATCACACAGTATCCTCACACAGTATCCCAGCATCTGTCACTCATCATGTTTCTGAGATTTGTCCACACTGTCACATGTAACAGTAGTTTTTCTCTCCTCACTGAGCCAAGCTCTTGTGTGGGCACGCTGCAGTTTGCTTTCCACCCACCTCTTGATGGACGACTGACTTTCTGTTGTTGGTCTTGTGTCTCAGCACCTTGCTAAATTTGCCCATTAGTTGTATTAGGTTTTTGCTAGATTCTTGAAAATATTCTGCGTATACATTCTACATATACTAAATAAAGACAATTTTGTTTTACTTTTTAATTTCTGTTCAGAGAAGCGTCTTCCCTCTCATTTGTTGTACAGATTCAGCCCTTTAGTACAGTGTTGAATAGCTATGGTGAGAGCAGACACTCTGCCTTATTCCTGATCTTAAGGGGAAAGCACTGCGTCCTTCCATCCAGCACGACATTACCAGCAGGTTTCAGAGATGCCTTTTATCAGGATGATAGTGATCGACTTTTGAAAGTTAAACCAGCCTTGCATCTCTGGGATGCTAATATTTTGTTAAAGAGTTTTGTGTCTGTTTTCATGATAGATGTTGGTCTGTAGTTTTTGTTTTTTGTTTTTTTTTTTTAAAGAGATTCATTTATTATTTATTTATTTATACAAGCACTGGGTGCAGTCAGACGCGCAGGAGGGTGAGAGAATTCACCAGAGCCAAGGCGGGGAGCAGAGCAGGCAGAAGGACCGAAGTACACTGCTGAGGGGAGCAGCGGGCGGCAGGAGAGGTCTGCGCGCCATGTGGGACCCTCCACCGGTGGCCGGGGAGCAGCCGGGGATCGAACTGGCGCTGCAGAGGCTGCAGGCAGCTTCGCAACCCAGCGCTCAACCGCTGCGCCACCGGGGAGGCCCGGTCTGTAGTTTTTGATAATGCTTTCGCTGTTTTTGATATCAGGGTAATGTTGGCCTCGTAAAATATTATGTCCTCTCTTTTCTGAAAAATGTTATGTAGTAGTATTACTTCTTCCACAAGTATTGGAAAGCCGTTGGGGTCTGTATATTTGGGGTAGGGTGGTAAGGTGATGGTTTCAACTACAAGTGAATTATTCCCTGTGTTTTTTCTAGAATTCAAAAAGAAAATTCCATGTGTTTGAGCAATAATTTCCTTACCCTTGCATCAGGGATCCCCAGAACCATCTTTAAATTCATTGACTCACTAGAAGGACTCACAGGACATGGAAAGCTGTCGTACTCATGGTTGTAGCTTATCATGGCTGAAGGGTATAGACTGAAATCAGCAGAGGGAAAAGGCAAATGGGGCCAAAGTCCAGGAGAAACCGGCACGTTTCCAGGAGCCCTGGTCCAGTGCAGTGGCAGAGATGCGCCTGATTCTCCCAGCAGCAGTGTGTAGCAGAGCATGTGAAGTGTTGCCAACCTGGCAGGCTCACTGGAGCCTGGTGTCCAGGGCTGTCATTACATGTCAGTCGTGTACACATGGCAGTGCCAGGTGACTGACCTCAGTGACTTAAGTCCCCCAGAACAAAAACAGGTTTTCACCAGAGATCACGCTGTTAGCATAAACTGTCTGATCAAACCAGTAACATGTGGCCCATTGCGTCAGACACACAGGATGCTCTTATCAGCAAAGACTCAGAAATCATCTCCTATGGCCAGCTGAGGGCTAGTCCCAAAGACAGGCCTTTCTGGGGAATGTGTGAGTTTGAGTACCCCAGGCCTGCTGGATTAATCCTTTCTTCTCTATTTGTTTTTTTAACCACATAAGTACCCTGGGAGTGCTGTGTGTCCTCGCAGCACAATGCTGTTGTTGTGGTCAGCTGGTAAAGTGTATTCACTTGTTCATCTTGATTAAGTCCCCTCCCTTTCAGTGTTCTGCCCGTGTAAAGAACATTCCTTTGCATGTTTGTGTTCAGCTGTCCAGGAGCAGTGATGATCCTTTTTTATCTTCCGAATGGTCATGTCATCTTGCACACCGGCGACTTCAGAGCTGACCCCAGCATGGAGCGTTCTTTTCTGGCGGGTCAGAAAGTCCACACACTTTACCTGGATACCACGTGAGAGAAGCTTTGTTTGCTTTCTTTCCCTGCTGATGTTTTCCCCCCATATGCTTTGAATTAATTAGAGCATTGCTTAGGTCGTCAGAATGATTAGGTCATCATTATTATTATTGTCAATCATTTTTTCAAGGCTATTTTATCAGAGGGATGCTGTTTGGAAAAAAAAAAGTATGTATTGCTTAAGCACAAATTTGGGATGACATGTTCTTAACTTACAAAGGCTCAAATTTTTTGTGATTTCCTTTTGAAGGTATGTCTTACATTAGAATCTTGTTAATGAGACAAGGAAGAATACTTTGGGGGCAAACTTTAGGAACACATCCTTTTGGGTTCAAAGTATCTATGTAACAATAAAGTATGACTGTGGGGAGAAAACAGAGACCAAAATACAATTCTGCTTCTGAATAGTCCAGTTATTTTGTTCCTTTTTTCAAAAGATAATTATAAGAGACAACTTTGAATTCCTAATTAATATAAACATAATCATATAGGTCATTATCTTTTTATTATACATTACTGGTTTCAAATATATGTGTATAAGAGTCTTAGGGTTTATCTTTTCTTGGGTATTATTGTATTGAGGCAAGCTCAAATAAATCTGTTGGATTCTTGTAATATTATATGTATTTCTGTATTTCCTGAGAAGAAAACAATGTGAATATTAATAATTTAAAACTACTTCATTAAATTTGTTTAGCTTCATTATTTTAATCATTTTTTTATTAAATCAGAATTCTTTAGTTCAAAGATAATCTTTCAGTGTTATTTTCTTGATTATAATTGGGGTTTAAAAAATATGCTGAGGTTTATATAGTTAGCTAACTAAAATAGCTAACTGGCGAGACATATGCCTAAAGAAAAAAAGACAGTTTCTTAATTTGAGGGTGATAAAAGAAATATATTGAAAAAAGTATATTAAAAAGAAATATAGTGAAAAGTTATATTGGTCATCAGAAATGATCAATAGCTGGCAACATTTTAATAACAGGCAGTGAGATATGCAATGATGTTAATATATTATACTGCCTTTGTATATAATTTTGCCAAAGCAGGTTTTATAAAACAGCATCCAACTTAATGCTATTGCTTTCTTGTTCTTTTTTTAGTAAGTACCATATTTCCACATTACAGGTATTGCAGCCCAGAATACTCCTTTCCGTCTCAGCAAGAGGTTATCCAGTTTGCCATCAACACTGCCTTTGAGGCTGTAACTCTAAACCCACGTGCTCTTGTTGTCTGTGGTACTTATTCTATTGGAAAAGAGAAAGTCTTCCTAGGTGACTGTATCTAATTTACATTAATATATTATAAAGATCAGATTCTTTTTGCATAAAGCCCTTTCAGGCTCTATTATTGCACTTGATAATTATTTCCTGAAGTGGTTCAAATATGACCTTTGAAATAGAAGGACAGGTTTAAAGGAGTTGGATTCATTTAAAATTTGAAAGACTTAACAGAAATGTGATAAATGTGTTTAGGTGGCCTTTATATCTGTCAGATGTTTATGGAGCAAATGCCCATGCAGTTTGTTTTTTGATAAACTTTGAAAGGTGACCAGTGCATAGTTATGCTACTACATTCTTCAGGGTAAACATCAGATCACTGTAGAGCACTGTTTTAATTTTTGTTCTTTGATGATTTCTGGATAAGTAACTGTAGTTTGTCTAGGTAGTGATGTACTGTCTGCAAAGTACTTCTTAACTACTTCTTAACTATGATCATATAATGTCAAGTCTTAAGATAGGAATGGATAAAGCCTCCCTATTAGGTTCCTGTGCTTCCTCCTACCCTGTTCTAGAAAAAGTTTGCAATTTTTAAATAGCAGGGCTTCAAAAGTAGATTGTTTTTTACATTTTTCTAGACAGTTAACCAAAAGAATTATTCAGCCTTTTTGGAATGTTATGGCAAAATGTGAAAGCTTTTGAATTTCATTTTATTTGGTAAATTCCTGTTGTAAAATTTGCTTATATTGTAATTTTATTATTTTTCATAATCTGTAATTTTACTGTTTTTACCTTTTCCTTTGCCTATAGCTATTGCTGATGTTTTAGGTTCAAAAGTGGGAATGTCCCGAGAAAAATATAAAACGTTACAGTGCCTCAATATACCAGAAATTAAATCTCTCATCACTACAGACATGGGCAGTTCACTGGTTCACCTTCTCCCAATGATGCAAATTAACTTTAAGGTAAGCATTCAAGAGGTATGTCCTTCTAGGATGAGCTGGAAAAAGGTAATCTGGTGGCTGTGAACTGGAACCCCACTTACCTGCCTTTGTAATTCAATTATAGTAAAGTCACCAGCAGTAATCTTTACTCTTGAAAATCTTTTAAGGAGAACTGAATATATTTTTAGTTTGTTTGTGTGTTCAGCGGAATAAAATTACTTAGACACCAGCAGAAGTTTAGGAACTAGAGAGCTGTCATAAACGAAGAAACACAGAAAAGCACACAGCAGTCTTGTTGCTCGCACCTACTTTTGAGATAGTTTCCACTTCTTCCTGGGAGAGTGGGCAATGAGTGGGAAATTCTAAGTTCTGACTTTTGGTGGGGCTGTTATTCTGAATTGATATTAAGCTCCCGTATCATTGATGTGTCTTGGAAATGTGCTTGCTCTGAGGATTGAATGAAATTGTGGAATTAACTCCAAGAGAGAGTCCAAGAGAGAGTTCTGGTGATAGTTCTGAGGCATAAACTGAGATACATATGACAAGAACTCCCTTTGATTTAGGAGCTTTTTCATTAGATGTATTCATGTCAAGATTTAGTCCTATCACTAGCATTTGGACAGCTAGCAATGGAACCTGTATACTAAAACTATTTAGAATTATAATGTACGTGTAAAAAGTTATTTTAATTATTTGCTGTAAGTTCATGAAATAACTTTTATGGAGCTTTTCAAAATAGCTTATAGATGATGAGAGTTATAAAAAGTTAAGGAAGGACAGATGGTTTCCATTTTAAAAATACCCAGGAGGTAGGGTTTGTTCACATCTCCCCCCAGCACTGTAAGCTTTTCCAGGAACTGAAAGCTGTCTCTCTTCCACCATACAGACAGCAAGACATGACATAAGAGTGAAACAAATACTTACTGGATCAATGAATAAGTAGATGAAAGAATGGATTTGTCTTTGTTTTCTTCATAACTTAATAACAACATCTTCTAAAACATTTTAATAATTCCAAGTATAATTAAGGAACAGAAAGGAGAATTGGAAATCCAAGATGATGCTATCTGTAGTTTAGATTTCATTTTAAATACAACTAAGATTTTATTATAAATTTATACTAAGTCTTTGAAACTCTGAGTTTAGTCTGAACACCAAAAGTATTAGACTTTTTTTTATCCTTCATGCCATTTTTATCTTAGTCGGATTTCTCTTATTTTTCAAGGATAATACTTTGCTCATTAATTTCCTAAGAATTATTTCAGATGGCATCACTTCTGATGGCTTTAGTTTGGAAAATTCTATTCTACACAAAACTTATGTACCAGCATGAAAAGCTTTGAAATGATTAGAGTTCATGTTTAAAGGGTGAAAAAGTAATTAGCATTCGTGTTTAAAGGGTGAACACCTGAGCAGAGTACTGCTATCCATCTTCAAAATATGTCTATGTTGACTGTGATGTCACTTTTATAGAGTTGTTACCATCTTTATATGCATCTGTCGATCCTCTGTTGGCACATATGCATGGGACTATATCTGGGTGGCTCTTCCCTGTGTACACATGAGTGTCTCTAATATCCTAACAGTTTATCTAATGTCCCAGTAGGGTTTGGACAGGTGTGTGAGTTGGGGTTTTGTTTTGTTTTGTCTTTGTAGCTCTGAATTGTAATTTTTTAATGCACTTTACTTATGTTGAAAGTTGCCTCATTATACTGTTCTTACGACAATACTTGTCTAATTTTAGGTAGTAAAAGGGAAAATGATTTTATTTTTTGGAAGCATAGCACTAGATTGTTGCAAGTTAATAGTTACCAAGTAAAAACTTCCTGTGACTATGCTGAGATAACATCTCCAGTCATTCTGTTGTATTCTGCAAAACCCATTTTCACTGACCATTCAATATCGTATTTTTATTCAACAGGGTTTACAGAGTCATTTGGAGAAGTGTGGTAGGAAATATAATCAAATTTTGGCTTTTCGACCCACGGGATGGACACATTCTAATAAATTTACTAGTGTATCAGACATCATTCCCCAGACCAAAGGAAACATTTCAATATATGGTATGGTTATTAAGTTTTTAATGTTTGTAATTGCTTTGCATTTAAAAAAATGAGCTATAAAAGTAAGATCTGAGGAAAACAGGTAGAACAGAATCCTTAACAATTCAAGAGTTTCAAATTGCTCTACACACTCTCAACCTGTATCTAGTACATTGTGACCTGACAGGAAGGCGTGTGACTAGTCTGGATCATTTCATTTGTGGGCTCAGTGATATGAGAGGAAATCGTAGAAGAGGTTGATCTGGGGGGGAGGTGTCGAGGGCAGGGGGTTGTGGGGAGGGTAGTGTGTGTAGTGGAAGTTTAGGTGACATGTGAAACCAAACGAAGTCAACAGCAGGAGTTGCAGACTTGACTTTCTTGCTTGGAGGAGGGCTTTCTTGCCATTATTCTCAGAAATTGGCTTATTATAATAATGACTAATGGGAACATTTTGATGTCTTTCGACTAGTGACTTTCAGCCTCTGAAGAGTCAGGACCCTTTCTCCTATTCTATGTGGGACTTGATCTTCAGTGAAGAAGATAAAGGGATTTTTAGGACTTAAATTTATTTTCTTTTTGCTTATTTTTTATGTGTGCAAAGCTTGGGGACTGAAATCTGCTTACTTGATCTGAAAATCATGAGTTTCCTAATGATTCCAGGGTTTTCTTGAAATCCATAGCTGAGCCAAGTGCTTAAAAAAACGAATTATTTTCTCCCCTCAGGTGTAGTCCCCATAATTCTCCCACCACCACGGCACCCGTGACTGTCACCATAGTCCCTTGTGCCCTTTCTTCCCCTGTTTTGACCTCCCTCCCTCCCTCTCCCCTGCTGTGGGCTTCAGGTCCATGGCTTGCCTGAAAATTTTGTCTTTTTCCTGATCAGTTTCCCTATATCCCTCCTGTAAGTGAGACCATCTGATATTTTTCTTTTTCCTTCTGACTTACTTTGCTTAGAGCAATCCCTCCCAGCTCCATCCACGTTGCCACAAATGGCACAAGTTTATCTTTCTTGATTGCTGAGTAGTTTTCCATTATGTGTATATACCATATCTTCTTGATCCATGAAAAGAAGAATTATTTTAAAACGAATGAAAGTCTAATTATAATTAAGAATCTCTACAAATGCACATTATTAGGTATCTACATAGAAAAGTAATAGAATTTTTTAATTCTATTTTTGTTTTGAATTTTTGTATTATTATAAAACGTATTAACAAATTTCCTTATCATAAATGAAGTACCAGGGAGTTTTCGACAAAAATACTCTGGATTGTTTTTTTTCTCTATTTTATTTTAAGCTTGTGCGTTTTTTTTAAATTAATTTGATTTTTTTGTAGACACTATTTTTTCTTTTCTATTGCAGGAATTCCTTATAGTGAACACAGCAGCTACAAAGAAATGAAACGTTTTGTTCAGTGGCTGAAGCCCCAGCAAATCATACCCACCGTGAATGTTGGTACCTTAGAATCTAGGAGAACAATGGAGAACTATTTTAAAGAGTGGAAACTAGAAGCTGGATATTGATATGGCCTGAAAGGACTCAGAATTAGTTAAGCAAGTTAGGTGCAGCTTATAAGTAGTTCAATATTTAGTGATATGGAATAAACTTGAAATAAATGTGAAAAACCTTATGAAGGTCACTCACATTGTTTATTCTCTTATTTATATTTGAACAACATGGTTATAGTGCTGAGTGCCTCTCAGCATCACCAGTGAAATGGAGACCCTTTATTCCTTGCCCCTCCCCATGGGGCAGTTATGTTCTGTATCCAGTGTCATATGAGGAAACAAAGGCAGGTCCAGGGACCAAAAGGATTCACATATTCATAGACTAAAACTTCATATTCATAGACTGAAACTTTTATATGATATATATACTTAAATAAAACATAATCTTACAATTGCTGTCATTTCCTTTGGTTTTTAGAATTTATAACCGTGATGGTCGTATAATTTTATACATCTTAACAAAAATAATTCAACATTTGACTCCATAAAAGATGATCCAAAGAGCCTAGATAATCACCCAATAAAGAATGGAGAAAAGTGCATGTTTACTCAAGACGTCAGGTAAATACAAGTTTAGAATGCAGTGTTGTTGGTTTTTTTTAAGTGAGATTATATTATTTGTGACTCTTCATCTCTCCAACACATATTGAGGAGCTGATCCAAAAGCAGAATCTTGGGCCAATGCATGTTAAAAATGTTTTTATGTGGTATAAGTAAGAGAACAGTTAGCATAATGAAGGCATACATGTGTGTAGCATATTCTTGCATTCTAACAATGAAATTAATAGGTGGATTTCTTAAATGTCTCATGAAAGTTATTTTCAGTAACAGTTTTAGTCACCAGAAGGATAGTATGCTCCATGAACTTTATTTTCATGGACTTGGATTCTAGTTTTTATGGAGATAAGAGTTACAGAGATCATAGTTCCAGGAGGAAATACTTTTAAGGGCACAGTAATGATTTTTGCTTAATTGTTCTTATTTGACTTTACACATTGACATTATTTTAACTTGTTTGGGCTTGGTGTTTTAAACTTTGTATATTATTAAGAGTTATAATTAGAAAATATTTTCCTAATTAAGTATGTAATTAAATTAAATAAAATATAGTCTAAATATAGGTATTTTTTAACATAGGGGATATGGTCAAGTCTTTTGGGATCAATTTTATTTATTATTGGAATGATAGTTTACATTGAAACGTAAATAGTATATTTACATTTCAGAGAGTACATATTAAAGAACTTCCAGATTCATCAATATAGAACTAATTAGTACCCATTTGGTGAAGCACCAAAACCCAGATTCTTTGAGATCCTTCCCCAACCTCCTACCCGCCCCTCACTGTGTACTATAAATACTTTTAGGATAGGGTCCATATCTTCATTTTATAATTTAAAACCTTTTTCACTGTCTGGTCCAGAGGCAGTTCAAATAAAATAAATTCTTGAATGAATCCAAGAATTTGAATCCAAAATTATTTTACATTTTGCTCAGCTGAAAATAGTCTTTTCCAGAAGAACCACTGAAAACAAAAGTACAGCTGCCAAGTTGATTGTTTTGATACATTAAAATGTCCAGTTCAGTGTAGAAACAGTTTAGAAAATAAGCTTACTTTGTGTGTCAAGATCTATCACTTTAGTTTGTCCCTGAAGTCAGGCACTGATTATTTGGATTATCCTTCCAGGGACTTATATTCTATGAATCAACATTTTTTTGCTGATTAATTGCTATATGCCCCACACATTCTTGGTGTAGGGAAATTAAGATAAGAATAATTCAATCTCCAATTATTTATTGAGTAACTTTTCTGTTTAGGGTGAAAGACTTACAAACATGTGCTTTTTTAGGGGATTCTTGCATAAATCAAATCTCAAACATCAGAGAACTTTGATGAGGAAAGAAAGACACGTTTCTAGGTGCTGTAAGGTGAAGTCATGAAAAATGGCTTAATACCAACATGCCATGGGCCCACTTAAAAGGGAGAAATTAAATCTGATAAGGAAGGGGCCATAGAACATATGCCTTAACACGGTCCAGAGAAGACTGGAGAGCCATCAAAAGGACAGCTAGCTCCTGAAGGTGTGCAGTATGAGTGAGGAGGAAGAACTTTGAGTCATCCCTCACACTTGTGTTGATGTGTGAAGCTGAAGTTAGAAAGGATAGGTGGGAGAAGAAAGCAAAGATCTGGTAGGCATACTGAAGAATTTGGAGGCTTTTCTGGAGAGAATAGAGAATTTTTGAAGATTTGAGGGCAGTCACATATAATATTTACATTTTGGGAATGAAGAAAAAGTGAGTGAGGTGAAATACACGTATATACACGTATAGACATGAACAATAGGTACAGTGCATGTAATATATATTATACCTTGACCATTCTTGCCTTAGAGGAATTTAGCATTTCATGCTTAGGAGACAAATGTGTGGTTTTATATCCTGAGAAGGGCTTGGGGTAGGTTGGAAGTATATGAGCGAATTGGTGAAATAGAATTCACGAGACTAATTTAGAAACAAAATATTATGTAAATAATTCATGAACGATCAAACTTGGCTTATGTAAGTGTTGCCCTTGTATATTTGGATGGGATTTTGTGGTTTAAATCCCTGCAGAACTATAGATTACTTTGGAATTCAAAAGCACCTAAAATACTATTTGTTTTGTCTTAAATAGGATGACTTTTTTCTAAAGAAAAAAGTTTAGTAAAGTCAGATACATGATCTGTATAAGCCTGTCATTTCAAAATGGAAAGCAGGAGCTTAAGATCATAAAATGGCATCAAAGCAGTGCTTTAATACACCATTAGATAATGTTATTAAAACTTTTTTTAAGTTTGTTGGAAAGAACTGTTTTTGGACTTCCTGCCAAGGTTCTGAGCTCTGATTACCTATCACATAGGATAAGCAGATAAAACTGTAAATGAACTAAAAGCAACAGTGTCTGGAAGGGGAATAAATGCCAAATACCCTTGTTTGCTAAATCAGCCAATTTTTAAAATTAGTGTCCTTTATCCATGGAAAGAGTGATAATTCTTGTTTTGTTATGGTTTGGGTTTTTAAAATCTCTTTTTTGGGATATATAATTCACATACCCTATCATTCATCCATGTGAAGTGTGCAATTCAATTTTTTTAGTGTATATACAGCTGTATATCCATCACCATAATTAATTTTATATTATCACCCAAAAAAGAAACCCCATACCCATTAACAGTTACAGTCTTTTCTTCCCCTCTGCCAGTCCCCTCCCTTTTTTCACTTGAAGATGATGATGATTCATGAAGACTTGCCTGTAATTTTGGTCCAATGAGAATTATTTGAATAAATAGCAGGGTGAATTGTTAGTGTGTATCTGTGTTCCAGGTATGAAATGGTGGTGTGAAGTGTAGGTAAGACAGACTGCCTCAGCTTGCCGAAAGAAAGCAAAATGATCTTTAAGATTTTAAGTTGGAAAGGAAGATGTGAGCTAGGAGGGTTTCAACTATCAGGATAGATAACACCAGCTGATTTTGAATAAGAAAGACCATTTATAAAAAATGGTCCACATTGTTGATGTGAAAATATAAATGTAAATCTTTATCCAGTTTTTAACTTTTGAAATTACAGCATGCTATTTATGATCTATGAAAGCTGGATAATGAAATAACTTCTTTGGGTCCTGTTCAGCCCTAAATCCTATAATTCTGTAATTCCTGTTTTACATCAAGTTTTTTTATGTTTTAAACAACGCAGCTATTCACATGTCATGAATCAAAAATCAGTCAAGGAGATTTTCTTTTTATTTCAAAGTTGTTAACTTTTATATAAGGGCTCTATATTTATCCCAGGTTATGTCCTGGTAATTTATTCATATTGTTAAAATTTTTAACAAGTTTCTGACAAAGAACAGGTGAGATAAGTCAGGACTCATTAAAGGTTCAGCATAAAGCTCTTCACCATTTGAGGTCCCTGGACAAGAGGAAATAGATTTGTCCCTTGCTGGGAAAAATAAACAATTGAGAAATGTTAAATATCCATTTACTATATATATGCTTCTCTGCTAGGGATAGTACTAAAGACTAACAGTGCTAGCTAGCCTTTTCAGCTGCTCAATATTTAATGATAGAAGCTAGACTTTTTTTTAAAATACATAGCATGAAAAATTTATTTGAATCCCCATTGAGTGACTTAATTTATTCATTCAGAAACCACTTATTGGATGCTAATTATGTGTAAGACACTGTGCTGGAGAGAGGAAGAGGCTTGTTTTCCTTAGAGAAGTCTTCGGGGACCAGGGAACATTTGAAGTGGGATTTTTAGCAGTATAATTGGGATGCTCACAGGGAAGATGAAAGCTTAGGATGGCCATTATATTTTTAAAGAAGACATAGATGGCTGTAAATAAAAGCTTCCTTTTTAGGGAAAGGTAGGTAGTATCCATATACCCAGCAAATACTTAATGTCCACAAAAATATTTCAGGCAGTAACCAGAGCAATTCAAAAACAATAAAAAAGCTAGAGATGCTGCTACAGCAGGTGGAAAATACAAAGTATTTGAGAAATCACAATACGTCATAGGTAGTGCAATAGTGTGGGCAGAGGCACTGTCTACCTGGGAGCTGAAAGATGAGAATAGCCCATTGAAGTCTCGCCAGCTCACCATCCCCTCCTGGCCATTCGTCACATTCCAAAGAAAACAACCTGATTAACAGTGTTGAATGAATGTTGAAAGATTATAGGATTGAAGGGGGACTGGTATTTCCTCCCTATGGTTTCTATAGGCTTGGTCCAGTCCTTCCTCACAGCTATTTAATGAGGAGTTACACCTTTACCTTAAGAACAGAGAGGAGTTGTTCGTATGTAAAGCAGAGGTGGTACGATAAGATTGATTTTAAGTTATTTTCTCTCCCTGTATTGTGTATTGAATTAGAGGAGCTTTTAGGAAGCTGATGAGGCAATCAAGGCAAGAAATGATGGTCCCTAAAGTAGGAAAATGGCAGTGGGGTTAGAGAACAGGGGGCTGCCTCAAGAACCACAGGGCACTGTTAGCAGGACTGGGGTGGGGTGGGGAGTGTGTTCATGAGTCTAAGCTCCAGGAGGACAAGGGTGGTTTGACCTTTTCTCCACTTAGCCCATTTTCTGGTAATTTTGACCATCAGAAATAAGTTGTGATTAAGCCAGAGGACAAAAAACCAAGAATGAGGCTCAGAAGGCTGTGTAGGATAACAGAGGAGCCACTGAGCAGTGACCAGAGGGCCAGAGGAAGTTGGTTTGGGCATTTGGGGGTAAGGCAGTCAGGGAACAGCTGCATCTTCATGGCTAAGATTCTGGCTCCAATGAGTTTGAGAGTCACTAGCATGAAGATGAATTAGCGAGGGAATAAGATTTTATTAGGTTAGGAGAAAATATATGGTGAAAGGAGAAGACAGGACCTTCTGAGCAACTCCCAATTAAAGGGCAGGAGTCCCATGAAGGAGAATAGCAAAATAGCTAGTAACTAGAGAGGTAGGACGGAGCACTGGTGTCAAGAAAAAGGAACAATCAGTGTGAGCAATGCTGCCATAGAGAAATAAGGTCTGCTCTGAAAATGCCTGTTATATTTAAAACAAAGAAATTGTTAGTGATGATCACTTGTGAATTTTAGAATATACAGGTAATGTGATGATTGGGAGCTATTTTATTGTGTTCAGGAGATTAATGGAGTGATCTACTACCTTTTCTTCCTTTTTAGTTTTTCTGCCTATAATTTGAATGCCTGTCTGAACTTGTACTCTCTGCAAAGTTGTCACCTTCTTATCACAGTTCCAGTGACTGGTTTGGCAGCAGGAAGGTTTTCCACTTGGTCACTTTGTAATCAGTGCTCTATCAGGAAGCTGCCCAGGACTTGTTTGTGCTAGTTCAGAATGTGGCTCCCACAGAATCACCAAATACTTGGCTTGCCCTGCTTTATGTCCACATCCACAGTTCCTGTGTGTCTCTTTCATCTTCCCTGAAACAAAGATACACATACACACAGTAAAAACTCAGAAAAGGATAATATTATGTAACATTACAAATGACATCACCTTCATGTTCTTGATTATTGATCGACATTTGGATTATGTGTTTTCCCTCATTTTCTTGGGTCAGCATATGGTTATTTCCTGCATGTAGCTCTTCCCCTTCTTTTTTCCCTTGTCATCCATTCTTTTTTTTTTTTAATAATAACTTCATAGTATTATTACTTTAATTTTACAATTAACCAGTCTTGTTTCCTGCCTTTATTTGAACCACATGAAATGTCTCTCTGCCATCTTTCCCATCTTGTATTTTGTGATTTTCTCTTTGTAATAGTTATTGCAAGCCATAAATGATTTGGTAAATTAAATAGAGATATAAGAGCATGATTGTTTTGTGATAGAGTGTACAGCAATATGTTCCTAATTACGTGCCTCCTGTTGTGTGACTGAATTAAAACATTCATCCAAAAGATACTTTACTGAGCATATTCTGGATGCCATGTACATACTGTAGATTCCAACATCAGATACCCTAGAAGCTATTCAATACGTCTGTGAATGAAGGGGGAACTGCAGTCATTCTTCACTGACAGGGGAGTTGGAGGAGAGGATGAGATGAGATTAGACCTCACAGTAGGGAAACCCTGGAGATGAAGCCAGGACAGTGTTCTAAGAGGAAATGTTGGTCTCTGCTATAGCAGTTTAGATGGAGCAGATGAAGTGATGGAGGGTAGGTCTTGAGTAACTTTTAGAGATGAACATGAGCGTGTCAAGCATTGCCACTCCATGGCTCTTTGATGATGAAAACTTTTGATTGGAGTGGCCACAAACCCAAGGGGAGAACTTTTTGAGCTTCAATTCAAGATGGCGAAATTTGCCAAGTGACCTCAGAACTCTAACACCATTTCATGACAGTACTGCAGAAAGAGTCATTGGTAGCAATTAATTTAGGATTCT